>NC_139344.1:408784606-409509606 GCF_055883805.1 Amblyomma maculatum | reverse complement strand
TGTTGGGCTGAATATTGGCAATTTTCAGAACAAGCGCTCGGTTTTCTATTTATCTTGACAATTTTAAACAATATAATGCAATACTTTTTTACACTCCTTAATATTTCTGGTGTACTGAGAATTCTTGAGAGGAATTCTAATAAAAATTGAAGTTGTCGTTTTTTTTTTTTTTAAACTGAAATCAAAGTTGCCCCTTTATTGCTGTTTTCAAATTTTGGGCGATTTTGATGCTTTGTGGAGGACACATCTAGCAATCTAGAGCTCAAAATGTTTTGTGAAACAAATAACGCAGCACTTATAATAAACCGAAAACGTTTTAGTGCAAACAACGTAAGGCATCATGCTAGTATGTAAGGTTGAATATGAACATTTTGTAGCGTGCCCCTCCTGTAGCAAAGTTTGCGACTTTTTATGAAATCAACTGCAACAACAAAACAATTTTATAATAACTTTTATACAAGTAAAAGTTGCATAGATATACTGACTAAAAAATAATGGGCGAGAAGTTTAGTGCGGAAGCAACAGGTCTCCAAACCTGGAACTTTTGGAAATGGCAAAAACGGTATGTCACACTTCTTGTGATATACGATTTTTTTCGATAAAACTACTGGATATCTTGCAGAACTAATGTTGATTTCTTTGTGTTGAGACATTTTTCCACCACATATAAAAATTTCATTCAAAACAAAAAATGGTCATGCGACTTCGATTACCGTTCCTTATCTGCACCCTTGCATGGCATCACTAAAAGCGCAAAGTTGCCCTCTCTGTACCCTTAGGATGTAGAATGGTGCGTATTAACATTGTTCATAACTTTTTCCCTATTCTCTGCCTTCGGATAACCCGTACATAAAAAGAGCCCCCGCATCGCCTGCTGCAGCCATTTTAATGCAGTGCATCCCACATAAGCGCGTGAAAATTCTCTTCAGCTGTCATATTTCCTGTGCACAGCACAAGACCGGAGTAACCTCCACGTCGAAGTTGCCACAATAATTGACCCCATAAATTTCATACGAATAATCGAAAACATTTTACCGTGATCTTCATTGCATTTGTCGTCCTGTAACGCCCGCACCTACGCCCACGAGGAAACCACCGAGGAATGCAATAAATGAATAACTTACCAGGAAGAAAGTTTAGATATTACGTCTTTCAGAATACCTGAATATGTTCCTGTTTTTTTCAATAAAGTCCAGTGCAGAATCACGAAATTTCCTTACAGTACTAGGAGTTCAGAAAGCAAATCCAATAAAACTCAACTGATTGATTGCTTTCCTTAACCGTCCCATAGTTATTCTCAAAGGCCTTTAAAACTCTTTCCGATTTATGACTTTTTCGAGGAAGAAAATAAAGGGTTCATTAAACAGCGTCATAACCTCCCACCAATTATTCAATTAGCTGAACACACCTTTCTTCTCCAGGAAGGAAGTTATTGAAGAAATTAAAACAAAAACTTCTTCAGTGGTGTCCCGGCGTTCACCAATAAATGTTTTCATTTATTTAACTAAATGTTAATTGGTTACAAAAACTATTAACAAAAACTATTATGGGTGTTGAGGTTGCTCTTCAGGAGTTTCATACTTGGAGCACTCAATAAAATGTTTGCCAAGGTAGGCAGGTTGTATCCCGCATTAGCTCAGTCAGAAATGGTGTTACATGAGGCAGCAAGCTTGCCTGGATCTCTTATCAATGTATACTCATACTTACTTTTTACAAAGATCGAACGTTATGTGCCGCTGTCCCGAGTTCCTCCTTCAATATATTAAAAAGTATATTGACCTACTTTAATGAGACAGGCTCCGTCCTTTCGACCCTATATACGCCTGTATAGAAACACACTAATTAGGTCTTCTGAACCTGGCCTCCTTTATTTCTCGTTTCTCTTCATTCCTTGCTGTGCTATGCTGCTGCGATTGAGTTTGGTTCTGGTACCGAGGCGTGAGAATATTCTTCGGTGCACAGTTAAAGAAATTGACGGTAATATTATATATGCATATTCATGGAGGCGTTATATATGCAGGCTTTAGCTCAGTGGTAGCGGAGCTGCATCCTATTTCATGAGCTGTGCGGCAGCATGCACTCAAAGGCCAGCATGCTAGAGGGTAGCAGTGCGGTTAATGTTCAGAGTGGGCCTCTGCAGATGTTTCGAAGGGGGGGGGGGGGGGGGGGGGGGGGGACGCCGCTAGACGAGCGCGCATCGAGACGGTCCTCCCTTATCCCCTTTCGGGAAAGGGGATGGAGCACCCCTGGCCGACGACTTCACCTTCTTTTTCGGCGCTGGAGAAGTAGGGCGGGGGAGAGGGGAGGAGGAGATGGGATGCTGCGGAGCCGATCGATGTCGCGCCATCTTGGAGCGGCGGGCTGCATTGGCGAGCGTCTATACCCCCCTTGGCTGCCGACGACGAACGCCGGGCGCCGGGCAGTTGGGCCTCTCGTCTCCTAGCTCATCGACACCGGGCTCGACGGTAAGCGATGCCCGTTTGGAGCATGTAACTGCGGTCGGTCGTACATACTGCATATATTCCGTGGACTATACACAAGCGTACCATCGCTGCTTTCCACGGTAGCATTTGCGCTGTGAGGCTGTCGCTGGAAAGGTGCACTGCGTCATTTGATTCTGCACGACTTGGGGTAGATGCTGCCACTTCCCGCCTTTAGTTGCGTGGCACATAGGTACGCAGACGAGAGACTTGGGGGGCACAACCACTTTAAGCTCCTTTAACCTTATCAACTCATCGCCCTGCATATGGCGCGTTACCTCGTGCACTAATATAGCTGTCATTTGCAAGCCTTGCGCTCCATTTGTAGGGCTGCTGACATGGGTCTGGCAGCATTGTTTTTTTTTTTTTATTCTCTTCCGAGCACTGCCTTCTGAATGCGTGAACGCTTGAACAACATTTCACGTGGCAACAGCGGTGCACTGCTAGGAAAGCAAATAAAGATTTACCATCTGGGGCGTCCAATCCCGTTATGAATAGGAGTCCGCACTAATACCAAACGATGTGCAGCATTCTTTGTTTTAATCCTAAACGTATGCCGTATGAGTATGTAAGCGTTTGGTTTTTGCCTGATTTGGCCGTCTAGGCTACGACGAGAACTCTGAGGCCATGCACTCACACCTGAAAGCTGCATCAATTTTTTTTTTTATTTTTGCCTTCGCTGCTCGCAGCCACTGCAGTCAACCGACGAAGGTGCAGCTACCGTTGCTTCGGGAGACGGAGGGCTGTGGACGTCAGAGTTGTATTGGAACTGTTTTCCCGAAGCAGCCTCTCTTGCACGTGAATTCTATATTGGACGCCGGTATACCAACTGTTCTCGAACCTGCACAGTAATTTAAACGTCGATGATTTTAATGCAGCGATGGCGTTGAGAGAGAGAGAGAGAGAGCCCGCTTTACGAGTACAAGGCCCGTAGCCCTGATTTCGGTGCACCGGCAAATACGTGTGGATAATGGAATGTGAGCCTGCATGAAAATCGACCACCAAGACCTGGGTTGTTATCTCATCCCGTCGAAGAGCGAACGTCGGCCGGAAACTGCAGTAAAGTACAGGTCGAACGTGGCATCGAATGCGTCACAAACAAGAAGCGAACTTTTCTAAAACCTTCCAATATATGCTGTAGCAATGGATACCAGCAGGATACCGTAATTATTTATTGTAGCTCCGAGTGCGATTATTAACTACCACCGGGCAGACAGAACAAACTCGTTCCCCGGTGCCTTAGAACTCGGGGTCAGTGCTATTTTGTTCTTTAGATAGTTGTTATTCGAATGAAATATCTTACATATGCAGTAACAGTCCACATTCCAAGAATCAAGGGACACACAGTCATTTTATTAACGCGAACCTATGCGCACCAACAAGCTAGAACAAAGGCAAGGTTTAGCAAGTTATAAAAAATGGTTACTTCGTACTCCGGAAAAAATATTGTTTTAAAAAGGCTGGAGCCCCACAAGCAAGGTCCATAATTCCAGTATTTATCCGCTGTGACACCAAAAAACAACAAATGTGTTTCCATTAAAAAAAAAATGTAGTCCATTAACGTCAGATATTTCTGAGGTAAATAATTAGCTCTCTCTTTCAAAGTCATTTTCAGAACTTTCCTGAAGAGCGTTGCAGCTAACAACTCGTAGCACGCGACCCATCACTTGTTTTTTTTTTTTTTTTTTTTTTTTTTTTTTTTTTTTTTCCGGGGGTCAAAAGGAATTTGTTAATAGCCCGCAATGCATATTATTTATTTATTTTTTTTTTCGTTGCTTTTATGGAGATTTTTTCTTTGAACAGCTTGCAGAAAAAAAAAACTTCATCGTGGGCAGCGAGAAAGACGTACAGTGTTTTCAAAAGCAATACCGTGTACAAGTCTCCGGGACACAGGACCAATAAAATATGTTGATATCTATTTTGTTACCTTGGGGTTCGAGAAGAAACTTGGAGACTAAAAACTGGACTCACGGGCTCTAAAGTTTGACAATCAAATGATCAAATCACTTGAAAACGTGGCACATATGTTTTCAGGCTTTGAGAACCTGGAGGTGTTTGCGCCGTGTAATAAATAGGAATAATCTGCCATCACCAATTACTGCTCAAGTGAACACTCAATATTTACAAGATTTGTCGCGACAGACTGATATAAGCTAAGCTGACAGATATTCAGGGTGCATTGACACGTTTAGTGCGCTATGGTCCCAGCCTAATCAGTGTAACGCTGGGGGATACTGTTTAGCGTTCAGTATAGTTTAGGAACGAGGCGGTGACTCTGTAGTAGTGCATCCACTTTGTATTGGGGATTGCAGGGTTCTATTCCCAGTGCTACCAGGTGCCAAATCGTTCCCCTAATCGTTACACGATTTTCCCAGCCTAATTATTTGGTTTCTTGTGTGGAAAAGGGTTGTTGGTCAATTCTCCTTCTCTCGATGAAGAATATATCTGCGAATAACCTAAATCGCCTTTGTGAGTAAAACCCATTTTTTTCCCCTTATTCTAGGTATCAGGAGGGGTCAAAGAACGATTTCCCAAACATTTCAGCCTAGAAACGCCGAGCACCATGCCAGAACAAAGCTTATATGGTATTTATCAAAAATGGGTACCTGGTGCTACTGGTTGTGGAACCCTGCAGCACCCTGTAATGTGAGGCGAGGGCTCAAATGGTGTTCTGTGTACCAAGTGTGCTGCCAATTTTTCAGTTGTTGCACACACCCCTTTCAGTAGGTATTTTCTGTTCTCTGTGGTTTCCTGGAGGTATACCATCTAACATATTTGTTTTACCATCTAACAGTTTTTATTTTATTCTTTACGAATACCTCCTACATATACATTTGTGACTTTTCCTCTCCCCTCACCTAATAAACTCGCGCTAGAGACTGTGTGGAATAAATAAAAGTCAATAAAGTGCATAAAGAGTTCACGCAAACTCAGGTCTCCGCAACATAAAGAATTGCGTAGTTTTCACATATATACTACGCAGCGAGCACAATGTGGTTGTCCACGCTGTTCAAGACGTCCTTGCCCTGGAGACGCTCTGTATGATGAATGAGTCTGTCAGGAGCAGCTGTTGCTCACGACCGTCTGAGAGCATTGGCAACGTGCGGAATAGCCGCAGTTGAACGGTACCTAGCGTTGTGCCACACACCAAGAAACCGAGTATTCCTTCTTCCCGGTCTGTGCGAGCAGCCCCGTCACGACGCGGTGAGTGCGCGGCTTCAATTTCAGTTTCACTACGCAGAGAATCGCACCTGATTTTGCAGGCGCAGTTTGGCCTGCTTCATTTCAAGGGCTCACTCAGATTTTCAATGACCCATGAACGAGATCATTACGCTCTCTATAATAGATTTTTTTCCCTCTTGTCCAAAGAATTTTTCAGACTGCTCCTCCTCGCCGAAAAATAGTCTCATTTTGTTTGTTTCTTATTTTTCCTTACGTGAAAAGAGCTCTTACGAACTATTCTTACCCCCCATTCATAAAAACGTTCCTAATGCAGCTCCTCCGAAACGAATTTTGTTTTTTTGTTTGTTTTGATGGACAAGTTGTCTACATAACGTCTCATTTTCCTTTTTTAGGAAGAGTGGGAGGGGAGATAAAATATTTATTTTAACAGAGTTAACCGCTGAGCTAGTCGGTTGTCAGACATATCAACTTAAGCGCTACACCGACACAAAGCTGTCCGTGGTATCCTCTTTCTTCTAGGTGTCTGTGTTGCGTTGGATACCCTGCTGTATTTATGACTGGCTGCGGTGACATGAACGCTCATTAACGTTTTATGCTACTCACCATAAAAGCTCTGCTTCTTTCTTCGCGGTGCGGCAGCAGACGCTGCGTGCGTCACTTCCCCCTTTCACCCGCTCCTAATTATTTGTCAGTGTTCCTCGCATTCGCTGGCCGCCTTACAATGGTATGTTCCTATATTTCCGCTGGATGTTCTCATTTATATCTTTATTCTACACTGTGCCTCCATTTCACAGTGTCTCCTAAAGGTCTTCGTGTGCCTCAGGCCACCTATTCGCATCTTGCTTTCTTTGTAAGGGACGCGCTCGTGTTCTGGGCTCGACCACGGTGTTGTGTGATCTTTCCGTCTTTTACCTGGCATTTCCTCACCCGTTCTTCACTTTGTGTTAGTTTCTTTGCTGTCTGCTATGCATTGCTCTTTTAACGTAATAGAGTTCGTACTCCATGTAGAAAAACAAAATTGCCCGTTGGTATCAGTGACATGCATCGTTATAAGAGCACATCTGGCAGATTTTTAAGAAAAGAGTGTTAAAAATTTCGTGAGGCACTTTCTTATGTGCAGCAGTGCGAAATCATTTCTCTCGTGCTTCTGATCTGCTTGTGTCCTCTGTCGACACTTCCGTCACTATGGTAACAGATTGCGTGTTCAGACACCTTTGGGCGTGCAGTGGTGCCATCAACATTAGGCTGTTATAAGGTTAGACACTTTAAGAATGGTTATGACTAATTGAATATGTCTATTACGAACCATCACTATGACTGGGACTAATCATGAATATGACTACTCTAACCATGAACATGACTATGGCTAACCATCACTGACTGGGACTAACCATGACGATGAATAAATAACCCTTGAAACTATGATCATGACTGACTATGAAAACAACGAACCATGACTATCATTAATCGAATCAGAATTATTATGATTATTAATCTGTGATTGATTTCGTTATTTTCGATCTCTGAAGACTTATGGGTGCGAAGGACATTTTCTGGTCACACAAAGCATGAGGAAAGAAAGGTTTTTGCCTTAAAATTTACATATTGGGAAAAGGCGTAAACTGTTTGAAACTTCGGTGACTCATGAGTCAATAACAATGCACTGACGGAGTAGTTGGCAGATGACATGGCTGGACTTAAATTGGCTGGAGTTTTCCTAAAAGTAAATTTCCACAACAAAATAGATGATTTTGAAACGAGCTTTAAAGTACTTCATTTCTTTTACATAGGCGATAACACAATCATGCAGCATTCTCTAGAAAATTAACCCCCGTTTCACAGCCAAAGATCGTCTCCTGGTATTTCTTTTTTGTCTTGATCTCCCGGCAAGTGCAGCCCTGATGGAGATAACTTAGCCTAAAACGGTGTCATGTTCTAGGTGAGACAAGGGATGCAATTGACTTCGCGGTCCTCAAAATTATTTAGTTCGACTGGTGGGGCTTAACGACCCAAAGCGACGTTGCAACGAACGTGGTACTTGGAGCCTCCGCAGAATTTCGACCACTTAGGTTTTTCTAATTTTAACTGACATCGCACAGTACACGGGAGGCTTGCTCTTTGTCTCAACCGAAGATCGGCCGCCATGGACGGGATTGATCCCTCGTTTTCAAGCTCAGCAGTCGAACGTTTTGTGCCTCCGCCATCGTGGTGGTTTGTGTGGTCCTTTAGAGGCAATGACAGATAAACGGGGCCTGATGTGAACATGATACAGGCGCTAAGTCACGGTTGTTTTTGGTATTTGCTCCACTCTTACCTTCTTCGGCGGCAACGCGAGTACCTTGCCTTCGGCCAATATCTTTAAGATAGTTAGCTCTACTCCTGGTACGAACCCTGGGACTGATCCGGTGCGTCAACCTGGCATTCAACACAGCCAAGGTCACGGAGCAAGAAACCATTTGAGACAGCCTGCCCAGCGGCAACTCTCGCTTAGTATAGGGATAATGGGCTATGGGGAATTGATGCCTGACCACATGACTTACTAACCCTTTCTTACCACAGGAATGATTAAGTACGGATAATTAAGTACGGTAATTACTACAGCTAATTAGACAAGTGTGATTAAAATTGAGCTTAAGGGTAATCCATCAAGTCATATATCGTTGGATGATTTCATCATCATCCTCATCACTTGGACGCATGGCGAAGGCCTCTTCCATATTTCTCGAATTATGCCGGTCTTGTGCTAGTTGCATCCACTTGACCCCTTCGAACTTCTTAGCCTCATCCGTCCACCTAACTTTCTGCCACACCCTGCTCCGCTGTCATTCAGTTTGAATGCAATTTGTTACCCTAAGCGACCATAGGTTGATGCCCTGCCCATTTCCATTTTTTCTTCTTGATTTCCACTAGATTGTCATTAACTCAAGTTATTTCTCTGACCCACTTTTCACGCTTCCCTATTAATGTTACACCGACCATTTTACGTTCCATAGTCTTCTGCGTTGTCCTCAATTAATTAGAACCCTTTTCATTAGCCTTCACGTTTCATCCCCATAGGTAAGGACTATAGTGAGATGCAAATGTTGTGTACTTTCCTCTGGAGCGATACGGTAAGCTGTCAGTCATAATCTGCGAGTGCTTGCCAAATGCGCTCCATCCCAATCTTATTCTTCTTGTTATTTCCTTTTCATGGTCCGGATCTGCGGTTACTACCTGTCCCAAGTAGACATATTCGCCTACTACTTCCAGTACTTCGCTACCTAATGTAACCTGCGGTTCTTTCCCGAGGCTGTTGAACATTACCTTAGTCTTCTGCATATTGATTTTCAACCCTACCTTTCTACTTTTCCTGTCTAGGTCATCAATCATTATTTGCAATTCATCCCCTGAGTTACTTAGCAAGGCGATGTCATCAGCTAATGACTGGAGGTATTCTCCATCCACCCTTATCCCTAATTGTGCCCATTCCAAGTCTGAATACTTCCTCTAAGCAAGCTGTGAATAGTACTGGGTAGATCGTGTGTCCTTACGATGTACCCTTTTCCTTACGTGTACTCCTTTCTTTATGGGAAGTTTGGTGTTTTGGTATGTAGAACGATTCACGTTGGATAACTTATGCAGAGTATAATTGTCCTAGACTATATTTCTAGGTATAGTTCATTACCGTTAATTATATATTGTGAACAAAAAGGGAAATTAGCGCTAGAGCATCATCATAAATCGTTGGATAGCTTATATCGAGAGTGCCAAACAGTGCTCAATTACTATTAATTAGTTACCTGTAATTAAAAACTTACTTTGAGCTACAATGCCAAACTGCATATCATTGAAAATGTTTCTACTAGTAAAATCCGCAAGACCAGCGAAGTGTCACTGGCTAAACACTTCGTTGGTTTGTTTTGGGGTATCTGCGATTACTGAAGAGTTCTTCCTGCTAGTAAAGAACACTGTAATATCATTACTACAAATCGCATCTGCACGGCTCTGTTCTAAATGATTTCAAATATTTGTTTTATATAAGCCCGCAATGCAGGTGATGAAAATGCGTTGACGTGCCTTTCCTCACGCACAGTTTATTACAATGTGAGACAATATGAGTGCATATCTTGACCTGACGCCACATCTATTTTCCACGGCTTATCTGTTCGCAGTAATATGTATGTGTTATCACAACGTCGTCTGTTGTATCCGATCACATTTCTCTTCCAGACCTTAGAGTTCCTAAAAAAGTAAGAGATTCGTGTTTTTTTTCGCGCCGAGGCATAGCGTTCAGTAAAACATTACGGCGCGTGAAAGGAACAGAAAGTATAGTGGTGCAAAATGGTTTCAGTGTGAGAGCCATACGGTGCATTTTCTACTTCTAGAACCGCTCTTCTTTCCGATAGAAAGCTGTTGTTAATTGAGCCATGAGAATGGCCTCAAATCAGAACCGCTGTGTGAAAATGTGCAATAAAATGTGAATAAATGCGAAATATATTTGAGGTGAAAAATTAAAGAATCAACTTTTGAAAGCCCGTCTTCTAGAGACCCGGTCCCCAAGTCATGGCCTCGTCCAACGAGTTACAAATCCATAGTCTGTACAAACATACAGCTTTATTAAAGACCAAAAAAAAAAGGGGTTTTGCAAAGGCACAGCACCAGACTCGGCTACGAAGCAGAGCATGCGGTAGAGGCTCCCGACAGCGAAGTGCCAAGATTACTTCCCAAGGGTTGTCAGGGCTTCAACGCGGCAAGGCAATAAGGGACGTGGCATGACAAAAGGACTCCACGCGTTATAAGATATACAGATTTCGGCTTGGTATCTACTCACGCAAAGCGCATAATCGACATCGGAAGTTCTCGCTTCCGTCGTCGGCCTCGTAAGATCCCCAATTTTCCCCAATAAAGTTTATAAGTCAATCATTGCCCGTGTGCATCAGGATGACTCTTGCTGTCTCGCCGACAGCGAGACCACGCAGCATGCAGAACTCTCTACTGAATATTCACATCCTTTCATTTCGCCGCCCTTAACAAGACTCCCTGCCATCCCTGCCACATCGAGCACATGTCACGCGCCGCGGTAAACAGTTTGCACGTGCGCAGTTCCACTGCCTCCGCACGCTCCAAGGCGGAAGGGAAAGATCACGCGTAGTTTCAGAGACGAAAAGGAGCGTAGGACTGTAGTAGCTCAACACTTTGTAAGGACATGTGTAATTGAATATTCACTGACAGTTGCATTTTCCTAATTGGCTCATGATAATGTTTCTTCGGGGTTGACACCGACTAAGGCATTTAACAGATGGTACTATTTTACAGGGAGAGTTATCAAATTTGAGCGTGTGAAGGCCACTAATTCTCTTTTTAAGGCATACATGTAACGGCATTTGTTTATTAGTAATAATTTGTGAGGAATTTGATAGACAACATTTCTCGACAGCAGCTAAAGATATATTAGCGCTTCAGACCTAACAGTCAGTGTTTGATGAGGTCAAAAGTGAGCTGATGTTATCAAGGTGTACAAAAAGTGGAATAATTATTAACGCTTAATGCACCATTATTAAATGCAACTAATCCCAGAAGCTGCACGGCTCCGTTGGGCTCTATAATGCAGGATCCGGTTGTAAAGTAGAACATTTTTAGGCATAGGACAATTCTTAGAGTGTGGCGGAGCAGAATCGTTAAACGGCGGGTGTTAAAAAGGCGACAGTTTCAAAGGTATGGAAAGATCCTATTTCTAACCATTACGAAATCATTTTTAAGCGCGCGAGATTCTATCGCTTGCCCTACGAGTGCACATTTTAAAGTATGCTTAACCACGCAAGTGAACAGCGTGACATGATTACAGTCAAGTATTTAACGGCACACACGCACATCACAGCACATTAGTACGTTGTGCACGCTGGTACCTTTCCTAAGTGCGTTGGGGCATTAGTACTTTTACTGTGAGCTATCTCTGGTACCTTGTTACCAGCTGTAAAGACACATTACGCAAAATGTGGCTGTGTACTTGCGTACTGACATGACTTCTGTGATTTTTTGTTCATCGGCTGGTGCTGCAGTACGTCGCTGCCGCGCACAGACTAGCCATGGCGGCATCCATCGGCTGAACAACGCCTGAGACGCCACCATGTGGGAGAAGGGCGCCCTCCTCCTCCTGCTGCCCCTGCTTTGCAGTCGGCCATCCATGGCTGACATCAAAATAGGTGAATCCTTACCTCTCGACTTTCTCGTTCATGTGTGCTTGGACTCCTTGAGTAAGACCGACGAGAGGTAAAAAAAAAATCTCCCTTCCCAAGGTCCCAGAGTTTTAGTCACGCTCCTGACAGCAATTCGCCCTACAGACTTTTTTGCTGGATTGCGTAGATAGCTGTGTTTAATTTCTCTATAAGTTGGAGTATTTTGAGCTTGAGCACACACTTGTATGTGTTCACTTCTGCCTAGCTTATATCGAGAAATAATATCAATTATGTTCTTGAAATTACACTTGCGCCGGTTTCTAATGACAAGACTTGTTTCGAGGAAAAGGTGGAAATGGACTTCGCTAAAGTATTCTTCTTTTTTTTGCTCCATGATGCATAATGAAAACCGCTGATTCCTTTCATTCTTTTTTTTTTTTTTGTAACCACCCGGCAGTGTGAGAACCTGATGCGGAAAACTTTTTATTCTGTGTAGGTCTTCTTTTAATAAAAGAAACAATGGGATATTTCAAGAGACGAATTAGCCGGGTCAGTTGGTACACCTTGATACAGAAATTAAGAGCGCGAAACGCAGGGCGTACAACAGGGACACTAAGGCACGGGTACTAACTAACAACTGAAAAGAAAAATTATTGGCCTTTGTGACAGAAAACTGAAAGAAACGCCTAAAAGCAGCAGCACGCAAAGCATGTTTCATTATGTGGAAGATTTTCTGATAGCTTACAACACACCTGTTTCAAAACACAGAACGATGTCAAATGTAAATTGAGTACTGTCAGTGATTTCACTCTCAGGAAGAAATTACTTTCATATTATTTTCCATTTCCTGGACTTTCGTCTGCCCACACGGCCGGAGTACTTCTGTGGGTGATACTCGCCACGCTCTCAAAAATATGTATTATAACATACATTTCAGCCAATTCCAACGAAGTAAAGAACTGCAGCCAATTTAAGTAGGTTGGCCGAATGCGAATGCGTCAAAGCACGTCACATTTTATTTCGCTTTCGGTTCGATGCGCTCGATGACAGGCTTTCAATTTCAGGCTACAGGCGAAGATTAGACAAGTCGGTGACTTGGAGACCTCACTGGTAGTGCGGCAGAAAATTTTGCGATCGCTTAGCGCACTTTAACAGGGGAGTGCAATGCGCGATGTGTTTGGATCTATTGCGCACGGATGGAGGCTGATGAAGACAATGGCATGCAATGCACAGGACCAGAGAGTGGCACTTTTAAAAAAGAAAGCGACGATTCTGCGAGGTTCCGTACTCGCTTCTCACCAGACATTCCTGGCTTAGAATCCGCTCGGAGAGATTTATTGCTTGTTGCAAAGGTCATATTTCAGGTCATAAGGTCATAGGCCTCCTGTAAGGTCATATGCCTCCTGAAAACGTCATAGGCCACCGGTAATAGCTTTTCGACTTACCCCGTGAAAAATTCGTGAAGCGAAGGGGGCAAATACTCAGTCGTACGTTGCTGTATGCCCAGACGCCTTTCTCTGTGACAATGGCTACGAGATATTAACTTTTGCCGAGAAACCGCGACGAAAAAAAAAAAAAAAACAGCAGAAAACAGCGGTAATATGGTACGTGTAAGGAGTAAGTCATACTCTGAAAGCGCCTTGGAGGGGTCCGACGTAAGGCAGGATTTTTCTGCTCCAAACTAGCAAGAAAATGGGTAGATAATGGTAAACTAGGAAGACCCACCCCCGAGACAGTGCGAAAAAAAAAAAAACTCAGAAAAATCTTTCCCAGAATAAAAATTAAAAAAAGACGCCATCAAAGCAATATCGTGCACTAAATATAGTCCCCGTACATAGAACAAAATAAGCGCTGTTTAAACGATAGGCTGAGAAAAACAAAAAAAGAAATAAAAGACGGTATGATGAGCAACTTACCCAATCATGTCGTTACCAGCCAGTGCACCTCACACACTGACGATATTAGGATTCTCGAAAGATGACCAGCTTGCACGCGCAAAATTTGAGGCACATGTAATTCACCGCAAAGTAGCAAACTGCGTGATTCTACTTCAATAACAGTGCAAAGAAAAGAGATTACATTTCATGATGGCTAGGTTGCTTTAGTTTGCGTGATTCTACTTCAACAACTGTGCAAAGAAAAGAGTTTACATTTCTTGATGGCTAGGTTGCTTTGGTTTTCGTGATTCTATTTCAATAACTGTGCAAAGTAAAGAGATTACATTTAGTGATGGCTAGGTTGCTTTGGTTTTGTTCATGCTGTTTAACGTTCCAAAGCTACTCAGCGTATGACAGACGCCGTAGGGGCCAGAGCTCCGTGAATTTGGACCACATAGGGTTGCTCTGACATCGCACAGCACACGGGCGCCTGGCTTTTCGTCTCCATCCATGGCTAGGAATTGGAAACAATTCTGCTGCCCCGTTTTACGATTATATTGTTACCTGGAAACGCGGTACCAAAGTGATGTGCTCACTGACGAAGAGGACGACACAAAGCGTTGAGAAAGAGGACGACGCTCACAGAGTGGACACTGCACGGCTACTGAAGTCTCAGCGCCGAGTTCAGCCCATCGCAGTGCTGTTACATTAAGTGCATCCCCGTAACATCTTGGTGGAGGTCGCGGGTTCGACACAATCTGACGCTGGATCTCCGCAGTGGCCGTCACCTCGGAACCGTCACGATGACAACCGACGCGGCTCCATCTACCTCCGCAACCCCAACTGTCGTCGTAGCCCACCCCCGTGACCCTGGCTCATTCTGCGGTACAGATGAGGTCGACGTCGAGGACTGGCTTTCGCTTTATGAGCGTGTTAGCCAGCACAACAGGTGGGACGCCACGCTGATGCTGGCCAATGTCATCTTCTACCTTACTGGCACGGCACGCGTTTGGTTCGAAACGCATGAAGCAGAAATACCCTCCTGGGATATTTGCAAACAAAAACTCCGTGACCTGTTCGGAAAACCGGTTGGCCGTCAACTCGCCGCTAAGAGGGACCTCGCCAAACGTGCCCAGACATCTACCGAGCCTTATATTACGTATATACAAGACGTTCTGGCCCTCTGCCGAAAAGTTGATAAAGACATGCCAGAACCTGATAAGGTGGGGCACATCCTGAAAGGCATAGCCGACGATGCCTTCAATCTTCTACTCTGTCGGGACTGTACTACGGTTGACTCCGTTTTGCAGGTTTGTCGACATTTCGAGCAGGCCAAACACAGACGCATTGCACATCGCTTCGATCGGCTCCCCAACACTGCCCCTACCTCCACGTGCGAGGATCTGCCGACCCTAAGGCAACCTTCCAACACTGAAAATGTGACACACATTGTGCGTCGTGAACTAGAAGCGCTCGCCCCTGCTGCATCCAACCCGCCCTCCTCGGACAGCAACCTAGCGACGATATCCCTCATTCAAGCCGTCGTTCGTCAAGAGGTTGCCAACTTGGGCGTCCCCTGTAGCCACACCGTAGAACAACACAGTTCGAGCTCCGTCCCTCCCATGGTCGCCACCGCTACACCCCGCAACACCTACGCGCCACGCTACCGATACCGCAATCCTGATGAGTGGCGCACCCCTGACGACAGGCCGATCTGTTTCACGTGCTCGCGTATTGGCCACATCGCTCGCCACTGCCGCAGCCGCTGGACATCACCACCTCGACGTTTTCCTTACGTTGACCGCTACTCCAATTACGGTCACCCCCGTTTCACGCCTCGTTATGAGCCGCCCCGCACCGATACTACTCCGCCTCCTCCTGTGTCCAGTCGGTCTCCTTCCCCGCCAGCCCGCCGTTCCCGTTCACCTCTTCCTGGCCGCAGTTCCTCGCCGTCCTCTGCCGGCCGCTTCACGGGAAACTAGCCAATGCAGCTCCCGGAGGTGACGCTGCATTGGTACCCCGACCTGGAAATCCTCTACTGCCCATTTCTTCGCCCTGTAACATCCTGTCCGTGTTCGTGGATGGTGTTCCCGTCTCTGCCCTCATTGACACTGGTGCCCAAGTCTCGATCATGAGCTCATCGTTTTGCCGCCGCCTCAAGAAAGTACAGACCCCCGCCGCTTCGCCCACCGTTCGTGTTGCCGATGGCAGTACTGCTGCCGTCACTGGGCAGTGCACTGCCCGAGTCACCCTTGCCGGTCATCACATCCCTGTTTTGTTCACTGTCCTCAACCAGTGCCCTCACAATGTGATCCTCGGCCTTGACTTTTTAACGGCCCACTCTGCCCTTATCGACTGCTCCAGCGGCCTTCTTCGTTTGGACCTACCTGTCTGCTCAGAACATCCTCCATCTGCACCCCGCCTTCGCTCCACTGAGTTCGCTCGCCTGCCCCCTGACTCTGCTGTTTACCTACTTCTGTCACCTTTCCCGCCTGTGCCTGACGGTGACTATCTTGCTTGCCCTATCACCGAGGTCTTTCTTGACCGCAACGCCGTTCTTCCTCATCTCATCGTACGCGTTACACAGAACAGCACCTACCTTCCTATCCTGAACTTCAGTCTGTCACCCCAAGTTCTTCCCGAAGGAATATCCCTTGCTACCTTGTCCCCTCTCACAGACTGCACCATTTGTGCACTCACTCCTGGCCCACATTCAAGCGTCCTTCCAACACCCGTACTCTCCACCACAATTACCGACCCTATTTCCGCAATGATTGCCTCTGACATCAGCCCCGAACACGCTCAGGACCTGCGCAACCTTTTGTTATCCTTCTCCGACATTTTTGACTTTGCTGCCGGTTCTCTGGGCCAAACATCAGTTGTGACTCACCGCATTGACACCGGCGATGCAAAACCTGTACATCGGAGGCCTTATCGTGTGTCCCTTTCTGAGCGCCAAGTCATCCAGCAGGAGGTCGACAAGATGTTGGGCAACGATATCATCGAACCTTCGAACAGCCCCTGGGCATCTCCTGTCGTGCTCGTTAGAAAGAAAGACGACAGTTGGCTCTTTTGTGTCGACTATCGACATCTGAACAAGATTACAAGGAAAGATGTTTACCCGCTGCCGCGAATAGACGATGCCTTGGACTGTTTACATGGAGCCCGCTACTTTTCCTTCATCGACCTTCGTAGCGGCTACTGGCAGATCTCTGTTGACGAACAAGACCGCGAGAAGACAGCTTTTGTCACACCCGATGGACTTTACCAATTTAAGGTTATGCCTTTTGGACTTTGCAACGCCCCTGCTACGTTTGAACGCATGATGGACTCCTTACTCCGCGGCTTCAAATGGACGACTTGTCTATGTTACTTGGATGACGTGATTGTCTTCTCGCCCTCGTTCGAAAGCCATCTTAGTCGCCTTTCTTCCATCTTGGCACTTTTCCGCCGTGCCGGACTTCAACTGAACTCAAAGAAGTGCAGTTTTGGTCGCCGCGAACTTAAAGTGCTTGGCCATTTGGTGAATGCCACCGGCGTGCAACCCGATCCCGACAAAGTTCGCGCTGTCAGTGCGTTTCCATGTCCCCGTTCACCCCGTGATGTCCGCAGCTTTATAGGACTGTGTTCTTATTTTCGCCGGTTCGTCCCAAACTTTGCCGCTGTTGCTCGTCCTCTCACCAATCTGCTGAAGAAAGGCGTTCCTTTCTCATGGGGACCAGAACAGGCTAACGCATTCTCCACCCTCATCGCTATTCTCACCAATCCTCCTGTGTTGGCCCATTTCAACCCGTCTGCCCCGACGGAACTTCGCACCGACGCCAGTGGCCACGGGATTGGTGCCATTCTTGCACAGCGACAACGCGGCCAACATTGCGTTATTGCCTACGCCAGTCGTCTCCTGTCATCAGCAGAACAGAACTATTCTATTACGGAACGGGAGTGCCTGGCTCTCGTTTGGGCCGTTGGAAAATTCAGACCCTATTTGTTTGGCCGACCCTTCACTGTAATTACCGATCACCACGCCTTATGTTGGCTCTCTTCCCTGAAGGATCCTGCTGGCCGCCTCGGCCGCTGGGCACTGCGCTTGCAGGAGTATACCTTTTCCGTTGAATACAAATCCGGTCGGCTTCACCAGGATGCAGATTGTCTGTCCCGTTATCCCGTCGATCCCCCTTCCTCTACTGACCATGAGTCGGACCCCTGGGTCTTCTCTATATCGGACTTTTCCCACATAGCCGACGAACAGCGGTTGGACCCAACCCTCAGTTCTCTCATCGACCGCCTCCGCACACACAGCCGTGACTCTTCCCTCGCCCTGTTCTTCCTTCATGGGAATACGCTATACCGCCGCAACATGCGACCTGATGGTGCTGAGCACTTGCTGGTCGTTCCCCAACACCTACGCTCCGCCGTTCTCGAACAAATGCACGACGCTCCTACAGCTGGTCATCTTGGCCTCTCACGCACATACGACCGCGTGCGCCGGCGTTTCTTCTGGCCTGGACTCTACCGCTCTGTCCAACGTTATGTAGCCGCTTGCGACCTCTGTCAACGCCGGAAGAAACCCCCTGTGCTACCACCTGGACACCTGCAGCCGATTGCTATCCCGACTGAGCCATTTTCTCGTGTTGGCCTTGACCTCCTAGGGCCCTTCCCCGAGTCCTTGTCGGGAAACAAATGGATCGCTGTGGCCACCGATTATGCCACGCGGTACGTGATCACTCGCGCCATTCCAACCAGCTGCGCCACAGACGTTGCTGACTTCCTTTTGTACGACGTCATACTACACCATGGTGCTCCCCGTCAACTCCTTACCGACCGTGGCCGCTGTTTCCTTTCCCGAGTTGTTGAGGAAATACTTCGTTCTTGCTCCGTTCGGCACAAGTTCACCACTGCGTATCACCCTCAGACGAACGGCCTTACGGAGCGTCTTAACCGCACACTCACCGACATGCTCGCAATGTACGTATCCGACAGTCATCGCGACTGGGATATTAGTCTGCCATTTGTCACCTTTGCATATAACTCTTCGCGTCATGACACTGCTGGGTACTCTCCATTCTATCTTCTCTTTGGAAGAGACCCCTTACTGCCCTTCGACACTTTGCTCTCCGCCGCTAGCCCCGTCACAACCTATGCCCGCGATACCATCGCCCGAGCCGACGCTGCTCGCCAGATTGCTCGTCAGAATCTCACCATCTCTCAAGAAACTCAAAAACGCCGCTACGACGCTCACCACCGCGATGTGCACTACCCTCCCGGATCTCTGGTGTTGCTCTGGCTTCCGTGCCGTCGTGTGGGGTTGTGTCAAAAACTTCTGCCCCACTACACAGGTCCTTACCGTGTACTACGCCCAGTGACCGACGTTACCTATGAGATTTCACCGCTCCACCCAAAGTCACCGACTGCTACACCAACTTCCGAAATCGTACATGTCGCCCGCCTAAAGCCATATTACTCCCCCTCCACATCGCACGCCTAATACGCACCGGGACGTTGCCTTTTGCCGAGGGGGGGTAGTGTTACCTGGAAACGCGGTACCAAAGTGATGTGCTCACTGACGAAGAGGACTACACAAAGCGTTGAGAAAGAGGACGACGCTCACAGAGTGGACACTGCACGGCTACTGAAGTCTCAGCGCCGAGTTCAGCCCATCGCAGTGCTGTTACATTAAGTGCATCCCCGTAACAATATGTTTTTATTGTGAAAGCAATACTACGCCAGGTCTAACCGCTTGTCGCTGTGTGCCGTGTCCGTGTATGTGGTCCCCGAGCCGGCGCTGTGCCTAACAAAAGAAGACGAAGAACGCTCGGTCACCCTCAGCTAATCCTTTCGCTCCATATCCGGTTCAGCAGCGTCGAACCCTTCAAAAAAAAAAATTTATGCTGCGCGCATGGCCCGATGGGATATTTTGTCTCTGCTTCAACAAAACAAATCTTCCAGTTGCTAGTCAGTCTTTCTGTTCTCTTCAATGTTTCGAGTTTTGCGCAGTTTTTTTTTTCTCTCTCAAGATGACGTATATTCACTTTGCACAGCCGAAAAAGTCCTGTTTCTTCAAACTTCGCACTCATTATTTTCCTGTTTTGTTGAAGCCCTTTTATTTAATATACAGGGAATTGAATTTTTTTTTTCTTCTATGAACTGATCTCTTGCCATTTTCTGGGCTATCTAGCCCCGGCACTGAGGGCGCTTGTGAGGCCCAATGCATGATCGTATAGCATTTCAGAAAATTAGAGGAATATTTAAGCTCCGCCGTATGGATATGATGCGATACGGCCTGCAGCCATCTGGGTGTTTTCGCATTGAAAAATGGGCGTAGACACGCAATTCGCACTTCGAAGGCCGCTTTCAAACTGAGAACGTGGATACGCAGTCTCAGCATGGGCGTATAAAGTTTCGATGGAGTTCCGGTAGCCGCCGCATGCCGCCACCACACAATTTGTTACGACATGTCTTTTTATGCGCTGTCCCTGAGGTACGGTGATAAATTTTCGGCGTAACGAGGGCAGCCCAGTGCGCTATCGCGTAATGAAGTGTCATGCACAGTATTGCGAGGAAGACGCCAAACTGAAAGCGGCCAGGGCATCTTGCATCTGAATCATGGGCTTCCTCCCACGCATGATATTGCAGCTTCAGCTGATGACACTCGATATTTTGTCTCTCCATACAGCCCGAAGTGCCGCTTGGCAACAGTCAGTAAACGTCTTCTTACAATGAGAGGAAGGCTGCAGGTTATTCTCGCATCTCCGAATACTTCTGGATGCGAATTATCCACTGACAGCATATCGCACACACTATTCTCGCTAATTGTTCTAACGTGGCCATTTCCCTCTAAACTTTTAGTCCGTTTTTCTCAGTTTCCTTTTCGGTAGCGAGGACTAGTACCATACATTTTTTTAACAAGTCAGAGTATTTCACAGCGGCCCGTTTCATCATCAGACAAATACGTTTCGTGCATTCAGCATTTTTTATGTCAACCTGACAATCATTTCTCCTACGTCTGAAACTAAGACCAAACATTTAGAACGCTCATTAAGTTACCTTTACTTCACATGAGGAGCCCTACACACTTTTTTTTATACAGGGAAGCATTGAAGAAAGCTCTGTAGTTAAGAACCGCCTTTGGCCGCTGCTGCAGGGAAGTGGAGCCACACTCCTAGCAGCAAGCATGCGTCGAATTATAGAGACATACTTGCCTAAATCGCTGAGGAAGGAAGTATTAAATTGTAGCTTTTAATTTCTAATTTCTCTTGAGGTACGCGTTCTCATGAGTGCTCGTTTAGCTTTTTGCACTTACTGCTTAAGCGCTCTAGATGACTTGTCAGGAAAGGATAGTTAGTCAGACAACATCCAATTGTTTACGGCGCAGTCGTAGACTGACTGTCCGCGTACCAATATCCTTGAACAAAGAAAGACTAGCCGCTCATTAAGCATTCTCAATGAGGTAAACATAATATAAATTTTGGCAGCAAATTTTTCAAGCTTCAGGTAAGGGTTGCTCATACTTATACCATAATATTATTCCATGACTGTCCATTTCATATATTTCCAGCTTGAAAATACATAATCTTGATTCAATGTAAACCACTTACGTACAATTTATAAGTATACATATGTCACGCAGAGATGACGCTCGGTCATGAAGCCTAATGCTTTTGTTCCATCTTCTTTGACCGCTGCTGCGTTGGCTGAATCAAAGTCCAGAACGCGTACCCTGAACTGACACCTAGGCACCCTAAGGGGCCTGCTATTAGAAAACCCCCGGACGACTTGCAATCAGTCTTTACCGTTTCCAGGCGGCATCTTCGAGACGGGCGACGACGTGCTCGAGATGGCCTTCAGCTCGGCGGTGGATCGCATCAACACCATGGGCCTGGGAGAACCCGGAGCCCAGTTCGTCACTCCCGGCTCCCGCCTGCTGGCCCGCGTAGAGCACACCGAGCGACTCGATTCCTTCCAGGTAGGTGTAAGCGCAATATGGCAAGTGTTACAGGCAGTTTTTCGTGTTAACCTTGCCTGCAACACTGAATAAAAGCTTGTTCCCATGTAATCCAAGCCAGATGATGCCTATGCAGGCTTCGCGAAAGGTTTGCGCTTTGCTCGAGGAGGGCGTGGCGGCGGTGTTCGGCCCTCAGTCGGGTGAGGCAAGCGCCGCGGTGCGGTCAGCGTGCGCTGTGCTCGACGTGCCCCACATGGAGACCCGGTGGGACTACCGCGCCCGGCCCGACAACCATTCCGTGAACTTGTTCCCGCACCCGGCCGCCCTGGGAAAGGCATACCTGGATTTTATTAAGCACAAGGACTGGCGAACCTTCGCCGTCCTCTACGAGGAGAACGACGGTGAGCGCTTCTCACGCGTTTGCAATTTTTATCGCATTTGTTTTATTTTTAACCAAGTTTTTTAAAGTTATTTCACCGACGGCAAGACATCCCAATCATTTACTAGCATTCAAGAATAACTTAAATAATTAAGGTACATCTTTTATGACCAATTTGAAGAAATGGATTCTCATTTTCTTCTTTCACTGTCTTGTTGAATAAAATTGGCCATTTAATTTTGACCAAAGTAATCTCGACATATCAGCCGGCCATACGACAGCTGGTTTAAGAAAAGTAACAAGTAAATATAAATGAATATTATATATTGTTACATAGCACGATCACAAATGACTCATCTCAAAGAGTGGACCTCGATGGACATGAATTACCACTTCACCCTATGAATGGAGCAAGGCGCTGATCTTTCAGCTGCTTGCTTCAGTGAATTTAAGCCAAAACATTCGGTTAAACCCCATACAACATAAAATCTGGAATTTAGTTTTGTTTTTAGAAATCTAAAGAACAATAAGCGATAAGCACACTCCGGTGCTGTTGGTTGCATACAACACTTTTGATAGGCAACAGGAGCAGTATTCACTCGTAGAAAGGAAAGGGACGAACAAAATTATTCAGTATCGAAAAACACTTTTAATCTTTCGCCTGAGTCCGACATTTCCATCTCAAGAAGGTGTTATGTACCATAGCGAACTGCTCTTCTGAGAAATCTTGAGCGCCTTTTCTCTAATTTACTGTCAGCGTCCACAGTATGCGATGTAAGTGGGCATAAGAGTCAGAATCCATTATTTCCTACCGCAAAGCTCGCGCCATTTTTTCTGTGGGGAAATTAATATTGCTTGCGGTTTTAGAGCACCTCGTTTAACTGGCTCTATCATTAACCTTTCCTGGGGACAGGCTTTTTAGTGCATCTGGAGCGCAGCGTTTGGAATAGAGAAAGAAAAAATATTGTAAATTTAAATTTATTTACGTTTAAATTTGTTTAGTTTGGATAAACTTACGCGGAACAGTGACCATGCAGGACTGGGAGCTCAAAAGGGCATAGGAAGGAGTTATAGCTCCAGTAATCCTTCCAGAAGCCCCATTTTGCGATGACGTCAAAAAGCCCGGGACGTCCGGCCGGTTGTTCATTGTGAACAAGGGAGCCGTAGCGCTCCCGAAACGTCATTTGTTTTAAAATTGATCATGGTCAGTGACCAGTGAATCGATCAACAAACCATGATTCCTGACCAGACGGTATGCCGTCGAACCCTCGACTACACGTCGATAAGAAATATATTCGCAAAATAAAATAAAAATAAAGTGTATAATTTTTATTTTTCAGTGCTTGCGTGGATAAATAGTTATTAGCTCTTCAAGCGACACCTTTAAGTCCTCTTCACCATATGGACATCAAGAGTGATTCCCACTTATACGCTTTGGCGATTATTTTCTTCATATTTGCATTATATACTTGAGGAAACGACATGTTCGCTAATTAGAAACACCAACGAAGAGATAATGGGACGAGTGTCAAGCCGCTAGCACCCAACCTCTGACTTTGTCTGCATTTCTGATACGCTCTGCGCCTGTTTGTTTCCTTTCCCCAACAACACACCTGGTTTGATGCTGTTGCTGCTGCTACCGACTCCCTTTCGGCCCAGTGTTTTGGGACGACTGCTTTTCCCACGTGCATGAAAACTTGGCTACCTCTTCCCCGCAGCGCTGATCCGACTGCAGGAGATCCTCAAGGACCCGCTGATGCGGGAGCGAAAGGTGGTCGTTCGGCAGTTCGAGTCGGGCGTCGAGTACCGCAAGGTGCTCAAGGACGTCGGAAAAAGTGGCATCAAAAACATCGTGCTCGACGTGCCCACCGAACACATCCACACGGCGCTCAAACACGTAAGCCCCGCTCTATCACTCGATGCCGCTGGCGCCAATCTTGTGCGCGGCAGACTTAAGACACGTGGGAACCTCGCTTCAGGTCGAGTGCCGTAAGAAAATATAAGAAACGCACAGTGGTCCGAATAGCGCGGTATCGGATCCTTGGGTTAAATTCTACCGTGCATTGGCTGAGTTACCTCTGAGTTTTGATGAATTTGGTTCAAATGCCCCTATTTGTCTAGTGATGTGACGCCCACCGCAGCTTCTTCCGGCTTTCCCCACGCAGCACACTCGGTTTATCCTCCACATTCGCCCTTTTTACACTGCTTCCAATCAGCGTGTTATTCCTCTTCCTTTCCACTTTCCTTCTTCCACACTTCTATCTGATCTAACTACTTTTTTTTATGAGGAACACTCCTTCGGCACGATGACCTCTGAAAACGCGCTACTAATAAGCACCAGTCCAGAGCTGACTAATAAAGAACTTTAACCGCAGGCTCAAAGAGAGGTGTGTGTGGTGCATATGTTACGAAGTTCAGAAACCGAAAACGCGCCCCTATAAAAGAGGGATCAGGGGGGGGGGGGGGGGGTATGAAGTGAGAAACAAATTGTTTTTAGCTAATTAAGCAAGCATTGTCTTGATGTTTTAAGAAAGATCAGCGGCAAATATTTGCAACGCGAAGCTGTAAAAAACATGGACTGAATGAATAACCTACAAGGTTTGGTAAACATACATAGGCGATTTTAAAAATTTTATTGCGGTGTAGTAACGTTTGGTCACGTATCCATGCATCCATGCAGGTATGATCACTATCGCCAGTCCCGGGGAGTTGCGCACATGTTTTCTCAATACATGATATGGGATCCTCTTTCCGTGTTTTCACTTTAATTTTTTATTTTCGAGAATATATTTTCTAATAAAATCTGCATTGGTATTCTTGCTCATTTTCATAATTCGACTGTACACTATTTCTGCTGTGTACTGTATACATTATGTGAACATACAAAACTTCATTCATGTAATTTGGTTTATGCATTGGTTCACGCATTGGTTTATGCATTTTGGTCGAACATTGTCCCACTTTTGTACCCAGGGCCAATGCCATACTACCGAAGGGGACGATCTTAATATGCATTCCTGCATTCATTTGTTCATGTATTCATTTATTTGAGGTACCCTCAGGTTACTGAACAAAACAAATACATGTCTGAATGGTTCCTAGTCCTATAATATTGTTACGTACTCAGTACGTAACGGGGGTGTTTATTGGTAGTCTAAAGCGCTGCGAGTCACGCAAGGAGCACCAGCACACACCACTGTGTCTTCCGTTTCTTCGTCTTCTCTCTAGCCTCTTCTTCCTTTTCTGACGCCCCGAAGCACGTGACACTTCCCCCCTCGCAGACGAAGCCCCAGGACAAGCAGTTTAAGAAAGGTGCCGGGGATGGAACCTTTTTAGTCGAGCGACATGCACCACCTGGGTCCGGCGTGAGCATCGGCCACTTTCGGTGCGGCGTGAAATTACATAGTTCACGTCACTCAGGCGCTCCAAAACGACAAAAGGGCCGCTATAACGAAACAGCAGCTTTTGGGCTAAACCACGCTTGCGCAGCGGCGTCCACAGCAACACTAAATCACCGGGCACATAAGAGACATGTGGGCGTCGGTTGTCATAACGCTCCTTCGACCGTTCCTGTGAGTCTAGGATGCGGAGGCGGGCAACGCGGCGAGCTTCTTCGGCTCGACATAAAGTAGTGGCGATAGAAGGCTCGTTGTGGAGGGAGAAAGGAAGGATGGTATCAAGACTACTGCGGGGAACTCGAGCATACAGGAGGTAAAACGGACTGTAGCCAGTCGTCTCATGCTGTGCAGTGTTATAAGCGAATGTAATAAAAGGGAGGATTTCATCCCAGTTCTTGTGATGAGAGTCCACGTACATCGCCAACATAGTGGTCAGAGTGCGGTTGGTCCGTTCAACATGTCCATTCGATTGCGGGTGATACGGCGTTGTATGACGGTAATCGCAGGTGCATAGACGAAGGAGTTCTTCAATAACTTCAGCAGTAAATTGGCGCCCACGGTCACTGATCAGTACTCGAGGAGGGCCATGGCGCAGGACGAGAAATCGCAGAAAAAAATAGGGATACTTCGTAAGCAGTGGCTGAGGGTATTGCGGCTGTTTCTGAATATCGAGTGAGATGGTCAACACATACCACTATCCACAGGTTACCGTTAGAAGATCGCGGAAAAGGACCCAAGAGGTCGATGCCCACCTGCTCAAAGGGTGTGGTCGGAGGCGCAATAGGGTGCAGCGGTCCAGGTGGACGGGAAGTAGGGAGCTTGTACTGCTGGCACTTAACACAACTGGCTACATAGCGCTGAATGACTTGACGCATTTTCGGCCAGTAAAAGCGTTCCTGTGTGCGATGAAGGGTCCGGGCGACTCCCAAGTGGCCCGACGTGGTATCGTCGTGCATCATTTCAAGAACGGGAATGCGGTGGTGGTGGTTAAAACATTTATAAATAACAATTAAATGATTACAGAGGTGTTTGGGTTAGAGACGTATCGGTCTCCCCCTCACAATACTAGGTGGAGCCCCTATTCCGGGGCCCCATTGGCCAGCAACGCCGCCCGCGTCCGTTGAACCAAGGCCTTTTGAGCCTTGAGTTCTTGACAGCCGAGCAGGGCCGCCTCCCAGTCCTCTCTAGTTGGATTGGGGTTGGGGGGAATGGATGGGTTTGACTGGCACGCCCAGACCATGTGAAAGGTGTCGGCCACCTTCCCACAGTACTGGCACGCACCATCAAAGGACGGGTTGAAATGTTTAAGCACCGCCGGGCACAGTACTGTATTGGTAAAAATTTTGATGAGGAGGCGCTCGTCAGCGCGATCCAGTCCCTTACAAGGGGCCGGGTAGCGCCTGTGCTCCTCCTTGTAGTAATCGGTGATGTCTTTGAATGTAAGGGCCAGATTGTCTGATTGGGAGTAGGCTTCCAAGGACAAGGAGATAGCCCGGGGAGAGAGTGCGCGGGCGGCCTGATCGGCCTGTTCGTTTCCCCTGAGCCCCTGGTGACCGGGTGCCCAAATAAGATTATGCGGAGTTGGGTCTATGTATCGGCAGCTAGATTGCAATATACGCCGGGCAAGCGGGGGAGCCCATCCCAGCCTATAATTCCGACAGGCCCCTCGCGAGTCGGTGATGATGTGTTTCGAATTGGGAATACTGAGAGCCAGAGCGATAGCAATCTCCTCCGCGTGAGTTGTGCTGTAGGCTTTGAAAGTTAGCCCGTTAACCGTGTTTGTGTTGTGTACGACTGCAGCCGTATACCACCCCCCATGGTAAGGGCCGGCAACATCCACATAATACACGTGTTGCTGGTGACCATAGTATCGCTCCAACGCTTCCGCGCGCGCCTGGCGACGACCGTTATGGTCTTCTTTGGACATGTTGCGGGGAAGGGGTCGGACCCGGAGGGCGCGTCTCCAGAGTTCTGGCACTCTCACCCTTTCCTCAATGTGGTAATCGTGTTTGATGTGTAGCCGGTCCAAGAGGCGGCGACCGGACGTGGTCTGTGTAAGACGCGTGTATTGGCTTAGTAAGTGGGCTTCTCGTAGCTCCCGGAACGTGTTCACCACGCCCAGAGCCAGAAGTCTCTGGTTGGACGTGCTGACCGGAAGGTCGAGAGCCCGCTTGATGACTTTCCGGTGGATGGCCTCCAATTGATCCTCATCGTGTTTACGCAGGTACAAGTAGGGTGTCGAGTAGAGTATTCTGCTCGTTACAAAAGCATGGGCAAGCCGCAGTGCATCCTTGCTTCGTAATCCGCCCCGCTTGTTGGAGACCCGGCGGACCATACGACCCACCTGGTCTCCCACCATGCGAAGTTTGGCCAGAGTGGTGTCAACTCTGCGTTGATGGTGTATGAAGAGGCCAAGGACGCGGATCTCTTTGGCCTCCCGGATCGGTCCCGAGGGGAGACTGATGCGAAGCTGAGTTGTGTCTCGAGGGGATGGACGTACGTGCACAAATTCAGATTTAGCTGGGGCGCACTGGAGTCCGCAGTAGGTCGCGTAGTCGTCGACTACGGTCGCCGCCGCCTGCAGGCAGGACTCCATGTGGCCCAGGTTACCTTGCGTGGCCCAGATTGTGATATCATCCGCGTAAAGTGCGTGATGTATCCCGGGAAGAGAAGCCAATTTGGAGGGAAGATGAAGCATGGCTAAATTGAAGAGGAGGGGAGACAAGACAGCGCCTTGAGGTGTTCCCCTCGAGCCGATGGTGTATGGCCCGTGTTCCGCATCTTGTATGCGTATGTAGGCTTGGCGGTCTGTAAGAAATTGTTTTATGTAATTGAAAGTTTTGTTACCACAGTTGGTGTGACTGAGGTGATCGAGGATTACTTCGTGCTTCACATTGTCAAATGCGCCTTTAAGGTCCAAGGCCAGGACCACCTTGTCATTATGGGGGCATTCGACAGGATCTAATATGTCGTGGTGGAGCTGAAGGAGTATATCCTGTGCTGATTTTTGAGGGCGGAAACCGAACATGGTGTCCGCGAAAATGTGCTGTGTTTCAAGAAATTCGGAGAGTCTGTCGCGCACCATTGTCTCCATCAGCTTGCCGACACAAGACGTGAGAGAGATGGGGCGAAGGTTCTCCACATCAATAGGTTTGCCGGTTTTCGGGATAAAGGTGACGAGAGCCGACTTCCAATCGAGAGGGAGAGGAGTGTCTCCGTCCCAAATACTATTGATGTATTTTAGAAGCACAACATATGCTGCATCGGAAAGGTTGGCCAAAAGCTTGACCGTAACCTTGTCGCGCCCGGGTGCAGTGCCGCGTTTCATTTTGCTTAAGGCCGCCCGGAGGTCGTGGAGCTGGAACGGAGTGTCCAGCTCCGTGTTCTCTTTGCCTGCATACGAGTAGGCGACCGCCCGGGGGTCCTTGGTGGTGCACAGGTATCGATCCCTGAGTGTGTGCGCTAGCTGTGTTGTCGTTCCTGTAAAGTTGTGCATGACTTTATGTAAGTGGCGTTGGGTTTCCGTGCGTGTTTGTGTTGGATCGATGAGCGCGCGGAATAGGCGCCACGTATTACGACCAGACATCTGGCGCGCAGCCGTGTTGCACCTGTCTACCCAGTTAGTGTCGGCTAGCTGAGCAGCATATTCCGCGGCTTGATGTGTGAGTTCGAGGATGCGTTTTTTAAGGCGTTTGTTATGTTTCTGTTTTTTCCATCTTTTGGTGAGGCTGCGGCGGGCCTCCCAAAGATGTAGGAGGTGGTTGTCTACGTCCGTTTGCGTTTCCGTGAGCTGTATCTGCCTTTCGTGTTGTTTCAGTGCAGACGTGAGTGATTTGTACCAGGTGTCATATCCCGACTGGAGGGGGTCTACGATAGACAGAGAGGTGCGGAATTTTGTCCAGTTCGGGACACAAGCTTGTGTTTGTGGGCGTTTCAGTGGACGCGTGTAGATGGTTGTGTAGATTATACAGTGATCACTACCAAGAGTTTCCTCTGTGTTCAGCCAGTCGGCATGGCGTATGTTGCGTGTAAATGTGAGGTCCGGGCAAGTGTCGCGTTGAATCGAATTTCCTACACGTGTTGGGTTGGTGGGGTCGGTGTGGAGGGTGAGTCCGAGTGTAGAGAGAAGTTCCGCAAGCTTCCTCCCACGTGTGTTCTCCCGGGGATACCCCCAGAGCCTGCTGTGAGCATTAAAATCACCGACAATCAGAAGTGGGTCCTTTCCCGCTACCTGCATAGCTTGCGTGAAAATTTCGCTTAACGTAACATTTTTAAGTTTCGGGGGACAATAAATGTTTAGAATGTGTACAGGTGGGTCAGACCGCCTTAGGGGCAGTACTGACACCATCGTGTACGCGAACGGTGGTGTTGTGGGGAGTGTGACTTCCTGTGCAGTATATTGCTTGTGAACAAGTATACATGTCTGCGGGTTGTGTTGAAATGTAGTGTAGTTTGTGAGCTTGACGCCTGCGCCGGGTTCCTGAAGGGCAACCGCGGCAACGAGGAATTCAGAGGTCTCAAGGTAGAGGCGGAGTTCATCCCGCTTCTTGCTGTTCTTGAGACCTCTGCAATTCCACTGCGTTAGTGTAAGCGGCTGAGTTGTTCTGGCTCTCGACTTAGGGCTGGGGGCCATGTTCGGATACGGAGGGCGGGATTACGTTGTTAAGACCTCCCAGTCCGCTAGTGCCCGGCGCAGACATGCAGGAGTCTTCAGAAAGGTCAGACTCATCGGGAATGACTCTGTTAAATTTTGAAGGTCGGTTAACGTCCCTCATTGCACCCATGCGTTTAAGAACGCGAGGATTTTCCTGTATCCATTTTTGGATAATGTGAGTTACAGCTTGTGTCACCTGTGTGATGACATTGTCCAGCTGACGCGCGATTGTGTCATGGATAATTTTGGGAAGATCAGCCAACTGCGTTTCAATCGCGGTGACCCGAGTCTCCAGGGTTCCGAAGCGACTCTCCATATTATTAGGAATCTCCCTGTCTGTTATGTTTTCTTCCTCGTCGCTAGAAGAGGGTTGCGTAGTGATTTGATTTTTCAGCGAGTTAAGCTCACTGGCTAGTTTTTCGTTTTGAGCTCGCAAAAGGGCGAGCTCGCGTTTAAGTTCCTGCGTCTCGGCGGTGCTGGTGAGGGGGGGAGGGGAAGAAGAAGAAGAGGAGGCGACCCTTGCCCAGCTGCCTACCTTGGATTGTTTGCAGGCGGCGCCGCCAGGAGGAGGCTTTAGAGCTGGGAACTCCGCGTCTCCGGGTGGTGGCGTTGATCCAGTTGATCCCGCTGTCTTGGTATTTGGTGGCGTTCCGCCGCGGTTTTGCGTCTCCTGTTGGCGTTTCTGTTTGGCGGGGGGGCCCGATGTCTTGGGCCTTGGCTGTTGAGGCCTGATGAATTTCCCCGTGCATTCGCGGGAGCTGGTGAGGTGCGGCCCCCCGCAGATTATACACACTGGATTGCATTCGTGGGGGGCCATCCCCTCAGTACCAGCCCCAACGTTTTGGCCACAAAGTCCGCATCTTTCATTCACTGGAGTGGGACAATTGTCCGCCCGGTGACCCAGGGTGCCACAACGGTAGCACGCTGGCACAGTCTTCTTGTAACCCCTTACGGGAGTCAGTTCTGCGTTGTAGTGTACGTGCCGCGGAACGTTACGTCCCGCGAAAGTGAGCACAGCAACGTTGGAGTTCCCCAGCTTGCGCACATGGACGAGTTCTCCACCACGCCACTGCACACTATGTTTCAAAGAGTCACTGGTTTCTAGGTTGTGCACAGTAATCACTCCGCGACACACATCACCGGTGAGCTTGAGGTGTCCGTGAAGCGGAAGCGGTCCTTTGCTGGTGTTAACTTTGAAGTCCGTGAGCAGCTTCTGAACTACCTCTGCGTTCTGCGTGCCACAGACGATGATGTTTTGTTCCCAATTGGGAGAAATTGTGATGGCGTTCATGTGCTGCCTACCAATGTATTGAGAAATGGCAGCGCCGAGCTCCCCCTGTTGAAACGCTGTCTTGAGGTCGACCGTAGTACTTGGCTTGATCACGATCACGTAGTCGTCAGAATTCATCCTGACGGTTGGTTTCGGCGTCCACTTGGAGAGTGGGGATGAATTTTGTTGAGTTTTCGAAGACGGAGCGCGAGCGTCTCCCGTGTCTGCATTGTTCAGAGGAGTCTTTGACTTGGCCGCTCCTCGTGCGTTTTGCCGGCGAAGTCGCCGGTTCTCGACGACTTGAAAAAGGGCAGCTTGTTCCGCCGAAATGGTGGATTGGCCGTCCTCTGGCTGGCTTATAGGGACAGACGACCACGACAGAGTCGTGGGGTCGTAGCCGCGTTGTTCGTGCTGAGCCATGTTGATTGGGTGGCCAGCGGGCGTCTTCGCAACCAGCGGCGGGGGAGCCGCAGCCGTTAGGCTTAGCTCATCCGCTACGTGGTTATGCGCAGATTTGCTCTAAATGGCCGAAAATTGAGCGTACCTGGATATGATCGGTGTCTCCAGGATCGCGCTGCCTTCACGGATGCAGATGCGCAAGTTTCGCAGGAGTCAGATCCAGATTTCTGCGGTTCCAGCCGAAAATCGACGGAGCCAGTACGCCACGCGTCCGGCACGACGAGGAGAAAACGTGCACCTCCGGGGTTGAAATTCTTCTTGTAAAGTAAGCCGGCACGAACGCAGAAACGCGCATCTCTTGAACCATGAGCGGCAGAGAAGAGCGGTGCCAAAGTCTGATCGTTGCGTTGTTCTGTCTGGAACAGTTGAGGGTCAGGAAACGTTGACGAGATAGGCGCCAGGTAGTCATCAAAGTTGTCATCATCACTACCAGTTGATGAAAGCGGCAAGCGTGACAGTCAGTCAGCGTCTGCATGTTGGCGGCCGCTTTTGTATGCCACAGTGAAGTTAAACTCTTGCAACCGCAACGCCCATCGAGCGAGCCGGCCGCAAGGGTCACGAAAATTTACGAGCCAACAGAGCGAATGGTGGTCAGTGACGATGGTAATAACATTGCCATATAGGTAGGAACGGAATCTTTGCACCGCAAAAACCACTGCGAGGCACTCTTGTTCAGTAACGGTGTAGTTGCGCTCCGCCTTGCTCAACGAACGACTAGCATAGGCTATCACGTGCTGATCGGTGCCATGACGCTGGATGAGCACAGCACCAACGCCCACGCCACTAGCGTCGGTGTGAACCTCGATGGGGGCAGAAGGACAGAAGTGACGTAGGATAGGTCCTGATGTCAGAAGCAATTTGAGGTGGCGGAAGGCAGAGTCGCAGTCAGTAGTCCAATTGAACGGTGCATCTTTGTGCAAAAGGCACGTGAGCGGGTATGCGATGTCAGCGAATCTGGGCACAAAACGACGAAAATAGGAGCATATATAGTCCTAAAAAGCTCCGAAGCTGCTTCACTGATTTCGGTGCTGTAAAGCTGGTTACAGCCGCAATCTTTTGAGGATCCGGCCGAACACCATCCTTATCGACCAAGTAACCAAAAACAATTGTTTGGCGTTCGCCAAAGTGGCACTTCTTAGAGTTGAGGACGAGGCCTGCTCTCTCAATGCAATCGAGAACGATGGCGAGGCGGCTATTGTGTTCCTGAAAGGTCTTGCCGAAGATCACAACGTCGTCCAAATAGCACAAACAAATTTTCCACTTGAGTCCACGCAGAATGGTGTCCATGAATCGTTCGAACGTGGCAGGCGCATTGCACAATCCAAAGGGCATTACGTTGAACTCATAGAGACCATTGGGGGTCACAAATGCCGTCTTTTCTTTGTCACTTGGGTTCATCGGTATCTGCCAGTACCCCGATCTCAAGTCTACCGAGGAGAAGTATGACGCCGAATGAAGACAGTCGATTGCATCGTCAATACGTGGAAGTGGATATACATCTTTTTTGGTGACGGCGTTAAGGCGACGATAGTCCACACAGAAACGCCATGTGTTGACTTTCTTTTTAACGAGAATAACTGGAGCCGCCCAAGGACTTGAAGATTCCTGGATAAAGCCACGTTGGAGCATGTCATGAACTTGATCGTCAATAAGCTGACGTTCGGCCGGAGACACACGATAGGGCTTCTGTCTGATCGGGCGAGAAATTCCAGTATCAATCGAATGATGGATGCGAGAATTTGGAATCGGTGGCTGATGATCTCTGGCGAAGTCGAAAACCGAAACATGCTTGGAGAGCAGGTCTGTCAAAATTCGGTGCTCCTGTGCTCCCAACGCTGTGTTTATCATTGCCTGGATTCGAGACTGCAAAATGAGATGCTTTCTCTTCAGGAGCATGGTTACTTAGTGCCGCCACGTAATTCGACACACCTTCCTCGTAATGAGTGAGCCTCATGCCACGAGGCAAGACGGCTGGCTCGTCTGAATAGTTTACAGTCCACAGCAAGGTGTGGCCTCTGGTGACTGAAACTATGCAACGAGGCACCAAGACACTCTTCTTTGCGCAGGCCAGCGTTGTAGGTTCCACTACGGCGTCGAAATTCTCGCTCAAATTCGTAGATGAGATAACTTGAATGAATACTCCGGACCTCGCAGGTACAACTGTATCTTCAGACACAGAAAACGCTCCTAAATCGAGCGACGAGGTTTCTACAAGGGCCGACATCAACGCAGCATTAAGCGAGATCTGTCCACTACGGCAGTCTAACGTTGCACCACACTGTTGCAAAAAGTCTATACCTAGAATTACTTCATGCGTGGAACGAGGCAACACTGTGAATTCGGTTCGGAACGCTTGGCCACCAATCACAACTTTCGCAAAACACACACCCAAAGGCACCAATGATTCACCGCCAACACCACGGAATACCACAGCTTGATTCACGCTAAACATCACTTTATGTCCTAATCGATTCTTGAATGCTAAACTCATAACAGAGACTGTTGCGCCATTGTCAATTAGTGCCATGGTGGGGATGCCGTCAATGGATACTTCGAGTTTGTTCTTTAACATAAACACAGGCAGAGGTATTGGCAACGTTGATTTTCCGGCGACCTCACCCCCATCGGCCGCGTCTTCTAGTTTCCCGAAGGGGAAGAACGGCGCCGAGGAGACGGAGATTGTCTCTGTCTTTGGGTTGGCGGCGTCAAGCTGCGGTTCAAAGCAGGCGATCCGTTTCGCATCTGTGCCGTGCGGTATGTATCCAGAGTCTGTGTCGGATGAAATTCAGTGTCGAAATGATTAGAAACGTTGGGCAGCGGTCTATGATCTTGTGGTAGTAGGCCCCGCCGACGGCAATACCGGGAGATGTGTCCGGTCATGCCACAGCTATAACACACGGGTTGCTGGCGCCACCGGTCCGAGTAAATGCGGGCGGAAACTGGTTCTGGTTGGCGGTAGTAATCGGGACGGTATTGCTGACGAACCACCTGGCGTGTGTAGGTGGTTCTTCGGCCCATCCGTGGCTGAGAAGTGCTTAAATCGTTCTGTTGTCTGCCCCCGCCAAAGCGTGATGCATTTAAAGCCGGAATCCAGGAAGTTGACGGGGTCGCGGGTTCTGCTTGCAGCGCGCAACCGTCATACTGGTGTTCGTCCCGGCACGCAGAGTCTTTGTCACGGAACAATTCTTCCCGCACAATCCGGCGTATCAGATCAGCCATGGACTCCGGAGCACTGACATCAACGCTCGCAACAGATGTGACGTTGGCCAGTCGCCCAAATTTAGGAGTGATACGGCGCAACTTCAAGGTTTCGAAAGTGCGGCAGTGCCTGATGAAGTCAGCTGTGGAGTTCAAATTGTTTTTGCTGATAAGAAAATTATAGACATCTACAGCGGTGCCTTTAAGCAAGTGCCCCACTTTGTCTTCCTCGGTCATCCGAGGGTTTACCACCTTGCACAGTTTCACAATATCCTCGATATATGCGGTGCATGTCTCGCCAGGTACCTGGGCCCGCTGCATCAACGTTTGTTCTGCGCGTTTCTTCTTCGCGGATCCGTCGCCAAAGCAGTCCTTTATCTCTTCTGTGAAACAATCCCAGCTGGTAAGCGCGTCTTCATGACAATCAAACCAAACTAGGGCAGTGCCTTCCAAGAAGAACACTACGTTCGCTAGTTTAACGGTCGCGTCCCAACGATTGTACCGGCTCACCCGCTCGTAGTTGGTTAGCCACTCGTCGGCGTCCTCGTCAGGTTTTCCACCAAATGTGCGCGGCTCGCGGTAGTGCTGCCAGTTGCTCACCGCAGGTGTTGTTCGGTCAGCGTCGCCGTCTTGAGCCATGTTAGGTGGTAGGGGTGGCAAACCAGCGAGCCGGCGGCTTCGTCGAAGACAACGGGGATCCGTGTCGATCTACACCGCAAACTCCACCACAACTGTTACGTACTCAGTACGTAACGGGGGTGTTTATTGGTAGTCTAAAGCGCTGCGAGTCACGCAAGGAGCACCAGCACACACCACTGTGTCTTCCGTTTCTTCATCTTCTCTCTAGCCTCTTCTTCCTTTTCTGACGCCCCGAAGCACGTGACAATATTATCTCGTGGGGTAAAAGCACTGCAAACTTTTTCAGCATGATCAATGTGAGAAGATATACGCAAAAAAAAAGAAGCTTTACTCATAAAAAAGAAAAGCAAATAAACAGAGCAGACACGATTGCGACGGGACACGAGGGATGTAGTTGCAATGAGTGTTTATTGGAACATGGATATCGATAGAAGAATCTAGTCGATGCATGATGCCACTCGCAAGATTTAATTTGGGTTTTCTTAAAGGCATTATAATTACTCTGGATAGCACTTTCCAGCTTTCAGGGGGCAACGGAAAACACAATAGTGCAGTAATAATTCCCGGTGAATAAAAAACGCACCAGTCCACTTTTTTGCGGTCTTTCATAATACAGAATTAATTGGTATAGCGAGCATTTTAGTGAAAATCACGAAGAAGAAATGGGCATGGGCACGACATGTAATGCGAAGAGAGGATAACCGATGGTCGCTTAGGGTAACAAACGGGATTCCAAGGGAAGGAAAGCGTAGCAGGGGGCGGCAGAACGTTATGTGGGCGGATGAGGTTAAGAAGTTCGCAGGGGTCAAGTGGATGCAGCTAGCACAGGACCGGGTTAGTTGGAAGAATATGGGACAGATCTTCGCCCTGCAGTGTGAATATTCTGGCTGATGATGATGATGATGATGACGATAGATGGCTTTGCGTGAGAACTTACTAAACGGAATAACGGGTCAAAAGTGCCCATGTGCAGAACGCTGACGAGGAGTTACAGTTTGCATACGAACGCATTGTTAAGAAGATATCGTTGAGGCTATTGAGCCCTTGACGTACGAACATGGCGGCGTTTACTTGAGCGGGCGTCGCCCGCTTCAGACAAATAAACAGTCGTTGTAGTCATGGATGACACGTTTACCGGTAGCTACCGATGCCATTGTCGTTCGCTTTGAGAGACCGTTACTCGAAATAAAATTGTGATCTGTAACACAGCCCATTTTTCTAGGTACATGCTCAGTTCTGTCACTCCTGCACTTAAAAGGTACTTCAGTCCCCCTACAACTACTGCAAACTTGCCAAAACGTAGTAAGAAAGTTTGAGCTTTTTCACGGGTTTTCACATAATTCAATATTAACACGGCATTTTCTATTTTACTTCCAAGGGCATATCAAGTATTACACGTCATTTGATGGAAAGCAGTCCTTGACTTGTGGCTTCTAATGCCTTTCGAGGCGGAGTGACACTGTCCACGTTCACATTGTTTATTCTACATATTTCACCGACTGGCGCACTATTTGCTGCAGCAGCAGGCAGTGAGAGACTAATATACAAACAAGTGTCACATTAGCAGCTATGGCTGCTGTTTTGAGAGGGAATTTTGTCTCCAAATAAAGTGGATAATATTTAACATATTCGTGACGTCATGCTAAAGTCGCCTTGGAGGCATTTTGCTTGCGGCACGCTAACATACTAAAGCGCTTGTGGTCGTGCTACCGGAACAGTAAGCAGGCGCGCAGGCGTACAGTACTTGGCTCAGCAGAAGGTTGGGTGACGCATAATATATATATATATATATATATATATATATATATATATATATATATATATATATATATATATATATATATATATATATATATATATATATATATATATATATATATATATTTTCGTTGTGGGTAACTTCAGCTCACTAAAACTGACTGCGCGCATCAGGGGGGGGGGGGCAGCATGAGCAGGCACTTATCGTTACTTGCTCGCCGCCTTGTAGACGACGTTCCGCATGTGTGTGTCTGCAATTTTGTCTTATACAGCGTATTATAGTGACACTAGCACGTATTACAGTGACACTAACATTCGTTTTTTTTTTCTTTCTAGGCCCAGCAGGTTGACATGATGTCCGAGTACCACAATTACTTCATCACGTCATTGGTGCGTAGACCCGTACTCATACGTATATAAATGTTGCAAGAAGAGTGCATATGTGTCTTTTTTAAATCGGGCTGTAATACGGGGCATGCAGATGTGCATGTTCTAGTAGAAATCAAGAAGTAGGGTGACACAACTGCACTCCAAGGGCAAGCATTGGGTTAGATGGTTGGATGAGATTAGGGTCTGTGCCCTGCAGCGGACGTAGTCAGGCTGGTGGTGGTGGTGGTGGTGCATGGTGATTATGACAATGGTAATACAACATGGCCTCGAAGCTGGTACTGTGCTTGCCCATTATAAGATTTGTCGTCAAATATGAAGTAGAAAGACATACAGCTGCTATGTACAGGAGCCTTTAGTAGCCCATGCAGCACTTCCACTAACAAGACATGGAATATAATGCACTATTTAACTCGTCGTCTGCAGCCATGCATCAGCCTTACAATTCTACCATGGTGAGCAATGGTATGTTAACCTTCGCTCAAATGTCTGTAACTGCCGATTGATACAATAAATTACAAATTTCTCCCCAGCCGCACAATTTTCATCTATTGGCTCTTAGTACCAAAGAGCCGAATCTGCACTAAAGGGTCTATCACTGCTGCTGAACAAAATTTTTCAAGTACCCGCCGTTGTGGTGCAGCGGTTTACGGCGCTCGGCTGCTGTACCCAAGGACGCGGGATCGAATTCCGGCCGCAGCCGCCGCTTTTTAATAGAGGCGAAAAGCGAGCTCTGTGCGATGTTAGTGCACCTTGAAGAACGCCAGGTGGTCTAAATTTCTGTTGATCTCCACTACAGCTTCTCACATATATCCTGAGCCGCTTTGGAACGCTAAAACCCATAAACGAAACAAAACGAAACCTTAACTTTTCAATGCGGGTAAATTCAGGATTGTCTGCGGATACCTCAGGACAGCGACTGAACAGACGCAATATCTGAGAACCATTGCACACTAGGTACAAAATATCGCACCTACCTCAGTAGGCAGTGAAAATACCCACACTTACTCAACGAGTATGACTGTGCTCTCGAATTTGTCGAATTTAACGCGCGTTACTTTTAATACCCACGCATCTGAAAAAACAACGTCCCGTTATATCGGTGGCGTTGTCGACGGTTGAAGCCTCACAGCCTCTAAAAGCTACGAGCACGCCTCTGTCAGGTGATAGTTGTCAGGTGACATGGACGACCAGTGATTGGTTGTCGAGTTGGGCGACGTCATGAGACTACATGACATGGTCAGGCTAGCAGGAGCTGCCAACTCAGGCAACTGATAACATTGCTATGTAGCATAATGTAGAAAACTAACGATCACGTGTAATGGCGCATGGATCTCACTGATCGTCTGTGAATTTTTCTTTTGCTTCGCTAACTCGATCGAATAAGATGGTAGTAGTTTTTGTTCTAGGGAAATCAGTGAAATGAGCTTGAATTTACTGTAAACTGGCTCCACGGACAGACATAGGATTATGTGATCGTGAGGATGAAAGCACGTCTGTCCTCATATCAATCAGAGTTTGCGATAGCTGCTTGCCTCCTTTTGCTGCAGGACGCTCACACGGTGGACATGGAGGACTTCCAGTACGGCGGGACAAATATCTCGGCCTTCCGCCTCGTCGATACTCACGCCAAGGAGTTCGACGAAGTGGCCCGGGATTGGATGACGCGCAGGCTCCGACACGGACAGAAAGGCGAAGGCAACTTCTATCGGGTACGCCTTTGCACTGTGTGACCGGCACTGATTGCACCAGGGGCCACACCACAAAAGCGCATGCAAATCATACACTCAGGCGTGCATGAATTGATGAGTGATAAGTGTGACGAATAACAGCTCAACCTCATGTGCTTTCTTTTTAATTTTTTGTGGAATTAGAAACCAGGATACCGGCCGAGGAGCTAAATAGCAAAATCGAGCGTGATTATTCTTAGGCAGCTTGCAGCGCAGTAGAAGAAAAAGAAGAGTGCAGTTACGTTCTGCCTACCACTTACGGCTTCGCAGAAGTCGGTATATGGTTTAAAATGCGACGTAATGCGACAAACTTCCGTAATTATGAGTGTTGATGTAGAGTTAGGGGTCATGCGCCACAGCTAGACGCCGTTTTTTTTTTTTTTTTTATAAATGGGGGGGGGGGGGGGTGAAGGAGGCAGAGAGTGTGGCTTATCACGGGGCAAATTCCGGAGCATGGTCGATGAACTTGTAGCCTGGCAGTAAATGCCGTTATAAAAGAAGTTATGACGCAGGCCAATACGCAGAATAAATAGCAGCAAAAACATTGCTTCATAGGAAGACGTTGAGAGAATGCACTGCGGTGCTTTCTAAGAAGTGAGGATGAATGGAAACGTAATAGTACCATTACTGTTAAAACGATGTCATATAGGAGACAGAGTAACATTATGATTTGGACCTCTTTTTTATTGTGAGCCGTGGGTCTGATGTTTTGGGGAGCGTGACAATGAGGCTGTAGGATAGCCAAGCATTTCATTGCCTTTTGATTTGCATTCGTTTTATAATGTCATGGCATTATAAAACATACGCGTGAAATACTAACTAATCGGAGAAGCAATTAACCAGTTCACTGCTAATTGGAATGTATTTATTTGATAAAGAAAAAAAAGGTTTACTTTTGAATTGGAAAGGCTTCATTATGGAGAATCTATAACTGCTGAACGCTAAGCTCATTTCGACGAGTTATTCCTTGACCGGAAATCTTGAAAGGACGTAATCAATTTGAGAACGAACAGTTTGAGAATGTGTAAATATTGGCAAGTAATTTATGCATATCATGAGGAGTAACAGACATAAATGCTAATTTAAGGCGATGCAGTAATTAGAACAGAATATGTTTTCTGACCATAGTGTCACGGCAAAGATGGAATTTCTACCACTGTGCTATGGTAAGAAAGCAAGTGCTGGTTTTAAGATCTTTCTACTCATGCCAAAACCACGCAGAAACCTGTTGTGACGTCACATTTGGCGAAAATGTTTCATACGAGAATAAACTTACCCATTTTAGTAATTAATTCCAAGGAGCTTCAGCATTTCCATGTTCCCTCTCATTATTTTGTAAAATTCAACTTCAACATGGAAAAACACCGTAGAGCATGAAAGATGACGAGGTGGGAGGCGACAAACGAAAAAAGGCTTTTCTGAAGATTTAGGGCTTGTCCATGAGTTGTCTTGTGCGTCGTCTTCTTTTTTTTTTTTTTGTACCATCATTTCTTCTAGAAATATTTCTGTGCGGTAGCATAAATGGCGGCGGTAAGCGACTTCAGTGACCAGCGTGTGAACCTCAAAACTCTCAGAATAAAAAAAAAAAAGAAACTCCCTCGTACAGGTTTCAAACCCAGAAATTTCTGGTGCGGAGCGAATACGGAACCTTATAGCCACAAAGGTGCCGTTTTACTTGAATATCAGAAGTGAACCCAGTTTGTCTGTTAGTGAGTAATAGGCAATATCGTGTGATAATAAGGTGACAGAAAGGGATGAAACGATGCTCAGATGATGATAAAAGGGATATGAGCATAATGAAATAGTGATAAAAAGGTGATATAGGAATTGTGTATTGCAATGGCACCGAAGCATGCCTGACGAGATGTAGACACTGTACTGTCAGAAGTGGACCATGCTTTCACATTTGTTAACGTGACCAATCCAAAACCTGGCCCGGGCCACTCGAAATTAGACTTTTATTTCCCCTTGACAGAAACATGGTTTGTAGTTATCCGATTGATGCTCTTGACGTGTCCACATTCAAGATTGCTCCAGACCTCCGTGCAGCCGTCAACGAAGCTGCCTTTCAAGTGCTCCCAAGTGCATTCAAATCTTCCTCTTGCAGAGCAAGGCATCTTATTGTTTTCCACGCTCGCTTTTTGCCCTGTCTCTAAGTATGCAGCTATGACGTTTTTGTGGCTGCATATGCTGCTCCGTTTTTAATCCTTGCACTGTTTTGTATTACAATGACGTTTGTTACGAAAATGTATATCTTGTGCTGATATTTATCATTAACATTTTGGAAGTTTTTCAAAGGCACTTATGTAACTCAGACCTATTGCGCCCTCTTGTGTTACTGAACACTTAAGCTTTATCTTAAGGTTTCACTTTTTCTCTGACTTCTTTCGACAAGACGTGGTGATTTTTTTCTTTATTGGAACTTCTAAGCATGCACTTTGTGCAATATGTTTATATGTCTTCAGGCATTCAACATCGGTTTTCGACTAGTGCAACATGATGCAGATAAAACGTTTGTGAACAACCTCCTATTTCATTGATTTATCCCAGGTGCTGCTAGGGTACTGCAAGCAGATGTTCTTTCGTGCTGCAGTTTTTACTGTCTCTAACAATACTTATACTTTTCCTTTGCTGACATGATGGCTATGGAACAATCTGAAGAATCTAACGGTAAGTACGATGTGCCTATTATTCTCCAAAAGTTTTATGTTATGAAATATCGTCCAACTTTTGGTCGCCTAAATGCTTGGGAGCATGATCTCATGATCATGATGATCTCAATGTTACGTACTCATGCTTGGTAAATATTTTAGAAATAAAGGTTGCGAAAACCTGCCCAATTTGTACGCACCTCCTGTCAAGAGTTTCTCAAAAGCGACTTTAGTGAAAAATTAATTTCTTTTCATTATATTGCTTCAAACTGTGAACAACCTTCTGCTGCTTAGGTACTTATAATTACATAGCATATATATTTTTATACTGTATGAAAGGCTGCTCTAAATTTTTATTAATCAAAATGGCCCCGGCCTTCACTATACGAGACATTATGTTAGTCTGTGAGGGGTGGAGGGGAGGGGGGTGTACTTATGGGCATTGGTTTAAGGTAACAGATCACAATAATAAAACGAAGCGCAAAAGTTAGTAAACGGGGAATAACAGTCAATACAAAACAATGAAACATTTGAGAATTAGGTGTTGCAAAGAAAGCATTGGAACAAAAACATAAAAGAAATAAAAGGCAAAAAGTGAAAAATAACAAAGCATAAAAAAATAGCGAAGAACAAGCGAGAAGATATAGAATTGTTCTCGATGATATGAAAATCCATGATCCTTTGATTACAGCGGTTCTATACACTGTCGTCACCAGAATTCACTTAGGCGAGCAAAGAACCGTGTCTTGAGTGACCATCACAAGTCGCTGTATTTTCAACACAACTCACTTTATAAGGGACTAAGGAAGGGTTTACATATCTTCTAACGCACTTCCGACAGGTATAGGGTATGCTGGCAAAGCCTAGGGTTAGATTTTCGGGACTAAATAAACAGAAGCAACTACTGGTGGCCACAGAGACTTATTCCTATCTGAAACAACAATAATTAAATATAATTAGCAACTGCCGACTCCACAGAAACCTTGAATTTAGCCGTTAGAGAAAATTGAAACTTCGGCTACAATCTTGGCAAGCACGAGAATTTTGAATGTTTTGAAATGACAATCTGCTGCCATTGCCGACCATAGATAACCTGCATAGTTGATAATGAAATTCCATCCTCGAGCTTAGGCAGCACTCTCTGATTCTTGCAGGTAGTGCGCTATAGAGGGCATTTTACTGCACTTTTACTCCATTTCTCTGTCATTCAGGTCACAATGTACTCAGGCATAGACGACGCAACACCAGCTTAGAAAACGAAGCTCTGGAGCCGCTGTAGACGAGCATGCAAACATAGATAATTTTCATTCAAAGCTAACGTAAACGTAAAATAATGCAAGTCAATGACTAACTGCTTCTACATGCAAATGGAGTACAGTTTCGCAGGGATGAAAAATGTTTATTTTATTTTCATCTGTTCTTGCTTAAATGTCTAGGCTGAAATTTCATATCGTGCGCAAAGCCTTCATGCCTCTTAGCCGAATGCTTGTGACCTATTGCTTGCCTTCCTGCCGTTGCGTCTTCCCTCCTAGACGAAAGTCGCCTTAATGTACGACGCCGTGCGCCTTTTCGCCACGGCGCTTCGAGATCTTCAACCGAACAACGGACCCAAGATCCAAGTACGGCCGCTGTCATGCGAAACGGAAGAGCCCTGGTCGCAGGGGAATTCCTTTGTCAAATACATGCGAATGGTGAGCGAACGGCAGCATGCGTCTTGCATGATTTCCCGTGATCGCCTGGTGCCCTCCATTCCGTGATTGCCCATAATCATACCATTCAGGGTCACGGAAGAAAACGCCGCATTTGAGGTGGCGGTCGATGCCCGCTGTCTTTTTATTGTCTCTCTGTCGTAAATATTCTAAATCACCCCCAGTCGAGTTAAATTCTAGCAAGCTACTGTTTTTTACGTTTAATTTTCATCTTGTGCATCTGTAAAAAGATAAAATGAGTGAACTATTGAAATATTGAACTATTTAAATGAGTGAATATGAAGAGCTTTCTTTTGCTTCTATAATGTTACGTTATTTGTTGCAGATTAACGTTCAAGGTCTCACTGGCAACATCAGGTTTAACCCCAACGGCCACCGCACAGATATGAAGCTCGCTATTATGGAAATCACCCACAACGGATTGCGCGAGGTAAGTTCATTTTAATCTCCGCAAGTGCAAGAAAGAGTTAGAAACCAAATAAAAAGACACGCTTTTTGTGCTTTATTTTTTGTGCCATTTAAACTGAACACAAATGCTAAAAGTATTCTTTTTCAAAATAAAGCGGGAAGATGGCCTCTGCGCGTACTTCAGTCTCCTGCAACTGCATTGTGTCTGTACTAACCGCGACTCGGTACGAGACATCTTCTACTAGTAATGAAAGAGCTTCATGGCGCTTATGAAAAGGTAGGGACCATGTAAGACTGGAAGCCGGAACTTCTCAGAGAAGGGTAATGTCACCGACTGCCCGTCGTGGGTATCCGATCGCTTACAACCAACCCACATCGCACTCTCAGCATCGCATTGCCACAACTTTGTGCCGACACTACGAAGACCTTGTGTGCTTCTTGCGGAAGAAATATAACTACAAATATTCGGTACGTCATTTGAACATCCCCCGAGAATGTCACACAGTCGCTAACTTCTGCTTTTGCTTTTGCACGTGTGCATCTGACGCTACTCTGCGAACACACTGCAAGAAAGTATAAACGGGCTGTTCTTGCAGCAACCGCGCTTCATGGTCATTGTAGAAAGTAACTAAACGTTAAGCTTTAAATGTTTGAGGTATTGTGCCACAGCAGTGATCTGCTACATTTAAAGTAAATTATAATAAAAGAACGGTAATAATGCTCAAGAAAACACCGTTCCGCCCCGTATGGCAGTCGTAAGGGGCACTGACTAGCATTTATAACTTTTTTTTTTGCACCAATGTGAAGCTGCTCTGTGAAGCTTGTCATGAGGGTGGTTACGCAATGCTTTTCACACATTGAGGTGCAGAAAGACGGAATGGCCTCTCCCTAACCATGTTTTATCAAAGGTCGTCTAGGTAAACGTGTTTCAAAGAGCATATATTTTTTGCGCTCTGGTGCTGTGTGCCAACCTGAACCACATTGAAGAGTGCAGTGCGTGAGAAAGGTTTCTCCTGCCATTTTCAGTTTATTGTGTTCAGTGCCAGCTTCGGCCTTGTTATTCATCGTCAGCGATCTCGTATTTACACATAACACTCAGCCTCCTATAGCCGAGTTTTCATTCATGCGAAATCATTATGTTTTATCTCCGCAGATACATCCACTATCGCTTTGAATGCGGTCACAAATTTTGCTGCAAAACATGACGTCATTACAAGAAAATTCATATATCAACCTTACGTAGATCCTAACCAACACCAACAAATTTAGTGGTCCAACCGAAAATTTCGAATCAGTCATGATTCACCCCAAAATTTTCGAATGGTCCGTAAAACGTATGGAAGTTGACCCGACCAATAAATCGCGTGACCAACACATCAATGTGTGGGCGTCCTTAGCTGCCCCCTATGTTTTTTTTTTTCCTTTGCATTCGCTGTGTAGCATGAAAGGGCTGTAAGTTGGTAGCTCTAGATATTCGTATATTCCTGCTATCCACATCAGCGTGACCTCCATTCATTCCGTCATCATTTCTACCACAGTTTTATGTTCCCCATCTGGCCTCCATATTACCAACCCATGCTCGACTTCACGCAATTCTCTGGAATACCTATCACAACCTAACCAGATGCTTCCCTCGACACTGTAATTTTCAAATCCGATTTCATCGTCCCGGCTGCTATTAAGGTCATTTTAATACTCTCCAGCAAATACCTTACTTCTATGTTTTTACGGGAAGACTAGTATCGTTCGTTCCGTTCTCGGCTGTGGCGTTGCTGTGGCTTCTACACTCGAAACACAGCTATATTTTGCGAGGATAATTAACGCTAGTAAAAACGTTATGCCATGTGTCCTAGCTACATGAGCGCAGCCGTGAGAATTTCTGCAATTGGTACCAACCCTTTGTATGGCCACATCTATTTTTCTGTCTTTTTATTCCTGTTTAGACCTCCGGGCTACACGTTTCGCCAGAATAGCCAGTGCGATTGTCACAGTGGTGTCTTATTTTGGCATAACGCATCAGTTTGCATCACACATAGATATATTTTTTGCATTAGGGTCTTCGGCTGCTCACTTAGCATTTCTTACTGTCTATTGACGTCGTGCATGTCTTTCACAGGCAGGGGAATGGACCATGCACGGTGGAATCAACATCACCACTAACTACTCTCGCCAGCTTGAAGAGGCCCGTCTGCATCTCTTGAATAAGACACTAATAGTCACAACACTAGTGGTAAGGGATATATTTCGCTTGTTCGATGCTTTTCTTGCCTTCATCTTTTAATATATGAGATTAGCAGCTCTAATACCATTCTAGTTTGTTCATTTTTATGGGGCTACACAAAGTTCAGCATCACTGTCCGCAGACACATGGCTTCTCTTCTTGTAGGGTTTTTTTGAACAGCAGTTAAGGGCCAGGAGCTTTACAAAACTGTTGCGCACGGCAGAAACATTGTGGTTTTTCACATACACTTCGGTATGCCAATAGAACATATACCATGTGGTACAGACGCCTCAAAAAGTAAAATGGGGCAAGCGAATAGTCAATTTTTTTTCTTCGAGGCGCGTGTGCATGCACACAGCTTAAGTGTATGTAGGGCACTTTGTTGACTGCTGCAAAATTTTTTGATGTTCGTCTAATCAGCAGCCTCAATGAAGCATGCAGGATTTTCAAAGGCTTGCCCTTCATTTTACTTTCGAGTGGTCTAAGTCTCTTGGAAGACGCGTTGCTCTAGCTAGTTTGTAAATACGGTGGAGTTCGTTGGCCTTACCTGCTCGTAATAATACTAGCGGCTGCGATTCGCCGCGTATATTTTGCCTTCGACGAAAACAGCTTTGTGAGTCTCTCCACAAAACATACCCTTTATGAGAAAGTTGCAAACACTAGTGTCGTGCCACAAACTACCATGAAGGCATGTTCGCAAGTAATGACGCATAAATGAACTTTACTGTTTAAAATGTTACTGCGGCTAATTGCTTTTAACTTAGTTCCTAACAGCTGCTCTCGACTGGGTGTTCGTGTTATCACATGTGATTTTCTCTGTCCTACCCAGCAAGCGCCGTACACCATGCTGAAGGAGAATCATGCAGAGTTGGAAGGCAACGCCAAGTATGAGGGTTACTGCATCGACCTGCTGGAAGAGATCGCCAAGCTGCCGGACATCAACATCAAATACAAGATACGCGAGGTGGCCGACAAGGCGCATGGCAGGCGTGACGACAAGAACGAATGGAACGGCATGATCGGGGAGCTACTGCAAGGGGTGCGTGGGCCTTATACACCTGTCTAGACTTTGCGCGCTTGTTCGAGCGTGGACTCGAGTGCACCACTTTTTCTTTCTGGCGCTTGACTTTGCCAGCGCGCTTAGGCGCAGCATGTCTGCAAAGTCATGTTTCATCGTGGGCTTATTATCCGTACGGCATCTGTACCTGTCATAGGCAAAACTAGACAACAATGTCAGCCAACAGGCGAATAAACGGCAGTACACAGCCCAGAAAGTGCAACGTGTGCAACGTGCCGGGACCCCGAACAAATGGAGGAGTGCGGAGCCTGGATTAAACGCGTACGCGGCAGAAGCAAGCGGCCCACCGCACTGATGCTTTGTAGGAAGTTCACTAGACCGATTTTTTTTCCAGCATCTTTGCTTCCTAAAATGTGAATGAGTGTCTCTTTACCGGGCCGTATTCATTGTACGAGAAGAAATGTTAGGTTTTACTTCCTGGCTGCACGTTATATTTAACCAACATCTCAATCTAGATCGACAAATTACACTTAATAATTCCGATGGTGCGTTAAACTGTATAGCTCGTTGGAAGTGCAGTTAGGCTTAAAGATACGTTAGGCTTAAAACGCATAAACTACATGCTCTTAAAGCAACAGTTTACCGAGCACTGACTTTGCTTTCCCGTCGCGTTTTGGCCTTCTTGGGGCACTTTCGCAGAAAGCAGACTTGGCCATAGCAGACCTGACCATCACCTTCGTTCGCGAGGAAGTGGTGGACTTCACGATGCCCTTCATGAACCTAGGCATCAGCATACTGTACCGCAAGGCGGACAAGAAGCCACCCTGGCTGTTTTCTTTCTTGGCGCCACTGTCGCTCGAGGTGTGGATCTACATGTCGACCGCCTTCCTGGGCGTGTCGCTGTTCCTGTTCGTGGTGGCGCGTTTCAGCCCCTACGAGTGGGTGAACCCTCACCCGTGCGACCCGAGGCCAGCGGAGCTCGAGAACCGCTTCACCATCTGGAACACCTTGTGGTTCACCATCGGCTGCCTCATGCAGCAAGGCTGCGACGTCACGCCTCGAGCCCTGTCGACGCGCGTGGCGGCAGGAATGTGGTGGTTCTTCACTCTCATCATGGTCTCCTCGTATACGGCCAACTTGGCCGCCTTCTTGACCGTCGAGCGACTCGTGTCGCCTATTGAAAGCGTCGAGGACCTCGCCAAGCAGACAACCATCCAATACGGCAGCCTGCAGTCGGGCTCCACCCAGGCTTTCTTCAAGGTGCGCTACATCGAAAAATTTTGACATCGCTGCAGAACCTCTATTGGGAGAATGCGAAAGCATTAGCGTTGGCGAGAAGTTGGTGGCTCCTAGTCGACACCTTACTACACCTACTTACCCACATGACATTTTTATGACTCGACACATTTATATGACTCATGACTCGTCGATTATATAGCACCTCTTTATGCTATTACTTACAACTTTGAACCGGTCGTTGACTGATGATGTTGCTTGCTAATGAAGTCACGAGGGGGCCAGCTTCCGGTGACGCATTTGACGGACACTTCTTGCTTCAGGCCAACATAGCTTACTAATGCTTTCGCATTAATATGCTACATATCTCGTAGCCATCTGAAATTACACACAGCAGAAACTCGTGGTGCGATGTCACGAAGTGCTTTTACTTACATCTAGCCCTCGATCCTGCGATAAATGGCTCAAGACCGTTGAATTATGAGGTGATATGATGACCTCATATTGGAAACAAAGTTTTGTTTATTAACGCCGTTCTGCTTGGTGGCAGCGCATGGCGGAGCACTCGGTAAATTCTGATCACGATTTGCATGCACCAGTGGGAATTCCCGGTCAAGTTATCGTTGATTTCATACGCCACATATAGTGTAAAGCATCACTGGCTATGGTTCGAGCTCATTATAGCAAACGGTCGTATAGGTCAATATAGACTTTAACAAGACAAGCTGGTTCACTCATTTAGAACTAATTTTGTTCAAAAACATGCAGCTGTGCCCAAACCCAACAGCGTAGTTTTTTAGTCAAACCATCTCTATCATTTAACGCACCTACGAGGGCAATGTCATAATGGTGTGCTTGCACTCATCGCACATAGATGGAAGTTGATAAAGACTACGAAATATAATGCGCAGCGAGAGAGTGTGTTAGTAAAATATTCGAGATGATGAGCTGAATGGCAATTCATTGAGCGGAAGCAGATACTCAAACCGTAAACTACGGCGCATTGAAGTGAATATGGAGGATCATGACCGTGGTCATGGCAGTGCTATTAGATTCGCTGGTATTTCATGATTATGGAGAGCACGCCATCGCCTTGCGCCTCATCTTGTTTCGGTTGAGTGAGGAGATACACTGTGTGCAGTTGGGGTGTCGTGTGTGTGTATGGCGCCACGATCTAGCCACACTGGAACTTTTTTGTCATTTCCATCCCTTTATTAGGGGTATAGAGAAACGGGGCTAATCGCTGTCACATTTAAAGCACAGCCGGACTTAAAAGGTGTGATATATGCAAATTGGCACTAGTTTGCCTACATCATCAGTTTGTCTGCAGGAACAGGGCAAAAATGTAAAAAATAAAAGCAATCGGACCGCTACTTTCGGATCTTTTTCCTGTGTGCTGGTATTGCGAGCTCAAGGCGCCATCCAAGCTTACACACGACGTCGTATCGCCGTAATTGGCGGAAACGAAATGATACTAGTAGCGGCACCATGATTTTTCTAATTCCGAAATGCAATCGAACCTAATTGCATGATATTTAACGTCATCTGCAATTGATTGCACCTCCCGTCGAAACCAAAGCTTGCCGCTTCGTACGTAAAACAGATAAAAGAAAAGCGCACAGTACTAAACTCTCACTGATCACAGCAGCGATTGATTGGACGTCGCTCCATCGTAACAATCGGGCGTAGTTATATATATATATATATATATATATATATATATATATATATATATATATATATGTGTGTGTGTGTGTGTGTGTGTGTGTGTGTGTGTGTGTGTGTGTGTGTGTGTGTGTGTGTGTGTGTGTGTGTGTGTGTGTGTGTGTGTGTGTGTGTGTGTGTGTGTGTGTGTGTGTGTGTGTGTGTGTGTGTGTGTGTGTGTGTGTGTGTGTGTGCATGCGTATGCATCGTTATTTCAGAGCTATGTAAGAAAGAGTGGTAGAGCAACCGGGGCGGATTTGGTGTTCGCGAGGCTCTCCGCTCCGTCTTATTGGCGCTCGTGCTTGCTAAAGCTTCCGATTAAAGTAATTCGTGTTCAACGTGTAAATTACATTGCGAGTTTCTGTGAGCTCACCAAATCCTCAAGCACGTAAAAAAATGTAGCATGGGTAGGTGGGGGGCCGAAATATAACAGTGCTAAAGCATATCACGGCATCTAGCATAGCGAAAGTTGTGGACACATAAATAGTACAGTTGAGCCACAAGGAGAGGTTCGACTGATAGACGAGCTACCTGTTGAGGAAAGCATCAGCGGGGCTGCTCGAAGAAGACCACGTCACTGAACACGGTGTACTGCCTTCTCGCCGCAGGAGTCGGAGTTTCCCACCTACAAGAAGATGTGGCACGTGATGCAGGCCGCACGGCCCAGCGTGTTTACCGAGTCCAACCAAAAGGGCATAGAACGAGTGCGCCGCGGAAAGTACGCATACCTGATGGAATCTACCTCCATTGAGTACGCCATCGAGAGGAACTGCGACCTAACGCAAATCGGCTCGCTCCTCGACAACAAGGGCTACGGCATTGCCACTCCGCCTGGTGAGAAACCACTCGGCCTGCCAGATTTCATTTCCGACTGGTTTATATCTTGTTCTGCGATTATTTGGGCACGGGGTTGGTAATGAGAACGTTGTCAGCGCTCGGCTTTGTCCTTAGCCAAGAAGAAGCAGTATCACTTTGTCAATTCACAATGCATGAATGCTCCAGGAAAAAGCAGCGGGAACGAACACGCAACGAGCGAGAAAGTAAACTAGAACATCTGTATTTAAAACTCAGTTTAGTAGAGGGAAGGGGTCAGAGACAACACCATAGGACGCTAGATGAGGAGCGAGGGCTGACTTGGAAAACAAAATGTTTCAATTGACGGAAGAAAAATGACTTGGAACACCTGGTTGCGCTGCATCCAGGCTACGGAGTGGTGTACAGGGTCCAAATGCTGAAGTCTATGCTGAAGCTGAGTGTATGAGAAACGCTTGAGAGATGTCTCGCAAAACTCAATGCGCTGCAGTGGCAGCCTATACCAGATTTGAAGGGAAAATGTTTGAGAAGAGGGGGGAAAGATTTGATTTGTTTGATGTCTCCAATCCCTCGCTCCGCACACGGCACCACTTTTCTGCAGCCAACTTCGTTACAAAGTGCATTGTAGGCAATCGCGAGCCTTAGCGTTCGCATTTAATAACCATGCCGGAAGAAAGCAGCCGTACAGAATTGCTGAAATAAAGAAATGGGTGTACGAACTAAACAATACTTAGATTCAAGGGCTCGATATAGTCAGCGAAAAAAGAGCCGTGAAGCTTAATTCCTTCAAATATGATATTCCTTTAAGCAGTATATATTTTAAAGCTAAGTCAATTCCTATTAGAAACACACTTGGACTTCGGAGTTATAATGTGCCGTGCAGAACGGCCTAATTTAGCATTTAATATCGATAGATTTTTAGCCCCTAGCTCGAATGCGGAACCATGCTCTATGTCTCCCTGGTTAATCTATATCGGCGGGATTAAGATGAGATCACGGCCCTCAAATAATTCGATATATCGTTCGCTTCGCGCGTCCCAGGGCGCTGCCAGCAACAGCGAAAAGGCAAACGTGAAATGTGTCGCAAAGACGTCGAACAAGCGTTGCTTGCACAGAAACTTATGGGCGTGCCCCTGCCAATAACAGGCAGGTGCTCACCTACCGCGGTGCTGATGTTTGGCGCTCACCTTGCGCCCTTTCTTCCACCAATACCTGACTTGACATTTCCCACGGCCTTGTCTTATGCCCACCGGTGCTCCCAAACTGCCCTGCCTATACCGCGTGAATTAAAGAAACAAAGCTTCAAAAATAAATAAAAATAAGACATCATCACTGGATGCACACTGCCGCACCGTTTTTTACTGAAATTCCATCAAACTTTTCATTGCTTCGTTATAGAAGGAACTCACTTTTTGCTTGAATTTAGTAGTAGTAGTATTGGGTTATTATTAAATAATCAAAAATAAGGAAAATAGTGCTGCCGGCCGCGGCAACTGCTATCTAAAATCTGAAGCACGTGAGCGGCTGCCGCTGGGAAAGAAAAGGGGATAAGGAGAGGATAGGGAGGGGAAGTACCGAGAGGAGCGATAGAAAGAAAGGACAGGGGGAGCTTTATACATTATTTACAAAATACAAAAAGGACAACGAGTTCTTGCCGGTTGCGCGCAAGTGTCCGAGCACTGTCCACAAATGCCTGCGCTCGAACAGCCACCGGAATTGTTTACAATATATATAGTTACAGTGGTGTATATACATAGCACGCTAAAGAGCCCCAGGTGGTCGAAATTTCCAGAGTCCTCCACTACAGCGTCTCTCATAGCCTGAGTCGCTTTGGGACGTTAAACCCCACAAATCAAACCAACCAATACATAGCAGCGCACACGTATAGCGTCCTATCGCAGAAGGACGCTACGTGCGCGCGGCTTTGTATATACATCCATGTGCATATCTTTTTTAACTGCAGTTTTTCCCTCTGCAAAATGAAACTCGGGGCCTGCCATGGCGGCTGGTAGCCTATTCGCCCACCAAATGAGGATTTGGGCTAGGTGCTCTACCGCTGCTGGCGCGTCTAAATGGAGACAAAACATAAAAGAGCGTAAACCAAAAATGTCTTGCCCGCTAACTCGGGTTCAAGCTATGAATAGCCTGCTAATTAAAATTCACGCACAACAGACCGTCCTGCAAGTATATGCACTGCCTGCAACAGTAGCGTCGCTCTCGAAGAGGCAGCTTTATCCTTTCTCCGTGCGGCGTATTCACGTAGCCAGATTGTTGGTATTCAAAACTCAGTTGTATTAAGCTTTCGATGGAAAATACATTTATGCAGCCTTCGACTACATTGTTGCATAAAGCTTAAGGCTACTGTTATCAATGCTACGAATGTCATATCTTTGTCTCGAAACTTTGTCTTCTTCTAAGAGCCTACTGGTGTCTCGTAGTAAAAACATAGTATTTCTCCGGCTTTCTCGATAAGCGGCAACAATATTCGACGATTCCCTAGCCAGGCTACGAATTTGGCTGTAGTTGTATTTGAAGCGGAAGAGGTACAGTTGGGTGGGAATCTCCTACATGCAGCATTTGAGAGACACTATAAAGGCGTTGGGCGCTCGCAGGGTCTCCATACCGCACCATGCTGTCCCAGGCGATCCTGCAGCTGCAGGAGAGCGGCACCTTGCACGTGCTTAAGGAGCGCTGGTGGAAGAGGCGGCACATCGTCAAGAAGTGTCCCAAGGAGGAGGCAAGCGCGTCCAAGGGCACCTCTGCCCTGGGCCTAGCAAATGTGGGCGGCGTGTTCGTCGTGTTGCTCACCGGATCCTGCATCGCCTGCATCACGGCCATCGTCGAGTTCGTCTGGCGATCACGGAAGGCGCTACCCGAGGAACGGGTACGTTCATGAAAGTTAGGATAGTTGTTTCCTAACTCCAAAGTAGGTCCGAGAACAAACATGAGCTGGTGACATTCTTGCAATATTACATGGAAAAAGATGTGGATCTAAATAGAGTGTGTAATACTCAGGGAAACAAACAGTCGGTTACTGAGGGAAACGAAATAAATGTTAAGAAAAGGCAAGCGTAACAGGTAGTGGTAGAAATTTAGGTTGGTGAATGATTTCTGCAGGTTTGTGTAGGCTTTTCTTTGCAAGGGTAGCTGACAGCCGGATGGTGATAACGAAATAGCTGCGGCAGGGTTACTAGCTGTGAGATTCTTTCTTCGCGTCTCATTTTTTTTTTTTATTGTCATGCTGGTAAGCGTTTCCCGGGTCATCCACTTCTCGCTAACCGTGCGAGCCTCATGTTTCTCTTCTAACGAAGCCCCTAGAAATATTAGCGAAAAGCAACGATGAAGTCCAGATTATGCAAATCATTGAAGATGTATGATATTTCTGTTCTTCGAACACGGGGCAATTGCACCAGGCGTTCGAAGATAACTTTTTGTTTTTGGGCATTCATAATTTTCCACTCTTCGTCGTCTTCGACAGTAAGCAAGAAATACATTTCAAGTGAAAAGTGGAGCCTATGTTACTTCGGCTTGTAGGTGATTTCGCTGCTCAGGGCCAGGTTCCTTAATGACCCAGCGTGCAGCCTTTGCACGTGTGTTCTTAGTAATAGGCAGCAGGAATCGCCTCACTAACTGCTTTCGTCGCATCAGCCGGCTCTACTTTTTTAGCATAGAGTCTCTTGGGGTCACTCTCGGTATCTGACACTGTGTGTGACAGTTCTTCTTTGGTCATCACAAAGCGTTCGGCCGCACCTTTCCGCAGGAGCCAGTGTGCATGGAGCTGTGCCGTGAGCTACGCTTCACACTGACCTGCGGCGGCAAGAAGCCCGTGCGTACCAAGGGAGATGACCGCGTGCCCCCGACGGCTGGAGAGAACGGGCTGCCCTTCATGCCTCTCACAGGGTACGGTGCAGTCGTCTCCAAGGACAGCTTCTCCTGACAGGACGAGCCCCGGGGCGCGCCCGACGACAAACTCAGCTCCTGCTACCGGTAAGCAACGTACTACCTGCGGAGTACCTGAAGACGAACATGAATTGGACTGCGCAGTGCATGCTCTCTATTCTGCAAGACATTCTCACCCACTAATGAGTGCACTCTTATCCATTCAATCTCCTTCATCCGTTGCATGTTTGGGCGCAGTCCATTAGCGGTGCACAAGCGGCTCGTCACTTTCGTGTTTTTTTTTTTTTTTTTCATGCTTCGTGAATCTTATTTTGAACACTAAAAACAGGAATACGTGAGATACGGCGTGCAGGAAAGGATTCGTAGTGCATTTTTAACGTGCTCTACAACAACGCGCATCACGCTTGGGGCTACAGCGAATGCTTACGAGTTGAGTAATTAAACACATTTATTCAGTTAATTAAGTAAAAGATAAAACTAGCTCACTCTAAGCTAGTCCCAACATTAGGCAGCCGGTTCCGTTTGTGTCCTGAGTGACTTTTATTTTGAAAACATTCGCTTACGTTACGTTGTAGAACGTGTACACGTAGCATCTGTCAATCCGCATCATTAGATTATGTGATTATTATGTCATTATAATAGTTTAAGTAGATATAATATGTCGCGCACTCTCATGAGTGCACTCATATCGACTCACTCACACTCACATTTGTCAGTGAGTGAGTGGTCATGAGTGATAGTGGATCTGAGTGTGAGTGGCCATGATGATGTCCATAAGATGATGTTGATAGAAATAAATTCCGGCTGGCATTTCAACTTACGTGGAATCAAGTCGCTGGTACAGAAATAAAAGCTTTATTTATCTACCATGCTCGGCAACAGATCCTATGTGCACTGCCGTGATATATGTACCACGCACGCAGCCTGTCAAGAATTTCCTGGCAATTTCCAAGGCTACTTAGGAAACGAAACTGAGGTGATCATTCGTTTTGACCAGCGCTGTGCATGCATATGCAATTAATAGTCTAATATAGTTGCCATAACCCGCGACGAGCAGGCACGGTCTAGAACATAAAGCCGTGCTAATTAAAAATGAAAAATGAATAAAACGTCCGATATTTCTTTTCACAAGAAGCTATTGCACTTCTCTCCTATAGTGGAGCCTTCCCTGCATACTGAACGCCCTCTCAAGAAAAAATAGTCGTGAGCTTAGAGGAATAAGATCAGTGTTCAACTGCGTACTAGAGTTTGCTTGCTTAGGAAGCATTCTCTGGCTGGTACTATATCCTTGCATCACGAACCATTTCAGAGGTCGTATTCCTGGCATCTGTCACACACTCCGATACGAGGGCTTCAAAAACCTTACTGCTGAATGCGATGTTTGGCCCCACATGAATACCGACATGCGAGTATGGGCTCGCCCTGCCTCACTACTAATGCAGCCAAAGTGCAGTGACACCTCTGAAACTCCTCCCCCCCGTATCTCTTGTCTCCAAGAAGTGCATGGTTCTGAAACATTATTCTCAACATGTTCTGTCCTTTTAATAATCCGAGTAACACAGACATCCATCACAAGGGTAGGTAATATTTGCAGAAGAGACACCTATACCACAGTTCGGGGATAGTTGGAACGCTGAGAGGTCGGAACAGTTCTCAAAATGACATCGACTGGCACCTTGGCAGCGCAAGTTTTCAATGAATAATTAACTTCGCCATTCAGAACTTAGCAAACTGTCGCCTATCGTACGCAAGTAAAACACGTTACTCGACTGTTTTCACAAGCAGCTAAACGCGGCAATGCTCGTTCATGGCGAGGTAAAAAGGAATCGAACACATCCAACAGTGTACGCACGGAGAGGACATTTGTGCATGCTCAAAATACTCCATTTGAAAAAGGAAAAAAAAAAAAAACGCAACCGTGAAAAAAAGATTTATTCATTTAGAGCGCAGCTCAGGTCAGTAATTACGTACTGATATTTTACCCCTGTGAATAGCTTTATTTATTCATATATCAAAAACTTTCCCCTAAAAAATGAGCTTCAATCTATACTCTACATGATATGATGTATCTCTAACTTGTGCTTCAATTCAACAGGAATATATCTAACTCGAAGAGGACAGCGAAATCTACCGTTCGCTATCTTGATTATTCGATATATACCTGCCGAAATAGGTAATAAAGAAGAAGGCAGCGCTTATAACGCAATGATGACGAGAACAGGACACGATATGCGCGAACATTCATCTGGTTTTTATAATGAGCGTGCGGTTTTCGTACACTGCAAGAGCTAGAATATAACACCACAGCAAGACAATCGCGCAGGTTGTAGCGTTCCATTACACCTAACGTTTGCTCGCGCCATAATGCAAAACCATATTTTTCTTCGATAGCAAAGTACGAGAGTACTTTTTTTTTTTTACGCAAGCTTGTCATAAGGCATATTATAGAAATTATAGAAACTCATGTAAATTCTTTTTCGTAAGGAACCGGAGCAGGCTCCCGCTCTTAGCGTTGTCGGTGAGCCATTTAGAGGAGTGCTCTTCCCTTGTGTTAAGTTCCACTTCCCGCAGAATCTGTGTCCTTGATGCCCTTGTCCCTGCACAAGTCTACAGCAGGTGGAGAACATCCACTTCTTTCACTGGTGTGGAACACTTTGGCCATGTGGTTGGTCCGATGTCTGCTTGAGATTTCCATCGGCATGTTACCGACGGGGTAAGGGCCGCCCCAGCTCTTATCCTTTTAAGGGAAATCTCCTCCAATCTCGTTAAGTTATTAGGGAAGGGGAATGTACACGGGGGAATGAGGGCACATGTACTTTTCCTTAAAGATGGGAACAGCGGAGCGGGCATCAAAGGGTGGGGGGCGCATTAGTGCTTGGAATTTCGTGTGTAAGGTGGTCAACTTGCATAATCATTTTTCAGCTCTCTATATTTCCCAGGCTTCCACGATCTGTTGTGTTAGTTATTTTCTGTTCCTGCCAATCACTCTTTATTCATTAAAATAATACTTCATTAACCTTTCCAGCCCTCCCCATAGTTTTCGGTAAGGTTGCCGTTGTTGCTCTGTAGGTCTGTATTATGTTCCCTTAGCCTATCATTTAAGTACCTTCTGTTTCGATCTGTGTGGTGTATTGCAAATTACATCAATTGCAAATTAATTGTGGTGTATACATCATAAAAATGCTCTCTTCGTTTCTTCTTTACATCTACGTGTCTGCTCCTAAATACTGAGCCACTTTCATATCTTGTTACACGCATATTGAGGGAGAGAATCTGTGTATTCGACTCAGGAAATGATTTAAAATGTCCTGGTTTGACATATGCGGGCTTGACAGCATTACAAGGAATAAGAGAGTACTGAGAAAACATAAGAGAGCTGTTTTGTGACAGATCACTGTGCAGGCAGCGAGCGGCCATGCAAACGGCCGATGCAGACGAAGAGACTGCGTCTCTTCATTTCGTCGGTGTCTTCCGCTCGCTAGCTGACGAGCTCACTCCTGTATTCTTTCTTGCAGCCCTGTCCGGGATTCCCCTAGAAGTTACCGGCCGGAGGACACTGTCGGTACCGAAGTCTAGACTTGGAACCCCTGTGGTCATCTTTAGCACCCCGACGTACCCTCGCCTTTCTCTCTCTCTCTCTCCTAGGGCCAGTCGCGCGCCTCGCACTTGTTTTCCTTTTCTTTACCCGACAAGTCCGCATTACTTGTGCGGTCTCTTGTTTCGGCACTGTAGGGTTCCGACCTTTGAAGGTTGTTCTACTATTTCTGCATATATACCAGTGAGTGGGCCCCACGAAGCTCGTTGTTGCGTATTGAATACCTCCTATGTCCCGAAATCAATGGTTTCTCTTCGAGCTCAACAACTAAGCGTTACTATTTAATGTTGAACACGATGCATGTGCTGTCGAAAAAAAAAAGTGAAAAGAAGCTGTTTGACGTTGACGATGAAACATGAGTCTTCCCTGTGTTCGAAGTCTGCCGTCATGGTTGAGAGTTACGCGTTAACGTTGCCACACGACGTTTGCTGCAGCCACAGATTGACGAACGCAGCCAGTCTTTTAATAGGGATACAAATAGCCATTTATGTTAGTTTCGTCATTTTTATTTATTTATTTTATTCATTGCGACCATTGTTTAGCATTCTATCTAGAAAACTAAACAAATTAAACAAGCCGTACCATTCGGGTCAGAAACCATAGCGGAAAGAGGGGGGGGGGGGGGGGGGGGTCGTGACATGACGGAACACTTTGCATCAGCGTATCTGTTTCAATCGTTGTCTGAATCAAGAGTTCGCCTCGCAGTTACGTCTTCAGTGTTTTGAAACATTGCATCAGCGTAAAGGACGGACTCATTAATGTTATTTCATGAAATCAAACGTAAGGAAGTTGTACTTTCTGCTTCTTCTACTATAAGTCTTCATCGTTTACTCCAATTTCATGCCCGAAAAGCAGGATCACTAGCACCTGACATTCTGCTTTAAGGAGACTTCGTTTCGTTTTCACGCTCTTTCAGAAGGTACTTGGACAGTTCGTTGTTTGCTCATAAAAATCGGTCGATACTCCCTGTCACAGACCACTCAGAGTAACGCGCTCATTGTGACCGTTTTCTTTCGATCAGTAGCTTCTTGTGTATGCATGCGTTCGCATCGACGTTGGTTCAGCGTTTTTTTTTTTCTCTCGTTGAGCCTAATTTTGTAGTTATTATAGAGGGAGATGCGGTTGTGGCAAGATTTCAGCAAGCGTGAAACGCCTGTAGCGAAAGATTCGGTAAAATTTGCCGGATTCATAATCATCGTGGGCCTAAAGCCTATCGCAAAACCCTTCGCATGCTATTCCTGTCATAAATCTACCGGTGATACACCAGCATCCCTTCTATCAGTTCTTTCCTGGTTTTTAAGATCAGACACCTGGGACGCAATAAACGAATGAAAATAAACAATGCAAAGGAAAAGGCAGAGGGTGCAAAATAACAAAAAGTCCTCGTAGAGTGCTTGAAGAAGTCATTTAATATTTATTGAACCGTTCTCTCAGTACTAAATCTTCCTGTCTTGATAGTTTGGTGTCACGAGGTTTTTTAGCAAGGGGGAAAGTTCTATTATTGGCAGGCGACCATTGTGTAGAACTATTCACGCTGGTGCATCACTTTCTGCGCGGGACAAAGGAACATTGGCTGCAATTTCTCTCTTTGACGCTTTTGTAAATTGGGCAACATAAGCGGCGTGTCTAGTGAGGCTGATTTGGCATTATTTTCCTGAAGTCACATACCTCAGTGACACACTCGGGGACAAGAACATTAGTATGGATGCTGTCTGTTTCAGTACTGTTCGTTTTATAACAACCCTGAATTGAGTAAATCATGCTTTTTTTTGCTTGAGCATAACGTCCAGACGGACTTCCGGCCTCCGCGTAGGCTTGGGTGACTTTAAAATGTACTTACTGGTAACAGTTCAAAAGCAATAACACCGCTGTAATCGGGCAGAACTCTCAGCCATGTAAAAATAGATTAAATGTCATTTTGCGATGACCTGAAATTACCATTACGGCAGCACGATAGATGTTAGATGAGCCGTTCAAATAAGCGTAGGAAAATACAATTGCCTAGCTTGCTGGAAACTACAATTAATGGTTTCATTCAAATACGTCACCATATGCGAGATGCAACCAAGCTAACACACGATGTCAAACTTGAGGTGGGTGATTCTTGGGAACAGACGTCTATAATGCAGGTGATCATCAATAATGTCCGCAGATAGGTTCCAATGTAAGCACTACTACCTGTTCACCTTTCGGCCGGACACATTAATGCTAAAGCACTTATTTGTGCGAGCCAATTTGTTAGTATAATTATTCTGGTGCGGTGCTTTCGCGACGTAAAAATCTACGCTAACAATTGTTCCTGATAGGTGAAATAGTTATGCCACTTGCTGTTTATTGTAAAAAGGTAAACGTCAAGCAAATATTGTTACCTACAAAATGACGTGACTGCTTGGGGGACTAACACTACCGCTTCACATCTCGGCTTGGAAACGATGCTGGAAAATGCCTGATGGAAAACACAAGTGTGCGGCCATTTCTGCTTCGCTCTTTGTACTTTTGTGACTCACTGAACATATGATTCAAATACACACAGATCAGGGTCAGAGAATGGATGATTAAGAAAACCAGGATGCTAGTCGTGTCTGTTGAATCGTAAACATGACAAAACCAGCTGTAAGAAATGGAGCTTTAGTGCAAAATCGCCGACTCTTTCTGTAAGCTTTGCTCCTAATTCAAGAACGCAACTACAGGTCACGAGGGCGTGTTTGGAGAGCGCTGCGTCAAAGATAGCATAAACATGCAAACTTCAACCGCGGACTCCTAACTGCTCTTTTATGAGAGAGCCTTAATTGTTTGACAAACAGTGAGATGAAGATGCCTGTTGCTAGTCATTCAAAAGTTGTTCGGCAGAACATACTTCTGAATTTCGGACGCCCGGGGTCACATAATATTGAAGGTACGGCTGGATGCGGACAGAGTTTTGTTGCCGTACGACCAATATATAATGTGAAACCTGAGCTCAACAGTGTATTTGTTGATAGGCAACGACTTCTGGGTGTTCACCTTCCTTTGTACTCGCCTGTAAATAAATCTCTATTCACTCACAGCCTCCGTTCTTGCCGGTCGGCCACAGTAAAAGTGGCCTGTTTTTGAAAGTGTGATTGGTCCTCTCATTATTACGCGACAGGTAACAGCCCCATCCGAGCGAGAAGCTGACATCGACGGAACACACTCGCTACCTGTTGCGGTTGAGAGAAGAAAATCCCCTCTTCCTATCTTGAGGAAAGGAGGAAGAGATAAGGAATTGGCTGCCACGGGAAGATGAGAGATGTATTGTGTGTGGAAATGAATCCCATACAAAAATGGTCTATGTGCTTCAATGGAAACTTCATGGTAAGCTATATCTGTCTCTGGACTTTTATAATCAGCCACAAAGTGCCATTGGAATGCATGTGGGTATAGGTATAGAAAATACTATACCACTGGGTCTATAGATTCTGAACCATATAAAACCTCTTTAGCTAGCCATAAAAGACTATGTTCCTGAAGCTATGCACCAGTAGTTATACAGTTACCATTAGCAGCCTAACAGAGATGTAAATGGCTAAAGCTACAGACATCAAGTCATATAAGCTGCTTTAGTCGGCTGTGGAAAATTGTATATTTCAAAAGCTATAGACGAGCAGTCATACACTTTTTTTATCAGCCTATAGAAATTCGGGATTGCGTTTAGCCTCAAACTTGGCTGCGAGATGTACGCTACGTGCAACGAGAAATCGTATGACACCACCCGGAACGCTGTGCGACGAACAATTGCTTTGAAGCTTTGATACGAATTTCGAGAAGGCATACACAAAGACATACACAGACAAGTACATCTGATTTGTATAATCCCTATGGTCGTACATAGCTACTCAAAACGAGGTCCTTAGGCTGTTGCATTGCCACAGCTAATGTTATAAGGCGTCCTCCAAATTTTACGGGAGTTCATGTACAGCTCTTTCCGCTGAAAACCGACCCTCCACCGTGGATGGCGGTTGGGGAAAATCCTGATTGGTCGACTAAGTCATCATATCACTACCTCATGACCTCGTGTGGGAATTTCAAACGCCCCACATTCAAATAAAGCTAACGAGTTGGGCAAGGACCCACATGAAGCCAAACTTATCAAGGATGTTTTCTAAGGTGGACATTTCAGAACACAGAAATAATTTAACTAGGCTGTGGCAATTGGTGTTCTAATCCAGGCCATTGGCATACCAGGCGGGCGCGCAACCAATGGCCCATGAAGGGTCGTTGGTGTCAAGTCTGTTTGAATTCCACGCAGTGAAAGTGCTGTGGTGCGTATGGCTTGCAAGTTTAGGGATGTGTTGATGTTACAATATTAAATAAAATATAAACAAGACAAAATATTACTGCCTCTCCTGCAAGTGAGAGTAGATGTAAGTATTAAACGGCTAAGGGCATTGCACGCTGTGGGCAAAGACTAGCAGACTTCCGCTGCGACGTATAAGCGATCGCTTTGCAGTTATACGTCACAGCGGACGACGATCGCTTTCCACAAGACGTCTCCTGCCCCTCCTTCTAGCAGGCTTCGTTTCTCGGCTTAAGCAACTGTGACCGTGGAGGCACTGAAGTGCAGAACAACGCAGAAGCGTGCTCGGCCAAAAAGAGACCCTTGCTTGACAATATTGTAGGAGAAGCAGCGAGTTCGAATGCTTCCTGAGCATGCATACAACTGTCTGCTGAAGAGGGAAACGCCATTTGACGCCGCTACAAACTGAAGGACCTGATTACAAATGCCCGAACGTGCTTCGAACGGCTGCCGATTCGACAGTCGGAGTCGGACGTTGCTTTATGTGCAAATGTGTGGTACCATCGCCTATTCCTTTTATGGAAAGGAAGTGGAAGCCTTAGAAAGCGGAGAACTCGTCCCGTTAAATCTCGTTCGGTGTTCGGATGGTCACATTCGGCGCCCGCACAAAGGGAAACCAGAGCGCAGATTTTCATCCGCACACACAATCGGTACTTGCGTGAGGGAGAATGGTTTCCCGCTTATTTGATCTCGGTCTTAGATCGACGTCACCTCAAGGCCGTCTACAACACGAGCGAAAAGCATTTTAAAAAATTCGCGTAGTAAAACGGTGATGTTAAAGGCGCTATCCAGTTTGCTTTTTAGGCAGATATTAAGCGTCCTCCTAATATTTTGTCTTTTCGCTTGACGTTCAAATTGATACACAAACGACCTTTCCCCTTTCGCACTGGCCACAGGCGATGTGGTATCCCTGATGTGAGTGCGCATCTCGGCTGATGTGACAACGCGCAATGAAACTACACAGATTAGGAAGACAGACGCCACCCCGCGCAGGCAAAAGTCTCAGCATAAGGTGAAAGTTGCAGGCGAGATTTTACCAAGCTACTCGCACTAAGCAGATGACATTCGGTGATTAAGCACCGAAGCTTTACAACGAACCATACAGGAATATAGCGTCTTGGGAGGCTTTAATTGCCACCTAGAAAGAAGACCGAAAGAAAGTCGCCTATATGGCCCTGGGCACTGCTGAATCTCAAGGGATTCCAGTCTGCTGAAAGGGGAGAGAGATGACTGCGGTTAAGAGTCAAGTGTTCATCGCCGTCTGATTCCTTGAGGGGTGCAAATAATGTTATTCCATCCGTCCATTACAGGCTGTTCGCACCACTACGAAATGTAAGAGTGACCTGGAGTATAGTGAAATGTGCGAAAAGAGGGCGCATACGGACTGATTGGTACATGTTGGCGGAAAGAATGAATCAGCGCTAGGAAGACAAGACAGGGCAACTGTTAATCTCGCTCGCTTGTCCCGTCTTCCTAGAACTGCTTTTTTTCCGTGAATGTGAATGACGCACACAACACGACAGTGCTCATAACCTTCTGTGCCGTCGTCTGCGACAGGAGCATGAAAACGTCATCATGTAGTAAGCGCCATCCCGATTGCCCAGATCACCCCTAGAAGCCTGTGAAACGGAGCTCGTAATTTTCGAACTGAGCCAGGCAAGTGCTTACCGCCTCCCTTCGTGACCAGACAAGCGCCCACCACAGAAGAGGCTGCCAACCTCTTTGCAATAATGTGACATATTTAGGTCGCTTTTTAAAATCTCAGCTGACCTAACATAACCTAATTAAATGTGGATCTAACCATGCCTTGCCGTAAAACTGCCATGAGGTAGCGCAGGCAATCGTATAGTGATGAACTACTAACTCTTCTCTTTAAACCTAACCTGTCTTTAAACGTGATCTACCCGTCTCCATATTACAGTAAAATGTCATGAGCTATCGTAGTACAAATAAAGCTCGGCATGGTCTGGTCTGGTCAGGTCCCAACTGGTGGGGAGGAGGAGGAAAAACTTTATATAAATAAAACAAAATGTAAACACTCCCAGGAGGACCTTTTAGTCCAGGAGCCCTCTGGCTGTTCCTTCTAGCTTAGCCCACTCGTCCAGCAGCAACTGATCTGAAGGTTGCGTGGCTAGAAGGGCAGCCTCCCAGGAGGAAGGGGTGGGGTGTTTTACGGGGAGGAACGCGGATGGGATGTGGGCATTCCCATAAGTAATGGTAGAGGTTTAGTGGGGTGGCGTTGCATGTGGTGCAGTATGATGGGAAATCCGTGGGGTGAAAGATGTAAGGCTGTGTGCTACGATGGCTGCCCCGTGACGAATATTCAATGCAATTTGTTTTTTGCCAGGCAATCTGGAAAAGTTTTTCTCGGCTAAAAGCTGCGAATCAGAGCGTGTCAGTTATATAAAAGTAATAGTAACAACAGGAAATAAGAACAATAAATTATTTTTCACTTTATTACCTAGCGTCAGAACAGTACACAGTCCGAAATTCTAAGCGGACAGCGCATCTCCAGACACTCAGGAAAGGCAAATCTGAAATGACGACCAAAATTTGGGGAGCAAGCAGATATACCCAGCTTTTCTTAACACCAGTGTTTATAGCACAGTTCATTTTTATGTTCAGTGCCATTGAGCTGCCGGTAGCATTGTCGTCTAAATCCGCTACTTTCACCTTGAGCGTTTCTGGGATGGAGACTACAGTCTAGCTCAAGCCTTTCCTATAAAGACGTCCATGAATCTGCAATGTTGCGAAAGCATCTTGCGCGAAAAAATTTCGCACTCAATCTTCAGTAAAAAGCTTAAATTTATAAATGCTTGCCTTCCATGCGCTCATTTCTACTGTTTTGCGCCACTGTCATAGCGTATTTTGCTGGATCGCATATCAACTGCATGCTTTCGAAGGCAAAAAGCGCAGCCAACGTGCTGTGTTCTCGTTTCTCTCCTTCTTCATTCATTTTACCACCCGGGAGCTTTCGCGGGCCGGTTGCGTCACGTGCAAATGTGAAGTGCCAAATAAACAACGGCCACTATAGTCGACGCCCACTTTGCTAGTGCAAAGAAGAATAGGGAGAAAGCGCATCGCTCATTACTGGGCATCGTTGGGCGTGGTTATAGTCGGAGTCTGCGTTGGCTGCGCAGCTGTGGCGATAGCGGTGGGCGTTGTCTGGTCCTGGTTTGTGTCCTCCTCGTCCTTGGGATTCTTCTCCTTGCGACAGAGCATCGCAGCGCGCAGTTCTTCGACCAGGGTGCTCCACACGGCACTCTGCAGCGGGTAAAAATATTTTTCAAAGGTCAGCGACCTCCTGTGGTCGCTCTACACATATTGCGCTGATGGAACTTGCTGAAGAAGCCTACCACGAAAGCGTGAACTCCTGAGACTTCTTGAACTCCGCTCATCCCTTAACCTGGGACAGAAATAAGACAACTGTTTTTCTGAATCTATTGCTGTATTTAGAGGGGTCATTTTTCCTGCATTCCCAAGACTGAATAATACGTGTCCAATGCTCTCGACCAGTGCCTAAATCTTTATACGCCGGCCCCTTTGGTCCTCTTACTGACCCAACAATTTCTGCTATCCTGAACACGTGCACGTGCTCATTTCCTGTTTATTTCCCCCCGCTACCTCTTTAAAGATCGGTTCTTTTTTTACCCCAAGACATTCAGGTGAGGCTAAAACGTTCGATGAAATAGTAAACTACAACAACAAGTATTCTTTATGAATTGTCCTCGTTTGCTTCATATATATATACACCTTCTTTTTGATATCGAATATCCGTGTCTAAACTTTCTTTCTCTAAGGCCTCCTCGGCGTTTTGGTAACGTTATTTGCAAACACTTCCAGAATAGTTTGCATTTATACCGCTTCTCAGCATTTTAATGTGCATAGAGAATGCCTCAGCATTACCTGTAAGTTTTTTTCCCCATATATGTAAATTATTTGAAGCCTTCCATACGTGCTTTTCCACTTTCCTTATATGGCCGTGAAATCAGCGCTGCTGAAATACTGAGGTTCCACCATGGCAGCAGGTATCATGAATTGGCTCTTGTCAGTGAATACGTATACTACGGCTCACCTCTTGCGACAACTGTCAGTAAAAATGTCCTCATCTCGTTTCATTTATCACGTTATTTATTGATTGATTTATTAAGAGGTGCCAAACAACAGCCATAGGCATCCTTCAGTAAGGCACTCAGAGCATCCAAATCAGATTGAGTGATGAGAATAATTAGAAAAGAACGCTATCTTATTGGCACTGATCGAAAGTTTCAGTAAAGGTGTCTCACAACAGGTAATTTTCAATCGTTCGCGGAACCCGCTGTGCTGAATAGCGACGGCCAGCTCTGCGGGAGCCTTTTCTAGTAGGTTTTGCGCTCTCGACTACCGCCGTTGTAATCTCTCTTTTGTTTTGCATTTCAGCTATTGCAGTATCTATTTCTTCACTTTCTTCCTCGTGATTTATTCGCTGTCGCAAGGTTGTCTTCGTTGCGGTCCCCACTCTTCCTCTCATGCATGCTCATCATCATCAGCCTGGCTATACCCACTGCAGGGCGAAGGCCTCTCCCATATTCTCCAATTAACCTGGTCCTGTGCTAGCTGCATCCACTTGACCCCTGAGAAGTTCTTGACCTCATCTGCCCACCTAACTTTCTGTCGCCTCCTGCTGCGCTTTCCTTCCCTTGGAACCTAGTTTGTTGCCCTTAGCGGCCATCTCTTATCCTATCTTCGCATTACATGCCCTACCAATGCCCATTTCTTCTTCTTGATTTCCACTAGAATGTCAGTAACTTGAGTTATTTTTCTAACCCACCATGCACGCTTCCTATTATTAACGTTCCCCCTACCATTCTTCGTTCCATAGCCCTCTGTGTTGTCCTCAACTTAAGCAGAACCCTCTTTGTCAGCCACCATGTTTCAGCCCCATAGGTGAGTACCGGTATGATGCAACTGTTGTATACTTTCCTCTTGAGGGATACCGGTAAGCTGCTAGTCATAATTTGCGAGTACTTGCCAAATGCACTCCATCCCAATCTTATTCTTATTATTTCCTTTTCATGGTCCGGATCTGCGGTTACTATCTGTGCTAAGTAGACATATTCGCCTACTACTTCCAGTGCTTCACTATCTAACGTAAACTGCTGTTCCTTCCTGAGGCTGTTGAACATTACTTTGGTATTCTGCATAATAATGTTCCAGCCTATATTACTAATTTTCCTGTCTAGGTTATTTTTCATTATTTGCAGTTAATCCCTTGAGTTACTTAGCAACGCAATGTCATCAGCGAGTCGCAGATCACTGAGGTATTCTCAATCTACCCTTATTCCTTACTGCTCCCATTCCAAGTCTCTAAATATCTGAAGCATGCTCATACACTTAGCCATTTACAATGCTCAAGCCGTGCAGTGCCGCCACTCAACTCATGAAAGCTCAATAAAAAGCTGCAACTTATAGGTCGCACGTGAAAACACAAGCTAATGGTTAATAGCAACACGGGGCAAACACGTTGTTTGCAATCAACACTCACAAAGGCGTGACTATTGTTCAGGAGTTGAAGTCGTCGTCGAAAGAGCGGATGATGATAAAACGCGCGGTACTGACCATGGACTCAGCGCTGAGGTTCTTGCGAGCGTGTCCACGCACGAATATGAAGAGCATGACGACCATGGTGATGACGAGTCCCAGGAGCAGGAAGACAAAGACGAGGCTGAGCCGGCCGAAACGCACCGTGAACGGCGTAGGCCGGAACACTGGCTGCTCGCGGGGGCAGTTAATGGCACCCTGCTCGCGCCACCAGTAATGGCGCAGCAGCTGCAGTGTACCCTCGCTCTTCAGCCGGATCACGGCCGCTGACAGTTCCGAAAGGTACGCGCTGCCTGCGACAAAAAAGCTCTCCTTCTAAGCATATACCATGGAGCACTCTCGATCACCACACAAAACAGTGCACAGTGCCCCCCCCCCCCCCCCCCCCCTCCCTACAAGGAGAACGAACTGAGTGCTCGTTCCCTTGGAGCACCAGCACCACTTGTATCAATCTCTTAGACACCGATCGGTGGTATGTTGAGTACAGTACAGACAAAAGGTTACGTACCAGCCGCTTCGTGGCAGACATTCTTAAGGCAAACGTTTTCCTACTATGCACTGTCGGGAGTCCGATTACAAGGCATTGTCGGATTGTTCTCAAAATAAAAATAAAAATAAACATTAAACCTAAACAGCAAAAAGAACAGAGACACTCTTATTACTCGCACTGTTACGTTTTTATCAAACAATCAACTCTTTCAGCGGTCTCCCTTGAGCTTCTACTTTTTCGTAATTAATTTTCAAAACCCCTCCCGATTGACGTTATATGGCAGTCTGACATTTGCTATAAGCGCAAGACAAACATCAGAAGTAAATTTTGAAATGAATCAGAAGCTTCGACCCCATTTCTATAAATATCAGAAATATGACACCGTTCGGCAGTGGCCTCGCAATTATTTAAAAACGCACTCCTGTCGTTTCCTAGCGAAGGTATTACTTCTGCTACTCACTAGGGCTTACCATTTTATCGACATGGTCATATAAAGTATCGCACAATATTTCACTGCTACATCGCGGTTAAAAGGAGCATCTGAGATACCTGCCTGCTAATTTCGATGGATGTGAAACGCAAGGCGCCCTTGGGCTGTGCGACGTAACTTAGTCCCTTTTTGGACTTTAAAAGGAAGCTGAAGAGCGCGAAGTTGACTTGTAGCTGTAGAACACTAGCTTAATCCCGAAAAGACCACTGTTATTCAAACGAAAGCTATTTGAAGGTAGTAAAGGGAGAGAGCAGAAATACAGGTATAGCACCGGTATACCCCATTCACGCAATACAAGCGCCATGACGAGAAGCCCATCTCGGTGGCTGAAAACTGTGCATTTAGGTTACGCGACTCATTAGTGAAGTGGCTTTGATTCAGAAACTGGTAGCGCACCTTCATAACGCTAAGTAGGAGACAACAGGGCAACCTAATTGTCGAAAGCCAAAGAGGCCTACGTACACATGGCAGCACCACAGACAACCAGGTTCCTTCCGACATGCTTTAATTTCAACGCTTAGCGGCTAAGCGCTCCTATGTCAAAGTGGCTTCATTTGCGACGTGCCTTGGTTGACAAGAGAGAAAAATTGATTTTATTACATGTTCGTCCTTATACATGTTCGTCCGCAAAGCGCACTAGCGCGAGTTGATCGTCGTGACTCACCGAGGCCAGCCACGCCCACCACAGGAGAAGAGATTGGTTGGTATAATGTGCGGAACTGAGGGCTGTGGAGGCAGGCGAAAAGATGCTGGTACGTTCGCGTCGGAGCAGAGAAGTTTGGACAGGAGGATTTTTAGCGAAAACCCTAGAAACAGGCGGGATAGGATGATGAAAGTGTTCGGCTGTATGGCGCTGAGCATATGAGTCTTCGAGGTAATAAGCATGGGGTATGGCGGAGGTAATATCTCCAGTGAGTTTTGAAGCTGCGTGCTCAGATCTCCTTGTAAAATATGCCTCGTCCGCCATAGGTTGGGATGACCAGAGAAGCGCCCAGATAGTAGTATCGAGGGCAAGCTGGTGAGCCAGCTCATTACCTGCAATCATTGCGTGGCCCGGAACCCACACCACAGTGCTCAAGATAGGGGTAAGTAGAGAGAGAACACAGGCAATATCGGCACACAAGACCCCGGGAACAAAATATGCGCATACCCGAATGGTTTCCATCGAATCGGTGCATATCCGATTTCAAGGAGAAATTAAATTGTTAGAGAAGCTTGTTCCAGTCATGCATTATGGTAGCGAAATTTCCAGAGCAAGAGGAGAAGTTGGATTGGAGCAAGGGCGCCAGCTGTGGGTGTGATAGAAGTGGCTAAAGAGGGCGCTATTGATTTGGTCTACATGGTGCATAACATTTTAGACATGAACTATAAATAGTTTTGTGTCTGTATATAGTGCGAACAAGGATAAATTCGGCAAGCGCACGGATTGCAGGGATTGACGTGCTCGAGGTAGAAGCAGACCTAGGGGGAAGGACGTAAGACGAAGCGCGCACTCCCTTTGCACAAGGCCAGTCACAAATGACTAACGACAGCGACTTTTGATACCACAAAAACAAGTCGAGGAGTTAAACCGCACTGCCCAGCTCGAATAACACGAACCAGCGGAGCTGCCCATCCGACATCCATATGTGTGACCACATTACAATGTCCGAAACTATATCTGCGATGCATTTCGTGATTTCATCTGCTCCCGATGACGATATCTTTATTTTGATTTCATTGCTACACTTTCGTGTGTTTTAAGCTTCATTTTACCAATTACAGGTGTGTTCAATCGGACTGGTTTGGCAGTATTTTTATTTATTTATTTATTTATTTATTTATTTATTTATTTATTTATTTATTTATTTATTTATTTATTTATTTATTTATTTATTTATTTATTTATTTATTTATTTATTTATTTCAAGTACCCTCAGGGCCGTTGGCATTAGAGAGGGGAGTGGTTCCAAGCATAAATAGAAATTAAATAAACAAAATGGGCCAATTGTCGAAAGGTTACAGATGTGGTTAATCATACAATGTTAGCTAAGGCGTCCTTGAAAAGCTGATGATCTTTGATGGTTGCTGTTGGTGCCGGAAGGTGATTCCACTCTGCTGCAGTGCGAGGTAAAAAGGACTGAAAGAAAGCGTTAGTTCTGCAAAATGGTACACCGACTTTGTAGGCGTGATCTAGTCTTGATGATACGTGATGCGGGGGAGGGATAAGTTCAGTACGTAAGTGCGGGTGATGAAACGTTTTATGGAACAGACAGATACGAAACATTTTACGACGTGTAGCTAAGGGTGGCAGATTAAGGCTTGATTTCATTGAAGATATGCTGGCGCTCCTGTTATAGTTTCAAAGAATGAAACGGGCAGCGTTATGTTGGACCATTTCTAGCGAATGAATTAGATTTTCGTGCTGAGGGTCCCAGATAGGTGCGGCGTATTCTATCTTTGGACGTACTAACATTTTGTACAGCAAAAGTTTGAGCGAGGAAGGCGCTCTAGCGAAATTGCGGCGGATGTAACCCAGCATACGATTAGCGTTGTTAATTATGTGTGTGATATGTAAAGACCAAGTAAGAGTGGAAGTGATGTGTACACCAAGGTACTTATATGAGTGTACCGATTCTAACGGAAGATGGTTTAGAAAATAAGTGGGAGTACTGTCGCAAGTTCTGGATACGCGAAGGGATTTACATTTATTGATGTTGAGTTCCATTAGCCATGTTTTGCACCTAGAAGTCATAGCATTCAGGTCTGATTGAAGGGTGGTTACATCGTCACTGCATGTTATTGCTCGAAAAATGACACAGTCGTCAGCAAATAAGTGAATATGTGAGGAAACGGAAGAAGGCAAGTCGTTAATGTAAATTAGAAAAAGAAGAGGGCCAAGTACGGAGCCTTGTGGAACGCCGGAATTAACAGGGTTGAAGTGAGAGTTATGATTATTGGCTGACACGTACTGTGAACGGTTAGTAAGAAAATATTCAATCCAAGTAAGAAGCTTGTGATCCATGTTCATTAGTTGTAGTTTGTAAAGTAACAGTTTATGACACACTTTGTCGAAAGCATTGGAAAAGTTGAGAAAAATACAGTCTGCCATTAAACGATTATCAAGAATAAGGTTTAGTTTATGTGTGAAGGAAGCGAGCTGAGTTTCGCAGGAGTAAGATTTTCGAAAGCCATGCTGCGAGCTGGAGAAGAATGAGTTAGATTCGAGAAAATTTGCAAGACATGAATGTAGGATGTGTTCTAATATTTTGCACGGGATACTAGTGAGTGAGATAGGTCGGTAATTGAGAGGAGACTGCTTGTTTCCCGATTTGTAGAGTGGAATCGCCTTACCGACTTTCCAGTCAAGGGGCAGGCGTCCTGTATCAAGTGATTGTTGAAAAATTTTTGCTAGTACAATGGATGAATAAACAACAGTGCTGCGCAAAAATTTCACAGTAATCAGGTCACAACCAGGAGCAGAGGAAAGACGCAATGAATTACAGCTTCAACGCCACATGGGTCTATTGTGATTGGAAACATATCGTGGTAGTCGTAACAAGGTACAGCGGGTAACGAGACATTACGGGTTGCAGAAAAGTTTCGGGTAGATGTTTCATTAAGAATGGACGCGGTTTGATTACAGGGTATAACACTTCCAAAGCTGTCAACGAGGGTTATAGTGTCGTTATCTTTTTGGTTAATGACGCGCCAGAATTTCTTAGTATCATTAATTAACATGGAAGGCAGCGTGTGGCATAGATATTTATTCCTGGCGTTCTTTAGCGCCAACACGTATTCCCTGGAGGCTAATTTATAGGCATTCCAACGAGCTTCACTCGATGAAAGCTTGGCTGACCTGTACAATCGCTTCTTTTTATTTGATAGTCGTCTTATGTGATTATTGTACCAAGGTGCGTCCGGTTTTTGGGTTAAAGTGCGAATGGGAATGTACTTGTCGGTTAGGTAAGCAACCTTTTGAACGAACATCATCCAGTTAGCTTCCACGGTACGTAGGTCAAAACCTTTGAGAAAGACATCAAGAAATGAACATAACTCACTATTAATGGTGTCAAAGTCTGCGTTTTTGTAATTACGGATACTTACTGTTCTTTTGACATGTTTGGGTTGCGCGAAATGTAATTGAAAAAAAAGTAAAGAGTGGTCACTCATTCCTGGCACGTGTGTGACGTTAGAAACTAAGTCGGGCTGTGAAGTAAGAACGAGGTCGAGTATGACTTACCCTTGGGCAGGGCGATGGCGTAGCCCGATGATCCGATGATGTCGCCTACCTGCTCCACCTCGCAGTAGCGGCTCTCGATGTACTCCAGGGCGGGTGACTCCATGAAGAGAGCATACCCGCCGCCCATGACTCGTTCGACGCCCTCTGCGTAAGTGCTCACAAACGCGTCTTCGCCCTGGCCTTGGATGCCCTGCCACAGCTTCATGTACTGCGGGAACGTCGAGCGCTGCACACACAACGATGCAGAAACTTTTATAGTACACATGGCGCACTATCTTTAGAATTGTTGCTGTTGTTGTTAGCCTCTTAAGAATTGCTTATAAGGCTTTTTGCCCTTTGTTACAAGCGGAACGTCCAAATGTTTCACCCTACGTCCTCTTTGATTACTTCAGTTACTTTATACAGGGTATTTCAAGGAAGACTAATTTAAAAAATAGCTAAATATTTACAGGAACAAACTTTCTGGCGCGGCGGACAAAGTATGATGCAAAACGCCTTTAATTACCAAATTGATTACCTATGACCCACTATTTAATTATCCCACTTAGGTCGTTAATCCTTATTGCAGTCACCCTGCGGAATGGGGAGTTCGAAGCTGTGAAAAAGACGATGCCATGTCAGTCCTTGAGACGAAATTTTCTGAACTACTTTAGCACGAGTAAATCTGACATTTTCGCACGTAACCGAAACTGAGCGTTAAAAGACGCGCAGGAAGCTCGGTACAACTCACGTCCAGTGATGACGTAATGCAATGTAAATGGCGCCAAATTCGAACTGCCTGCTCTCTAATTACGTGTCATTTCGTTCTGTCGCTCTTAAAAATAACGACCACGCTATTGGCGATCACTGATATTTCCCTTGCATCAATTTATGAAGCAAACGAATGTATGCACATTATGTTCCGCAATACAGTTTCAAGTTCGAACTGAGCGCCATTGCCACTGCTCGTATTATTACCGGACGTCGTTTCTCTAGAGAGCTTGATGCGCATTTTTGCGGTCAGTTTCAATTTCAATGAATTCCTCTCGCCCCAAGGCTTCAGAAAATGAGTTTTTCTTCGTTTTAAACAATGATATGGCATCGCCTTGTTCAAGGCTTCAAACTCCCTGTTGGGACTACCGCCCAACTGCAGCAATTAAAAATAATTAGTGGGCTTGAGTTCCTTGGCTGGGTAATTAGAGGAGTTTATCAGCCTATTGTGACTGCCGCGGCGGAAAGCTTGTTCCTAGAAATATTTTTTTTTTGTATTTTCAAAAGACAATCACTTAAAATTACATAAATGTTTGCCTGAAATATCCTGTAGAACTCTGTAGAACTCGTCATCTAGCTCGACTATGTAATTATTATTGGTATTTATATCGGCCTGTGTGTTTTTGCGCGGTTACAAGTCTGATTTTCGCGTGTGCCAAATTTTCACTTAATCCTGCTTTCAGCCTGCCTCCATTCTTTGGAGCATGCTCATTTTTCTCCATATCATATTCACCTCCTTATATCTGTTACCTTGCGTTTAATGATTTACTTTAACAGCTCTGAAGATGTCTATTCTGCCTGGTGGACTAAAGCCTTTCATGCGCTCACACTTCTTATTAGGATTGTTCGTCTCCTGAGATACATTGCAGGCATCCTGTCTACCGATTCTGCCTACTTCTTCCATTGCGCACATCATAGAGACAACTGCGTAGTTATCGCTCACTATGTGAAAGCTTAAGTTATCGCCTTCGATTATGCCGAATGACTGTTCTAAAGCAAAGCCCTGAATCCATCTATTGGCCCCTTACCAGTAAGCAGATTATTCACTTCCTCCTTTGTAGTTTGTTCCGCGTCCTGTCCAAATCTAGGCTTCGATACCTCCCTATCATATGGTGAAAACACTGCCCCTTTCCGAGCCCCTCCACACGATGATAGAAATACGTATTCCGTGTGATATGGAAATAATATATGATCTTAGCTAACGCGGTACCCACGGGGCTTCGTTTCTGTGCATCATTACACAGCAGCAGCACGAGGAGAACACAAGACAGTGCTGTACTGTGTACTCATTCTTATATCGCCACCCTTATTTCCTGCAGTGAACTGGTTACATTTAAAGCCCATGCACCCCCGTGGCTATCTTGTGTTTCCTCGTGGTTTTCTCATGACCCCCATATATGTGCACTGCTCCAAAAGCCGTAGTGTGGATCTCGGCTTTCCAGTATGAGCCATTTGTATAGTCCGTATAGTATAGACTCCGCATGTTCCATATGGTTTTCATACCACCGACACGTAAAACATGCTCATATGTGCCCGTGGTAATGAACACATACTTTTCACTAAGGTGCACGGAGAAGAAATCCAGGAGGGAAAGTTGGTAGCTAGGCTGGGAAGCAGTTTTTTCATTTGATGGAAGCGAGCGTGCAGTTCAACGCACCCGAAAGAAGCCGTGCGTGGAGCCGGAACGAAGCGTGCCGTACTGGATCTCCTTCTGCCGCAGTAGGTCGTCCAGGCTGTCCAGCGTGGGTCTGTCTCGGTAGCGCACGATGAACTCACCAAGTACAGACGCGTACGCTACCATCACCACCAGCGAGAAGAGCCACCATGACACGAGTGCCACCACGGTGGAGGGCGCCCTACATACACCAGTTATCACCACACTTGGAAGAAGAGGCGAGTGATTGGAGTGAACGATACGTAAGCGCAAACAGCTCACATGCATTGATGAGCTCGGTAACTTTTCTAGGCCAGGAGGGAAGGTTTTATGAAGGGAAGAGGAAAAGACAAGCTGCAGGCCTTATCCGGCCTCCATTTATTAAGCACGTGTGGTGGACACAGACGCCCTTGGGACAGCTGACGCGACCCTTCAGCAGAGCACCTTCACTTACAATGAGCAACTCAACCTAAATTCAAGTCATAAAGAGGGACTTATTTCATGCCTATAGCTTTCACCGCTCGACAGTAAGAAAATCAGTCAGAGCCAAAGTTTCTTAAAGTAACAAGCGTTATACAGCACAGATACGTTACGTGGGACTTCCGCATCTCTAATGAGAACACATGAATGTCTTGTACAAAACCGTGCAAATTTGCAGCAATGTCGCGCAATAGAGGTGACAATACCGCGAGAAAGTTCACGAAATCATGCACGAAAGCAAGAGAGACGCAAAGCAAAGATGCAGAAACTGTCCCCCGGACACTGCGACAGTCCTCTTCAAGAGGATAATAATGAGGCCATCCTGAACTCGTGCGAGCTTCCTAGCTAGTGCGCTGAATGGTCATGAGTGGAGCTGAAACCTGGGTGTGCTTCTTCGGCGCCATATACCACGCGGGCTAGCCGTGAGAGCCAAAAATTATTTATTAACAGTTTCCTCATACGCATTGTCATATTGGATAAGTGACTCCACCTGGCGGATGGAGTCACATTGCCGGACACCAGAGCATAGCGATGTATTCGGAGAGTTCAAATAAAGACAATTACATGGGTACATTGAAGTCTCCTGCAGTACATGCTGAAATGCGAAAGAATTGAGAGTCTTGGCTGTATAATGAGATCGCTTTCCGTTTCTTTAATTTTGCGACGTGTTCAAGTTTATTTTACGTTGCTTATTTTACTTTTATCAGTGTTCGTACTTTTTTTTTCTTTTTTTTTATTTGCTTAATTATTTGTCTATATTTTTTCTGTTATTTAATTTTTATTTATTTTCTATTTTTTGTTTGTTTAATTTATTTTTAGTTACGTATTTTAGTTTTATTGTTAGTCTTATTTCTTTTTTTTTTTCTCTTTCCTCAGTGCCCTACAGCATTCATACCCTATACGGAGAATTAGGAACGTGTTCGCACGAAGCCGGTCTTGAGAGGTGGCTAGGCGGCTCGGCTGGGGCACGCAAAAAATGTTGGTTCGAGTATTGGCGTGGAAACAATCCTTTTCAATTATAGATTTTATAAGGGCATTTTGTGGTGACAGCCTCTGCCCTGAATTCCTGAACACAGGCCCTGTACATGCCACTTTGAGACAAGAAATACTTTCGCATTAATATACGCATGCTCTCCTCACACTTCCCTGACAGCATGCACAGCTTGAATTCCCGATGTCTACATGCACATAACAATCTGCCTCGTAGCAGAGGGCATTTTGTGCCAATGAAAGACGAAAACATTTTCTTTTTATTACGCGAACATTTCCGACTGCCTGAACAGCACTGCATACGTTGCCTTGGACTCAGTGACAGCTAGCGTAGTGTATTATTTTGCTTTCGTCCTTTTCCAAAAATCCCACCAAGTATATAATAGATGTATCAGCTTAACTTACGCCAAGCGATAAAAAAAATTAAATTCTTTAGATAGGCCAGAAAAACCTAATGCATACAGCTGCCAGCAGTGTTGCGCACCACAGGAAATTTTCTTGTTTCAGGAGTAGATGGTTAGTTATTTAGGTTAATTTTTCTGGTTTAATTAATTTTGAGTTTAGACAATAAATACAATATGCAAAGTTGGAGAGTACTTAAAGAAACCCTCATTTCATTAACTTGCGATAAAGTCGCACGTGTATTTTTGTTTTTTCCGAGCTCCAAAGAAAGCCCGCGAAATATAAAAACAGTCACATGACAAGCGCATTCGCATGCCACGATTGTGATGCTCTCAGTGGATTGAGCGCACCAAAATCACCTGGGCTGAAACTCGACGGCCGAGTTTCAGCGTTTGGCTGATACGTTGGCGGTGACTGCGGTCCGCTCATCTAGCTCCCCGCGCTCGCTGCAACTTCTACCGTCACATGAGCCGGCTGGCTCACGCAGATGAAGAAGCGGCCGCAAACATATCGGCATGTTTGCGTGGTCATGCAGTCACGGCTGCAATTGATTTCATTCACTCAAGTCACTTGATTTATTTGTTCTTCGCAGACTTTCTTTGGAGCACGGAAAAAGTATACACGCGCGACTTTCTTTATCGCAAATAAATGGAATGGGGGTTTCTGAAGGTGCTCTCCAACTTCGCAATTCACAATCATTGTCTACAGTGAAAATTACGTAAATTCGGAAAATTTACCTGTATAATTAATTAGTGATTTTCGAAATAATAATTTACCAGTGGTGCTCAAGACGGCTGGAAGCTGTATGCAACTGGTTTCCCTGGCCCACCTCAAAATATACTTTTTAATTCCTTGGCAGAAGTTAGCTGTGACACCTCGTGTACATAGGTGTATATTCTTCCCGCACACATATATGGGAGCTACGTACGCTACTACAAAAATCATGTTGACATAGAATACCACAGACTTTCAAGAAAACAACAGATGTCCAGCGCTGGTTCAGGAGTGCCTGCCCTGCGTTTCCTAACACCTAAGCGCTTCGGCACAATCCCAAAAATATTTTCGTAGACGATTCTGAACAAGCGCCGCAGATGCTGTTAAATGCGACTTCCAGGCGCTTGGCGCACCCCGTTTCAGTAATTATTTTACCTCACGCCCATCAGATTGGTCTCTACTTCGCACTAAAGACTTATCGAATGGCTAGAAAAATCAAGCGCCACGAAAATATACAAAACTGCACTAATCGAGTGAACTATCACGGGATTACTCAGAAATGAACATATTTTGCAGCCTGTGTTTAAAGACGAATTTCAGCCAACGTCGCAAAAGTCACAATGACGCTCCGAAATCGCTTCAGATACGTTCATATCGAAGTATGAGCTCAAACAGTGCGCTCTCGATCATGTTATCTGCTGTGATGGATCGAGTAAAAACCACCTACGGCGCGTTTCTTTAGCCTTTGAACATTTACCAAACCAAAACTATTGCTGGAGATGCCCCGAAGGTTGTGTCATAGTGTAATGGTTAGCCGATTCTCTTTTCGTAACCATATAAACACGGTAGGAAAACAAATTCATGACGCGACGACTGCGTAGAAACAGATGGCGAGCTGACAATGCGGCCAGATCCACTCCGCCTACATTATACACGGCGACAGCAAAAAGGTAAATTTATATTCAGCCTTAGTGAAGGCAATGGTAGGAGCATGAAACGTGATATGACCATTCAAAATAGAAAACATGCAAGCTATATATACCTTTTCCGAGGTGGCACATGAGGAGAGTGTATGCGTACCTGGGTGTGAGCGTCACCCTCTGCAAGGTGAGGCCGCTGAAGAGGAGCCAGAAGCAGTTCCCGAGAGTGTAGTCCGTGTCGAGGCGCGAGTCGCTGACACGTCGCCACTCTAGCGGAGACAGCCGCCCCACCAGGCTGAGCAACAGCATGGCGGCCAACACGGTGGCCACCACGGCGCACCACAGCGCCGCGCTGAACGGGCTGAGGAAGGTGTGCGTGACGGCTTCGTCCTGGCGGGCGTGCAGTAGCCCGATGCCCAGTGTCATGAAAGGAGCCGTGAAGTCCAGCACGGCGCTCCTCCGAGAGGTCATCGTGAGTGGTGCCAATGCCATGTCTGCCTTCTGCGGAGAACCAAAGGACGACACTCTTTTTCCTATGAATCTGCGCTTAGCGTTCGCACTCACAGGGTTAGCATCTGGTTGAATTTCTGCCTGGCCGGCTTAAGAGTTGTCTTTCGGCAGGAAGATTAAACCAGGGAGTGAAGTTTGCTGGTGGCGGAATGCAAATTAGCAATGCGAAAGAGCGATACGGTAATGGAGTACAAATGCAAAAGGCGAAGACTCAAAATCCTGCGTTATTTTCACCGCCTCCTTCGTGCCTTTCCCCACCTTTAACTTGCCGTGAAACGACTCACTAACACTGGTGTAAAATAATAGTCTATGCAAGCACTTCGTGAGCAACAGCCCTAACAACCATCATGCATATATGCACGCATGATGGCCTTGTGCCCACCCGCCAACTAAGCACCAAGCTAATTTCTGCACCGTTCATGTTAACTGAGCCCGCTGTTTAGACAGCTATTATTGTGCGCAGCCTGACACGCATCTTTTGTTGTTTTGTTGTTGCAGTTACACTCCTTCGCTCTTCTATACTTAAGAGTAATTTGATGGTTCTCGTTGTTTGAAGACTGCTGTTCATTACGCTAACGGTGCAGCATAATTTGATATTTCCCGCATTGCTGAAAGTACATGCAATATTTGTCCACATGGGAATGCTCATTGTAAGAAAGATTGTTAAAATTCTCCTTTAACCAAATGTTAATTATACACGTGCCCGTCTGACCGACATAAGAACACCCGAAGGAAGAAGGAAATTCATAAACCACACCGCACACACATGTAACGTAACGTGACCGGTGGGTTACATGGCATATAAAGGGGCTATGACTACTTGTACCTTTAATTGTCCTGTGGACACGAACACACAACAAGCCATTTTCAAGGGAGCCGAGAACAGCACATTCACCCCGTGCCGTACCGTTTCGCAACGTTACTGAAATTATGTGCCATATTATGCTGCTAAGGTATCCTAGCGTATTTCATTTTGCCTTGCCCCTCAGGATGCTAAGGGTTAGTCCCACCAGATAAAACTTCTTAGTCTTTCGCAAGCTGCTGCTATCACAGAGCACCGGTAGCCAGCCGATTTCGATCTTATCATCTGGCGCTGAACAGATATACCTACAGCTGGGTGAATGCAAGATTTTTTTGCATCACAACCAATGTTGGACAGAACAATGCCATCCTTAACTGTCTTCGAGTGTCCGGAAGAACAATTTAAGGGCGCTTTCATGGGTCTATAGATTAAAAAACCAACAGGTATAGACCGCTCAAAAACTGCAGCTCGTTTTCCTTGAGCGATTCCACCGAGTCTCTAAACATCTTCTGGGCATCAAGAACGCGACTCTCGAATCGCACTTTCTTGACAAAAATGAGATTTTTCAGCAAGCGAAACACATGCACTGACATATTAAGGTCACCAAGGTTACTACTGATTTTCCTGTCTACTTTATCAAAAGAATATTATTGAGCACAGGAGCAACTCTGGAGCCAATACAGACACTCGAATTCTCTATGTACTGCTACCTCACCAGGAAGCACAGGTAGACGACAGGTACATAGACAACAGTTACAAAAAGGCCTCCACAGAAATAACGCACTGATTAACGAACATTTGCTCATCATTATGCTGTGTAATGCAGTCCTTCACAGCAATCATAACCTCTGGTTTGGGTATTGCAGAGAAAATATCTTCAACATCAATTCTAAATGCAAGGCCTAATTTACAGGATAACCTGGGTTTTTATCCTGTAAATTCAGTTGTAAGCCTGCGCGCGTCCTGTTTTTCCTTTTCTTTTTTCATGTTCTTTTTTTACCGCAGTTGCCCTATTCAGACAATAAGTGAAAATATACTCCCACTGACAAACAGGGGACAGTGAGCCTTCCAATAGCTTCGGGCTTAGGGATAATGAAGGCATAACTAACCCTAGACAAGATAGTAAATGAACAAGTTACGAAAAACGTCGAGAGCTAGATGTAATGTATCCCAGAACCTGAAACATAAGTTTGAATAAACAATAAAAGCAGGAATACAAATTTAAAAAGGTGGTTAATCGAGCACAAACTATACGAAGGAATTAACCTATCCAGTTCACTATTATAGGCAATGTGGCCCTGCCACCCACCACAATAAAAAGAGGATGAAATTTTTATCTACCTGGGGATAAATCTGTCAGCGCTGTAGGCAGCTACCACGCACCCTAGAGGCCCAAAAGGTCTTAACGCAGCGCGCCCAGGCTGCGGCAAACGCCAATGGAGTGCCTGTCTAGGCATCCCACCTAGTGTATATACCTCTATGTGCATATAATAAATGTTTTCACCACCACCACCATGGCTAGTACTTAGTCGCAGCATCTTGTGTTGTACAGGTTTCGTAACCAGAAGCCAGCCGCTTTTTTTTTTTTTTTCAGTTATCAGAAATATGTCTGCCTTGAGATAGCCGCCTTTTTACTGGCGGCAACTTACACAGGCAACATAAATTAGTCTTCAATGTTCCTCCAGGGCAGCTTACGTGCCGATGCTTACAGATACCCGGCGCATTTCTTCCCACACGTACCCCGGCGAGCAGCTCTCCGATCATGCCGTTCCAGCGGCCAGTGTCCAACATGGTGCCATAGCGGCCGTCGGCAACGACCTCCAGGTGGTAGCGGAAGCCGAGTATCTTCGCCACCCGTTCGATCATGGCGACGCAGAAGCCCTCGAAGCGGTCGTTGCCCTCCATGTTCTCGGCGCCCTCCTTGAGCATGACGAAAGGCGGAGACTGGGAACAAGAAAGAAGACGGCACCGCGGCGTATGGAATAAGTCAAATTTACTTGTATTCCCCATCTCCACTCCACCAAGTTCAAAAAGAGTGTGGCTGCCTACCACTTTCCCTCCGCAAAAGTGTCCTCAATGGTGTCCTGTGTATAGTCGAACATCTCTTGAAGGAAGCGTCTGGGACTTCAAAAACTGTTCATTTATCTGGTCACATCGTTCTCAGGGTAGCTCACCGTATCGCACTGATAGCGCGTTCAGGAGAAAATATTTATTCCACTTACGTTCACGAGGCAGATGCAATAAAAAAAGAGAGTCATTTTCTTTCGCACACTTCGTCCAATGATAGGTGCTACTGCAAAAAATGGCTCATGACATATTTCGCGGAAAAACCCAGTGTCACGCAGGGTACCGAACCTCAAAAACGCTATTGCCTCTCTTCATTCGAGTAAACTTCTTTTTCTGCCTTGGTCAAAATTCTTGATTCGCCTGCAGTTCGTGATGGCTACTTTCTCCGTTGGCCCTTTGCCTCCTTCCGGATCTCAATGGCTTCGAAGATGCCGTCAAAGCGAGATTCTCATGCTTCGTCATCCGCAACGTATTCGTCAGATGTCACATCATCTACTGTGTTGGAAGAAGCGGTGTACGAGTTGAGCAATTTCTCTTCATGTGCAGAGATAATAGTAGGGTCGCTGACATCGGCACGCTAGTCAGAGGCTTGTAGCAGACCCAGTAGTCTGCCAACAATTACGTAATCCCTCGTAATAATGTCATTAGGATTTGGGGAACGTTTAGTCTAGTTTACAGCACAACCATGTGCTCTAGGTTCGGCAGAATACGCTGCAGCATTCGTGCGAGATAGTGTGCCTTGGCAGACTATTATGTATTGGTTCTAACTGCTTCTACAGGAAGCTGCAATTCAGTGTCAAGAAAATTACGTTCCCGTGCTCTAGCACCGAGATCTTTTTGTGCATTATTTGTTTACTTAAACAATACGTCAGCCAGATAACCAAGCATGGTAGGCAAGGTAAAATCAGCCGCAGTATAACAAATACAGGCGCGTTCGACATACAGACGAGTAAAAATACTATCACAAAGAATACGATACGCAAAAGTTCAAGATCAGCCAGATAATGGTTACTGTCGACAACTGTGATGCACTTGGTGGCAAGGGTTATCCGACAGTTCTGCATTTTCTTTTCTCCCTCATTTTTTCATATTCTCCTTCTGCAATAGCAAGGTTTGAAACACATCCGTCATCATATGTACCATTTGTTTTGGCCTCATAGTCAGAACCAACGCAAGCGTATGAAGCATGGTGGATTCGCAAATTGTAGGTCCCCAAGTAGCTTCAGCTTCTCTGTACCTGCAACGAACACAACGCACAGTAGGATCAAGCGTTCCTTCGACTTTGTGCCACTTTTGCAGACACATTTCTCCTCGCAGAATGCTTTTTTTTTTTTTTTTCAGGATTGCGCTCACAAAATGGGTAGAATTCGCCAGCACTAAATATATAATCTGGTCTGTGCTACTGCAGCTCTTTCAAAAGCTCTGATTTGCGCCAGTTCTCCCGCTACTGTTTTCAAAACAATATCACGACGTTATTTAAAACTTCTCAGCCATCCGCGCTGCTTGCTTTGAACATCACTTCAAAACCAAACGCACAATAAAACTCCTTCGCTTTCTTATAATGCAAAGGCCAGCTGACGTAAACCCTTTTCGAGCGGACGTCAGCTCGGAAAAAACTAGAAAGGCGTGGCTGCTTCGCAAATAATTCGCTAACCCATAAACCCAAATAATTCGCTAGCAAGCTTCGTTAATAAACACAGTGTGACCCAATTTGAGCGTGGCCGATATTTTAGCAAATAATGCACCACTTTACCAGGCCAACTGGTAGCCCACAAAACTGCCCAAAGGGGCAGGCATGCAGCGAACTCGTCAGCAATCATAACAGTATAAGCGCAACGGGTCCGTACCAGGATGGTGGTGATAACGATCGTCCTGTTCTCGAGCGAGTTCTCGTCGATGGAATCGTCGATTCCCTCGCCTCCCGGCACACCGTCGTCGTCATACGGGTCGTGCACGAAGTCAAGTCCCTTCTCGGCACTCCACGTCGCCACCTGCGTGGTGGGAAGGTAAGTATACATGCAAACTCATATTGAAACATTGAGATGTGGGCTGTTGATGAGCATCTACACTGTCGCCTTCAAACCCTTGGGAAATTTTCCAAGTCGCAGGCAGAAGTCACTGTCGCCACACCAGCCATCGCAAGCAGCCTACCTTCTCGTTCCGGCCTCGGTACCACTCGTACAGATGCAAGTCGTCCACTTCACGCTCGCCATCTTCGTCAAAGTTCACCTCGCCCGTAAAACCGTCGTAGCTCACCTGCGGACGCGATCAACGAGCAAGGTGTTCAAGACTTCCAAATAATTCAGCATTTCATTCCAAAATATCCGCTTCTTAACGCTATTACCTAAGCAGCCCGCTTCGTAACCAAGAACCGTTATAAAGTTTTACCTCACCGCATCATAGCTACATTTCACTTTTTCTTTTCTTTAGTCTTCCTGTATCAACCTTTCAGTGCTTCATATTATTCTGCCTTCTCGCCCAGTCCACTGCTTGGCACACTCTCTAGCTTGTGGTGACGAAAACTCATGTAAATTTCTTAAATATGTATTCATTGCTAATTACTCTGTATATTACACTCTGCATTTTATTTTAGCTGTCATTGTTCTGCCATTCCTAAGTCGAGAATGCTGAATATATTTGCCAACCAGATGTACCGCTCAGACTTGAGTCCTGGGGCCTAATTTTGCATTCTTATATGAGTATACTGGCTTTGAAACGAACGCTCATCGTTTTCGAAAATCCAAGTACGTGAGAGCGGATGAGCTGCGTACTAACCATGGCCTCCGAGATCAGGCATCGGTACAGGATCCATTACACGGCCTGAGATATTCCGATTTACCCATTCATGGAGGCCATGCATGAACATTGTGGAGATTGTCACTGCAATAGGTCTCGTCGCGGCGCTCAACTTTCCATTCCCCGCGATAGATTCATGCAGGAGTATGCGGTGTAACGAATAAATTGGCGCTGTCTTTAAAAAAAAAAAAACTCTCGAATAAAAGAGTACGCCACCAAGCCTTAATATAAATACATTGTAACTATCTGAAAATAGTTCGCATAATAAAGCGCACATTCTATTTGTTTCGAATAAGATTGATCTTTCACTTTTTGAGCTGTTCAGCAAATCGAATAGAAGACTATTTATTCCCTCGTACAGATATGCGGGGCGTCAGGTCATTCGCCGCGCTTTCTTCGATAACCTAATCTAGTCTTACAGCCACCCATGTAAATGTGCACGTTTGGAGTTATCGTTGTCGGAACTCCTTCCATTTTCTCTCTTCCCCTCCCTTTCTCCTTAGTCGGTTTATGTTTCATTATTTTATTTGTTTTCTTTAAATATTCAGCCATCCTTCAAAGAAGGGTCGACGACAAACTTTAGCTGGTCTGTGTCAATGCATAACCGTGTCATATTGTGAGAGACTATCTTCCCTGAAAACTCACCAGTTATAAGCTTGCGCACACATTTTTATATGAGGAGGAGGAAGAACATTTACTTCCGCCGAATATGGTGCAGCAGCCACCTACGTGTCCGCACGCAGGCGTTCGGGGAGGCAGTCTGTCACACCGCGGCCAGAGGACACCCGGCCTCGTCTAGGAGAAGAGGTCTTCAGCCTCGGTCGCCAGGCGGACGGCGAATCGCTGTGTTTTTTCGTCGGAGCTTCTTAGCGTGGTCTCCCATTCATCGCTAGTTTAGATCGCGTTGCGCCCTGGGGCACGAACGCATCTCCATATTATATGAACATCATCGGCTGGACTTTACCCATCGCAGGGCGGAAGCTTCCTGACACTGCAAACTTTCTAACGTCATCTTGCCACTAACGTTTTGCTGCTCCTGCTAGGCTTTCATTCCTTTCGGATGCAGTTTCTTACTCTTAGCGACCATCGGTTATCCTCTCTTCGCAATACATGTCCTGCCCATGCTCATTTCTTCTTTTTTATATAGAAGAGTAGAAAACATTATTGGGGATGCGCAGGCTCCACCCTTTGGGGTATGATGCGATAGCGTGGGCAACCACCAGGCATTAGACCAGGCTAGAGAGGTCACCGCCCCGCTTTCCCCAGCCGTATCAACGCGCCTGCGTGACCTAGGGGTAACCTGAATGTAAGGCTCTGGCAGGCTAATTCTGAAGCCACCCTACCATATCAAATTAGAGTCCCGGGTTGGCAACTCCTGACAAAAGTAACTTGAGGCGACCCATGAGGCGACCTGCCAGCGCAATGCTTGTGATTTTTCGCTCACAATGTCGACGCCGACAACGCCGACGCCGGAATCTCGGGTGAACGGAACTTTAACGCGATCGCGTTAGAACACGTCTGTGTGCAGAGTTAACGTAATTTTCAACAGCTGCTACACTGATATTGTATCCATTGACAAACTCTGTATGCATTGTTGATTCTGTGGAGAAGAAGATGGACCCCTTCGCTGGACGCACATCCTTCTTCTACAATTCTTTTACTTCTCTTCTCACGCTGATAATAACATAGCTATTTGTAGCTCATGCCAAACAGGGACAGATGGTAATTGGTCAGTGACGTGGGCATGAGTTGACTGGTCGTCGTGTTGCATGACGTCACTAGGCCACACGGCATGGCCGTGTTGGCAAGAGCTGCCTACTTGGGCGTCACCTTTGGAGTGGGAGGGTGACATCGGAATGCAGCCTTTCCATACCCTTGCATTCTGGGTAAGAGAAGCTACTCAAAAAAGCCAGTTTATACGGAACGGTTCAAGGCGGGATTTATATATATTTGGCTGGCTTTTTGCATAATGTTGTAGCTTGCGTTGCATGCTAGAGCATATTTGTGACATAATAGAAGCCCCAATTAAGTGATTGGTGATTAAGCGAAATGCATATTGTGTGTAGGCAAGCGAGGATCCGCAAGGCTATAATTGTGAGACATTATTCCAGCGTACACACACACACACACGCGCGCGCGCGCACACACACGAACGCACGCACACACACACACACACACACACACACACACACACACACACACACACACACACACACACACACACACACACACACACACACACACACACACACACACACACACACACACACACACACACACACACACACACACACACACACACACACACACACACACACACACACACACACACACACACACACACACGCACGCTCTCGAACGAATGTAGAGAAGACTCCACGAACGCCGTGTCTTCTGTCTTATCCACCTTCGTCAGTGAGCGCGCTTTGTGCGCTGGAATGTCTCACAATTTTCCTCTAAACCCACTATTCCAGCTTTATAAGCTTAGTTTTCCACAAGGGGAACAGTGGACATAAGCCATTAAGGCTTTCGCGTCATATATTTAAAGGCCATAAGCCCGCTTCCTGAGGCAGAAGCTCATATTGGCCTTTTTTATTGGTCCATGACACTTATTCCCATGCATTTCATCCCACATGAACCCGCACCTAGCCGGGGGAAAGCTTGTAACTATTGCAAACCGGGCGGTAGCCGTTGGGTAAGAGTACCCCGCCATTTTTTTTTTTTTGGTTCTGCCCTAGAATGTTTTATTTGCTGTTGGCGAAGGAAAAGTACGCTAGATAAACATTAATTGTAATAATGAAAATGATAAATAGAAATCGTCGTCATTGGTCTTATTCAATAAAATTTGTGTAGTCAGCCACACCGCAGTAGTGCAGTGGTCAGGGCGCTCGACTTCCGTGCTCAATGATGCTGGATCAAATTCCTGCCGCGGTAGTCGCTTTCGTTGGAGACGAAAAGCAAGGCGTTCGTGTGCTGTGATATCAGTACACGTTGAAGAACCTCAGATGATCGAAATTTCGCCCGGCCAATTTCGATCTTTCTTTGGCGATCGGCCAAAGAATGCAAATAATATGTTTGAATTATTGCAGCCAGGTACGCGTTGTAACCACCATGATGTAAAGTCACGTGTGAAATGACAGGCTCAGAAAAAAAAAAAAAAAAAAAGAGTAACTGTAGAGACCCCTGCGAAGCAGATTCAATGTACACGTCATATTTTGCACTGCAATTAACATTTAATCCTATACAGCACACATCAAAATGGCACATTTTTCTGTTAATAGGTCAGGTTCGAATTAATTTTTTGACGTTAGGTTTCAAACACGGAACTTCCATCAGCCTGTGAGGTGATAGATGTTTATCTTTATTTTTACGGGCGTGTGCGGCATAAATGGTTTAGCCCGAGCAGAGAATGAAGAGGTACTGACGCTCTTTAGGGCGTCCAGCAAAAGCTTGCCATCCTTCAGGTAGGTGGCGTTGTCGCAGTCAACCACGTTGAGCTCCAGGCTGCCCCCAGTTGCCGAAATGTTGTGCAACGCCGCTGCCAGCACGTGCACCGCATCGTGAACCAGAGCCAACTGTGTCTGCAATCAGCCAACCGGCATGTAATGAAAGGTGCAATGTGTGGCAAATACAGCACTGAAGGGCAACAGGACGTGTGTTTTTCATCGATAAAAAAACGCATCAAAATATCGTCGTCACTCTTGATTGCGTTGTGGCGATGATACCGTTGCCAAACAAAAATACAGAAATACAATGATGCACATTGAGGAGCAGAGCAGATAATAAGGCACAGATTTTGCTTCCTAGTATACCTGTAGCTGTGCCTAGAATATATTTCAAGTACTTTCGTTGTTATTTTGCCCAGATAAGCCGGTTGCCGCTTCGTCAGATTGTTTATATCACGTGATCAGCGATAACGGTATATATAAGTTCGGAGTACCGCAATTCTTTTCATCTGCTTCGTTCACGGTAGGACTGAGATTGCATTCTTTTCCCCCGTCTTGCCAAATAATCGCAGGGGCGTGGCAGTAGTTCTGGTGGGCACACTCTCACTCAACATCTTCATCTTCGCTGTGAGCTCGTTATAACTTTGTAAGACAGTCAATGCAGAAAGCTGGGCTAGTTGGTGTGTCATCAGTAATTAAAAGGCTAGCGCATATAACAAAGACACAGACATAAAAGAAGGCAGGATGAGCGTTCGTCCTGTCTTCTTCTATGTCTTTGTCCTTGTTAAATGCGCTATTGTTTTTATTAATAAACTTTATTAGAGCATTCGTAAAATACGATTTGAGCAAAATTATGGACAGGTTTTAAAAACGAACAGAGGAAGCAGTGCACAATAATAAATTGAAAACAAAAAAAAAAAGCCGACGTGCTGGCTATATTCTTTGCGCACTGATATGAAAACAAAAAACACAAGCATTGTAACCGCGTTCTAAATTTTTGAATAGCAAATTGATTTTCTTCCATTCCACTTTACGATGAATGCGATGGTCCGCATTCACTATATTGAGCAAGCAAATTATATACTATGGCACGCATTCAAGGAGTTTTCGAATAATATAGGCACGAGGCTCAAGTAGACGCGTTAGTTTTTAAGAGTTTTCTTCGACACTTTCCTTAAAAATAGGCGCCCCGCGCGAACCCAAAGCATGTAGCATTTATGCTGTTGCAATTAGTCTGCCCGATCAGCACCGTGACGCGGTCCTTCGTGTGGCGGTCTTCATGATGCTCACACATGGTTTCTGAAAAGGGGAGCGCTGCAGGATTCAGTCAGACTGAGCAAACTCTAGCTACATACAGGATGTCCGATGTTATGGGCCACAACTCCCGTTTCTTGAATTAAGTGAGATGTGGCGCTAGTTTGTACGTCATCTCCGTCATTAGCATTGCATGACTGTCACAGGGGTAACTGAGTTGTTACGTTCGCCCTAGTAGAAATTAGCCTACAGCTTGGACGCCTTGCTTTAAAGCGGCGCCGCCTAATCTCGCGTCCGTAGAGTATTTTCGCACCAGAAATATGCTCGTCCAGAATTCTTGGACATATTGTACTGACGGCCATCTCTAAAGGTTCCGAAATTTCTCTCTTTTTTTTTTTCCCTCACGGCCACGGTCATTCTCGCTCGGATAAACACGTGTACTGAGCATTTTGAAATCTACCTAGCACGGTGGCCTCGATAGCTTCCTTGCTGGCTGGCAAAAGTGGTGTCCAACAATCGCATGTTCAGGTTCCAGTCGAATTACCATGGAAACCTAATGGAACCCTGTAAACGGCATGTAACGCATCTTCGACGCATTTTTCCAAAAATTTTGTCCCAGAGCCTTCTTTGTAGGCAGACTAGGTTTCTGCATAGACCTTGAAGTTTTTTACGACTCGCTAAAGCAACTGAAATGAAGAGAATAGGGGAGGGCTTCTACAGAAAAGACAAAGGTGTTCTTCAAAAAAAGTTCACACTATGTAAGCACACGTGACAACAGCGTGCAAAACACATTGTCCTTCATTCAGACAATGACTAACAAAGAAGACTAAGAGAAGAAAATTTGTGTTGCGAATATTGTCACATCAACAGGGCAAACAAGACGGCGCCTTCTGTGAATTAATTGTGAATTCTCCAAGATTGCTCTTTCATCTTACTTGCTTCTCACGGCCTCCGGCAGTCAGCTCCGGGTGGTAGCGCACCAGCCGGCGTCCCAGCAGGATGAAGTCGTCGTCCTCCAGCTCCAGCATGCGGAAGCTGTACACGCGGGCGTCGCCAACCTGCTGCCGCAGAGCTGCCCGGCTGCCCGGAACGTGTGCGTCCTGTGAGCGGCACCGGGAGTGTGAGCACTCCACACTAACATGCGTGCTAAACATTCTTCGCATGCCTCGAATGATGCGCCTTATTTCAGGCTCCTCAACATACAAAAAATGAAATTGGCAGGGGCAAGTGATGAACGCTTTTAAAATACACGGACACGATAAATGAGAACGGTTAGGCGCTATCGCCCAGTTTTTGTTTTGTAATGTGTCCATGTATTTTTTAGTTAAGCGAGAATCCTGAAGTTCGGCGAACATGCTCACAAATCGCACGAAAGATACACCACGAGCATTTACATGCGAGAAAAACAATCCAGACCCTCTTGCAGAGACAGAAAAAAGTGCATCTAAATTAAACAGAGCTGATTTTTTTCAAATAACGCCACAACGCAGATCACGACCATGGCACTTTCCTCGCACAAGAAACTGCACAATAAGGACGCAACTGACAAACATTTAATTGTTAAAACCAGAGAACCTGAGAGGACGCAGGAAATCTTCGACATGAACAAGGATGGAAAAATCGCTGCTGCCCAGCACATGCCAAGCAGTAGCAGGCGATAAAAGAAGTACTAGAGTTTTCTGCTGAAACACAGCCTAACACAGAGCCGAAATTTTTCTCTGTACCATTTTGTCTCTGCAGCTGGAAATAATTCGCCCACTAGGAAATCTGGAAGGGCATTATATGCCTTACAATGAGTATCGGCGCATGCAAACTGTGATAGACGCTGCATGTTGTCGAAACATCATCTTGTAAGCACTGTACGTAAGCTCGGCGACAGGTCCGCCTAACCTCAGAACTGAAACATGCACTGCTCGGTGTGCTTCTATATAACAGAGGTTATACAGCAGAGGGGCTGCTCTAGTAGGTTGGTTATCTGTTGTTAGGCACTGCGCGCATCATTTCTCGTGCGTGCAGTTCCTTCTCATTCGCTTATAACATCGCCTTGCTGGATAATTCAGAGGACGGGATTGTCAAGCAAGGGAAATGTCCTACATTAGCAGGGAAGGACAGTAGGCCTAAAATTACTATATTACAGTATAGTAGACAAAAGGTATTGTCGACTGCATAGGAGGGGATTAGGAGTTCACGATAGGCAGTAAGGCGCTAGGAGTGGCGAAGGGATGCGTCCAATTAGGACAGATATAGACAGTTCGTCACGCAAGGACTAAATGTGAGAGATGTACAGTGTGCCTGGATAACTCATTCAAAAATGTTCTGCACTGCAGAGAATCATGCTACAGTGCATAAAATCGCTCTTCGCATAGCTGATGGTGCGTAGCCAAAGCTAGAGCGAGCGGCACTTCTCACCAGAGAAACGAGGAGGAAGTTGTGCAGTTCTGTCACCAGGCCGGCCTCCTGTGCCTACAAAGAGAAGAAAAGAAAGAGAGAGGAGTTCAGGTCGACACAGAACGCGTAGCCCTGACCATAGCATTAGCAGCTCCGAAGCTGTACGCAAAGCACGAAGAAGTCAACACGCGTCATACAAGAACAGCATCTGCTCTGCAGCTCTCCACCCAACTCATATGTTTGCTCCAAATATTTCTTTGTTGCACAGTAATTAGTAATGACTAAGCACGTTTTTATCCTGTTAAGAGCTCCAACATCTTCAAGCGCGTCTAGCGCACGCAGATGCCTTGTGCATGCACTTCTGCGTGGCCTCTTGTTTGAGTAGTACAAGGACTAAAATACTATGTCAATTTATCTAACGTTACCCTGAAGTATATAGGACAGTATTGGGAGGACACGCTTGTTTGATTTAATTCTCAATATTATCAAAACTGATGGTCCGCGGTGACAGCAAAACCTGACTTTCACTAACATCAGCCCACTACGTACTGCGGGAATTACGCCTCGGAAACCAGTAAATGCAGCCCTCTACCATAATAAAGAAAACTGAATTGAATCTTGGAAGCCCATACCCGTTCCATGCTAACAAACTATGGAGAACGAACCCTTTTCAGCTCATGTCAGTATTTTACTTGTACAATGAGTGCGTTTGTTTTCTCTCGTTTCATTGTCATACCTGGCAAGGAAAAATTTCGCGGAACACTTCAATGCGTATAAATAGTTTCTTACTCAATTACCCACATACCAATAGCTGGTGTATGTAACTGGCACTACGATGTGCGTACTCGTGCATCAGCTAGTGCAGGTGTGTGCAAGCTCAGGTGTTCTCCAGACTTTCGCACGTTCCAGGGTTTGCCACTGTGCGCGCCACAAAACCCCAAGTTCATCCCGCGTCGTTCGGAAGTCAACGCCACAGCTTTACTGTTGTTTTGAATCCCGTCCTTTCGCAAAAGGGCGATATGAAGACTACCAGCTAGCTCACAATGCTCATCTTCGTGGATGCTAGCCCAACGAATGTGATCTTCTTCGGATTGTCGTAATCATGACTACATCCAAATCTTTTCATTGCCTCAAATCACTGATTGGCGTTCAAAACTAAGCACGCTGAACAATTTATTCAGCAATGTGTATGCAAGTGCTCTTTCTGTGTCAGTTTATCATGCTAAATTGTAGTGAAGAGTTCACGCTTTGTTCCATTCATGCTGTAATGTTTTGGAGTAATATATAATATTTTTAAATAAACTAATTAAATAAATTCGTCAAGTGGCCCGTACGCAGGCCGCTTCGCACCTGCATCAGCACGTCCTCGATGCGTCGGTCGTCCACGTCCACAATGATGTTACGGAATCCCGAGCTCACCACCTCCGACCAGACGTCATCAGCGGAAAGGTCAAATGCCAGCAGCTTCCGCTCGGCCATGGCTTCGTCCCGTTCCAGCTCCTGCAGCCTAGTTAGACCTGCGCCCCAACATAATGTGGTCCTTCTCAGGGGCTCACTTGACACAAACTTTTATCGGTCTGAGTTCTTGGTCTTGGTTCTGGCACCTGGCAGGCATGAAAGAGACACCTTCCTTTTCAAAGCCTTACTAAATCGCCTGTACCATGGCGGTTTCCTACTGTTGTTCATCGATCTTTTGCAGTAAGTAAGACCTTTGCAGAAGAACACAAAATGTGTGCTTCTAAGATCTGGCAGCACTTGTGCATGTTCACTTTGAGAGGAGTGGGCTGGACACTTGTTCTCAAGTGAAAAAAAAAAAGATTTTAACAGTACTTGCTTTTAGGCTAGTTAGTTAATCACTACAGACGGGTTACTTCAGAGTAAAACGCATAGCCCTCAACATTTCTCTCGACTACCTTTTATATGCTGTGTGTTGCGTTACAGAGCTAATCTATCTTTTGGACCATTAGTGATACATATGACGAGCCACGCTACAACAAACAATAGAAAACTGTGGGCTTTTTACTTTTCATCAAGGCTGCGCATGACATTCAGGAACGACGGGCGATCCGTCCCATAAAAGTCTTCGTAATGCACAGTACCTTCGGTGCCCTCGTACAGGTAGGCGATGAAGAGCCAGCCCATGCGCTCCACCAGGTCAGCGCTGGCCGCGGCCAGCACCCTGGCCGAAGGGGACAGGTGCAAGGTGTAGGCTCCGTCACTATCCTCTTCCGTCTCCAGCTGGGGAACGCGCAACCCAGCGCACACCGACGTGGCCAGGGATGACGCGTGGCCGCCACAGATGGGACCCAGCAGGGCGACGGCACCGCCTTCCAGCAAGCCGCACACTGCGCAGCGCAAGTCTAAGCATTTATCTCCTCTCCTCTCTGATCAAAAGGAAAACGTCGAGTTTGTTTCATGGGATTTAACATCCGAAAGTGAGTTAGATTTGGAGAGACGCCGCAGTGGACGGCTCCGGAAATTTCGACCGCCTGAAGTTTTATCACGTGCACTGACATCAATACAAGGGCCCATTGCTATTCCTCTCCGTCGAAAATCGGCTGCAGCTGCCGGGATTTGATCCCGCGTCCTTGGGCTCAGTAGTTGAGCGCTCTTAGTACCGAGCATCGTGGTGGCCGATAATGAGCAAAGGTTATGTCGAGTCCGGTAATGCTGAGAAAAAGACAATATCTGCACTGCTGGTGCCATGCACAGATGTGAACATTAAAAAAAAAAGTTAATTAGCCATGTTTAACACTCCTACGCCCAAGAATGTGAGTGAAAGAACTGTTTAGCATGAGGACAACTTGGTAAGACGCGGTGAATCCGCAGCACTAAGCCTAGAACCACGTTCTTGATGATACTTTCGTTGTTTAGCAGCCTTCCTTCTGTTCAGGTGTCTCTTCTCGTTTAGCACGCCGTTTTCTCAAAGCTCCCTACGGTGGGAAATACCGACCGCGGGTGAGACACGGCCTGGTGTCCCTATTTAACCGTTCTTTCTCTAGGCAAAGGCCTCTCCTTTGCGTCGCTAAGAACGGCGAAGCAACAGGAGAGTTAGAGCAGTGGCCGCGTTCTATATGGCCGCAACATTAAATACTTACTGAAGCCGCCATGTGGTCAAGCTCGAGAGACCGACCTGCGCTCGTCCTCTTCTCTCTGGGAGCTCACTCACGAGACGGCTGGTCTAGCTGTGTCTGCTTCTGTCAGTGCTTGTGTGTTGGTGCCCTGTAAATCTGCTTTATCCCTATCGGATTCTGTGATAATGTATGGCTATAGTCATGTGGTCTGGCGATCGCTCGGCCTTGGCGAGGCGGGAGAAGCGAGCGGACGCGCAGCAGTTATTCCTCGAGATTTCAAGGTCATTGCACGGCTTTGCTAGCCTTGAAAGTTGTAACTCGCAGAATAAGGCTTTTGCCTCAGAATATATGCTGAATTTATTCTGAGAATATGATCACCATAAATTTCACTATGGCAGCCCCCCCCCCCCCCCCCCCCATCTTCCCTAAACCTGCGGTATCTCAGTGGTTCGGCCGCTCGAATGCGAATGTCCGTCTAGTTCAAAATTTTGTCATTAGTAGAATTACGTACACACTACCCTACCTCAAACTAACGAAGCAGAAGCACAACATCTCGATTGCCTGATCGGAAGAGCATTTTATTTACCGTGCAAAATTGCGAGATTCTGACCATTTCCTAACGGGTGCTAATAACTTGGCTCATGTTTTAAGACTCATGCAATAAATAAATTACGTGTTTCATAAACCTTAAGTGATCCAAGGATTCGGGCAGTCTTACCGGCCGGCAGCGCGGCCAGCGCCATGCGCATAGCATATTTATACAGATTGCCATCCTTGTTTAAAAAAATCAAGCCTCTATATTTAAGAACTTACGAGTTCACCAGTGGTTTAACAACTATTTATATGTTAGCGTCGTAATACGGTTGCAGCCGCTGAATCTGGTTGTTTTTATTATTATTTTTTTTTTTTTCAAAACTCCCGACATGGTGGCTTGAAACAGTTATGACGCTTTCAACATAGCGGGATCGGATCCCATTCACGGCAGCACTATTTCGACATACAACAAATGCTAAAACGTCGGTGCACTGTAGAACATCAGTGCTAATTTGAATCCCAGGAGGCGCAAATTAATTCGGAGATCTCCACAACACTGTCCTTCGCCGCCTAGAGCAGCTTTGTGATGCAAGATGCTAAGCAGAACGTTTTTTCCCCAGCCGCAGTACTTCATGTCGAGCGCCTGGTCAGCTGCGGCAGTTGTCAGCTGAAGCGCGTCATCGCTAATGTGGGGCTGTCGTCCGCTCTCGACTACTACTGACCGTGTAACGAACGTCGGATGAAAGCGCTAACAAAGCTTATGGGCCATATTTACTTATTTGCGCATCTGATTGGATCTTTAGCCTTTACAGTAGCAGGCGACGTCCGCAGTGTAAGGATATAATACGAACACTTTACAGTACTATCGTTTCCTAAGGCGCTATTGTAAAAACATCTTGTGATCAAAATCATCGAGATAAGACAGCTTTGTTCTTCCGAAAGCTGAGCCGCGGGGACTAAATAAATGACAGGGCGCGCCAAGGGAAAGTGCGGAACGTGCCACCAGCAGCGGCCAACCTAAAATACAGCTTCGTTTATGTTAGCTGCCACAACGACTTAGCAAGTAGCCTTGTCGTCTAAAATACTTTTTGTTATTTTTGACGCCATTTTTTACACATACCTATAACACTGTACAATAGAAACTGTTCTCGCAAAATAGCAAGTTTCGTGGCGCTGCTGACAGTTCACACGGAATTACCGAAGCCCCTTATTGCCATGTCAGCCTGGCTATTCTCATGCGAAGAGCATCGTTCAGGCATCGTTGTATACATTGCGACGCCTCTTACGTCCGCGAGACCGTTGGCCAGCAACCCATACTCAAACTCCGCAGGGTCCTGTAGACCACTACAGCTGTACCAGGATAAGTTCTGACGCCGATCGGTCCAAGGTTTAGGTCGTTCAAATATTCACGAGATTCCACCCATCCCGTCCACACATACATCCATGCGGTTGAGGTGAAAGGAGAGCTCAAAATTCGCTGACGGATAAATGAGTAGTCACTCAGCACCGGTCACAGCACATCCGCCCGCGAGTTCCGCTGGTCACGTGCGCCGGTCGCCGTCGTTGTCGTCTACGTCGCCGGAGACTGGGTCAAGGTCGAGCTGGGCGACGGTAGCCCTCAGCTGGTCGGAGGCGTTTGGGGTGGGTGCCAGCGGCAGCAGCCACAGGGCCGTGTCAGCGCGCAGGTCCTCCGGCCTGGTTAGCAGCGCGGAGCCCATGCTGATGGCCACAAGCACGACGCTCACCGTCACGGCCACCATCACGTACATCACCTCGGAGGGTTGGTCTTCTTTGCGATTTGGCATGTTCTCCTCCTTCGTTTACACATTCGGTCATTATCCTCTTCTTCCTCTATACATCTACATATTTTTCTTTTCTTCAAGTGTCTACCCCACTACTGTCTCGATATTGACATTGCTTCGTATTTTCAGCACTGTACTTCAATGATTCCATTCTTTCATTTGTATAGCAATATTATAACAGGATTTCACGTTTGCGAATTGCATGTTTTCGTAATGATGTGTACTCGTTTTTATAGTTTATACACTTTTCCAATAAGTGGTCACTGGGCGCCACCATATTGCTCGCTGGAAGGCATTTTACGCTTGGCACTAGCACGGTGGAGGTCGCAGTGGCACCGGTTTGTCAGCGGACCAGAGAGGATGGATTTCGATACTCCACTCACTTGATGGAAAGCTGTATAGTATAATATTTTTACCTTCCTCAGCTGGCCATAGCTGTCGAGTCTATCCGTGTGAACTATATGGTACAAACTTCTGTAAGTGTATTATGATTGTGAAAACTAAAATGAAACTAAAACTGCAATATCTCCTTGTATAGCATTAATGAGTGCTAGAAAACCACAGACAGGTAAAATTGAAGACAACACGTAAAATGTCAGTTTACATTGATATGATTCTTGGGCACTGGACCCCTCACATTGACCCAATGGTTCCTGGCACACGCTCAACATTTAGAATGCATGAATAACGACCAGCTCGGAACTTTTTTTTTTTTTTTCATATATAGTTTGTGCCCCTTGGTGTGCAGCGCAAAACTCTTTTAGGCAGCTTACAGGCAAGCTTGCCCTACTGTTTCGTGCGTCTTACCTAACAGAAAAGCCCTCGGACCAAGAAGGTTATTGTCTGAACTGATGACAGTTGAATGGTGTCGGCAGCGCAGTACTCCGCACGGAACAAGCTTATGTGATCTCTTATGGGCTCAGTTTGCACAAAGGCTGCTAGAGAGTGTCTCGGGGTGAGCTCACCCTTTCGGTAGGCCTGCAGCGTCCCGCCCTTTTCGTCGAGACGCTCCACTTGCAGGGACAACTTGGCTTCGGGCAGCAGCACCGGGTCCGTATTGACGCGGTCCACGGCGTAGCGCAGTGCACTCTCCGCCAACGCCTCATCGTCGCCTGACAGCAGCGCCCCTGCGAACGAAGCTGCAGTCAGTACAAGCACGGTGGCACAACTTTAATGTCGAGCAAGGTTCACAGCACTTGGAGGGCGCAACCGCCTCTCGGCTCACGTCGTTTGAAAGTTCAACTCCAACGTGAAACGTCTAGAGGCGTTCCTTACGCATGCGATTTCGACCATGGTTTCTAATGTGCGACGTCGCCTCAAAAGACCTGGCGGTCACATATGCGGTTCGCACTATCAGTTGTAATCAGATGCTAGTACAGGAAGCAACGTTTCTCTGATTGCCCAAATCTACCACAAATTATGGTATTATCGCGCAACTTATAATTTAAATAATATGTTTCTGCTGATATTTCAGTATACGTATATGCAGCAACGTGCTTGCCGTTTAAATCACTATTCGAAAGTTGTTCGCGATAAAGCATTACAGCTTTAAAAAAAACGCCATAGCGAGACTGAAATGTTAGCCCTCTATTTGAGCTTTTTGTGGAAAACGTGTCCTTTCTCGCTCTGCTGGCATGTCGGAATGTGATCGAAGTGAAGCAAGCATAAAATTGCGGACCTATATTCAAACTGCATATACGTCCTTTCGGCAGAAATTTTTGAATTGATAGTCAAACTCTGTTTAATTTCTTTCTCTTGATTATAGCGAACCGCAAATATGTTCCAAGCAGCCATGAGATGAGCAAAAAGCACACATTAAAAACCAACTGAACATATAAAATTTTCCTGCTGGACTTTCGTAAGATGTAAAGATCAACGGCAATAAAAATGAGAATGCATACATTACAAAAAGAAACAGTGAAAAAGAAGATCAGATCTGAATTTCTTTATCTGCATCATCATCAGTGCGACTGTGAGCGCCCGATATATACTGAAAATCAATCATATCGCCGAATTATCTAATTCTTAGAGCATACAAATATGAACAATTAATCTATTTCAAATTATGTTGCTGGGTGTGCTGAAAGATTGCGAGGAGTAAAGGCTATCCTTAGGTTTATTTATGAAAAGATTCAAGCAATTTAATTGACTGATGTTAGCACTCAAAGTTTCCAAATGACACAGCCGAACATTTTATTGATGACCAGACGTATTGTAACTGCTAATTGGGATGATCTGAAAATCATTCCTGCAAGATACTGGAGGGATAGGAAAGAGATCGAAGGTTGGACGGGTTCAAAATATGCTCAGGGTTGAATATGTAAAGGCCCGGTAACGACACCATCATCTCAAACGCGAAAGTTGCGGGGAAATGAAGTGCACTGTCCAAAAGATAATAATGTGCATTGATTTCTTTATAGCTTTGTAATAAGGAAGGTGTGTGTCATAAGAGCTGTCCAAGTAAAGTACAGCAATTCTGGTCAATGTTAAAGCGCATAAAAGCGCGCAACTTTCTTACCTGAGGACATAATTTTATAATTGAATTTTACTGTTTTTTGTTTTCATAAATACTGCCGTCTGCTATTTATCAGTCAAGGCAGATGTGGAGAGGATCCGGAAAAAATAGAAAGGAATAAAAAAATACCTGGAACAGAAGGATCCTGATTGCACTACGATGATAAAATTCCTTTGAAACAAGCGGGAAGCTTGAGAGCAAGAAAAACACAGTCAAATCATCGGACCAGACATAGTGTACATAAGAAAAACATCAATCGAAGTATACTGCATATACTAGACGTGCTTTGCGGCACAGGAGATGAAACAGGAGGCAAATTTACTTTAGAGTTAATAATATATTCTTCATATAATTTTAGTTCAGAGTAAATAATATCACCTAAGTAGTGCACGCTGTTAGAGAAACAAATTTCTTAGAGTAGACATTCCATCCTTGGCGAAGTGGACAAGAATGAAATGTGAGTTTTTCGTGTTATCAAGTAACTTTTATCTTATTGGTATCGTCCTTCGAGCAAACAACAGCGACGTTGAATTTCAGACATTGTGGATAATACTTAGCCGAGCTACAACCAGCGTCCATAGCTTCGATTAATCAAGAAGGCTTAGTGAGCCACAAAAACGTAATAATTAAATACTATATAAATAAAACGTGTCCTATAATGGAAGCTATGAGGAGACTTGGGTAATAAGCGGGTTCAATAAGAACTGCCCGCTATTTACGACTGGTAAGTTTTCACAATCAACTAAGTTGGACCGCACCCCGCCGGGGTGGCGCAGTGGTTACGGCGCTCGACTACTGTTCCCAAGGATGCGGGATCGAATCCCGGCCTCGGCGGCCGCTTTTCGATGGAGGCGAAAAGCAAAAGCGCCCGTGTGCTGTGCGATGTCAGTGCACGTTAAAGAACCCCTGGTGGTCGAAATTTCCGGAGTCCTCCACTACGGCGTCTCTCATAGCCTGAGTTGCTTTGGGACGTTAAACCCCACAAACCTAAGTTGGACCGCTTATGCCAAGGTATTGTACTTTAATATAGAAAAAAGCTGAGATCACTCAAATCATGTCCCTTCATAAAATTTACGAATATGGTCATCGCCACACGTGGCAAAAGTCGATAGAGAATTTTATTGTTTCGATGAAACGCGCAAAGCGATTAATTATTGATTGATTGATTGATTGATTGATAAAACTATTTCCCATAGTAGGGGTCCTGAATCTGATCCCGTACATGTGAGCAGGTCAAATTTTGCATATTTGGCGAGCCAGGTGGTGTTATAGTTTTGCCACTGCACATAAGCGGAAGAGTCAAAGCTGGACAGTTTGTTCGTGTGTGTGTGTGTGTGTGTGTGTGTGTGTGTGTGTGTGTGTGTGTGTGTGTGTGTGTGTGTGTGTGTGTGTGTGTGTGTGTGTGTGTGTGTGTGTGTGTGTGTGTGTGTGTGTGTGTGTGTGTGTGTGTGTGTGTGTGTGTGTGTGTGTGTGTGTGTGTGTGTGTGTGTGTGTGTGTGTGTGTGTGTGCGTGCGTGCGTGCGTGCGTGCGTGCGTGCGTGCGTGCGTGCGTGCGTGCGTGTGTGTGTGTGTGTGTGTGTGTGTGTGTGTGTGTGTGTGTGTGTGTGTGTGTGTGTGTGTGTGTGTGTGTGTGTGTGTGTGTGTGTGTGTGTGTGTGTGTGTGTGTGTGTGTGTGTGTGTGTGTGTGTGTGTGTGTGTGTGTGTGTGTGTGTGTGTGTGTGTGTGTGTGTGTGTGTGTGTGTGTGTGTGTGTGTGTGTGTGTGTGTGTGTGTGTGTGTGTGTGTGTGTGTGTGTGTGTGTGTGTGTGTGTGTGTGTGTGTGTGTGTGTGTGTGTGTGTGTGTGTGTGTGTGTGTGTGTGTGTGTGTGTGTGTGTGTGTGTGTGTGTGTGTGTGTGTGTGTGTGTGTGTGTGTGTGTGTGTGTGTGTGTGTGTGTGTGTGTGTGTGTGTGTGTGTGTGTGTGTGTGTGTGTGTGAGAGAGAGAGAGAGACTCTAGAGTGTCTTTTTCAAAATGAAAATAATTTTTAAATTTTCAATCTAAAAGTTTCCTTCGTTCAGCCGGTTTCTACAAGCAGCAGATGTACAGATATGGGTCACGTTGTTAAAAATGAAAACTGCGAACTAGTTTGGTGTGCCTCCCTGTACACCATCACGGTATGCGTTTCAGTAGAAAACTGACCTTACTCGAATATGCTGCTTGGTGACATTCGGGAGATCATTATTGGGCAGCTATATTTTCTTCAATGCGACATTCTTACCGCATTCGTGTTTTGCAGGGTTCAGAATAGAAAACAACCTTGCGAAATATTTTCACAAGAAGTATATTAAATTTCAAATTAAAATAATTATATTTTTACGCAAATCTTCCGACTCATTCAAGAAGTTTAATACGGATTTTGAGAGCACTCGTGAATTTATTTTAAATTTCACACGTCGACTACAAGGCATTTAAATATCGACTGCTCCAGTTAGGATGACGTCTCGCAGATATTAAAATAAAGTTTACTTTTTCCATTTCAGCTTTCCAGAGCCCATTTTTTTCTCGGCATTGAAGGAACTAAAATTATCCGTTTTGTTTGAGTAGCACGAAGAAATGCACATGTGCAGAGCCATCATTATAGAAGTGAACTGACAGTATTTCACAAGCTATTTTTTTTTTTTTTCATTTTGATACTGTGATTCCAAAACTTACTCTCGGAAAGCCAGTGGCAAGGCATTGTCGCTGCACGTAAGTCAATTTTTACATACCGCAAACCATCCTTTGAAATACACGATACGCTAAAGTGCACAAAAAGCCGCAAAAGCCACGAAAATATACAAACTGCGGCTTAGGCTCACGCACTATGGAAGGTTATTTTATCCGTTCTGATCCGAGCAGAGTGATCCCCGTCCTCTTCAGCTCGATATGGTCTATCTTTCAGCATTCATGGTAAAACTTGCTCTTTTCTGAAGGAGCAGGACTTTTTAAATTAGAACTTTTTACAGACGTTCCAAGCTCCGCTTTCTCCACCGAGCAGCTACCTTTCTCTCAACTCGCAGTAGCAAGGAAACCAACTTGTTCTTTTTTGCCTGTGCAGAATTGCCCTTGTTGCCCAAATGACGCTTTGGGTCTCATACGTCGGGAAGAGCCGTTGCCGGTCGAGAGACGTCCGGCCGCAAGAGTAAGGAACACTCACCGATTTTGATCACCTCCGGGAATGCCGCGTGCACGGCGCCCACCGTCAGCAGCAGCAGTACGAGGAGCGGCATCGTCAACCTCGGCGACGCCATGACCGGCTCCTTCCGTCCGCCGCGGCTATTCGCGTCCCTCGACTGTCTAAACTGGGCTCATCGCTCGCTGCGCCGCCACGGCCCGAGACTGCAAGGCCGCTGCGACCCTCGCCACCCGGCGGAGAGCCAGGCATGTCCACGCGGTCGGTGCCGGCGTCCCGTGCGCGGACACAGCACTGCAGTTGGGGCACGGGCAACAGCTGGATGTCATATTAACGTGAGCAGATGTGACGTTTTCTATGCCAATCGCATCTATGTGACACACAGACTAGCGAGAAGAACAAGCACATTTAATAGTCCCAGGAGTGCTTTACCCATGTCATCTCAGTGTGCGTCAGTTACTGAATCACGTTTAATGTAAAGGAAATCTACCAGCCAAGACCACGCCTCCAGTTGTGTAGAATGTGGTTTGGCATTTGTCGCTACGGAAGCGACTCCGCTCCCATTCTTTGGCTTGGTTTCCGCGCGGCGGACAGTGTTAGTTAAGCAAACGCATCCTCCAACCGGTGCCAACAAGTATAGCTTGCGCAGCGCAGTTCGCGGCTTCGTGAGTGAGAAACGGTTATTTTGCTATTTCAACTTTACAGTCCTTTCCCCGGAGGCGCCTTGTTGGCACAACTAATAGCGAGCGCTCTGCGGCGAGCCTCGTTCGAAGCAGCGTGTCCCGGCAGTCTGGCGTTCGCAGCTACGACTCGAAGGTGAAGTGACAGCCTCTGCTCCACCCCAGCGAACAATTTACAGTCCTCGGATGCTACTCTTGGCTCCCCGTCGACATTGTTTTCAAATGAATGCAAAGGCTTCGTTGAACCACGCTAAAACTCCGCTGCCTTGATTTTCATTGTGTCCAGTTCTGTTGTGGTTCAGGTACACGTGCTCTAAGTCCGAATCAGCGATGAAGGGCGAGTTGGAAGCCCGCATGGTTTCCCCTACGTCTCTCTTTTTCAGAAGAGAGAACTATTTACCATGCCCGTGTTCAAAATCAAGACATCTTCTCTCTGGCTTCAGACCAAAGTTATACCGAAGCGCAGTGCTAGGATGGAAGCCTCTTCTTGAACATAATGAGACTTCAGCAGAAGATGCTTATATTTCTTTAACCGACAGCGGCATCCGGAATATTTTGTCCGGTTCAACGGCGTCGCGCCGTGTATGGTATTGCAAAGGTTTATTCCAGCATCGCGTTCTGGCCAATGAGGAAAAAGAAGTAGCAATAGAAACCTCTAGCTTAGCGCTACCGCTTACCGTTACCGTCTGCCGCTACCGCGTGGCCATCAGTATACATTCGCAGATCACCCCGACGTCGACAGGTGGCTCCACGTTCCCGTCATATGCTGGCAGATTCGACACGCAGGGGCTAACCAGCGCGTGCGCTGCTGACAGCGCGCGGTAACGGTGTGCGGTAGCGGTAATATAGCGCTATGCTAAAGCTCTCTAATAAGTCAGCTATCTTTGTGAGGACGAGGGAGGAGGTCGCGCTAGAACTTAACTCAGCAGCAGGACGGCGGCGTATCTCGTACTCCAACAATTAGCCCCATCCTGTACGTACCAACTGCGGCCATCTAAATTACCTCGTCCGCAAAAGTGACCTTCATCCACACCCGTGGATGAGAGCAGCCTCAAAGGAGTTCCACATAGACGACACAGACGCTGGGCAGCAAAGCTCCTGCATTTTCTTCTTACAGGAACAAGACATAAAGTAACGGTGAAAGTAATGCTGCACTCTTAAACGTACCAGTTGGGTCCCCGCATGCCACACTTTGGGCTCGAAAGTCGCCGGTCCAGCCGCGCACAACCGTTTGCCACTATACGTGGAGCCATTGGGTGAAACAAGGAGCGATAACCCTAAAGAAAAGTACCAGATCGACAAGAAACGTTCACCTTATTACTGCCTTCCCCTCTCATCTCGTTACAGAAAATTAAAAAAAAATTCGGCTGAATTATTCTTTACAGCTCTTGGCTACCTGGAATGATTTTTTAAAATTATTGTTCGACAAGCCTAAATTTTACTTTGAGCTTCCTCAAAATGACTCGCTGCAGTTTTAAAATATTCATTTATGCCACATTCTAGGAAGAATTTCCTTCCTTTTGACTTAGCTGATACAAAGTTGTAGTTATGAGAGAAATACTTATATGCCATGCCTTCGTGCAGCATTCTTCAAATCGTGTCTCAAGAAGGCAAAAAAAAAAAAAAAAAAAAAAAAAAGCTGGAACACCCAAGTGGAGCGTCTAGGAAGTTTTCGCTAACCTGTCGAAATGAACGTCGCGGTGGCGGAAAGGCTGATACAAAAATAAAAAGGACGCTTACTAAGACATTGGGAAGTATACAAAAGAACAGAAGCTTCGCTCACACGCCGTACGCGTATGCCATAATCTCAAGAGAACTGTGGCTGAATTTGAAGTCGGCGTTGTTTTCAAGGCACCGTGCAAACTTTCGAAGCTATGTCGAACGATGACAAGCGAACAAGTCACTCTGAGCTGTTGTCAAATCCACATCGCTCAGACAGGTCGACGCTTCTGAATGACAGAATATGAGAGAATATGACAGTTCCTTGGATAATGGCTGCGGATAGAATCCCCCTCCGCATGAGAACACGAAAAGAAATTTATAACAAGTTTATGCAACGTTTTCCATTTCGCTCTTGGAACTTCCAAGTTCCTCTTTGTTATCTCTGCGCATCTACTGATAGATCAGCGTTCGAAAAGTCGACCGGGTGAACATATCTCATTATCACTTTATCTTGTGTTAAAGATAACTTTCTTTAAGAATTAATGTGATCTGAGCTTTTTTAGTGGTAATGCTTTTTTTTCTAGTAAGCGTCTACTTGCTCAGAGGAAGCAGTTTACCTCATGCGTTGCTGTGAGACAGTCCGGGACAGGTCTGGGTTGGGCTTCACTCCGATCTTCCCTGGCCGGCCCGAACTCAGCAGAGAGATAATTTAGTGGACCCGTACCACACCGGAACCAACGCAGCGCCGGACTAAATACCAACCTTACCCGGGAATTAACGAACATTCATGGGTCGCTACTTGATGGCTACATGCTGCGTTGCCGCTGGAACAGCGCATGTGTAAACAAGTACCTTCACTCCGCGCTGCTACGTGGCAAAAAAAAACTGGAAAGACGCGGAACAATCTCGCATGGCAGTGGACAATCTCGCATGTCAGTGGACACATCAGGTGCACTTTCTGTTGTTCGCCTTTCCACGCGTGATGTAATTAACTTCGCCAATGCATGCCCTATATTTGGCCCTGTATCAATTGCATTACAGCTTTTGCTTTAAAAGCGCAGCCAGTTATCTTCGATGAAGTCTATGGTCTTGAAAAATTGCGTGGACATCTGTTCAAGCTTTCCTAAAAAGGAGTAATGGAAAGTCACACCCTATACCAAATACACGAACCCAAAACACTACTTTTCGTGCAAAGAGTGCAGTCCAGTTTGAAGTATTCTCCATGAGGTTTCGGGAAGAAGGGGCGCTAATTCTGCTCTACCTTTTTCTGCTGTCGTTCAACGCCTGGAACTCGCTCCTTATAGAGCCCCTTTGCGCCATTGTACAGCACCATAAATAAGTCTGCCTCAGCAAGTGAATGTGTTCACGTGAGGTGGCGGGTTGAATGCTGCAGCTGCCGATGGCAAAATACTGTCCAAGTTAGTCTGCCGAAGCGGGGGCTGCGAAAATCTCTACGTGGCAGCAACGGACGCATTCCTTCGTGTGGAGGAGCGTAGAGGGACATCCGTTGAGAGTGCCGGAACAAAGAGTACCTTGGCTGGACTTCGGAAATTTGCACGACACCTGAGACCCCTTCTGCCTGTGGACGCTCTGCGCTCCGTCTTTGGGCTGTAGTCTGTGGGCGTCGTGGAGGACTGCTGCGCTGTCAGACGATATCGGCACTCTATAGGGCGTCGCTTCTGGGCATACCCTCTGGATCTTCGGTGCATACGGCGCAGAAAATATAGCGTTTGATGAAAGCGTCCGCTATATTACAAGCATGCCATGGACGACACCTGTGTATATTTATCCACACTCCTTGTCGCTTCTGGAAGCCTTGTTTAATTATCAAACATTAGAACCCAAAGTTCGTTCCATAAGAATTGTAGCAATTAATAATCATACGGAGGCTGACTAAACTTCTCCACAACCCTGCACACGCAGGAATATTGGGAAATGAACTTGCAAACATGATTGCGTCTAGAGCAAGTTCATCTCATCAAATTAGATCAAATGTTTATTCCAAATCAGTTATTAAAAATACATTCCGTGGAACGGTTAGTGTGAGGTGGCTCGCATGGTGGCGTGAGAATATTTAATTGGGTTTCAGATGCCACCGACATACCTACCTCATTCCCACCGCCGAAGCCAATAATATCATCGATCACAGGTCATGGCAGGTTCCCTGCAAACATTCACTCTTTTACCCTGGCACTGAATTCACAGTTCCCTTGGAGTGAAGCTGACGGTGATGTCATCCATTGTTTGACAATATGTACACTTACACAGCAGGGTTACGAGCTCGTTTATCGCCACAAGCGCCCAATACACATCGGGCGGTTATTTGGCGCCGATGGCTAGATAACTGCCACTCTTGCGAGATATTAATACGAATAAAAATGCAATTACCAACGCATATATCTGATTTACACTAGCAGACACACAGATACATTTTAGTTTAAGGCTAACTATTGCATCTTGGTCTCTGGAAGGGGTCAATCAGGCCAAAAGCGATGGGTACTTGTTTGTCCACCCCAGCCAGAACCAAGAGCTAGTCATAGATTACTTTTTGTTAGTGATGGAATGAATGATTTCCTCAATGTCTGGAGCTAGAATGGTTTTATTTTTTCCCTTTCTTTAAATATGTAATAATGTAAATAATCATTCATTTGTCAGTCATGCTTCAGTTCATTTATTTCTAACATCCCTCATAGCACTGTACGATTTTTTTTTTTATTTTTTTCCATAACGGCTGAATGACTGATTTAATGTGTGAATGAATGCATGAATAATAAACAGTTAAGGTTCAGGAGGAGGGCAGGCCATTTCACATTTCCACTTTTGAAATTTTTTTTACTTTTCCCTCCTCTCCTTTCCTTTTCCTCTTGTTTCTTCTCCTTTTTTATTTAAATGCAGATTCATCTACAACCTACACTCAACATCAAGCATTACACCCAAGCCCTCATTACTAACCATCAAGACTCATCCAGAATCAACCCACTTTGCAACCCAAACCATGTCATCCTTCTGTCCTCCGAATGCGATCAAATTTTACTTCATCCCACAAATCAACTCGCATTGCAAATACCCTAACCCCTGTAAAGGGTTAGGAAAAGCGAACGAGAGGCTGCTCCTGCGCCTCTTCACCAACACGATGCTGTGCCCGGCAGTACTTCAACATTTTGACTCCCAATTCACTCGCCAGTGCCAGTACTGTGGAGAGGCGGCTGACACCTACCATATGCTACGGGCCTGCCAATGAAACCCATCTTTTCCCCCCTCCATAACCCTTCCCGGGAGGACTGGGAGGCGACCATGCTCGGCTGCTGCGACATACAGGCCCAAAGGGCCTTAACACGGCGTGCGAGAGCGGCGGCAACCGCCAATGCATGGGGTCCCTCACTAGGGTCTCCACCCAGTATTTAAGGCCGAGGCCTTTAAAGCTCTGCGTCAAACAAACCTTCAAAACGAACAAGAAATGTTTTCGCCATCACCACTAACACCACCCTGTGCTCCGCCGTGGTGGTGCAGTGGTGCATGCACGACCACTCCCCTGCACCACCACGGTGAGGCATGAGGCGGGGCGGGGCGGGGGTTAGACATGCTCGCGTATGCCGATGATATTGCCATCTTCTGTGTCGGCTACGAAAGCATTCGCAGTGTGTTCGAATTGGTGAAGGACTTTTGTTCTGTGAGCGGTAGTGCTGTGAACTAGCTGGGATAAGTGTCTAGGTTTCTGGCATGGAGAGTGGCCCACAACCCATGCACATTTCGTGAACATGCCTTGGGTAACAACTCCAGTGAAATATTCAGGAGTTGCCACTAGAAAACTACCGAGACAGTGAGTCATATTGGAACCAGATGGTTTTAGAAGTACGTGAGAGGGCCGAGAGACTAAAAGGATTTGGTTAGTCTATGTTTGCACGTGCTACCATGTGTAAATTATTTCTTGTTACCAAGATATGGTACGCGTTACAAGTACTGCGTTGTTCTCGTGTGAATGTGCTCGCCATTTTTGTGTAGGAAAGCACTTTGGAGCGCACTCGCCGAACCAGCTTGTTTCATCGCGTCCGCTCTGGAGGAGTTGGTTTGACGCATTTGTATTTTTGCCAGGTGTTTAACCGTTTTATGTTCTTTCGTCATACGAAGGACCCATTTTTACTAACTGTGTGTCAGGTTAGGTCGAACAAAGTTTTGCCATTTTTAGTTGTAAGTTCGGCGAGCATGCAAGGGGGGATTTTTGGAATGCTTAAAGAAGCGTACATGTCATGCCGTGTATTGCAAGCCGGATTTTTATTTGAATATTTATCAGCTGTGCGAAAAAAGAACCTTTATAATGGCTTGTGTGATGTCTTTCTCTCGATCACATGGTACAGATCGTTGTACTGTACAGGTCTATGGAATTCAGTCCTTAAACAAGTAAAAAATATGGCTGTACCAGGGGGAGCAAAAATTTTCTTTTTCAAGCTCCATAGCAATACACTATAAGTTAAGGCCTATTTAGAAATGAAGGGTTTTTTGTACCTTAGGGAAATCACTGTTTCATATGCCGCAAGCCGGAACCTATCGAGCAAGTTTTCTTAGACTGCTGGGAAGCCTATTTCTTCTAGGACATTCTACAGCGAAAGATTAAAAAAGACCTAACCGTTTATGCATCCGGAATTCGATTTTTACCAATGAAGATGATGATGGGCTACCACTGGACGTGATCATGTTATTGGGCCTGCACAGTATCTGGCGATACAGAATGGCTTTCAGACATTCAGACATTGATGCGAGGAAAATACGGCAGTATTTTCGAGAACTCGTTGCGAGCGTTATTGATGTTTTCAAGACACAAGACGAAGTGCCTGAGTGGCTTCCGAGAATGGAAGTGTTGCTGCAAATTGATCACGCCGCCCAAATCGCGTGGTTTTAACCCATGTTGTATATTTGTCGAGTAATATTCTTTATGTGTAAAATCTTATTATGAATTTGGCGATAAAGAAAAACAAAAGTTGCGGTGCAGTGGTTAGGACATTTGGCTTGTGCCAAATAATACGGGATCGAATCCCGGCCGCGGCGGCGACTTTTCGCCAAGTGGTCTAAATTTTCTTGAGCCCTCCCCTACGGCGTATCTCATAACCTGAGTCTCTTTGGGACTTAAAACCCGCCAAACCAAACCACTGCTCCTATCCTCTCACATTCATTCGCATATTTACTTTTCATTCTTTTATCTTCAAATTATTTTTCTTTTGGCACCTTTATCGTTTTTCATTAAAAATCCTTATATCATCTCATGTATTATCAAAACGGTCGTAGAGTAAACATTCCAGCAGCTTGCCCAAGGCCGAATTCATTAATATTGGCCGATAAGAAGTCGTTATCTCCGGAGACCGACCCGGTTTAGGTCGACAAATGGTGCGTCCCTTTCGTCAAACCATTGGGAAATGGCCCAGTTTCAGAGATGCGCATTGAAAATAAATAAGTAGAAATTAGGATGACGCCCCCAGAGCTCGCGTTTGACGCGCGGCGCTATCCCATCTAATCCGGGCGCCGTTCCTAGCCTGACGAGGGACACCTCCATGCCCATTTGGCTAGACGTAAACGGGATGTCGACCAGTCCCAGTGGTGGGCACGCCGCTTTCTGGCGCATTATCTGATGAGCGCCGGAAGCGGCTTGACCATCCAACAACGTCTGCGCTGGAAACAGCACACACGATGTCATCGTAACGTCTGGGCGCTCTACTAATGGAAGTATAATTGGCGCAGTCATTTTTTGAAGCGCAATTTTCTATAGTCGCCCGAAGATGACCGATTTATTTGATTGCCTGGCCAATTCTCTGAGATGCGATTGCGGGCTTCCGATACTTTTGAATGTTAAGAAGACAATGTCTTCTAATAAATGTCTCCGTAATATTTGCGAATCTGAAATTCTTTTGATCATTGGTTGCGCCTTCGCAAGGAGCGCACCTTAGACCACTCGATGGTCAAGTCGGAAGTCCACCATGAGTGTGAATTGCTAATTAGGTGTCCAGAAGTCAGACGGGTTGTTGCTAAATTTCGTTTCCTAAAGTGATCGAATAGAGATCGAGATTTGAATAATATTAAATCTCATGCCACTGGTGAAGCCAAGTTTGCCCCTACAACGGTATCCATGAAACCAGATGATAATGAATTTAACATTCGTGTGTTTCCCTTGTTTATAACTTTGCGCTCCTCTGTGTAATTGCGTGCGTCGAATTTTATTTCTCTGTGTTTGTGTTCGGACAGTGTTTTCGTATGTACCACTGTCCATGCTTACCCTGACGTGACGAGTGAAGGTGAGGCTAATGTAATGCCTGTCCAACTGTCGGTGTAATTGTTGGTGTAGGTTGCAGTGGATGCGGGATCGCTTAGTATGATTAAGCCGGAACCCATCGCAAATCGGAGGAACTCCCCTCCTCTCGCATCGCAGAGTTCCGGCCCCCAGGCGGTGTGCTTAGCTTTGAAATTGTCCGCCAAACCACAGGCATCCCCTCCGTGTTGATGAGTGTGTGGCGTATACGTCGTCTAGTGTTGGTGTTATTGGATAATGAGATGGCACATATGCAGAAATGAGTCTGGTTAATTGGCTTGTAAGGTTAACCTTCCAATGCGACCCAGGCTGTGAGAGACACCGTGGTGGAGGATTCCGAAAATTTAGACCACCGGGGGTTCTTTAACGTGTCCTGACATCGCACAGCACACGGACGCCACTCCTTTTTGCCTCCATTAAAACGCAGCCGCTGATGGTCGGAATCGAACCCGGATAATCCGGCACAGTAGTCGGGCATCTTAACCACTGCAACACAGTGACCGGGCAGAAATGAGAATGAATGATGCCGTTGTGGATGAGCAAGATATTGCTATGACGGTATTAGTGAAGGCCAATGGGTAGAGATTGCTACGAGTGGTGCGAATAATGATCGCGCATCTGGAATTTGCTTGAGTTTTATCCACTCAGATGGGAATCCCGGAGGTTTATCTCCCCTCCTGTATGGGTCGGAAATTAATGCGAAATCTAAATTGGCTTATCTGGTACTGTCTTCTAAAACTAGTGTAGCATTTTTACAATGATCTAGATTTGCCCCTATAACTGAAAATGAATATTGCGTATTCATTTTAAATGATTGCAGCCGAATGATAAAATTGAAGTTTGGTACGGTACGATACCAAAGTATCTGATGCGGTACGAGTGAAAACGAGGGGAGATGGTACCTTCCGGGTCTGAAATCATGTGTCCGGAGTGGGGAAAAACAAACTTGGGGTACAATAAAGATAAGATGTGAGGAATAGGAAGAAGGACGAGATGAAATAGACAATAACTTGGGTTGAAAAAACAAATGAGGTGCACAGAGGGGGAAAATGAGGTGAGTAGATAAAAAACAAACAGCAGACACATGTTGAGCATATATACAAACGTCTACACCACACGATAATACAGAGGTGTTTTCCCCCCGATTGCAAAATCCCCTACCAGAAACTATAAATAATTAAGGGCTGTCGGGAGTAGGAAACCCGGTACTGTAGCGACAAAAATAAATCACATTGTGTGACCAAGGCCGGATAAGTTATTAGTAGTATTGAAAGAACGAGACAATATCAGCGAACTATCTATATGCGTGGTTAACATTAATGTGGCCGAAGGGCAAGAGGGAAAACCGAGCTTGATGTAAGGTAATGGTAACGGCTGTAATTGCAGAAGGCGAATTTGAAAAAAGAAAATAGTAAGTGCACGAAATGGCACTGTGATGTCTAATTCGTACATTGAAATGTGCGATGGAGTAAAATGTTCGAAGAATAATTTCAGAACTGAAAAGCTCTCTCGAAGTGCTATCGAATGATTAACGTTCTGATGCGACGTACGTTGCCGACGTGAAGTAGCACGATGGCTCTGGAAAAGAAAAGGGATGAAAGTTCGGCCCCTCTCTTGCCCTATTTGAAGCCGCTCAAGCTAAGGCGTGGCATAGTCAGTTCTTTGACGGCTTGACACCCTCTCAGTCAGTACGGGGCACACTTTGTCCCATTTTCGGGACATATGTGCTCCCTGCAGTACCAGCGCACTACTCTATCTATGATCACCGCCAGTTGCAATTGAAATGCCATGTTTTCATGGAATAATTTCGTGATACAGTCCGCGCAATATTTCGAGACGAGGTCGCCAAATACCTGCTGACCCGAGCGCAGCCACTGGTCGCCACGGCTTCTGACCTCGTTCGCGATGTTAAACTGGTGCTCGGCATGTCCGCACTCGTTCCAACTACTCCACCGCTCCAGAGCTTGAGTTACGCCACCGTCTCCAGCTGCTACGCGCTGCTTCGACACCGCCCTACGAGCCACGAGCACTGGTCGCCCGTATGTTTTCCCGACCAAACGTACGGCTTCCCAGGCTTTCGAAGGACTGACGACCCGCGGCCCCCCGACCGCCCACCATTGTGCCACATTGCAGGGAAGCTGGAAACGTCTGTAGCGCGTTGCCCATACAAGAAACTTTCTATACTTTTCATGCCGGTCGTCCGCATTTTTGGACAGCGGCCAAGCAAAGTCGCAGAATACATTTCGCATTTCGACTCAGGGCCAAGCTGCTTCCCCCGATCGCTGTCACTTCTCCGGTACAAGCCTCCTCGATAATGAAGTAAATGAAGGAAATGCTCAATAATGAAGTCATTCCCTACGAAACACAATGGCTATTCAAAGTCTAACAAACGTCTACGCAAGTATACGCCAAAGTCTAAAGAAGTCTATTTTCAGATGTTCTCTAGACAATTAGGCAAGAGTTTTTACATGCCTGCTATTCCCCGCCAAAAAGATATAGAAAATTACTTGGGCTTTTTATAAACAGAATTAGAAGTTTTCTTTTTTTTTTTTTGAAATAGCAGCCAATATTAATTTTACTGCTTAAAGTTAATTTTATTGCATATGCAATAAAAATTAATTTTATTTTAGAGCCCTCTGGTCAAGCGCCGGTTATTGCACTGTGTTAAAGGCATGCTTCTTTTAAATTTGGGTGCAAATGCAGCTCGTATTTGAGGCAACTGTCCAGCGTTAAAAAAAGCTGTGCCCGGAACCTAATAAAACCAAATGATTGACTTTACTGCATATTTAAATATGCCTAAGTGCATGCAGCAATGACAATGAGCACAAAATACAATGGATGAGCCACTGCTACTGTTTATTAATAGATTCTAGTGCACAAACACAAAAGCTGGAGCCAGAACATCAGTACAGCCACTAAGGTCCCAAATCACCTCCGCAAGAAGGCGCTATCTAGGAGGTAACATGAGAAGCCGAAAATTCATTTGTCTGAGCCTGTGCATCAGTGAGAAACAAAGCAAGAAAAATCGAAGCTGCACCTAAATAGCTTACCAGTAGTCGGAAGCAAGACCAGACCATGTCTTGGGTTGACATGCGTGTACAAGCAAAGAAATGAGAGAACCAAAAACAGACGCATAGAATGTCATTGTCAGTTGCGCTTGTGCACAGTGCGCCCACTCATGCAAAACTCAAGGAGCCACCCAAGAGAGGGAGTCCTGAACAAAAGTGAAACAAACTTCCCGCATAGACACACAAAGCCGAGCAGTATACCATCAGTGTCAACAGCTGCGCCATAAACTGAAGTTGACATTTATCTTGTGTACCTTACCTTGAGAAAAAATTATCTGTGAGGAGTCTGCAATTTAACTAGACCAAATAAAAGTGTGTACTCACAGCGCTTCCTGAGCTGTTTCGCACTTTTACTTGCCTGCACTATATACATACCGCATGATGGCTGATTTCTTGTGCTGTCACAGGAAAAATTGTAGAGGAGCTCTTATCTCAGTAATACCTGCATCACTTCAATATTCACTAGAGGCGTGTTAGTACTTGGAGTTTACCTTGACAACTAGACAAGGGCATAAGAGAAGACGAATACAGTTGCGTGTTTGCGTATGGCTCCTGGCGGTGTATCACCAAGATGCCCTTTTTCATCTGCATGATGCAGCTTACGTATAGGCACTGTAGGTAAAACATTTTTGTGCAGCACTGTACAAAAAGCATGATTCTAAATTTTCACCACAAAAAGTGAAAATATCACAAGGTCAAGCTGTTAAGATGGCATTCTTATTGCTCTCTAAGCAAGCCCACACAACGGGCTGTAATGAAGTCCTCGCTCCCTTGGTCAGTAGCAGTATGTAAAAGAAACATGAAATACACTTTAGCAAACAGTCTAGACCTTTACAAAAAAGCATGAAATGATACAGCATCAGCTCAACGCGTGGTCTTGTAGTACGCCTCACACGACGAAGTTACCTCAGCCTTATGAGCCAATGTTTTCACAAAGTCGATCTTTTATAAGGAGCATTGTTTTTCTTTCTCCGCCTGGTCCACGGGCGTATAAACTCCCTCGCACGGTTTTCTGTAGCACCCACGTAAATTCCGACAAGACGCGAAATACGCACGCCACGGATCGCGAGTTGAATACTGTGGCTAGTTGCGATGCCCGCGCACGCGGCCACGCACATGCGCCGCGACGTCCTCTAGTGCCCCTTGCGGATGGCGTCGCGTCGACTTCAAGAGTATAATATCGCTGCAGCGTGCTAGTCAAGCTGTAAGTACTCAGACCGCTTAGGTGCCAACTGCCTACCCCATATGCTCTCGTGCAACCACTCCGGAAGCCATTGTCGAGGACGACGCATTTCTGAATGCATCCAGTGCAGCCAATACTTATCCAGAAAGCCTGCGAGGCGAAATTTTAGAGCGCAGGCCTTGCGCCCGTTCGACGATTGAGTCGCGTCGCTGTTGTCAGTGCATACACAAGCGAAATCGAGTCACAGCCACGAACTTCGAGAGAGCCATAATCGAAAGAGAATTTACCAGCTCTGCAAAACAAAAAAAAATAGCACTGCCCCGTGCGTATACATTTGATTCGCGGTCATGCTCATCATCTACGTAATATCCATGTGGATACAATGACACATAAGACATTCCGCCACCTTCCCCTCTACCCCATATCCGTTATTGTCTCATGTTCCCGAAGAAAAAGCTTTGCGCCAGCGAACATGCGTTCTAATTCCTCCGTGTTCGTGCCCTCTCCCCCCGTAATCTCTCTCGGGAGGAAGAGGTATCCGTGACGCCGGATTCGGGCATGAGGGGCTCTGACCCTTTCTGTGAGTCATCGGTGGCGTGATAAAAGGCTTCAAGTGACCGCCAAATGCCCGCATCGCGGTCCTTTGTCTGAGCTAGTGAGATATGAAACACCTGCAGTGACGGCATTCATGAAACAGCGCTATACCTAAGTAAAACAGGCCTGCGGGGGGATCTTGAATGTGACTTCCGCAGTTGGACCTTATATAATCAGTTTATTGGGAAATTCGGCGAATTTTTGAGACCAGTTTACATTCCTTTTAACTTTCTCCTACTTCCTCCCTTTTTCACTATGCCTGATGGCAAACGTCTCCAATAAAAACGATTTCTCAGAAGAGAGTTAAGCAGAACCACGAGCTCCTCGCCGCTCGCTCGTGGCTCTGAATTCTTTCTTTTCTGAAAATTCTCTTTGTCTCATGAGAAAAACAGAGTGCTCGATGTACGTGCATGCATATACAAGCATGTCTCAAATTTTGTGCCTTCATATATCGCATTTAGCATCATCCGCACTTGAAATTTTGGTCTCTTGTCCGATGGTTAGCATGCTTATATTCGTCGTTTTCAATTGCTACCTTGCTGTTTCGCACTTTGCATCGTTTTCTCAAGTGTGGTCGTCCTTCGACGATTGCCCTCTAAACACGCTGAACCTTTTTCTTTTCTATCAACACAGATAGGCGATATCATCTATCACTCAAACGTATCAGTTTTTTGCACGTATACCTAAGAATATGCGAATATGTTACGCACTGGCAATTTTTTTTTTTGCCGTGTTAGGGCGCATTTGTCTTTCTACTACAGAGATATCTCGTACGGAGCCGCTTGTCATATGTAACCTTTTAACTTCACATGCTGCCAGCGGAGCAGCGGCGGCAGTATTTCACTTCCCATCACTCCTTTTGCATATGCAAACCCTTAAATAAACATTGATGTTGATATGTAGCTATCAATGAATGGTTCGGTGGGCCGCTACGTGTGTTTTGAGTTATGCTCGAGCATAGCATACGTTTTCTCGAAGCCGTTGCGAGTGTTATTGAAGTTCTCAAGACACAAGACGAAGTGACTGAGTGGCTTCCGAGAATGGAAGTGTTGCTACAAATGACTGATTTGTAATGGATCATGCAGCCCAAATCGCGTGGTTTTAACCCATGTAGTGTATTTGTCGCGTAATATTCACTCTCTGTGCTTGTGTATGTGTTATGTTCTATAGGTGTAAAATCTGATAATAAATTAGGCAATAAAGAAAAAAAAAGAGCTGTAGTGTGGTAATCTTCGTCTTTGTAGCCACTGCCATGCTTCGCGTGCTGGCACACTCGAGGACGAAGAAGTTGGTCGCTGCCTTACTGATTCGCCACGCCTGACGCTCCGTAGCGAGTTCCTCCTGAGCGGCTGGATCCATCTGGGTTTACCGAATAAACACACCCCTACAATTGGTGCAGGTGCTGCGAGGTACGTTCCCGTCCACCCTGGAACTAAGAAGCCGCACATTGTCATCTGCTTCCACCATGCCGGACGATACTGCCTCAACATCGCCGCCCCTCCCAACCACGGTCCTGTGTTCTGAAGCTCTACGGCAGCGTGGCCCATGCCTCTTCAGTGGCACGGCCGATCAAGACGTCGACGATTGGTTGTCGGCGTACGAGCGTGTCAGTACTTACCACCAATGGGACGACACTACCAAATTAGGTACTTAACGTAATCTTTTACCTTACTGACGTGGCGAACCTCTGGTTTCGCAACCATGAGGCAGACCTGCCATCTTGGTCTGCATTTAAGAAGAATTTTGCGGAAGTGTTCGGCCGCCCTGCAGTTCGCAAGCTCCGAGCAGAACAACGCTAGCGCGAGCGCACTCAGCAGGCCGAAGAGTCGTTCACCAGTTACATAGAAGACATAGTTGACCTGTGAAAGCGTGTCGACCCCTTAATGTCCGAAGCGGATAAGATAGAAAACATCATGAAAGGCATCTCTGACGACGCGTGTCAGATGCTATGGGTGAAATATCCTGCCACGGTCAGTGACATTATCAAACTTTGCCAGAGCTACGACGTGCTTCGTAAGAAGCGCGCTTCTACCCGGCGGTACGGTGTTAGAGACGACACCATCTCTGCACTAGCTCTGGGCGGTTCTACTCCATCAGAGGACAGCCCTTTGATTCAACAAATCAAAGCCTTCGTTCGAGAAGAGGTCGCCCGCCAGCTATCACTGGTCCCTCAGTTACAAGATACTGGCCGCCTTGTTCCTGACATGGCTCCGTCTTTGGCCCCTACCATACGGCGTGCCGTGCAAGACCACATCGCTGATGTCCTTCCGCCCAGTTCCGTGCTCCCGCCCAGCCCAGTGCTGCCGACCAGCCCCGTGTCAGCGCAAGTAACGGCGCCACTAACGTACGTCCAAGTTGCGGCCAGGCCGCTAATGCCATCAGGACCTCTTTCCTATCAGGCCGCTCCTTCTAACCTTCCTTCGCCTTTGGCTGGGTCTGCATTCAATGTCCCTATTCCAGGGGTACGCCAACGCCCTACGAACCGTTGGCGTACCGCGGACAACCGGCCAATCTGCTACTCTTGTGGGCTGCCGGGTCATGTCGCACGCCTTTGCCTCCAACGCCTTCCACCTTCTCGCCCTAACCTTTGGAACTACTCTTATGATACCGACCAGCCCTCGCCGAGTACTCCGCCCGGTTCTGGCTTTGTATCTCGCGACAATCAAACATATACCACTCGCCGATCATCTTCCCCTCGTCGCCGAACGTTCGCCATCTCCGCTACGACGTTCTACCGGCCCTGTTGAGGGAAACTAGCAATCGCAGTTCCCGGGGCAAGAACTGCGCTTGGTTCGAACTCTTCAAGTCCTCCGTGTTCTCCCGCTAACGTAATACAAGTGCTTGTCGACGGCGTCGCAATACTCGCTCTTGTCGACACAGGCGCTGCCGTATCCGTCATCAGTGAAGCTCTTTGCTGTCATCTTCGCAAGGTGACCATCGCGCTCTCCGATTTTCGCTTCGCACCGCCTCATCACAGCGCATTCATCCCTCAGCGGCGTGCACGGCCCGTGTTCTCATCGAAGACGTCTCATACACCAACGAGTTTATTGTACTGTCTCACTGCTCACATGACATCATCCTGGGCTACGATTTCCCTTCCACTCATCATGCCGTTACTGACTGCGCCTGCGCGGAAGTTTCATTTTTACCTTTTTGTGATACCGTCTTGTGTGATGTCCCTACCCAGTCTGCAAAACTCCTTGTCGCCAATGACACAGACATTCCTCCATTTTCTGCTGCCCTCGTTCCACTCTCCTGTGAAAGCGTTACTACTTCGACTGTCTTCTTCACACCTTCCGACGCCGCTTCACGCCATCTGCCTCCTGCTCCCATTTGCTGTTCTGAAGTTCGAAGATGGCCTTAGTGCAATGTACCTCTCAAATCCATTTTCGTGCCCGTCCGTCCTGCTACGCGGCGAGTGTCTCGATCGTATTGAAAAACTTGATCCTGCGCTTGTAAACACTCTTCCTGCCACGCCTACTTCACTAGACGTTATTGTTCTCAGCTCTTGCGATATAGCAACCTCTTCGGCACCACCCGATGTAGATCTTCCACCCACACAGCACGATCAAATCGCCGTTTTTCTACAGAACTTCACTTCTGCCTTCGACCTTCCTAGCTCATACCGCGCTGGGTCGCACGTCTGTCGTTACGCACACAATCGACACTGGTACAAAAGCACCTTTACGACAGCGTCCTTATCGCCTGTCGGCCTCTGAGCGCCAAGTCATTGCTGATAACGTGGACGACATGCTTCGCCAGGGCGTTATACAGCCATCTGACAGTCCATGGGTTTCTCCGGTTGTTTTGGTCTGTTTTGGTCACCAAGAAAGATGGTTCCATCCGGTTTTGCTTCGATTACCGTAGGCTAAAGAAAATCACGCGAAAAGATGTCTATCCTCTGCCGCGAATCGACGACGCCTTGGACTGTTTACAGGGAGCCGAGTATTTCTCCTCTTCGGATTTGCGCTCCGGCTACTGGCAGGTACCGATGGCTGATGATGACCGCTCGAAAACTGCTTTTATAACACCGGACGGCTTATACGAGTTCAACGTTATGCCCTTTGGCCTTTGCAATGCCCCAGCTACTTTGGAGCGCCTGATGGACACTGTTCTTAGTGGACTCAAGTGGAGGACCTGTCTTTGTTATCTAGATGACATCGTAGTTTTCTCTACCGACTTCTCTGTGCACCTTCTCCGCCTAAAGCATGTCCTCACGTGTCTCGCCGACGTTGGGCTTCAGTTGAATTTGAAGAAGTGCCACTTTTCCGCTCGAAAACTCACAATTTTAGGCCACGTAGTCTCTAAGGACGGCGTTCTTCTCGACCCCACCAAACTTCGCGCAGTTGCAGAGTTCCCGAAGCCAACCTCCCTGAAGCAGCTTCGGAGCTTTATCGGCCTCTGCTCCTACTTTCGACGCTTCATCTCGAACTTCGCCTCTATCATATTGCTCCTGTGACCCGGCTCCTTGCCGGCAGCTCCGACCTTTTCGCCTAGACTCCAGCCTGCGATGCAGCCTTCGACACTTTACGCCGCCTTTCGGTTTCGCCTCCCATTCTCCGCCACTTTGATACGACTGCGCCTACGGAGATCCACACTGATGCCAGCGGTATCGGGCTTGGTGCCGTCCTTACACGACGTAAGCCTGGTTACAGCGAGTATGTTGTGGCATACGCCAGCCGCGAACATTGACGAAAGCAGAGTCCAATTATTCAGTCACAGAAAGGGAATGTTTGGCCATTATTTGGGCCATCGGAAAATTTCGTCCCTATGTGTATGGCCGACCGTTTTATGTTGTGACCGATCACCACGCTTTGTGCTGGCTGGCCTCTCTGAAAGACCCATCCGGTCGCCTTGCTCGCTGGGGCTCTCCGTCTCCAGGAGTTTGACATTCATGTCATTTATCGATCAGGCCTGAAGCATACGGACGCGGATGCTCTTTCCCGCTCGCCATTGCCTAGTGATACCTCGTATGACCACGTCTGTGCTTACGATTTGTCGACTCTTGCCACTATCGACATGGCTACCGAGCAGCGGCATGACCCCTGGATCAATGCACTTTCGGATTTTTTCTCAAGCCCTACTCCCGGCATTCATCCAAAGCACTCGTCCGGCAAGCCCATCACTTCTCCATTCGTGACGGTCTTCTCTATCGCCGCAATTATTTGCTTGATGGACGGAAGTGGCTTCTAGTCATCCCGCGTCATCTCCGTGCCGACATTTGTGCTGCATACCATGGTGACCCACAATGAGCTCACGGTGGCGTATTGAAAACCTACACGCGCCTACGCCTGCGATTTTACTGGCGTGGAATGTACCGCCTTGTGCGACATTTCGTGCACGCTTGCGAATCTTGTCAACGCCGAAAAACTCCTCAGAATTCTCCTGTTTCGTTGCAGCCGTTACCCTGTCCTGCTCGTCCGTTTGACCGCGTTGGCATAGATTTCTATGGCCCTCTTCCTACTACTCCCGCTGGAAACCGGTAGATTATCGTGGCAGTAGATCATCTTACTCGTTACACTGAAACATCACCGTTACCCTCTGCCACTGCAAGAGACTTTGCTTTGTTCCTTCTCAACAACTTGATTCTTCGCCACGGGGCTCCGAAGGAACTGCTCAGTGACCGCGGACGTGTCTTCTTGTCCGACGCTTTTGAGGCCCTACTGAAAGAATGCCGCATCATTGATCGCACCGCTACAATTCTTACCACCCTCAGACGAATGGCCTGACAGAACGCTTCAACCGTACTCTGAGTGACATGCTGGCCATGTACGTCAACGACGCTCTTTCCAACTGGGACCAGGTTCTTCCCTTCGTAACCTACGCGTACAACACTGCGATACAGACAACCACTGGATTCTCTCCCTTCTTCCTTCTATACGGGCGCGAGCCAACCTGCACAATGGACGCGCTTTTTTCCTACCGCCCTGATGTTTCTGAATCGACGCCACTCTCGGACGCCGCCCAGTACGCAGAAGAATGCTGTCAGCTCGCTCGTTCGCTTACAAAGGAAAACCAGTGACAACAAAAACACCATCGTGACACTTGCGAGGCGCCTTCATATATGCACCCAACTCCCTGGTGTGGCTCTGGGTTCCTACCACAACCACCGGCCTTTAAAAGAAGCTTCTTACTCGGTATCACGGTCCATATCGAGTCCTTCAAAAAACATCTCCTGGCAATTACGTAGTTGAGCCTGTTACGCCCTCTGAGGACTTGCGTTGCCGTGGACGCGAAACAGTTCATGTGAACCGAATCGAGCCCTACTACGATCCGTCTGTTCTTTCGGCTCCATAAGTCGCCAGGATGGCTCCTTCTCTACCCGGAGGGAAAATGTAGTGTGGTAATCTTCGTCTTCGTAGCCACTGCCATGCATCGCGTGCTGGCACACTCGAGGACGAAGAAGTTGGTCGCTGCCTTGCTGATTCGCCACGCCTGACGCTCCGCAGCGAGTTCCTCCTGAGCGGCTGGATCCATTTGGGTTTACCGAATAAACACACCCCTACAGAGCATACTCATGTTCATGTGGAAAGGCGAATTAATTCGCTGCACTTCCGTATTGCAGACTCGCAATCAGTTACAGATATGAACGTGCGCCATGAGGCCGAAAGACTTGCAGCGATTGTTGATTGTAATTACCGCATGCGCTCACAGGAGCGCATGCAGAGATGAAATGCAAAATAAACTTTCATATTTCATTTCATTCAAATTTGAAAAAGGCTTTTTTAATCCTTGATTCAATTTAGCTGGGACACCGCATGCGTATATCAAACTTTGCCTTTTCAACCTTGCATAAACAAATCCTGATTAAGGAGCCCATCCAACTCCTGTATCATGGTACACAGGACCTATTCACAACTCCGATAACTCCTAATGTATATCCCACATGTGATATACAGGAGTTAAAGGAGTCTGAAAAGGAGACTGTGCGTCCTCCTACTAGTCCTGAATGCTTCTTTATGGGTCATTTATGGCCCATTTCGGCTCCTGCATACTCCCAATTTTTCAACAGCCTATTTTTACTTTTTTACTCTCTTTCAGCACTGCCGATCGCATGTCGCTTCCGATCGCAACGCAACTTTTGTAAAGACCGTATAGTCACGCGTACGTTGGTCGGTCACATTTGCGACTCGCGAAGGACGCGCGACCGGCAGTGTGGCTAGAATCTGTACCGGCCGTACCGGCAGTCAACGACTGTCGCTTTTCGACCAAAACGGTCGCGCGACCGCTGCGAGTCGCATGTGTGAACGGGCCTTTCCAATCCAGTGCTGTAGAAAAATAAATACAGACTATTTTTATTTTTCCGCTTATTAATGTCCACAAATGCATATTTCAATATCAAACAAATGCGTGTGACAAAGTGTAACATGGTGTGACATTACAAGCGCTACTCTAATATCTGCTTCAAACACTTTCTCTAAAAGAGGGTGTACATATCTCTATGCAGTTCGAAGCGACTCAGCTTCCATTAACGTTGGCTTCCATCTAGTACTTTCACGTAGTTTTGCACCGGCACGTGGTTATATCCGCGCTCTTTTTGCTCTTTTCGCCCGTCACCGCTGCAAGCTCGGCTAGGTTACGTTCCTAACTTTTTTTCTATCGCATTCGTTGCTTGCACAGTACGTGGGTTGCTACTTTCGTGGTTTGCTCAACGTGTGCCTCGCATGGCAAAGAGGCAGTGCGCAGCCCTTGGCTGCATGAGCACCAATGATTCTGCGGGAGTCTCATTCCATCGCTTCCCGACCGGTGCTCAGCAACGGAAACTGTGGCTCGACGCTCTTGGTTTGCCGAGCCAAACTGCGCGCAGGGTCTGTTCCTTGCACTTCGAACAGAGCGCCTTCAAAGGCGCGCCCGAAACTTTGAAACGAAGACGGCTTCGTTGCGGCGCAGTTCCTGGCGCACCTTATTGTGTTGCTGCTGAGCAACCAACCAAAGTGGTAGAGGTGAGTACCAAATTTTGCAGCTGCTGTGATCATGTTGTTGGAACATAGTACGACACCTGCACACCTGTACCTGCTTGTGTTTTGCATGATTGCTTTGAATAATTCATATAGCTCCCAGTGTTCTGTAATAGCGTGGAAAATTGATGTTTTGTTAAACTTGGTGCAATGGTTAATGCCATTAAAAAAATATATATATATTTTACCATCGATGCACTGCCATCATTCTCATGATCAGCTAAATTTGATTGCAAAACATTGTGACAGCCGATTGGAGTAGGTTTGGAGAAAATGGAGCAGCACTTAATTCCACCCCTGAACTAGCCCAGCATGAAGTTTTTTGTTTCTTACCTGTCCCATGGGTAGATTTTTTGTCCGAGATTTTCGTAGCGTAGTCATGTAAACGAATGTGTGGCCCGGTAACGCGTTGCGTGCTCAACGTGTCAGAAGCCGATTCGTTGTGACTGAGCTAAAGACATTTTAAGTCTAGTCTCACCGGCATGGCGGTCTTGCGGCAAGTAACATTGTTATTTGTGGAGGTATAGTTTTCTATATTTGTTTGAGCTATACAGGATTTTAAGATTAGTAGGCATGTACCAACTGAAACCACTGAGTCAATGAAAAAGAAGAAAAGATAATTTCATGACATATTGCAAATGTAAGCATATATGGTGTACAGACCGCAGTGTGTTACCTCTGCATGGCATATTTTATTAATTAAATGACAAAATTATATGTGTCTTTGCAACAGAGGGAATGTATACATATTTTTTCATTATGCATTGGGTAATTAAGGCACTGAGATAATTTACAGTGGTGCTTTAGGGTTGTGCTTATATAGGTTACACATGGGAAGTTTTGTATTTAGTTGTGCTCTTCATTACAATGTGGAGTTGTAGTGAAAAAGGCAGGGGTGGTATAAGTTAACTATATATACATGCCGTAAATGCTTGTCACAAGAGAAATTTAGAGCTATGGACATCTTCCTTTCCTAGATGTGCTGGTTGGTGTGGGTAGTCCATAGTGTAAAGTATAGCTAGAGTGGTACACATGCAGCCCACTATGTACTATCACCGTCCTAGCAAAACATCCCTCTTGCATCCAAGTCTATAGCCTTTATCACAGTCCTAGCAAAGCATTCCGCTTGCACCTAAGTCTATAGCCTTGTGGGGTGTTTCTGTGTTCACTGCTAGTTGAATACCTGTAATGTACGCATAAATTGCAGCAACAGTGTGAGCTGTATCGAATATAAGCACTAGTAAAAATAGCTTAGTATGAAAGCCTGAATTCATACACAGAACATTTTTCTATGCTCTTTTTACCTCGATAAGAAAACTTTGAAGATGATATTAGTAAAATGAAACATTCTCATAAAACATACGGCATTAAGATTTAAGTATGTTATTTTGGAGAATGTGGTTGATAGACACATTTTATATCATATTGCAGATGTTTCTCTTGCAGGTGTCTCTCTTTCAGGGGTCTCTCTTGCAGGAGTCTCTCTTGCAGGAGTCTCTTGTGGAAGTCGAACTTCATGAAGATGATGATGCTGCTATATCACCATCTGAAGATTTTCAAGTGAGACAGCCTGTGAATGATTATTTCTGAAGCAATACAGGGTTGAACCATGAGGCTTTTTTCCAACAGGAAACTGACTCTGAGTGGGCAACATTCGACTATGGCACTGGTGCCTGTGAGGAAATTTGTGCTGACCACCTTCCATACCATGACGTGCGTTCAGAGTCACCTGACGCAAACCAAGTGGGTAGAGTCACTGGCAGAGTAATTAAAAAAAAATCGCGAGTCATATTAACACTTTATTGCTTTGATTCTTATTCAGTTTGTCGAAGTTGCTACAGGAGACTACACATACTGCAAGAAACAGTGTCACAGTGCCACACAAACTGATGAGGAACCTGCCCGACAAGTGAAGAGCAAAAGTAGGTACTCATTCCTGCCTTCTATATTCAAAATTTGCATTGCCGTATTAAGTATTCTAATACAAGCACAATGCCAGTGCATTTTGAATGCAACCTGTAAGCTGTACTCTACTGCTTTTGTGGCAACTGAGCTTGCACAAGTATGCATTTTTTATTGTCAGCACATATACCTTCTTGGCTATTGCAGATCACTGAAGAACAAACTGCACAGACGTATCATTTGATTTACAGGTCTCATGAATGCAGTAAAGCAGTGTGTGCTTTACTGTAAATTTCTAGAGTCTACGATGGAAGGTTGTAACAGATATTGCAGTTGAGAATATGACAGAGGTGGTCCCGGGGATTGTTTCAAACGTGGGAGGGGGGGGCTTTTCTACTTAAAAAAAAAAAAATAGAAATGAGTTTTTGTTTGTTTTACTTGTACAAGAACTTTCATGCACTTTATTGTTGAAGAATGAATCATGAACGATATAGATACATTACCATAACTCCTGCTTTGAATATCAATGTCTACGTGAGCACTATTCATATATAATCATTTTAAATTTATCGTATTTCATTTGAATGATAGTCTCAGGAAACACGAAAGTAACTAAGCGAGAAGTAAATGACACGGGCATGTTTTCTTATAGCTCTCGTTTTGAACAATGTCGTATATACAAGTGGTGTGCTTTCCATGGACGCTGATATCTCAAAAGAAAATTAGTCCTGTTTTTTTTTTTTATTGTAATGCATCTATGCCACAAGCATCCAACTTTTTATTGTGTTTGAAACACATAATTGCATTTCATCGTGCCACTTAAGCACTGACAGCAAGATTAGAAAGAGTTTTTAATTGGCTTACTTCTCACGATTTTAAAAATTGCTGCTATTGTTTATTTTCAGGTGTGCAGGCTGGCCTCTCTTTGAAGTATGTTACGTCAAGGAGAACACAAACAAAGTTGCCACGATTGCCACATTTTCAGGTGTGCAGGCTGGCCTCTCTTTGAAGTATGTTACGTCAAGGAGAACACAAACAAAGTTGCCACGATTGCCACATTCTTTCTGTGTAGAGGAGGACACATATTGGGGTTCTGGTATACCTTGCAACCATAAGCTGCTCTACACCAAATGCAGCGGGTGCTCTTGAAGAGGCCAGAAACCATGAGCCCTCATTCGAGAAATCGTTCATGTAAGTCTTCTGTTTGCACCTTATTGATATAACAGAATAACTTGCTGAAAGGTACACAAGTTATGCTTGTTCAATGCATTTCAGGTACTACCTGTAAATGTGTAGCAGTCCCACTAAGTAATGCAACGCTTTGCATCAGCACTGGATTAAGGTGAGTGTTAAGGAGGCTGCAGCCCAGAGCCTCATCTTCGAGGGTAAGAGGAGGGGGCCCATGCATTCTGACCTCCTTCATATGTAAAACCACAAATAATGGAACTTCGAGAAATAGGTATAAGAGAAGAAGCCAGAACAAAGAGACAGCTTCACTTAGCTTTTGGGAGACCTTGTCGAGCTGCAAAAACAGGATTTTCCCTCCACTCGTGGAGGTCCCTTTCATGTGAGGTTATCTGTACTTGCTTAGGGACTGGAAAAGAGTGAGACACCCTCCATCTTGTGGTGGAGGGCAACATCTAAAAAAATGTAACTGGAATAGTAGATAAGGAGGAGAATCCTTTTCCACCTCCATCATCACTGTTGCCTTACATCTCTCAAATTGTTCCATCACCCCTTTTCTCTCACTTTGAGAGAGGAAAATAGGCTGAGCCAGAGTGAATCCCAGACTATAGTCCCTTAATTGTTATTTGTTACCTTCTTGTCTGAGCATTAAGTGCTGTGGTTGTGTTCTGTGTACTGCCAAACTAATGCATCACTCTGGCACTAATCACAATGATCACACCTTGTTCCTTTTTTAGGTTGGTGTAGTTAAAATGAAATGGCATATAATTGCAGAAGTGTAATATAGAACAGAAAATGGAAGAGAGAAGGGACTACGAAAGCGGGGAGGGGGTGGGGGTTGCATGCGCTGCTCCCATTTTTCTTAATTTACCCCTGCTTTTGCATTTACAGAATTGAGCCTCCTTCTGAACCCTCAATGCCAGCTCTTGCAGATGCCGATGACCTGACCTATATGAGCCCTCACTTGAGGAATCATTAACGTAAGACTTCAGTTATTTGACTTTGCATACGCAGCAAACTAGCGTTATGACAAAACGCATATGGAAAACATAAATTCACACGTTAGACAAAGGAGTAACTGAAATATTATTTATTACGATCAAATTTTTGCATAAACCAAATCACTTAAAAAACAAATGCGCTTCTCTGGGCTTGTGTCCGAGAAGTTTCACGTGGCAAGAAACTGGCGGGTTTTGGTCTTCGTGATCTTCTTGGAAGCACCTGCGCTGCAAGTGCTTCTAGGAGCCCCTCCTCGGACGCTTCGCATGTTTATGAGGGTCGGGAAGTACAGCTGCTATTCTTTCCCCATTCGTGAGGCCATGAAAAATGCCTCAAAATCCTCAACCGCTGTACTTAAACCAACAATCCCACTGTCTCACATCATGCCCCTGGATTGAACACTGTTGTAATTTTCTTCTGTCATCAAGAGTTCACGGTGTGCTTGAAAAGGTACTGACCTTTTTCGGTTTAAACCGAACCTTCTGAAATGCTTTCGGCGTACCTTTATCAGTGTTTTTCGGTTTAAACCGTAAAGTTTAACCCCTAACTATAGCCCTCCAGTTCGAATATCTCGGCCATTCATGCTTTCGTCATGTCCATGCCACTTCACGTAAAGCGCAGGTTATGCTCATGCCGCGAACGATTGAATGCACGCGCAGTTCGAAGCAATAATAATCGCAATAGCATTCAGTTTCCATTTCCATGGTTAACGATGGTAGCAAAAACTACAAGTTGGAACAAAAAAGAAGAAACGAACCGAACGAGAGCTTATGTAAATCCGCTGCCTCACTCCCTCCCCACGCTCTTCCCTGCAGCTTTGGAGCGCGCTGCGGAGGACGATTCATTTTTCCGTCCAATTGCGCAGTCTAAGCTACTGCGATGGCAAGGCCGAAAATTCTCTTATTGCTACTATCCAAATGACTTGCTTCGCCTAAGCTTTCACGGCTGCGCAAAACCGGGCTGTTTGCGACAACAATGTCCGCTCACGTCTATTTCATACCGAAAAAAAAAAAAGCCTTCGACCAAAAAACGATCTCCATAGTATTGGTGACGCATTTCCCCCACTCCTAAAATATTTTTGCAGGATTGTCTGCATTGCTTTTAGTCATTCTGTTTGCGTACAGTGCAGTGATAATAGAGCAGCTTTCTCTCTGTTGAATGTCTTTTGATGTAGGGAACACAGATGGGCCGTTAATATGACCCCTGTTTACATGAGCGAATTGAATCGTGCACAACTTCTCTAGAGGCTTTGCATGTCCTATGCATTTTTGCCTGTTTAATTTGAATCACGCTGTCCAGACAGTCAACACAGCAAATGTGCTCTTTTGTTACTGAAGAAAAGCTTTACTGATGACGGGATTGCTCCAGAAATTCGACGTTAGCTTCTATAGCGTGTGAGCAGTCCCAGTTTCTACTTGTTCAAATCCCCGAGTCCAATTTGCCTGTCTTTGAGACTACAGCTGTTACATTTACACAACACACACACACACAGGTAAAGCTCACCGGTCTACTTATGCTGTCCAGAGTGTAGTGCAGTGGGAAAGTGTACAGAACATAAAATAGGCTGTATCTGATCGTCTCTTGGGTGGCAGTATTGGTGGCGTAAAAAGCGGCCTGTAACTGCCGGGTCACACGCACTGGCAAAGAGGAGCTGTAGAGTCAGACCTTTGCGCTGCTCACATTTAAATACCTCAAACCAGGAAAGTATGGGATGATGGCTGATATAAGGATGGAAGTTTTCACTGTCACACTTAGTTGAGGGAAGCTGCATTAAAGGAAGACATTTTTCGGGGCGCTTCCTCCTGATGTCGTATACAACAGTGAAATCGTACTCCTGTAGACGGAGAGCCCTGCGTGCAAGGTGACTACTATATTGATCTTGGAGATTAGCCAGCCAAAAGGAGTGATGATCAATCATAATGGCGAATGAGCGGCCAAACATGTATGATTGGAACTGCTGCGCAGTGAAGATCACAGCTAGGCATTCCTGTTCGGTAGAACTGTAGTTGCACTCTGGCCTGCTGAGAAAGTGGCTCGCATATGCAATAACATGCTCTTGGTAATTGCTGCATTTAACAAAAAAGTGCCGATGCCAACACTACCGGCATCAGTGCGGACTTCTGCAGGGGCAGAGAGGCCAAATGTTCGAGGATAAGATGCGAGTTCAAAAGAAAGTTCAGCTGGTAGAATGAGGCACACTCGGGAGTCAATTCAAGCAAAGGTCCTTCGTTGAAAAGGCACGTCAGTGGATAGGTATCGTCTGCAGAGCAGTGAATACAGCATCAGAAGTATGAATGAAACCTCAAGAAACTGCAGGCCTTTTTGACATTCTGGTATGTTTTAACTGACTCCACAACCACAGTTTTCTGAGGATCTGGACTCGCACCGTGTGCATCGACGAGATGGCCGAGCAACAACGCTGGATGCTCGGCACACCCTTAAATTGAAAGCTAGGCTGATTTTACGCTAGTAGTCTAACACAGAAACTAAACGCTTGTTATGTTTGTCGAACATTTTACCAAAAATGACGTCATCAAGGTAGCATAGACAAATGTGCAATTTCATGCTGCTCAATATAGTGTCCATAAGTCTCATAAGCTGCAGGAGCATGCAGATTCCAAGTGGCATCCATAGTGTCTTCAAAAAATCCTTCCAGCACTTTTATCTGCATAAAGGAATGATTGTATAGCTCCTCTATCATTGTGACCATGCTATAATTTTTGCCCGAGTGCCTCTGTTGCTAAGGGAATACTAATTTCAAGGGATCATATCTTGCAGTTGTCAGTTCATTTACCTTCTGTGATTTTGTTTACAGTGATCAAAAAACGTCTCACAACAGAAAGCAAGAAGGCTGCTTGTGCTGCTCTTGTTGACTGGATACAGCCAGTGGTCAACCACCTGTACTGGTGTGCAGCTGTTAGTGTGGGTGATGGACAGTTGCTCGTAGCCATATGGAAAAGTAAGAAAAATTTGTCGTGGCTATGCGTTTAAAAATTTGGAGGAATACTGCTGTGATGTGTATTTTTGTTTTATTTGAGCTGCTGAGTTAGTACATTCAGTATATCTTTATAGGTTTTACATAGTTTTTGAATATCCCCCCCAAGACTCGCAATGCAAACTGTTATTGATCTTCAGATACTACGCTAATCCTCCTCAATTTCCAATCTCTAAAACACACGCTAGAGTGCCAGGCCATGGACGTTGCACAACTGAATAAACAAATTGCGAAAGGTAGACACAGTCATGCTGTTGTGCCTGTTTGGATGGTGGGTCGCACCCACTAATTTCCGCTGTCGGCCGAGCTGCCCAATACATTCAGAAACAAATTTCGCAAATATGGCCGCAATCTTATTCGCTTCAAAAATTTGACTGCATAAGTAAAACATAGGATGTTCGTGCTACTCCTACTAGCTGTCGCTTGATGTTCAGTGCTCAGGTAAGACAGTATTCTGGCAAATGCAGTGTGCCGAAATCGCTTTATCGGCACAAGTGAAGACGCCATCAAATTACCATTGCGTCATAATTAAACTCAATCGTTGACCGATTGATTCATGCAAGGCTTGACGGCTGGCTAGTCGGATTCACAGCGACGGAAGTTAGATATAAAAAAAAATTTGTCAGAGTTAAACCTCGCTAAATTGATTGAGACTGATTAAACGCTGCAAAACTGTTTTAAAGCGCTGACAGGGTTTGCCATGGTTTTGTTTCGCTGCTTAGCATAGAGATACTGCCACACAATTTGGCTAAGTGTTAAATGTGTTTCGATGGTTCGGTTTTTGGTGAAAGGTGCAATATCTGCCTAGCCTCTCAGTGTACAACTACAACGGCAAACAATTCGAGGTACATATGCTGTCTGTTCGAATCCCAATCACAATTGATAGCCTCAAATTTGGCAAGCAGATGGATGCTAAATATGAAGTATATAATGACAACAGCACCCTTAACAGGCAGCAAAAAGAACAGTTGCGTCAAATTTTGATATGAACTAATAATATTTTTGTTGCCACTTCATGCCTACACTTCTCGTTCATGCCACTCATGAGGCAAATAAGAATTTACCTTGGCACTCAAGCCCGAGGATGTCAAATGGCGTTCGTCTCTATGAGCTGTAATAAAAAGCAGTGTTTTGAAACGCACGCCAAAACGTCGTTGGAGCGATGGTGGCTCGCGTACTGGCATGAAAACTACCGCACTTAAGTCAGTCTGGTCGCGAGACAGGCATGTTCAATACAGATGGGCATCTGCAAACATTAGCATATTGGAACAGCATCGAGAGCCAAGGTTACACCTCCCTGAATTGCCGGTGCTTGATTCCATCCAATCAAGAGCTGCCAATTTGCAGCAGTTCGGCGCAAGAGTGGCATCGTTGTTAGTATTTTGTCACAATGGAGCAGCATGTAGCAATCGTATCAGGGCATAGAGTTTCTTACTCTTACCTAGAGGGAAAGCTGTGCTGCCGTCTATGGGAGTTTACATGGAGTTTCCAGACGGCCAGTTCAGCCACCATGGGCGCTCAAAGCATCATGGGCCGGAGAGCTACCGAGTGCAGAACTACAACTTTTGGCCAAAACTAATGCAAAGATAAACGTTGTTCTACCGTAAATAATGTCCTAACATTGAATAGTGTGACTATAAATTGCAAAAAGAGAGAGAAACAGCATGTCAGTGTGAAATTTATCCAATATAAACGATGGCTCTTTCTCCTATTGGCTTAGTTTTGAGCAGCACAAATACCAATATTTCGCACTTAATAGGCAATCTGAAATAAAAAAACATTATGAAAATATTTATAGTTGTGCAATCACTTACGGAAGTTTTTAGTGGCATTACGGGAAACAAACCATTTATTGGCGACGTCTGCTTTTGCGCCTTCGCTACTATGTCTTTCGCGGTCTATGTACGCACCTTCAGATGATGATGATGACGAAAAAGAAACATTGCAGTAACGCCACTCCACGCACCCGAGAAAAACCGACTGTCCCGCAACAAGTAGCACACCTGCCCATGATTCTTAGCGCGCCCATGGTGGCTGAAGTGCAGCGCCCTCAGCTTTCCCTCTAGTTAGTGTAATGAACTCTATGTATCAGGGACCCGCCTTATCAGTGTGTCGGATCTCTCAATTAAATTTCCAATGGCCATTTTTGCTAAGGGTCAACACTACAGTGATTGACAAGGCTTCGGTACACTTTCCTTTTCTTTTGTAATGGCCTTCAGTGCTTGGAAAATACATGCTTTTGAAAGTGCTCATTGTACCGATAAATTATTTAGCGCCCAAGTCGAAATATTCACCTTGACATTATTAAAAGAAAATGAGTACTACAGTAGTGCCTCATTAATATGTACACTTTGGTTTCCGCACAAAACTGTCTATAAAGCGAGTCAACCGTAACAACAAATTCGATTTTTTTTTCTGGAAAAAAGAAAAAGAAACTAAAGATAAGGTCTGCTTTAGAGCATAATGTAGGCCAGAGAAATTGGCATTAGGAGCTACAAGAACATTATTCGAGTCACTGTTATGCTTCAAATGCAATGCAATAGACTGATTCCACCGGCCAGTTTCGCGACGCTGCCGCTGCTGCGGTGCATGCTGGTAGATGTAGTCATTTGGCTGCTCTGCCCGCCTGGAGTGCCTGCGTGCCGCGGAACAATTTTTAGCTCTTGTGTATGCCCGAGTGCATTGGGAAAATTCACCTGTTACGTTACTGGATGCCATAACAATAGCACAAGGGAAAAGCAACTCTGCTTTTAAGTGTAGCTTGTTCAGCTCGTTCACTCGAAAAGCCGTCAGCGTCATCGTCGTCGTAATAGTAGTAGTAGTCGACAGCGCGTTTTGAAAATATTCGGGGGCAGCGAAAAAAAACTGTATCATGCTGATTTTTGGCTGTAGTGATTGATCACATATTGTTGTGTGATTGGTGATGATGAGTTAATAAAATCATTATATTTCATTGAATATTTGGTGAATTGGAGAGAGAACAATTTAGAAAAAGGGGGTTCAAAGGTGCCAAATTCTCAGAATGAAAAGCCAATGCTTGCTGATGCTATCTAAAATATTTAGAAAATGCAATTGATCAATAGTCATTGAAATAAATGCAAAAATGCTAAATACGAAAAAAGTGCTCGGAATAGAAACCCAATGTTTGATGACGTTAATTAAAAAAATTTGGAGAGTGAAAATTGATAAAAATAATTAACGTGCTAGACGGGGTTCTTGCAACAACTTACCCAGGTCACTCTGGCCAAAACTCGGGTAAACTTTCACAATTCCATTGTGTCAGCGGTATCTCTTAAATCTCACCATTTTCGCACACACACAAAGACACGTCACCTAGTCTACTAGAAGTCAGTAGATATCACTGTTGCAAAGGTCTGTTAACAAATATCGGCTATGTGCAAACTGCAGAGGACAATTAAGACACCAAGGACTGACGCCCCAATTCAAAACTGTTGCCAACCTCCATTGCATCCCTATGGCGTTCGTAACGTAACACGCATCGCAAAGCACGCGCGTGCTAAAACAAAACTTCCAAGCAAACGTTTTCCACCTAACTATTCATAAATGGCTCAAAGATAGGATAGCACTTCGTAATCAGTCGGTAACAACAGAAACAAAATTAAGGGATCACTTCAGCTCCGCCGCTACGGATATGACCCGATAGCGTCTCACATACACAGATGTTTTTCGTTTTCATTTTTTATATTGTTATATTTATATTTTTTCTGCTTTTTATTTCTATTTTGTTTTTATTTCGCTTTGTACATTAATACTTAGCATCAGCAAAAATTGATTTTCTATTCTTAGCAGCTTTATAAGTTTGAAAGCATTTTTCATTTTGTTCAATTATTTGAAATAATAAATTCATAACACTCACTGAAATTTTTTCATTAGCATCTTGACGCATTAACTTTTCATTCTCAGCATTTTGAAACCTTTGAACCCTCTTTTACCTTTTTAATTTTTCAATTCAATTATTTCATTATTTGATCAATTACACACACTAACTTTTCTTAATTAGCATAATCAAGCATTGGACTCTGATTCCTATCATTCTGACACCTTTAGGCTCCATTTTCATATTTAAATTTTTCCAGTATTTAAAATAATTTGTTCATAAATTACACAGTCCAAATTTTCTTAATTAGCATCAAGAATTATCTTTTCTTTCCGAGCAGTTTGACGTCTTTGAAGCCCCGTTTTTGCAATATTTCATTTTTGCGACTATTTTAATTAATTGATTAAGCACTGTAAATTTCTGTTATTAACATCATAAACCACTGGCTTTTCATTCTCAGAATTTCAACACCTTCGATCACGTTTTAACAATTTGTCTTTTTTTTATTATTTCAGTGTAAATAATTGATCAATTGCATGCTCTAACGCTTTTTAATTCTGAGAACATTCCCTCCCTTGTCTCTCAATAAAGTTTTTCCGTCAGCCAGTCACCATTCTGAGCATATTGACATTTCTGAACCCCTTTTCTCTAATATTTCATTTCTCAATTATATAAATTGATTTATGAATTACACACTCTGAATTTTCTTAAAGAGCATCACCAAGCATTGTCTTTTCATTCTGATAATTTGACACTTTTGAATGCCCTCATTTCAAATACTTTTGTTCAGTGCTCATTTCTTTGTCAATTAATCAATTAATTACTATAATTTCTAACTCGTCATCGCCTATCACACACTAATCGGTTATCAATCACTAGAACCACAAATTGCCATAATATGATATTTTTTGCTCAGCCCCCGATTATTTCCCACATGTGGTGCCGGCTATGCCAGCGCTTTTTCAACCATACAAAGTGTATATGCCATCGCTAAAAGAACAACAGGATGGTTAGAAAGTTTGCCTTGCATAAAACAGTGCAATTTTCTAAAATAATGACTTGACAAATTTTTCTTGGTGGCGAAGTCCGAGAAATGTGCGATAAGTTTGTAGGAAGCGGTGATTCCAGGAGTGCAGTGCCATGTGCACGCGCTGACCAGCGGACTACAACTAACATGGCGGCGGGCAAACTTCCGGGAAACCGGCGCATGTGCAGATCGGTCGGTGGGATCGGTCTATTGAAAGTATTGTGATGCAGTTGCATATTGTTCTCAATGGCATTTCATTAATAAATTACTTGACTTCTACTTTTCATCTCCCACGAAATCCTGCTACGTATCAGCATTCAGTCGGATGAAAGTTGCTGAATCCAACTTTCTACAAGGTGCAAGCTGCTGTCAGAGTTTTGTTCAAGTGAATTTAAAACAAAAAATCGCAACGTGCATCGACTGGGCAACTTCGCAGCGTAAAATATGAAACCACAAGCGAAGAGGGCAATCAATCAGTCATTGCCACTATGTTCGTGTGGCACCTGTCAACAAAATCTAGAAGAGAAATTATCTTTGAAGCACTGTAACGATTTGGCTTTCATGACTGTTCATATTAACGCAACAAAAATACATGGACTCTAATGGTAAAGTTTGGTACCCAGAAAAATTGTTCATAATTAGAGTTGTCCATATTAACGGTAGTCGTATTAAAGGCAAGACTGCATTCGCTGCAAACAAGAAAAACCACAATTTGCAAACGCCTACTCCCTGAAACACTTATTGACATCCTGTCTTTTAAAGTCATAACTACATCAACAACAGGAGGCTGGCAGGGTGCCATCATCCATGTCGCTGGCATTAGCAATTTGTACTACCATGAACATCCTTGCTTCACAGTGGACACCTCGACCACATTGAAGGAAAGGACGAAGGTTGGAGCAAAAGAGGACGAAGAACATGTTTTGCAGTGAAAGATACATTTTATGTATATGGTGTTGTCCTTATGGTAGTTCATGACCTCTGGCTCACCTTCTATTTTCCTGGATTGCTCTGTTCCGAAAATAAAACCTACACACCAAACTGCTTCGACCAGATTTTTTCTGGCTATCAAGTGGCAGCTGTTCATGTGTAGAAACACAAAAATGGTTCCCTTATGACTCATGACGATACCTCACCAGCTACCAGAAAGTTGCGTGTTAAACAGCAATAACCAGCCTACGATTCTTTTTACTAGATGTTCGACAGTTGAGGGGCTCTCTCGTCATTTTTTACCCAGATTCTTTTTTCTTACCATTAGTACCAGCATTCCTGCTCTTTTCAGCTGAGGATTTCGCAGTGGCACGGTCTAGCAGTGTCTGCAAAATGTTCAGGACTTTTCAGCATTTCTGCTGGCTTCAGTATAAGTGCAGATAAGGAAAAGGTGCCACACATAAAAGTCAACACATTTATTGACCTGAACTCTATGAGTTACATACTGACTTAGGATGATTGTAAGCCGCCCATGCCAACACACAGTTCCTTCTACCATCATGCAAATGCGCCGGCAGCCATTTGTTGCACAACAAAATGAGGATCGTAATTCTGCGTACATCAGGAGGCAGTGCTTGTTCTTTGGCGCTCTGTGCTGCCACACTTTCCGACAGCAAACATCTCCCCACATGCATTTAAACAATTTCATACACGCACATATTCAAAGCAGCCAGTCCACCAGACAACACAACCTACACCCAAAACATTGACAACTGAACTAAACCACTGGTAGAAATTGCAGACACAGCAAAATGAAAACAGCAAGATGTGCCATCAAGCAGGGAGCAGTGGCCACAATGACTGCCTTGCATATTTTGTACAAATGCTCTCACAGCCAGCTGCAAGCAATGACAGCCCAGAGAAAGCACCATTTTTATGTGCTAAGCAATGCTCAAGTGCAATGTTTCCTGAATTCATTGGGCAGCGCATCGCAAAACTGTGGATGAGTGCCGAGCTGAACAGCGGCTTTACAACTCGCGGCTCAGCCATCAAATGTTAGAGAATAATCACTGATTGCTACGAATGCATACTTCGCAGTTGTGCAGTCAGCAAAGTGATGCATCCTAGCTGTCCACCTCATAGCTTCCCATCAAGGTCTACGAGACTCTAATGATCGGCGACTCCTGAAGGTCCTGTTGGTTAATGCAACCTCGATGGGCACATTGCATTATACGAGACAGCACGATTTGAAGATTGCGCGTTACCAAATGCATTTCACCAGTGTGCTTGCGAAGGTAACAATGATTAAAACATGGCTAAACGTTTTTGTTAGTGAGCAGAAATGTTTCGAGGTGCTTATGATCGTTAATGTGTGAGGCCCACAATGCACCACACAGGTAGCTAGTACACAAAAGCACAGGGCCCCGCCCGTGTACATGTCAAGAACAAACATATACAAACATACATATATATATTTATATAATTATGATGAACACAACTAGGCTCCCTGGTGCACCGGCACCTGGTCCGACAGTGCGCGAGGCACAATGAAAACAAGTGCGAAGATTCGAGAAGCCGCCCCACATTTATGTGCAAACTGCATCAAAGCTGAGCAAATCCAGTGACACGCAAATCTGCTGCCACGCATGCACAAGAAGTTTTCAGCCTGACATTGTAAGAGTTGTTTTGATCGTTCCATTGCTTCCTCTAGTGACAAATGTAGCAGTGTTAGCTTCCAGGCTTTTGCAGTGTGCTGGTTGTGATGGGCAAGTAGAAGAATATGTAAGGCCTCTGCCACTATCAGAATGAATGGAATTAAAGTTCTGGCGCAGCGAAGCCAGTCGCACAGAGTGCTACAAGTTGAGAGCTCACTCACATTCTTACTGGAACATGATGCGCAGAGAAATGTTAAAAAAAAAAATCACAAACAAAAACACGTGAAGACGCATGTCCTTGTTTAGTTGACAGAAGTCTTTTGCACACAGAGCCACTCTTGCCCTCACACAAGGAATGCAGAGGGAGAAGAGTGGCACCAGAGAATGCACTTAGAGGGTTTCTAGCTACACCGCTTGCTGCCATGAGCTGTTGGTTTTGACCGGCAAAGGGCAGCATGCCAAATGGCACAAGGAGAGGGGGGAGGGGTGGAACCGTGACGCAACGAGACATGAGGCAAAGCCCAGCACAAATGTAAGGCTTTACCTCACCTCTACCTTTGCCCGCAAAATGCAGTCGTGACACAGGACTGGAAAGCCAGCTGCACTCCTTTCTCAGCTCGGTTGGGACTGCAGAAGATGCCAAGTAGGGGTGCGACACATGAGGCAGTACAACACGCGAGACCAGGTGGTTCGGAAGCCACTTGCTGTCATGTGCTCGCTGCACGTGTCACCTTGTGCGCGGCGATGGCGGACCGATGCATCTCTTCTTTGGTCTAGCCGCGCTTCCCTATTTCCCGAGCCCATGCAGGGTAGCGCCACCTCTGTCCGACCTAAGCTGACACGGAGTGCAGGCATAGCTGCACCCCTATGGGCAATGGGGATGACACTAAGGAGGGACATATGGTGGTGGCTGGCGGTAGGTTGGCGCTGCTTTGGGCCGGCGGTCGGCGCGGCCCGATGCAAACGGTGGCGTTGGGTGCTGGTACGGCGCGGCACTGTCGACTAATTCGGCTCCTCTGGGAGTCGCTGCGCGGCGACCCGTCTGTGGAGTGGCTCCGCGAGGATACTCAGGGGGTGGAAGTGGCGGCCGTTCTTCCTTCATGATTACTGGAGGTTTGGCTGGATCCGGCTTATCTTCCAGCTCATCAGCAAAGATGATGGGGATGCCCTTGTTTATGAATGTGCTGCTGTCTTGCATGCTGAGCTTCCCCTTGCGCTTCTTGCGATAAAGGAGGCAAGCGACAAGCGCTGCCAACAGAAGCATCGCCGCTATCACGGCTGCCGGAATGATGGTGGTTATGTACACGTCGTCGTCGTCGGCTGGTGGAACTGCTTCACCAGAGGGTGGCACACTTGGTGCCACAGCTGTTCCCTGACCCGCACCAAAGGTGGTTGGAATTCCTTTGTCCATGCACGGTCCCAGTGGCATTGTGTCTGCTTTGAGAACGTGGAAATCTGGGCGCATCACTTCTATGAGCCGTTGTGTTGGTTTTTGATTATCATGCACGAGTCGCCGCATCAACTCGAGAATGATCTTGGTTGGACACGTCTCATTGGTCGGAAGCGAGTTGTTGGTCCATGCATACACAACTGAGCCCTTGCTGATGGTGTTGACGGTGATAAACCGTGGGTCCGGATCGCCATACAGCTGTGCCAGCTTCCAGGCTACCGTGACCTTTTGGCTAATATTGCGGCTGAATGCTTCAAAGTCCTCATCCAAGTGCAGGCTAAACTCCACGGACCACTTCTTTTGGGCCCGAGGCTGCACCACCACCACAAAGACATCGGTCACAGTGGCACCAGCGCTGTCCTGGGCAACCATCTGGAATTCGTGCCTCGGTATCTCCACATCCAAAGGCAAGCCATACAATTCCTTGGTCCGTGCATTGAACTGTATCCAAGACGTCTCAGGCAGCTGGAGCCCATCAGCAGAGAGGAAAGTTAGAGCCAGGTACTGAGTACTACCGTCTTCAAAGTCGTAGAAGATGTCATCTGGAATTCTGTACCGCAAGATCTCGCCCACGGTGGCATTAATCTGGCCGATGGAGTTCCGCCGACTGGGTGCCTTGTTATGTAATGGGGGCGCAGGAGTGGTTGGGTCCTGGCACACGCCGGAGTAGTCAGCTAACACAGACTGAAGCTTGAGATTGCCGAGGGCTTTCTTGAAGCTTGGTGTTGGTGCTCCCGAGCTGTCGGCCATCAGGCTGTACAGAGTGTCAAGCTTTGCTCGCGGGCAGGGATGCGCAGGCAGAGAATCATTGCTCCATGCAAGTGTGACGGGGTCAGAGGTCACAGCCTGCACCGTGATCTGGGACTCATCGGGATCCCCAAAGAACTTGGCTATGCGGCGCACAGTGGCAGTCTGCCAATCCACGCTATTGAGATACTCCCATCGCTTGGGCTTCAAAGTGGCATTGAACCTGTGGTGGACCGCCCGGGCACCATGGTGCTGCCAAACATTGACCTCAATAAGGTCATGCACCGTTTCTCCTTCTGCATCCATTGCCTCCAGCCTGAATGAATATTTGCCAATGTTGTCATCCAGTGGCAAGGCTGAGAGCATCTGCTTCTCGGGGTCAAACTGTATCCACGAGCGTGGCTCAATAGCCGTGCCAGCCGAGGTGAGGAACATGAGCTTCAACTTGCTTGTGTCCCCATCTTCCTCGTCGCGGAAGGCATCAGTCGGGATCTGGAAGCTCCACACTTTTCCTGCCGTCATAACAAGCTTCTGGAGTCGTTTGTTCAAAGTGGGCCGCGTGTTGCCAGGTTTTCTGGTCACTGATGGCTGGATGGGTGGAATGGCTGATGGCTCGGGGAAGTGGCTCGTGGGCTGCACAGGGCCGAAGGTGGGTGTCGCTTCCTGAATGCTACTTGGCTGCCAGCCAGTCACGGTGCGAGTCGGTCGGATGGGTGGCAGTGGCGGCGTGTGGCCCGGGGGAAGGGCAGTGGGTAGGGCTACCATGGAGAGTGTGGGCGACGGGGCTACCCCGTGCCTAGCATGCTCACCATGGTGGTGCCGGTGGGCGTGGGACGAGGGCACCCCCATCACAGGCGACGCCATCGTGGGCACAATGCGCGTCTCGGGCGTCGCCATGGGCTGCTCACTCGGCTCCAGGCTGCTGCTGATGACAACAGTGGGAAGCACGGCCGGCAGGAGCGGCGTGCCTGCGACATGGTTGTTAACGTTGTGCGCCCGCGTTTTCCGCGCCTGCACGCTTGACACGTGCCAGCCGACAACGGGATGTTTTAGGATGCGTTTTAGCGTCCCGTCCTTCGCTGCAGTCTCGAGACGGGCCAGTGCGGCTGCGTGTGATGCTTCTATGTCACTGCTGCAGCCCACGCGCCAACGTAGACGGAGGCCTTGGCTGTGGCGCAGCGAGCTTTCACCGGCTCCGGCCAGCAGCGCCGCTTCGTCGTAGGCCGGCTCGCCGGGAGCTAAGGGCGACAGGGCCACTTCGCCGACGGGAAAGCCGAGAAATTGCGCTAAGCCGGAGAGGAGACGGGCTCGTGCCAGAGGTGCCGCATGGTTGGCATCGGCGTCAACTGTAAGCACGGCTACGGCCACTGGATCTCCCGACCCGCAGGGACTTCGGGTGGCAATTCGCTCCTCCTCCAACACTTCGACTGAGAACACGTCCTGGGCTTGGGACTCACCTGCGGCCGAGACAACCATTTCATCAGATTGGCAGAAACAAGCAATAAGCATACTCTTATGACACTAGGACAATAAAAACTCATATGAAACAAAATTGAGGAAGCATTTTATTTATAATTTACCACATGCTGCCGGTGTAGCCTCACAGCCACCCAAGAAACCATTATTCCTTCTATACGAAAAACTGAAATGCTGAGGCATAACACACTGGCTGCGCGTGTGCGTACAGTCATGAGCAAAAGTGGAGAGACTATGCGCTTTGATAAAACTACCCGCCAGCTTTTTCTGACAGTGAAACAGTTATTTCTGAGAAGTGCATTAGGTACCATGCATAAAATACTTGCCTTCTTGCCTAAGCAATTTTCTCTGGCACATCTTTTTATACATTAAAAAAGCAATCGTAGCAGTTAGCGTGGTCTCTCCACTTTTTCTCACGACTGTACATCAGGGATCACAGTACTCTAGGGGTGTGCAAATGCCTGAAATTTCAAGTGATTAGTAAATAACAGTTGCTATTCGATTTGATTCGCACTGCATTCTTAATGACATACACCTCCTAAACGTTTGGAAATTACGAAATTCCCATTCATCGAACTCGTGGCCAAGCATTACAGTGTATCTACCCTCATTAACCACGTAGAATTTACTGCCAGCACGTGGTAATGGAGAGTTGCAGCACAGTGCGATCAGCGATGTGCTACAGTGACACGTTAGCAGATTGGTCCAGAAGGAGCAGGCCTGCATGTCGCCGTCCAGCATATGGCGTCACTTGGCGCCGTCATGACAACCTGGGCACGCGTAGTGGAACACACAGTAATGGAGCACGGTAACGGATTGCTGGTCACTCTATGCTATAACTCTCTAGGATAAGTGCACAGAGCCAATGTGCCAACAGCCACAGCAGAAAACGAAGTGCGCGCAACACGGTGCACTAAACGGTCAACGACTGGCTACGAATGAGTGCCAGCGACAAAAGTGAATGGGAGCCAAGAGTGAGTCTGTCTGTTTCGCACAGTAGTGGGGCTTGCAGAACATAGTGCACAAGGGTGCAACAGGTGAAATAGGATTTGTAGCAGTTTTTGAAGCAGTAAAATCCATATTATGCAGCAACTCACAGGAAAACAAACTGCACTTAGCAGCATCAAATCTTGGAGCCATTAAACGGAGAAAAAACCTTACTGTTAGCACACAGAAAAAAAAAAAAAATGTTGAGATGTTAATATCAGACCGTATGAATGAGATATAAAGAAAATCTAGCAAGGGACATCTATCAGCAGCGCTGGCGTATTTCCTTTTGGAATCTGGTGTGTACCTATTCTTGTAAATAATTTTTTCTACCACTAGGAATGGCATCACACACACAAAAAAAAAGAATGTGAGCCATAAAATCGAGAAAGCTAATTTTTTAAACTTCAGAGTCAAAAAAACACAAAACGCTAGAGAATATGCATTTTGTTTCTGTTTTTGCTTGTACCGCAATTTGACAATCTAAGTCATGGGATCTTCTCGCTCGCAAGACTCGCAAAACAATATTTTACTGTCTGCGAAGTCCAGCTTGAGCCCTGCGAGGGCAGCTCCAGAGGAGCTCAATTCTAAGCCGTGACTGCGATCAGCCTGCACCCAAAAACGAGTGCAGCACAAAAAAAAAAAGAAAAAAAAAAAAGGTGATTCAAAAGAAAATAAGCAAAGAAGTCGTAAGCAGAGAAAATTGCCAAGCGAGCGAGCATGCCTTCGGCCTGTGATTTATGCTTTCTAGGGACTGGTGATGACTCAGCATATTATAGGTTATACATTTTGTGCGCAGCGCAAACATTATAGTTCTTTTAAGGGGGGACGCGGGCTTTGAAAGTCGAAAAATCGCGAAAAAGTCGGCTTTTCAAAAAGTACATATCTCGGCTGTATATGTTATAAACTACCTTTCCTATAATTATAAACGCCTAATTCATCGTGGAACTGCTTTAAATTAAATATACAACTGGGCGCGGCAGCCCCAGAGTCGCGAGCGAACGGCAAAAGTACCCAAACTTCGCGCGCGCGCCATTTCTCTGCCGCTATCTTGGTCTTGTTTTGTTTGTGAATGCTTGCCCTTTTCCATATTGCCTTCGCCGGCGGCGTCTGCGGCGTAGCAGAAGCATGGCTCGCTTGTGATTGGGGGCCTCACAGGAATTGTTGAGCTTCCCGCGTCTCGATTCGGGCTGTGTCACGGAGCTCGCGTTCTCACGGAGCGCGGGCTCCGTGAGAACGCGGAGGATCGCGCGACTGCTATTCGCAACTTTCACGGGCTATAGGCGGCGCCACTGGAAATGCAATATGGCTGCCCTTGAGGGGATCCGGCTGTCACGCTTCAAGTGCGTTGTGCTGGGCTACGTTTTCTGAAGCTCCGTTAAAATACTCGCACGAGTTTTCTGTGGTGCGAAGATATGCACGGTATTGTCAGTCAGCGTACAAGCCCTTTGTGAGCATGCGTAGCAGGGGTGCGATACAAAAGATCCCTCGAGCGTGGCTAGTCAGGTATGTGAAACATCCTGCCGACTGTGTTGTGCGGTAAGCACGACAGGTTCCCAGGAGACTCTAATGCTACGAAGAAACGTTCAACGCAGACAGAATAAGCATGAATATAGATAAAAGTTTCAAGTTTTTTCCATGGATCACTGGCAGTCGCGAACTGCAGCATTTCAAGATGTTGCGCTGTGCATTCACGCGCATAGCACAGGCATGCCGAGCGGCCAACCCCGCATTCTACGTGGCCTAATTTTTCCCTTCACTTCGAAATATGCATAGAAGTACCTACTATACCTAGTTTGGGCACAAGAAAACATCACTACAAAGTAATAATGATGGTCTACTGTGATCACTTTAACCAACTCGTTTTTTTTTTTTTTTACTTTTTTTTTTTTTTGCAGTACATCTGATAGGGATTGACTTTCGCAAGTGATGACCCAGTGCTGACACAAACGTTTTTTCGAGAACAGTTACTTGCAAGCAAGACAGCTACAGTTCTGGCTTCGAGAACAAGCCGCATATGGACTGCGAGTGTATGCTCCGTAACGTTAAATACAAGCTCCTAATATAACGTCCATCTGACAGTTGCTGATTGAAAACACTGCATTCATTCAACCGGGTAGGAAACAAACGTTCTTAATTTCTCAAAGATGTGTGGGCCATGAATTGGTCGGCAATAAAAAATGGTACTATCACGTATGACATCTCCTATCAGAAATGCGCACTGAAAACCGTCATAGCTTTAGTCGCGGTCTATTTTTTTTTTTGCGAAATTTGGGTCTGCTCAGTTTAGAGCTGCAAGGAAAAACGAGACCCATGCATAACATCAGAAATAAGACAGTTACGCCCCTCGTACTCTCATTAAGGGGATGTTTCTTCGTCGAGCAGGATTAGCACGATGCTTTTCACGGTAAAGTAACTGTCTTTCACGGAGATATTAATTAACTTAATTATTCTCTCCTTCCTGGGCATTTAATCTGGAGGTAACGTGTGCAAGCTTATCCCGCCTTTGACCGCACAGTCAGAACCCACCGATGTATAGAAGAGTCGACTGCTTTTATGCTTTCCCATCGTACTGCGTGCCCCACAGACCAAAATAGAAGCTATATTATTAATCTGTTATCATGGCTGCGAGCCAAAGCCAACTCAAAAAGCAGTTACACACTACAAACGCTGCTCGACCGAGCTCCATGCAAGAAGTTCCGCGGGAGACGCAGCACCAAGCTGGAGAAGCACGAGCCGTTCTCCGAGTATCCCCCCAAGGGCGGTACCGGAAGCGGCCGCGTGGCGGCACTGTTCGTGAAAGTTGCGAATTGGCTGCTGCGCGCGCTGACGCAGTGGCCCCTCCCCAGCGCGTCGTTCGCTCCGGCTGCCTACTGAGCTGGCGTTCTTTGTGCGCTCGCTGAATCGCTTCACGTTTCACCATTTTGAGATCGCCGTGATTATCGCTCGTTACGAATTCTGGTGGCGTGTTTTGAACGGTTATGTGCACTTTGTGGATTATTGCACGGTCGGCCACGATGCCAAAGAAGTTCAAAACACTGCATACGTCGTCGTTCTGTGAATGCCGTCCGAATCGCGAAGTTAGCGAAGGGCGTTGTCAACGGGCGCAGAGACGCTTCTATTAGTGCTGCTTCTGCTACATCACTTCTAGACCGCCTGCGCTGCCACTTCCAACTGCGTTTCTTTCGCGCCAACGTAAGGAGCCGGCGTTTGAAGCGTGCCTGCTGTACCGACCATATCAACCTCGGCGATCTCGGCCTCCCGTATCGCGTCTGTCATCGCAAACGATAACGCGTTGTCAGCGTCGTCCGCCGTTCGCATGAAAATGCACTTTCCGAGGGAATCGGGGAGGTGGAGGCACAACGTGCTGCAATGAAAAACAGACTTTAGACTTGAAAATGCTGTTTTAAACTTCAAGGGCCATTTTCTCAGAATGAATTTTTTTCATGGTATGGTTGCTTATTCCCGCAGTATTTTTGGAACCGCTAATCGGATTCCCACCTGGTTTTTTTTATTGTGTGCCTGAATAAATTTCCGAGGGCAAGACAAGCTCATTTTTTCAAATTACTGAGTCTGGAATTTATAATAAACAATCAAAATTAGGCTAATGCAAGTCCAATTAGTAGCACTAAAATCAATGCACTGCTAAAATGTTTCGGCAGGGAAATTAAAAAAAAGGGCTCTGTCTTGACCTGTGGTACCTATTCAGGAACCTTCATAATTAATTTCATAGTGCCAACACAGTTTGCAAGTTCACCAGGCATGGTACAAGGAACCCATGTGAACCATTCTGATATACTTCTCTAACCTGAGTACTAACGTTGCAGTTATTCAAATGGCTGTGCCATGAGTCTACCCTGAAAATTTCATTCAATTATCTCAAGAAACAACAAAGTTGGCATTCAAAGGTAGCCTCCCCCCTTAAAGTATAGCATTTTATAGTATTTTAAAGTTCCGACATCTGTAAATGTTAATTAGTTACCCTAGTTTGGTCTATAGAGTTTAACGCCCCAAAGCGACACTGGCTGCGAGGAATGCCACTACGGGGAACTGTGGAAATTTCAACCCTGCGAGATTCATTAGCGTGCCCTGACATGGCACAGACAATTTCGGGATTTATCCATTAGGTCTGATGGTCTGGCTAATGATTTAGAGAAATAATTCTTCTTGGTTGGTGCCTAGACCTGCTGCCATGGTTGAGAGGCTACACGTGGCAATTATCTTGAATTCTTGTTTGTTTGATAAAATTTTCGATTCCCTTGCAGTCTGAGCTCATGTAATTCAGAATAACAGCGTGAGAATAACAGGCGCAACGTACACAAACACGCGAATAAACAAAAACATGTGCTTGGACGATGTGAGTGATAGACTGGGATGATTGTGCTGCTAATATTTATTGTTGGCTAAACATCTGCTTGGTAAAGAAGAGGTGTGCGAGTAAGATGTACTTGGGTGTAGAAGAGGAGGTTGTGGCCGAGTGTTGAAAAGGAAGTAAATGTTGAGTTTCATATTACTGGTAGTGTGCGCCTGTGTTGGTGTTTCTATTCGTGTGTTTGTGTACATTGCGCCGCATTTCTGGTTACTCATGCCACTGTTTATGGGGACTGGCTAGTGGTTTTGTTGTCATAGTGAGAAAATCAAGCAACCAGCTGCAATGCATCCAATATTTGGAACACTCTTATACATTAGCTCTAAGGTGTGCATTAAGGTGGCGTGAAAAAAGTCAAATAGTCAAGTGTGTCTGAATTTCTTGTTGGCATCCAATACAATAGAACCCCGCTATGGTAAACTTGGATATATTAAAGTGAAATTGAAGTCCCAGTTCGTCTTCCATAGATGACTGTGCATTTTTCAGTGCTGCAGCACTATTACCGGCCTACCCCCAAAAACCCATGTCTGAAGCCGATTTCAGGCATCCAAGAAAGTGTGAGAGATACCACGCCTTTCCTTTTTCGACAGCCAATTATTAAGTCAGAAAAACATCCACCTCTGGTAGCCCTGCTTCATTGACCACAAAATTGTGTTTGCCAAACCATAGTACAAAGTGCGATTCGTATCTAACACCATTGCTAATAAAAGCATCACTTTAAGAAGGTAATATCTTTGAAGCACATGCATAATGTGGTCTGCAAGCATGGCCGCCTGATTAACACCGCAAAATAATGTTTAATAATTGAGACGCAGCAAACACAATCCTGTCAAAATGTCCTGCTGCTGCACAATATTCCATGATTGAGTTAAACCGTCTGTATTTTTTCACCTTTTAAGTTAATACAGTTTAGATAAAAATCGGTTATGGTTAACTGCGTCTGGCCACGGCAACGCGCTCCTTAAAAAATGACATCACCGTACGAGTGCCACCTAAAATCTCGAGAAAAAAAATTTTCTTCTTGAGAGAGAGAGAAAAAAAAAGACGCTTTTGCCACCAGGCTTACCAGCTCTGAGTGGAGGCCAACTTTAAGTAGGCCTTGGAGCCATGAGGGAAAGCATGCGGCATGTAGGAAAAGTAACGCTGGCTATGAATGTGCAAAGGAGGAGGAGCAGTCCATTCAGAAAGTGAAAGAGAATAAAAGTGCAGCGAGGAATAAGGAAGGGAAGAAACTGTAGTACATTCACAGCACTGTGCACCGCGAAGCACAAGGCAATGGTGGCAAGAAGTGAATGTGCGCCGTGCATGACTTTGCTGTACTTGACTGTCATGCGCATTTCTTATCTATTGCCTTTTCGATGACGGCAACAGCGCAAGAATGCGTCTTCATGCAAGGCATTCTTTTTTATATGAAATCAAACTCAGTTGTATTCATAGCCATGTTGCAGTCGTGCTAAAGAGGTATTTGCACAAGATGTAAACTAAAAATGTTACAAAAAAAAAAAAAAAAAAACTGCACAGAGATGATGAGAGGAATAGAAGGCATTTTAGAGCTTTTTTTTTTTTTTTTTTTCATAAAGTGACAACGCATGTTTAGTAAGTAGCCATGTAATTACCGGACAGCATCTTTCGGTCCAGCCGTCAGCAACAACTGATATAGTAGAGATCTTGGTATGGTAAAGATCTTTGCCAGTCTGAGTGACTTTGCTGTAAAGCGGTACTACTGTACGCTATCATACACATAAAAATAAAAACACAGCCCCTGACGGCCTTCCCTGTTTGCTTTAAGTAATGTCAATCTTTGAAGAGCACCACTGCCTTTTTTCCATACCTGTATATGGCTTTTCTGGTTCCGATTTCCGCCTTCTGCTGGTAATTGTCGACCCTTATGTGTCCGATCGGTTCCGCGCCTCTGCGCATCGGCTCACTTCACCTCAGTACTTCAGTTGTCTTGACAAAGTGTACTCCAACATTCAAGCAGACCTTGTAGCATCATACCAATACAATGTTTGTCATCCTCTAGCAGACAAACCAGCTTGTTAGTCGCAGCCATAGACACGCCCTGACAATGTAAAATCGCAGTGCTTCCGTTCAAGACCAGAAACCAGAAAGCTATGTGAAAAGGAAGAGCCATGGTGAGGGGGAGGGGAGTGCTGATGCTATTTAACCTGGTCGATAGAAAATGTTATGGATGGGCTTTAGTAGCTGCCAGGAATGCATATCTACCAGGCTGGCATAGCTGTCCTGGTCAAAGTGATATGCCAGGTATCTTCTCGTACACCGGCCACTAACTTTTAAATATAGATTCTTTGAGGAAAAAAAGATTAATTCTGTGGTAATGTGCCCATGTTTGCAGACATCACAAATGAATTCTACTTTGAGGTTGGTGCATGATAGCCTTAGTTGCTTATGCAAAATAAAACGCAACACATTGGAAATTATATGAGTGGGGCAATGACATAGCTAGTTAACTCATTTCTAGTAAGTAAACTTTTTAACTACATATTTACAATATGTGCCTAAACCGAACAAGGCTTTCTTGTTCAATACCCTTGCATTGATATTCTGAAGCCATCTTCTTCCTCTCGCTCTACCATAAATATGTGCTTGGTATAGCAAGTTAGATTTGTGGTCTTTGTTAACATTCCATATTAGCTTTTATAACTTACAAAATGGTTACCCTTTGCCCCGCGGGGCAGAGCAGTTCTGATCATTTGTGATGCTATTAAAGAATTTCCTCCCTACGGAGCATGCTTGGAGATTTCAAACAAAATGTGTCACGTGATCTCTTTGGCCAAACCTGCGAGCGACAGTGGACACCGTAGCATGGGTGGCACAGAGAACATCACAAGGTGTGTGTCCACCTTGGACCAACACTTTCTGGTAGAGTGTAGGTCACTATTTTCAAATTGCACCAAAACTGGCTGAGCCACAGTATGAAAGTTAACTCCACTTTAGAAATTCAGAAAACTGATGCGGATATTAATAGTGGCCAGCTACAAAATTAACTGCAACTAGGCATGTGTCAGCAATACATAGTTGATAAGTTAACTGTATAAGAATTTAGTTAAACAGCAATCTAGTTGACTTCCCTGCAAGTACTGCCAAGGCTTTTTCTTACCACAAACGTTGATGCTGACATTGTGCTTATGGCGCCATTTGTTTTAATAGAGTGACTCTACATAACACCAACATGTAGAAACAGCCTAATTTTTGGAATTGCAGGGAAGGTGGCCATCACAGGCCACCTTCCCTGCAATTCCAAATCATTTTAGTGAAACCTTCACATCTTTTCGAATGCCATCGGTGGATACCCTGCAAACCAATGTCTTGCTAACAGACCACTCAAACTGACTAAGATGAGTCGTTTACTACACTCTGCATTGCACTCCTTTGCAAAGGAGTTGACCCAGCTTTCATCAAATGTCTGTGTACTACTGACCATGGGCACCTCCGATGGCCTTGACAGCCAGGTAGTGTGGTCCCACGTCGCTCTGCAGAGGTACACCCACTAGGCGTGTGGGGCTGTCACCTTCGTGCACAAGCGACAGCCATGACGGCAGCTTGTCCTCTCCTGCCTCCACCACCTGCATCAGGAAGGGGAAGGGAAGACTGGTTCAGCTTTATAGGGTTATAACGTGCCGAAACGACTCGGGCTATGAGGGACGCTTTAGTGTAAGGCTGTGAAGATTTCAACCACCTGGGATTCCCAGGTGGTTTAACAAGCACTGACATCACACAGCACTCATGTGCTTGCCTTTCGCCTTCATCGAAAAGTGGCTGCCGAGGCAGGAATTCAATCCCGCATTTTCGAGTTCAGGTATGATGCGCCCTAACCACTGAGCAAACGCAGCAGGTGTAAGAAAAGAGCCGGAACAGAGACACCAGCTTAGTTCAAGGCAGGCATCAGCAGCTCCTAGGAATGTGGATTACCTCTTCACAATGCACCCCATATGCACAATAAGCAGCTAGCCAGTGATTAAAAAAAAAAAAAAAAAAAGCTGAGAAAGTAACTCGCTACAAAAGAAAAAGAAAGAAAAACCTTCCAGTCTAGACAGATCAGCAACATGAAAAAAATAAAAAAAAAAAACTTTGCTGCAGCCACTGCCTCTTTTCAAACGGGGACAAACAACATTCCTTGCCCACTGCCAAGGCTGGCGCTACTGTTTTCCAGCACCATATATCTCAATTTGGTCCAAACATGCTCCTGACACCACATCTATGCGCTGAGTTGAACAACTTTCACAGTGGTTAAATTATGGAAGTGCACATTAACTGCACACTGAAGACTGCTGCATACCATCTATGACTGTCCAGCAGAAAAAAAATGTATTTATGGCCTAGAAAATTAGGCTTAATATTGGAGACATTCTCTTCCTGCCGCCCAATTCAGACCCGAGGCAGCCAGACCAATGAGAACTCCACCATCTGGATATGCTTATAAGCGGATTCCAGTGAGACCTGACACATTCAGTTTTGGTCTCGCCGCAGCTTTGCAGGAACGGCCCATGATACTTATCTATAGAATTTCATATATTTCCCAGCTTTTATTACAGCTATTTTTCTGGACAAAGTAGCCGTCCGCCAGTAAGAGGTGTTGTTTCGTTGGTGCAGACGAACTTTAAGTTGTCCTCAGTGTCCTAGAAACGAGAAACTAAAGGCAAGCCAAGTAAGCAGATAGGCAAGAGGAAAGCGCACACATCAGCGACAAAATCAGGCCACATGAAGACACCCCCCCAATCCCCCCATATCTCCCTCTCTAAACTTGAGCAGGTGATATGGCACCAGCTCCAGTCCAACACCTTTCTATCCCCAGCTCACTCTCCCGGGCTTTTCTCCACTAGATGTGCCCTCTGCAGGACATTCAGCACAGACTCTCACCAAGTTCTCCGAGCTCCAGCCACCCTTCATATGGAAACTCACCGACATAGAGCGATGGGAGATAGCTGTGTCCAGCTCGGACCTGGCTGCACAAAAGAAGCTGGTGGTTTGGGCTCTCTCTAAGGGTTGCTGAGAGCCATGTAGCGTCTTTCCACGGGCAACGTTGGTGCAGCCAAAGACGACAAGCGCAAGCAGTGCAGATTCGGCTTCTGGCAGGATGGAACTCTAGCTCTGCAGTCTCATTACAGCCTGACTGAGCAGGCCTGATAAAATATATTTGTTGACACCAGGCAGTGATGTCGGTCTAGTTCTTCTACGCCACAAATTGCAATTTTGTGGACTGTTGTCACATGTGGAATGACGCTACAAGCGCCTGGCCACCCTATGTGATATCAGTCAGTGAGTCAGTTTTTTATTTGCAGGAAATCACTCCTTCCTGCGGGTGGCAGAGATAAAAGGTATGATTGCCTGACGTGGTCTCTGCCCCCGTAACAAACTAAGCAGTCTACAGCAGTACATCAGAAAGCTGGTACAATACATAATAAATATGAACATAGAAGCCGCGATAAAAATACACGCATAAATTCATACAGCATGGCTCTATTCACTCAACCACTATGGGCTGAAGCGGCTTAATTCTATTTCATTTTTTATGTCACACTGAACATTAGCTCATGCCACAAAAACAGAAAAAAGTTCATATTGGCATAATGAAAAGAAAACAAATTTATCAACGTTACTTTACATGTCTACAGAAAACAAAACTGCCCGGAGTTGCCATTTGAACACCTTTGTCGGCAAACAGAAACCCAAAATACAAACATAGCGATTTAGCATGTCTGTTACCTGATACAGTCAACTCCCGATAATTTGAAGCCGCTTAATTGGAATTTTCGGTTAATTAGAAGTGAAATGCTGGTCTCCTCAGTTTTGCATGTAATCCTATGGAAAAAATCTCAATAATTCGAAGTCTTCAGCCAATTATTTTGTTTAATTGGAAGGTTATTTTCAGTCGGGATCCTCGAGGCGACCGTAATTTTTGATGGAACGTGTAATTTTTCAAGCGCTACAACAGCATCCGTGCTCTGCGTTGATGTCATTGCCATCGCAGCAGTTCACAGCGCCGCACGTTTTTCGGCGGCGCTGAGGCCACACAGGTGCCATAGGTGCGCTGCATACTGGCAGTGGCAAGATTGTACGAGATTAGGCGAGTGAACTTTGTGCCGGCATAGTGAAAACAATATCGGCAAGATGAGCTGTTTCCTTTTGTGTGTGTGTGTTTTTTATTATAGAAACTTTAGTGCATCGAGATTAAATCTTTGTTTTTCTAAACAAGACAAAGTTGTATTGCTGCAAGAAAGTATGAGGTGCACGGTACTTTTTTTTTTTTTTTGGCACGGAAAACGAGGCAATCGAGGAGCTCCCCCCCCCCCCCCCCCCCCCCCTCCTTAGGAGGGCTCACGAAAAATAGGCGCGCGTTGCAATCGAGGGCACGTTAGAATCGAGCAAATACAGTATATTCGCTGCTTTTAAAACCTCATTCCTGCATTTTGTTCGATCCCGGGCGCCACTGGCCGCGTTTCGATGGGGGCATCCGTGTGCTGTGCGATGTCAGTGCATGTTGAAGGCCTCCAGGCGGTCAAAATTACCCTGCAGCCCTCCACTATGGCTCCTCTTCCCACTTTCACTCCAACCTTCCTCCCTTTCACAGGTGTTCACAGAAACAACTGTGACAGATCTGAGTCTTTCCCTTCCTGTGATGCGATTAATATTATTATTAGCCCTCACAAAACTGGCAGCGTGAACCCACATAACACTGTAAAAAAAAAAAAAACAGCGGCGCGTTACAATTGAGGGCGCGTTAGATTCGAGTAAATACGGTATATTCGCTGTTTTAGAACCTCATTCCTGCATTTTGTTCGATCTCTGCCGCCACCAGCCATGTTTCGATGGAGGCGAAAGGAAGAGGCATGGGTGTGTCAGTGCATGTTGAAGGCCCCCAGGTGGTCAAAATTACTCTGCAGCCCTCCACTATGGCTCCTGTTTTCCTTCTTCCGCTTTCACTCCAACCTTCCTCCCTTCCCTTATGGCACAGTTCAGGTGTTCACAGAAACAACTGTGACAGATATTGAGCCTTTCCCTTCCTGTGACCAATTATTATTATTATTATTATTATTATTAACCCTCGCAAAACTGGCAGTGTGAGCCCACATAACACTGTTCAAAGAAAACAGCAAACACTTCAACCTTTCCCGACCACTTAAGTGCTGCTTCTCCACACACGTAGCAGTCTATGGACCTTTAAAGAAAACTGAATGTGGTATATTTCTCTTGAGCCATCAAGGAAAACTGGCTTTGCTGACTTCTTTTAAAAGGAGTTTGCAGCATGCATCTCTTCATAGCGCTCCCAGGGGCCAAGGACTACTAGTTCCACAATAGCCAGAGCTCATGCGAAGTCACTGAGTTCACCTCAAGGCGAGAGATGTGCCCTTGGAAAGCGTCAGCTGGTATGGAGTAGTTGAAGAGGCGCCCCACAACCACAGAGGCATCTGGGACGCCCCATTGCCGCCGCACAGCCCCGCTAGCCGATGTGAGAGCCACAGCCAACGCTGTAGCCACGGCTAGCCGCAGCAGTGCCCCTGCTGCCATTGGTTGCCGCCTGCAAAAGAGACATGATTGCTTCAACTTACACAAAAAGTATTTCACAGTACTACAGTAGTATTTTAGTGCACAGGCATACAAACATTATATATATATATATATATATATATATATATATATATATATATATATATATATATATATATATATATATTATGAATGAAGTGGAACTGATTCCACTTCATTTCTTATCTTACCTCCCTTTCATTACTGGTTGTGACTTGATGCCCCCCCCCCTTTTTGTAAAAGGACAAGCAACATTGAGGAGCAGCTACTGTTATGCTATTCCCAGAAAAATGCAATCATACACATGCAATCTGAATGGTCATGAAGTTGTATTGAAAAAGAAATGGGGGAGAGGGCTTTTACCCTCCATCTTAAAGTGTGTAACACTGACAGCATTCGTGGCTCCCATCTGCAGCTCTCCTAGCAAATCCTCATTTGTGCACATGCACATGGCTTCTCACTTAATCGCTGATCCCTTAATTTATGCCTCTACTATTTCAACACATGCTCATTAGCATACAGGCATAAGCTGCCACATTACGTGAAAGACTACCCTGCAAATATATATAGCTGTATGAATGCATCTGCTTGGTCTACGGATGGTGCATCTGACTTGGGATCTAAGGGTTCGGGAGGGTTCGATCCACATCTCACACTTCTACCTGAAAGTAGAAGCCTCAGTTGCTGGCTCTCGCCAATTTGGCCATGTCATGTGGTCTCGTGATTTCACGCAATCTGCTGACCAGTGCTCAGCCACACCACCTGTCAACTGCCACTTGCCAGGGGCATGCTTGTCATTTTTCGCTTGCAATGGCGCCGTCTACAATGCCAATGCTAGATTTTTTGGACGCCAAGGCCTTTAATGCTTTCGCATTATTAGTGTACCGTCAACAGCGTCTGTCGCTGTGATCTTATGGCCATCACACGTGTATAATGTGCTATATACACATTTTATACAATGAGTTGCTAGCTTTCATTGAAGGTCAGAAGTTAGCCAAGTATGCAGACTTACTGTTGAAGCCTGCCTTCGTGTTGCTGCTAATGCTATTAGTGTTTTCTCAATCAAGTGCCAGCGCAACAAAAAGATGAAAAAAAGAGACCAAAATACACAAAACCAAGAATGAAAGGACAGATTTCGAACACAGCTGTGTTAGACTAGGGCCATTGTAATTCCCTCAAAACGGCAGTACCATGACTACCGGGCAAGGTGGCACAGCACACAGTGAATGTGTACCAGGCAGCCCCTACAGTGTAGCCACATGGTGCTTTCTTTGCATGTATTTGCTTTTACATTCACTTCATAAGTTCATATACTCTCAGTCACAAAAACATCAGATAAGGCAGTTGGTCACAAAAAAAAGCAGCAGAATATATGATACACAATTTATATACATCTACAAGTAATTAGTAGTGTGATAAACCAAAGGGCAAGTGAAACGAAACATGATTAAAAGAAGACACCAAAAATATTAAGTAAAAGCAAAGAAAAAGCAGCATTAAAAGAGCAATAGCACCACAACAATGGTTGCACAAAAGGCATTTTATCTGACGTCGATGCGGTAACTGAGGCATGGTAGTTCCAGTATAAGAATGTGTATGCTGGAATCGAAGGATTCATTTCTCTAATGCCTTACACGAGCTGCGACAGTTCCACTGGTCGAGGCCCGAAACGGAGAAAAAGTTTGACAAAATAGTGCAAAGAAGCAAGCAAGGAAGGCTGTACATTTAATTACCTTGTTCACGCAAATCGATACCTACCATAGAGTTAACTTCAATTTGCCACTACATATGGAATTAAAGGTTCAGAGTTTGGCTACTTGGCGCAGAATAAATGTTTGTGACATGGTAACTAACGCGGGAGAACACAACGGAGAGCAATAAGGAACCGACGAGACACAGTACTAGATATCAACGGAAGTTTATTGCACACATAAGAAAGGATTTGTAATTCACATTGCCGCATGCTTAAGAAACATCGCAGTTTCTCATTATCATAAATAGCAAGCGATAAAAAATCATACTAGAATTCACAACATACTGATGCAGATGCTTTGGTAAGGTAAGCAATGGAATTATTTTTTTTCGCCATGGGTACTAATGCTCATGTACCCGAGACAAGTGCGCAAGAAATCCTTCTTTCACAAGTCTTTACCAAAACACTGGCAGCCTGCCCCGCTATCAGGATACTCTTCTAAATCCAGTCAACTCCAAGTTCAGTGAGAAGACCAATAATTTTACTGCCTCCGCCACAGCATCTGTGTGAACGAATGCGCACCTTATTTATTTTTTGTAACTTCATGCCAACTATCTTGGTCAATTATAAGTTCCAGGGTTCGCACAGGATACCTCGCACTAACTGTAAGAGAAATCAAGGGCTTTAAAGATATGAAAAGGCACGAACTAATCAAAGAGGACAAATGTTTTTCAACATTAAAAATTCTTTGGCTTTCATTTGAAGGAGCAGAGAGACCAAATACAGGCCACATGTTTACTACTAGTTATCGATGCGTAAGACATTACTGTACAATGGATCATACCATGGTACCCACCTAGGACCGTTAAAATTGGAATTTTCCCTCTTGATTGGTTCAGTTTTAACAGCAGAGCAACAGCTGCAATGTCGAAGTTGCATATAGGCCACATGAGGGATGAAAAAACTTTCAATATAAATGCTCCTTCATCATTCTGATCCACTAAAACGCTACCTCTAACCTGCCACAAGAGCCAGAATTAAACGAGTAAAGAAGCAGCAACTCTATCACTTTGTTTTTTAATTTCTACTCTATGTCATAGACATCGCTGAGCTGTTGGAACCAAAAATGAAGCAGATGAGAGAAAAAATTCAATTATAAATTATTTAGTGGTCGTAGGCAAGTGCCACACAGTGATCTATGTATAGCAGGGGTCTCAAATTTATAACACTATGCAGGTTGCATTAAGCAAATTTTGGCCCTTTCACGCCAGGAGCTGAAAAAAAACAAAACAATAGAAACGATACACTGAAGGCTAAAATACTGATTACATAAAAATCAACAAAAATGTATCGCCCACAAATCAGACTTCCATTTCTCCTAAACCTAAACCTAGTCCTACACACTGGATGGTCGGCACGTCCAAGATGGCTCAGAGAGAGCTACCCATGATGAAAAGAAAAAAATTCATACATCAAGCTGAAAGATAGGGCGAGTTGTCCAGCACCTTCTGACAGAAGGCAGTTGACGTCTGTCTGAAGTTCCCGCATATTAAGGTGCCTCTTTTTAATTTTCACAAAAAAGGACAATGCATTTTTTTTTAGTTCAAAAAAGACTGGTGGTAAAGCACTCGTGAAGTTGGCACATGCAACAAAGCACAAAATTTTTAGAGCCGGCGCCCCACATCACACACCTCCGTGGTCAGTGTATTTGAGACCCCTGGTTTATAGCAATGCATGCCGCATCATTACAAAGAATAAAACACGCACCCAAAAATTACATGTCCATACTATTCTAACACTGAGTTGCCTCTTCCTGGCCACTACCTGTTCGCTTTTCTCTGGGCTTATGGCAGAAATTGTAGGCCATGACAAGGAAAGTCATGTCATTCTTAATCTCGGCAATCTTGAAGAGATTAACGACTGTTTACACAAAAATTCTAGCATTTCTTGCAGTTTTCTTCAGACAAACTCTCAAGCTCCAAGTGCCTTCCTTTCAGATGTGCCCACTGACCTACTGCTTTTGACTTTCTACTACATTCTCCCAGTCCCGTACATGCATTCAGGGCGACCCTTTTCCAGCAAGCTAGAGATTCTTCGAGCTTCCTGCACTTGTTTTCAGTACCGAATTTCCCTCTGTTGCCATATAAATTGTTGTCAGGCACAACAGGCACTCCACAAATTACACTATGAGTATGGCTCCCAATTCCCCTTTCACCCAAGCAAATTAATGCATCTGCTCAGGCTAGGCAGGCTGGAACTTGCATTTTCCATCCGGCATGATATTCTCATTTGCTCACTATTCTCCACTGTCTCTTCTGAGGAGGATTCTTAGTTGTCATGTGGCCTTGGCTTGATCCTGGCTTCAAGGAGTTTAAATCAAAATTTAAGGGCCCTTGAAATTTTTCAAACTCAATCAAGAATACTGAAAGATTTCTAGGGCCTGTGCAAACTCTGCTTATAACTACTTTTGGTGTTTCCACAAATAACCAGCCATTTTGAAATTCCCATGCATGCGACCTGACCTGAACTGAGAAGAGTAGGTGGGCTGCTGTGTGTCCTAAGGGAGCCCAACCTGAAGCAAGCTGTCTGATATAGTACACCAAACGCCCAGAAGTTCTTAACAGCAAGGAACAAACAAAAGCTTCTTTCCAACAAAGGCAGCAGTATAGCACTGATAAAAAAAGAAAAAAAAAAGACAGCCTGTAGGTAGTTAACTGACTTGAATTACTAGGCAAAAGAAAGCAAAGGTGCTAAGATTAGTCTTTGCAAGGGCACAGTGTTCAACTCAAGGAAAAGGAGTGAGCAGAGAGTACTTGGCTGCCAACTGCCTGACAGCGGCTTCTCAAAGATAAGGCAGGTGCAATGCTCTCTTCACTACTCGACTTGCTCCTGCAAGGCACACACTGCCGGAGACGGCAAGCAGATATTCTGCTCAATGTCTGTTTACTCGTAAGAAACACTAGCATTGCTGTTATTTTGATGCTTCAAACGTCGGTGCCGACGTTGGATTTCCGGTGAACGAGGCATTTAACACTAACGGGTTGGGTTAAACCACTCCGCAAGCTGCAGGAAATTTCTTATGTCGAGCAAAGTCAGACACGATGATTGAAAACATTTACCAAAAGCATTTCCATACACTTCACTCCAGTATTAAGCACCCAGGACACTGAACAATTTCAATTTCGTAAGATAGCACGACACCGAGTGAGCTGCTCTGCTAACTAGAGAAAAGATGCTCAACTGCGAGTTCCATGCTTACGACAGAGCGCACTATATAATTTTGTCGTAGAATGTGAAAAACCAAATAAATGTGAGGCGAATACGCTAGTAAGTGTCATCAGACTGAGGACGTAGTACAGTCAAGCCGGCGATCAACTCGACGCAAGAGCCGGTGGTCCACTGTTACCTACGAAGCTGAAACCGTACGAAATCCCTTACAGGTCGTTTCAGCTTGAACACGTGCTCAGAATTGCGTACGTTGTCATCGAAAGGTAAGTGCTCAGATCCCCCGAACAGCAACAAAAAGAAATGCATAGGCAGAGCCAATGCCCCGCAGTGGTAGCTCGCCGCGATATCGGCCGCGATAAAAGAGGCGCGGCCCAACAGAAAAGCGTGCCCCGCCATGTCGAGATCTTCCGGCCCCGCGCCCACGCCTCGTCCGCCCCCGAATGTTTATTCCCTGGTCGCACTGCAGGCTGTGCTGCGGAAAGAGAGCAGCTGGCGAACTCGGCTTCGGGTTACGGGGCACCCGCCGCGGCGCCTCCCCTCGCGGTCCGCGCGGCGACGGTTGCCGACTAGAAGGGGCATACTTTGCCCGAGGTCATCGCAGCCGCGGTCCCGAGAAGTCGCCGGCGCATTGCACGGCTTCCCCGGAACCGCCGAACTCGGCGGCGGGCTGCTAGCGCACTGGCTGGAGTTCGAAAATGGATCTACTCATAGCGTAAGCAAGCCTAACACGCATGCCAAGGATTGCCGAGGGCGGCAGGGGCTTCGGTGCGGCTCGCACGAGGAGCGCGTACTCCACGTGCATCGAACTTCCCGTTCAAGGAGGTCTATGCAACACTCACCCGCTGCTGCCTCAATCCGTTCGATCCGCCATGAAGCGGTAGCTGAAGCGGCACATTACAGACACAAGCACAAGCCGTCGCGGCGATGGTGACGGCGGGCGTCGGGGAGGACCGGAAGGGGTCCCCGTTTCTGCGGCGAAAGATCGACAGCGGCCCCACTTCGCGGAGAAAAGGCACACCAGTCCTCTGCTTATGCCTCCGCTTGCGCTGGGAGGCGCTGGCCGCGTGGAGAGGATAAGGAGCCTCATGGAGGATGGAAACAACTTGGGAACCTAAATGTTGCGCGGTTGCGCCGTGGCGCACGTAGGTGCGTAGGCCCGTAGGCTCCCTAGGAGAGAGAGCGATACAGAGAGATTTAGAAATGTAACAAATGCTGCCGGTGGCATGCGCCGATGGAAGGAATGAAATGCATTCGTGACTCATGAGTCCCAAAACGCTCGAGTCAGGCGACGTGGGCTACAGCCTACAACTATGTGAAGTAGATTACAGTTAACTGTTTTTTTTTTTTTTTTGCGAGTTCAATATTTCACGAAGCAGATGGAGTTGGCCCCTTCTCATTTTCCCAAAGTCTGCGAGGTTTGTAAAGGTGCAGGTACAGCTAGCCTGCATGTGCGATATGCGCGAAGGATCATCTGCAGTTAATTTCTATCGTTTTAGGCTCTGCATGCTACATAGACATATTTGGTTGGATTTCTAAAATACGTTTTTTTTAAACCCTAGTTAGGGTTAAAATTTAGAAGTTGTCAAGCGCAATGAGAGATGCCTAACATAGGTTCTCCCAATGAGGTATCATTACGTCCTTACCGCAGCTACAGGTAGACTCGTGAAGTAGCTCCAAACGTTTTCGCAAAGAATGAGAGTCCGCGAAATTTAAATGCTAGTTGAAAGCGCGCTCAGAGAGCCCAAATGCACCGCAACTGCAGCGCTCTTGCTAGAAGTGGGAATTTATTTGGACATGGATATCACTGAAAAAGCAAAGACTAGGAATACATTTTGTCCAAACATGCGCACAGCGTTTTACGCGACAGCTCGTTCAGTCGAAAAGCGTCGCCGGCTCCGTACCCTGACTGAAAAACGAATTGGGGAAAAAAAAAAATATATATGTATGTGATTTCGTATCAAAATTGTGACGCAGCCGCTTCTGTCATACTGATTTGCTTCAGCATCTGTCTGGTATATAATCAACCTGGAGGATTCGACGACAGGAATTCAAACCGACGACATGTGTACCTCTAATTGTGGGCCGTTCATTGTGAATGTATATGTGTCCACCGAAAAGCGAAACTTCGAAGATTAACGATGCGTAAAAGGCGTTTCAGACCTTGACGCCCTTAAAAAAAAAAAAAATGCGATTTGCCAATTTACACTGATCGAAAAAGCCAACACTGCCTCCCGTGACCAGCTTCCACGATCTTGAAACGCGTACAGGAGGGAAAACCAATCCGACTAAAGGGGTTTCGCACTTTGCCAAACTGCGAGTACATATTCGTAGTTTATACACTTAGCCGGTCTCTCAAGGCCCAAAACTTGTGGAATGGAAAAGAGGTGTTAAATGCACTATCGCGTCTATTACTAAGGCGTAGCTTAACTGTCTATTTTGCTCAATTGGTTGGTTGGTTTATAGGAAAGGCGTAGCATTTGTCATGCTTAATTCCCCGTGAGCACCTTAACTGCGCTGTAAGGCAAGGGAGGAAGGTGGAAGTGAAAGCTGAAAGCGAAAAATAGGTACCGTAATGGAGGGCTTCGGTGTAGTTTTGACCACCTGGGCCCGTATTCCGACTTAGCGTCGGGGGGCGAGGCGGTGATTGATTGAATGTCCTTTATTGAATGGGAAGGCTCATGGCCATGGATGGGGATAAAGGCGAGTAGACAGAATCTTCATTGTTTAGGTCGTCACTCAAGGGTGTCAGTTCCTGGCCCTACGGGGCTGGGGCCGGTAGGTCAACGCCGCTTTGCGGCGTGGGCTAGCCAGCCACCGAATTTTATTTGTTGTAGGCCGTCATTTGCACCCACCACTGCTTCGGTGGTGGATGACGGCTGTTGTTGCGGCGCGCGTCTTTCTCTCCCTCTTCTTTTTCCTTTCTTCTCTATTTTATCTTCTATCCGCACGAGACTTGCCTGATGGGGCTGGGACAGGTAGGTTACCGCCGCTTGCGGCGGGGGCTAGCCTGCCACCGAATTTTTATCTGTTGTAGGCCGTCATTGCACCCGCCACCGCTTCGGTGGTGGACGACGGCTGTTGCGGCGCGCGTTTTTCTCTCCCTCTTTTCTTTCTTTGTTTTCTCTTCTGTCTGCACGAGGCAGCGGAGGTGGCTCAGCTACAGAGCCAGTAGCAGGCCCGTTCATTTTCTTTTCCTTCGTCCTACAGCCACAACAACAACAGTTCGCGTCGTTATCGAAGTGTCGCTATCTCACGTGACCTCGAGTCATCTGATTGGTCGAAAAAAAAAAGTTAAATTGGTTCACAGGAAGGGAAAGGCGCAGTAACTGTCACACTTGCTTTGTGGACACCCGAACCACGCCGTAGGGGAAGGGAGGAGGGTGGGAATGAAAGTGGAAAGAGAGAAAGAGGAGCCGTAGTGGAGGGCTACGGAGTAATTTCGACCACCTGGGGATCTTTAACGTGCGCTGACATCGCACAGCACACGACGCCTCTTCGTTTCGCCTCCACCGAAACGCAGCCGCCGCGGTCGGGTTCGAACCCGGGAACTCCGGCACAGTAGTCGGGCGTCTTACCACTGCACCACCCCGGCGGGGCGAGGCCGAAACCGGACTTTACCACTGCGGAACTATGGTGGCTAGAAAGGTCACCATAGCGGAACCGAAAATGGTGGCAACATCGTGTTCCTGCATTTCCACCAATCGGATGACTCGAGGTCACGTGAGATAGTGGCACTTTCGATAACGGCACAAACTCGGAATACGGGCACTAGGGATATTTAATTGACATTGTACAGCACATGGACGCCTCTCCGTTTTGCCTTCATCAAAACGCAGCCGCTGGCGGTCGGGTATGAACCTGCGGTTCAGTAGCCGCCCCGGCTACTGAACTCTCTCTTAACCGCTTAACCGCTCAGATATTGTTAACTCGTAGCACAGGAAAAAAAGTTAGCATTCTCTCTCTATCTCTCTCTAGAGGTATGACATAAATATACAGGCACAGTATTTTGTCTCAGAAGCGCGAGTAAAGTCCCGTTTCGCCCAAGAAACGGCAAAAAGCACGGATTGACTGTACAGCTTTCCACCTGCCCTGCCAAGCGCTCAGTGTCCAAACGCTCTAGCATTATGATTTGCGGGTGCATACACTGAGCACACCACTAATATATGCTGCGCGGTTTCCGTAATGGCACAAGTTGAACATCCCGGGGAGCCCGCCTGTGCAGTTAAATGCAAGTATTTTAAGCGTGAAATCCACATTTAAACGCAGTTTATGGATCAAGCATGAATTATGGCGTGGAATTCCCCGCGGAACAGGAAGTGACAGTGTCTGATCTAGTCTTCTGTGACGGATCTTTCAGGTGTCTGGCTGGGCCCATTAAGCCGCCGTCACACTCCTCATACAGTTCGAAAGAAGACACGTGGTATCCGTTCTTGAAAAATACACAACTGTTCGGACGCCATTGCAGTGGGCGTGCTCCGCTTCAGCGTCTGCCTACTCATTTCCATCGAGCCCGCAGTGTACAGGGATCCACTGAAATATCATGTGGCCTTCGGCATGGGCAGGTATAAGGAGCTCCGTGATGTTTAGTGCGCAAACTGACAGGCGGTGTTGCGTAGGAAACTCTCCAGAATCTATAATGATATACACGACATTTTAGGTGTTCCCCTACAAATGTAGCAAATGGATTCCCGAGGGGACACGAGCTCAGCAGTGGTTGATGCATGTTATGGCCTAAAACGAACCGTGGAGTCGTCTTCTGACTCTTCAGTTGATACTTGTGCTGATTCAGATCCGTCAGTATAGACGTTGTATAGTTCTGATATTGTGACCTGATGTATACCAGAGCAAGCCGCTTCAGCCCACTAATTGGCATCATCGATTTCTTCAGTGTCCTGGGTATTTGCAGGCGCACCAAAGGCTTATCCATCATCCACGGCGGTTAGGAAGGATGAAATGGGGGAGCATAACCTGATTGCAGTTGCGACTGATAGCAGCGGGGTGCAATCGAAAATTTGCTGTCCGGCCTTCCATCTACAATATTCATCAGTGGGTGGTAAGGATTGTAGTGTTCGCGGCGCCACTCAGGCACCTTTCCCGCGAGGCCACTCGAAGCCGTACCGGTGCTCCGCTGAGTGGCCAGGAACACGTCCGCTCTCAGCGAGCGAGGAAAGAAGACTCCTCCGTTTATTGGTTCCTCTCGGGATACATGACACGAACAGTAAACACACGTGACACCTGCTGGCTGCTGCACCCAGCACGCATGGAGAGGCTCCCAGTACATTCCCCTTTTCCAGAATTTATGGCGACAAAACAGCGCAAGCATTTCGCGGCACACACTGTCGACCACAGAATAACAGAAAAATTCACTTCTACACATTGATGCCAAATCGTATTGGTTTTCTTGTTATTCTGCCGCCGGACCTTGTCACGGTTTGACTCCGAGGTATCTGCGTTTCCTGGTTCTCTCCTGCAGTCTCTGCGGAAGAGCTTTCGCTACAAGAAACCGACTCGGCGGGCCGATCAGATTCATTTTCGCTAACAGGAAAATCGTACAAGCCGAGGTCGAGGTCCTCCCTTGGCAACTGATTGAGATTTCTCCGATTTTGCCGGATGATGACCCCATCCTCCGTTTCGAGCAAGTATGATCCTGGATTTGGTGCTGGCCTCACGACTTTAGCCTTTACATTAAGGTCAGTTACTACAACTAGATCGTCAGGCTTCAACTGCGGGAGAGCTTTGACTCGGTGGTGTTGGTTAAAGTACCGCGTCTGTTGTTCTCGTTTAGAGCGGTCTTTGCCGTTATGCGTTTCTGGATCTCTTGTCCAGAGGATCCGAGTTTGCGGCAACATGGGCACTCGGGTCCGGAGGCGTCTGCCCATAAAAATTCCAGCTAGACTGAGTCGAAGAATTCCTGGCGTTGCACTGTATGCTAAAAGATCCAGGTGTGTGTCTTCGGATTTTTGCACAAGGTGCCTAACTGTCTGTATCATCATTTCGAACTTTCCGTTGCCTTGAGGATGCCTCAGACTCAGTTACATGTCGGAATTCCATACATGTTCGCAAAGCTCTCAAATTCTGCGCATGTGAACTGTGGGCCATTATCCGTGACAACACGCCCGGGGATACCATGAGGCGCAAAAATGCTTCCTCAGCCGTTCAATCACAGCAGTTACTTTTGTTGACGACAAATGTGCTACTTCAGGGTATCGCGACAGGTAATCGACAACCTCCAGGTATGGGCGTTTCTCAATCACACAAAAGTCAACACCAACCTTGTCCCACGGAAAACAAGGTGTTTCAGAAGCGATCATTGGTTCTGTAGCGTTCGCTGCATGTACTGAGCAGATATTTTGTAAATTTTAACCCCCTGTGCTAATTGAGCACTTAGTCCATCCATGCCACCACACTGAACTTTTAACCTTTTCTCGGCATTGCGAAATGCCTTGGTGACCGTCCTTCCGGAGAACTTCATCTCTTAGTGAGTGAGGCACGAGAAGCCTAGCTCCTTTTATCAACAACCCATCAACAACTGTAATAGGTGCTCTATCTTGCCAGTACGGTGCGGGAAAGAAGGGAACGCTTTGTTTTCTGGGTCACTCATATTTTCAGTTTTTGTAGCGCTTTACAAACGTCGCCCGTGCTTGAAATTCCCTCACTCCTGCAAGCAGGCCGTCCCCTGTCTCCAAGTCCATTAGGCATGCTTTAGAATATGACGTGATTTCAGATGCAATCAAGCAATTGCCTTCATGTTTCGAGAACACGGGAGCTCGTGACAGAATGTCAGCGGTAGGGATGGGTCGCTCCGGAGCGAGCCGATCTTCGGATCCGCTCCTTTCAAAGAGCGGGTGAGCCATTCGGCTCCGCAAAGTCAGCGCCGGATCCGCCGGAGCCGTCGGATCCGGAGCTGTCGGAGCCATTGGAGCGGTCTTGAGTCGTCGGATCTTTCGGAGAGCTGGTTGCTGGTTCTCTTGTTCAGTGAACTTCTCCGTCACAGGCGAGTGCGACATCCGCGCCATCTATTAGGGACATGAGAAAGCCCCCTCCTGCCCTTTCTCGCAAGATTCGCAATAATGTCCTCGCCCTCGGCTGTCTTTTGAGCGGAGTGCGCCGTTCTTTTGGAGAGCGAGTGAGGTGGTTCTTTTGCTTTTGTTCTATGGATGGAGATCTGCTCGATGGTTCCAACGGCGGTTCTTTAGAAAAGCCGGTTCTCTCTCGTTCAGTGAGCCTTGTCTGTCGGAGCCGGATGAGATTTTCCAAAACGCAAAGCGAAAAAGCAACTATAGCGCCCTTCCGAGTCAGTGTCACAACCAACCCATTGCCTTCGGATCTTCCCGCGGTACCGCGGGCGCACTGCTGCTGGTGCCCGCATTTTTTTTTTGTCTTGCAGTTTTGTCGTTTCGTTGCAAGTCGACGAGTGGGGACTGGCACTCGTACTCGTCCGCTGTGTAAAGCGGTCCGCGGCAATCCCTTTGTCTCTGTATGCGTAATATAGTGTGACATCCGATGCCACTGAAGGGGGAGTAAAGAAGCCTTAATTTGCAAAGAATGGCGCCGTTCATTGCCGTGCTGCTGTTCGAACGATGTCTCACGACACTCATCGGTCGTGCATTGTTCGCTGATGCAAGAACACCATTTGAAGACGAAGTCTTTCGTGTCTAAAAAGACAATCGAACGTGCAGTTCGCTCTTTTGATGAAATAGCGCGTAGGACGAGGACGAAGATAGAAGAAGACACCGACAGCACTGACCACAACTATTATACACGTGATCGGAGGAGAGGTAAAAGAAGTCAGTGGGAGGTAAGGAGAGGAAAATAATGACCATATTCCCGTAGCGCTCGTCGCACAACGGCCTTCGAAACACAGAGGAGCATCGCACCGGCAGGAACACGACAGTTACCATTCTGCCATCGAATGCTTCCTTACTGACTGCGCGCGAACAAGGCGAGGCGTCGAGAAGCCAGCGTGCCGAAGCACAGTAAAAAAATGAGAGAGAGAGAGATAAAATGTAAACCAGCATTAAAATGCTAAATGCCACCGCTTGCTGTGTCACGTGAGGGTGAAAATTGATTTTACTTTTAATTACTATATATATATATATATATATATATATATATATATATATATATATATATATATATATATATATATATTGTTACGGTGAAATAGCAAAGGGGCGTTTATTTACAGTGATATGGCAATGGGATCAGGGATAAGGTGAAACCTACTAGCCCCCAGGCACCAACGCTTTTTCCTCTTCCTCTCCCAGACCAGCACAATTCTTCCTCGTCGTCAGTGGCGTGACATTTCCCCCCTCTTCAGCCTAAGCCCCCTGGGCGTGTTCCTGAGTTGTGCGACGCTGACACGGCTTCAAGCGGGCAACATGACATAGTTCGGTTTTGGCAGACCGACGATCCGATGCTGTCAGGCGTGCTATTGCATAAGTTAAATCACTGATGCGTTTGACAACCACATATGGGCCGTCATAGTGGGCCAAGAGTTTTTGATGTAGGCCACGGCGCCGAATTGGACGCCACAACCAGACTAAATCACCTACAGAGTACGTGACCCGCCGGTGACTGGCATCGTATCGTTCTTGTGAAGCACCAGACCGTAATCGGGCGATTCTCCGAGCTTCTTCGGCGAGACAGAGGGTCTCAGACAGGCAGGGGTCTTCACGGCTTGTGAAGGGCAGGATAGTATCCAGGGAGTAGCGTGGCGGTCTGGCATAGAGCAGGAAAATGGACTGACTCAGTCGTCTCATGCGTGGCGGTATTAAACGCATACGTGATGAAGGGTAGTATGGTGTCCCAGTTCTTGTGCCCTGCGTCCACATACATGGCTAGCATGTTGATAAGCGTTCTGTTGACGCGCTCAGTCAAGCCATTTGTCTGGGGATGGTATGGCGTGGAGTGTCGGAAAGTTACAGCGCATAAACGCATGAGGTCTTCAACAACAACAGCAGTGAATTGTCGGCCCCGATCAGCGATGACAATTCGTGGCGGCCCGTGTCGTAAGATGACTGAGTGCAGCAAGAAAAGCGACACCTGATGCGCCGTAGCAGATGTAAGAGCGGTTTCACAGTAACATGTGAGATAGTCCACGCCGATTACAATCCAGCGATTTCCATCCACGGACTTCGGAAACGGACCTATGAGGTCAATGCCTACTTGATCAAACGGCACTGTCGGGGTCTTCACAGGGTGCAGCAAGCCAGATGGAGTTGCAGTTGGACGTTTGTGGGGTTGACATTGCTTGCAACTGGCAACATATTGTTCAATCGTCGAGCGCATTCTGAGCCAGTAAAATATTTCTTGAGCACGGTGGAGTGTTTGAACCGATCCCAAATGCCCAGAAGTTGGATCATCATGCATAACACGCAATACGTCCGTGCACAGCGTCTTGGGAACTACGAGTAGGTATCGCTGGCCGACAGGCGCATAGCTCTTTTTCCATAGGAGGCCATCACGCACACAAAAACGGCTTGTAGGTACGCTGGCTTGGGCGGCGGCAAAGAGAGGCTGCAGACTGCTATCATTTTGCTGTTCCGTTTTGAAAACATTCGGGTCGGGGAACGCTGGCTCGAGGGTCGATATATAATTGTCGAAATCGTCGCTGTCAGGTCCAGTCGTGGCCATTGGCATCTTAGAAAGACAATCTGCGTCTGCATGATGCCTCCCGCTTTTGTACACCACGGCAAAGTCATATTCCTGTAACCGGAGGGCCCAGCGTGCGAGGCGACCACATGGGTCTCGAAGGTTCCGCAGCCAACAAAGTGAATGATGGTCAGTTACGATAGTAAACGACCGTCCGTACAAATATGAACGGAAACGCTGCACAGCGAAAACTACAGCCAGACATTCCTGTTCGGTGACTGTGTAGTTTCGCTCCGGCTTGCTCAGGGCACGACTTGCTCAGGGTACGACTTGCGTACGCGATAACATGCTTTCGTTCATCTTGCCGTTGGACAAGGACTGCCCCTATATATATATATATATATATATATATATATTCATTTATCTGCTTGTAGCCTACGGGAGTCTCGGTTCTGGCAGTCTTGAAGCCATAGGTAGCGTAAGAGGGTTCTAGCACAGCTTTCGGCCTAGCTCTTGATCACGTTCTACGCGGCGCTGGCGGTAACACAGGATGTTCCGCTTCCACCGCTATGGCTGAGGGCGGCGTTGGTGAACACTCTCAAGGTTCGTATACTGACAACATTAATACCCAAGAAAGCAGCAGGTGGGACAGCGGCCGATGTAGCTCAGTTGGAAGAGCACCGGACGCGATATTCGGAGGTCGTGGGTTCGGTCCCCACCATCGGCACGTTGGTTTTCCTTCTACTTTGCGTTTATCTTTCCCCTAAACAGATTACATTACTAATTTATGTGCTTACCGAAGTAAAAATTAAAAAAAAAAGACAAAGTACAATCCCAATGCTTTCCTTGGCCTCGCCGACTGTTGGCTTTTTGCCTTCATGTATTATAACGAGTACCCTCATTTCCCCTTCATTTATCTGCATATATATATATATATATATATATATATATATATATATATATATATATATATATACCCACTCACCTCTACACATGTGAGCCAGTGAGCCGTTCAAGTGAGCGGGCTCACTGTAGTGAGCCGATCCGATCCGCTCACTAAAGTGAGCCGTCTTGTTCATCTCTAGTCAGCGCTGATTATAGCGCTTTCCCCGGCATATACACCACACTGTACTGATAGCGCATCAAACGCAGTCGAAAACGCTGCACTCTCGGTGGCATGACATCGATTGCGACCTTACCCAGCAACGAAACCAAAGGCTTGTCATCAGTTTAAAACGTCACTAGAATTCCGCGTATGTACTCATCAAATCTCTCGGCAGCACAGGTTAATACAAACGCTTCTTTTTCGATCTGGGAGTAGCGCTGCTCGGCTTTGGTGAGTGAACGAGACGCATAGGCAATTTGGTCGTCGTTGCCCGTCCTTTTGCTTTTGGAAAAGGACAGCTTCCAACGGATCCGCCGAAAGAATCGTTTTTCTTTTGGGATCATACATTGACATGCAGTGCGTAGACCATATGAGCGCTATTAGGAAAGCTTTTTCTTGGTCTCACCCCCAAAGCCATTTATTTTCTTTACACAAAAGAGTGTGTAGCGGTGCTGTAGTCTGAGCCAGATTAGTCAAGAAGTGGTCCAAGTGGTTGGTCATGTCTAGCAGACTTCTCAGTTCAGCCACCTTCTCCGGGTCTGGCTGTATGCCCCTTTTGCTCAGAACATGGCCCTAAAACCATACCTTTTTTGCTCTAAACATGAATTTCTGTTTGTTGAAAGTTACATTTGCGTCCTGTAGACGTCTTATTACGGCTGATAGTCTTTTGTCATTGTTTCTTCTTCTTTTTTTGTGTTCGCCGAACACCAAGATATCATCCATGAGGTATACAACACCGGGAAGGTCGCAAATAATTTCCGATATTCTCTTCTGGAAATATTCCGGAGCGGAAGTGATCCCAAATGGAAGTCTGGAAAAATAGTATAAACCAAAAGATGTTATGAATGTCATCAACTCTTCCCGAGTCTCTACTTAGTGGAAGCTGGGGAAATCCAGAGTTAGCATCGAGCTTTGAGAATCATTTTGCCCCTGAAAGTTACCTAAGAGCCTGATCAACTGTTGGTAGTGTGAAACGCACCCGAAGGACGCTGCTATTCAATTTCGTGAGATCTACACACACTCTCACTTCTCCTGATGGTTTCACAACTGAGACAATTCTTGCACATCACTCGGTAGAGAAATCTACTTTTCTTATGACGCCCACTCGCTCCATTCTTTCTATTTCGCGCTTCAGTGATTTTCTTGCCTTTAGCAAGTTTAGAAACCTGGGAATACACTAGGAGCCACATAGTATGACTCTGATGTAGACCCCCTGGGCTCTAAACTTTTGACAAAGACTGTACCTCATAATGCTATCTCTCAGAGCCAACCGACTCCACGAACTGAACTACGCCAAGTGCCTCGAGTGCTGGCAAGCCAAGGAGCGCATCCCTGAGTGAGCTAACTACGTAACACATTTCGTTTGAAGTTCTACCCTTCCAGCTGATTTCTGCAACTGCGAACTTGCCTGGCACGTTGAGGCAAGTTCCGCCTGCGCCAGTTAGAACTTCTTGCACGTTATCGAGTTAATTCGGCACCAAAGTCGACGTTCGCAAATACTGGCACCGCATTTATTCGGACCTGCACATAACGTGCCATACTTCCCGTGCCTTCTACAGTGGCCAGTAAAATTTCTCCCTGACTGCCGACACGTGTACCTTTTTCTAAGAAAACGCAGCCTTCTTAAGGGAAACCTTTCCAAAATGTCCGTTGTTGCCACATTTGTAGCACATTTGGGCTCGAGCTGGACACACAGACCACGAATGAGTGTTTCCACCACAGCAGTTGCACTCTCCGCCAGCCTTTGCGTTCTGTTGCTGTGATCGTTCGCCGCCATGCTGCTGTCGCCTACGCCGGTCGACGGAATCCACGTAGGGAGGATTCTGTCCTTTTTGAAAGACAACAATACCGGCTTTCACGGCGTCTTCATAAATTCGTGCTTGAAGCCTTGCCTTCTCTAGTGTGAGCTTTAGACTGCTGCACATTTTGTCCACCAGGTTTGTGTCATAAAGACCGACGACGAATCTGCCTCGAACCAGACGTTCTTCCACATAGGCAGGGTCGTAGCTGCGCTTTTTTCTCGATCGCGCGTAGCGTGGTGTAGAAGTCATCAATTGATTCCCCTTCCTTCGCACGCGTCGGTGGAAAAGGGTTCTTTCGTAGACCTCATTGACCGGGTGTATAAAGTGGCCAGGGAGTTTTTTTATCACCGCTTCTAGCGAGCTCCATTTTTCCCTGGTCAGCGCTAGAGTGTCGAGGAAGTGACGGGCTTCTTGGGAACATATTGGGTAACGTCCTAACTTGAACTTCGTCCGGTGCTTAGTAGAGGTCCGAAGCATAGCGATAGTCTTAGAATTGGAACTCCCATGCTCAGGACCGCAAAGTCGAACTTTAGTGGCGGTTGAAGCCCTGTGCCACTCAACTGTGGCACTTTTTCTTCATCTGACATGGCGGCTTTTGCAGGCAACCCCCGTTGAGTCTTTGCTGCCGTTTTCACGTGCTAACCACTCGGCTACCACGATCCCACTTCTGATAACCATGTAGTGTTCGCGGTGCTGTTCGGGCTCCTGTCCCGCGAGACCAGTCGACGTCGTACACCTGGTGCTCCGCGGAGCGGCCAGATACACGTCTGCTGTTGGCTCGGCGAGCGAGGAAAGAGGACTCCCCGTTTATTCGTTCCTCTCGGGATACATGACACAAACAGTAAACACACGCGACTCCTGTTGTACGTAGCACGCATGGAGATGCTCCCAGCACAACGATGTCGTGTAAGTACGCGTAAATACACGCGAACTTATTCTCGCGATAAATTTATCGATATTGGACAGTCAAGTGGCTCTTCAATCGTACCTTTGTTAGAGGTGCATCGTGGGCCGTGGCAAACAAAGACATCTCTTGAGTGCCGGCGCTTGTTCGCTTTCTAAAGTCCACAAGCAGGAAATTCTCATATCAGAGACTATCGGGAGGTTGTACCGCAGGTAGCCTACGAACAGTCTCAAAAAGTTGTAGCTGCAAGTGCTCAGTTGAGCCCCTTCTGATGCTTCTATAAAGCGAAGAACATTGCAAACATTGCAAACCTTTTTCTTCAGTATGTTGATATGCTTCGTTCACGAGAGTCTGTGGTCAATAATAATGACCAAGAATCTGTGATTAGAAATCTAACGTATTGTCACTCCATTAAGGGATGTCTGGTGACAACTGACATAGTTCTGTGAATGCTACCACTGCACACTTCTGTCTCTAAGAGCAAATCCTTGAACCCGCATGTACATCGGTAGCAACCAGCAGGCACATAATGAGGAAGGAGGCTCCACGAATTGTGAATTGAGACCTGGAAATCATATTAAGCGCACGTTTGCAGAGAAAATAGACTGCAGGTGCTGTTTCGCAGCCCTGGATGCTGGCATCTACATATACAATGATAGAAACAGAGGGCAGCAGGCATCGCGTTCCAGGATACTCTCGCGAAGAGATGACGCCGTATGAAACGAGGTTGGTCGACGAAGAGCAGTCGATTTGTTGTAGCTTAGCTGGACAGACTTCATGGCGGAAGAACTGGTGGTGGCAGCGGCAGTGTGGTACGTGATGAAGGATAATCCCGTAGTGCTCGGGTGCAACAGGGTGGCCTTAAAGCTACGAAAATTACGCTGCTGCTGCATCATGGCCATTAGTGTGATAAGCTGAGCATTCTTTGAAGTGCCACGATTAGTGTGATGCGCATGGGGGAGGGGGGGGGGGGGGGTCAATTGATGGCTTCCAGGCGATCCCACTGAGCACTGGCTAAATGCTGGAGCTGTGCTTGGTAAACGACGCGCGGTTGTAGCATTGCTCTCACCAAATGTTTTGCGATACGGGAGCTAGCACCACCAGTTTTGGGAGCAAAACGTCTGATCGCTTGCTAGCCTGAGAAAGCCAGGCAGTCCCCGTTCCCGATTAATGAATGAATGAACCAAGAATTTTCGAAGCTGAATTTTAATTTTTGATGTGGGGTTCCAGATAGTTGGAGACGGATTGGCGTTGCAGGATGTTTACGACGCCTCCAGCGGTTGGCAACTAATGTGAACGTAGTTTTGCTTACGGAAAACTTCTGTTCTTCTAACTTATTTCGGCACGTCGACAGATTTCGCGTAGCCTCTCGAATTCCACGTCGATGGTGGGCACTCGTATAGAACACGCATATATAGCGCGTGTTTCCTGTTAGAGAGGATGCAATCATGCCCGCTATTTCAGGTGTTGACGGAAGGCCCAGACATGAAGTCTCCGCTGGTGTCCTGAAGGTATAGACCAGTCTGGGAATCGCACACGAGACGAATTGTTCGGTGAGAACTACTTCATGCACACGTAAGCTGGTATGTGATCATTCTAATGCGTTTCCACATAATTGCACGAGATAATGGAGGGCCTGAGACTATATACGGAAACAAACGCCAGATCCAAGCAGCTACTGTGGATATCCGATGGAGAAACGTCGGTGAGCCGTCCTTTATACCGACTAAATCTTGCGAATGTATAAAATCGGCCAATTCTCCTCCTCGAATTGTTCATTTCGGCACTACCCCACTCAGAGTGGTGAGAATTAAAATCCGCTACAATGATATGAGGAGCTGCGAAATCCTCGATGGTTGAAAATAGATATGATTGGTAAAAACCATTTATCGGGAGAATTATAAGCGCCAATTACAGAAAGACGCGTCCTTTTAGCTTTAATGCCAAGTAAATGTAGTGATTCGTGCTGTGGGGCTGTATAGCATGGCGTATGTGCGCAGTGTCTCGGCATATCCACACTAACACTAACAGCGACCATAGGAAAATATAGCCAGGGAGTGCATGTTGGGCTATCTCAATCAAAGGAAAGTGGTACTTCTGCACCCGCTGTCGGAAGCCACTCAACCACGCAGGCCTTGGGAATTCCACTGCATTACTACGCTGCGGCACATGGGCATCAGCGCAGAATGGGTGTTTGTTGCGTCATATCAAATTGCTACAGTTACACCAAAAGATGCTCAAATGCATCCTAAAACTGTCCAGCAATAGTTGCTGTTTGCGTGCTGAGGCCAGACAACAGCACACGCGTTGAATGCAAAAGTTTTTTTCAGCATTTCGTTCACCTGCTGTCTGTCGGAGTTTGTCGGTATTGTCAGATGTTGTGGCAACCAAATTGGGAAGGGCCATGGCGACGTCCTTTGATGATAGAGGAGGCAACTCGACCTCAGAGGAAGTGGTTATTACAAATCGTCTGGCTGAGCCTTCGCATCTGTTTGTGACACTGCATTTAATGTCGCCATCTTGGGTTTTGCCTGAAGCTCTAGCGACACCTGAGCTGACATTAGCTGCAAGTTGACCTATCTAGACTTGGCTTGCTGGGACTTCTCGTGTCGGCGTAGGGAACGGTGCTTGCGGCTACGAATAGACCCAGATGCTTCTTGGTTAGCTGAATTCTCTTTCACCATCTTCTTGTGGATGAGTCTCTCATTCCTAATTTTAGGGCATTATTTAGCCATCGCTCCATGGGCATCCGAGCAGTTGGCACACTTGACAGTCTTTGTCTTGCAAGTGCCATGCTGGTGTGCACCGCCGCATCGATGGCAGGATACTTCGTTGAGACAAACGTACGGCACTCACATGTCCAATCTTGTTGTACTTGTGGCACTGAAGAGGTCGGGGAACATACATTTGAACTGGATGTCTCACAGCCCACTTTCATGTGCGACGAAAGGGATTCAATCTCAAAAATTAATTTAACATACTTGAAGCGTGTAAATCGATGAACGTAGCAATAGCCGCCGTAGATTATAAGGGTCGACATCTGTAACGACACCTGATACCGTTTTTCTCCATGGACTAACAGGAACGGCCGCCACGTTGCCTAGCGCAGGAATTCCGTTCAGTTTCTCTACTGTAGCCTGGACTTAACATCAACGGCAAGGAAGCTCATCTAGGGATTCATTCTGATCTCAATTCCACTTGACACGCAACCAGCTGGTCGAAAAACTGGGTTAGCCGTCGCCTGTATATGGCATTAATGACACAGAAAACGTCCCTGTTTTGTCAACATCACTCTTTTTTGTTGATGCACTCACTGTTGATGTTCTGCGCAGTTACTTTCTGAGCAGACGCGATTCAACAAGTGTGAAGCTGCTGTCCGAGTCCGTTTCCGTCACTATAGAGTCACCCCTCGAATCTTGAAGCTCTTCTTCCGCAGCGTGGAAGTAATCCACGGGGCATGCCGCAGCCTGCTCGAACGTTTAGAGTTTTGGCTTAGTGTATTCTATTGCGTATCTATTGCGTATCGTGTTGATTTGACGCTCTTTTCTAAATTATTTGTACATAGTACATGCACATAGGACATTGTTTCAATGTAATAAATACCAAGTTTAAAGAAAGAAAACGCTTCTGTGGCGCATTGTACTAATACTTGATACTATTTTCTCTGCACTCAAAACACCTGTTCGAATCCCATGAGTGTAAAGTTTTGTAAACGTTGTTTACAATTCACAACATTAAAATAAATTACTAACAGCTTTCCTGGGGTGTGTTCCCATTTATGCTACATTATGTGATGCTTTTAGTTTTAAATCGACTAAAACCCAGCCGTGAACAGAGTCACGAGGGGATGGTATGAGAACGGTTAACACTATGCAATTACTTTCATCATAATCATTTCCTGCATTCAGTGAGTGTATGTTAACTTTAGGTTGCGTTCAGACCCACCTTTCAGCTACAATGGCCGTTTAACTCGCTGAGAGCGTTGAGTGCTCCGTCGGGACATGGCTTGGCAGTACGCCGCCCATCGTGCAACGCACATCATAATTCGCCTTGTCTACCGTTAGGATGATAGTAACGGGATTCTACGAGTGACAGATACTGCGCCTTTTCTTTCCCGTAAACCAATTATAAAACACCGGTGAATTTTGATGCTTTCAACGGAACACTGGTTGTGTTCAACAAGGGACTCGCGACGTACCCTGTTCAAAGTAACGCTCAGGCTTTCACATTTCTTCACTGCAGATTCTGCACTGCCCACGGAATTTTTTGACGCGAACCTTAATTTTAAGCCGAGATAACCACCTCGCATAGATTTGTGGACAAGATTATGGATGACGCTACGGCGTGTGTGTGGTAGTTTAAATGATGTACCCTCCCGCCGAGTACTTGACCTCTGTGATAAGAGGCAGCAGTCCTTGCCTGCTTTGTCCCTTCTGGCGCGGTCATGTACGTGGGAGTGACTTATTGTTTTTTATTCAAGTAAAATGTCTCTTTCTGACTGTTCTTGGTTATTGCGGCTTCCTGGGTCGCACTTCTCTCTCGCTCTGTCCATCGCGAGATGAGTGTGCCATGAGATGCAGTGTCCATGTCGCACACTTCATATTTCGATTCCGCATTCTAAGCCCCGTTGCCTGCTTCAACGGCCTCAACCACCACTCGTTTCGCAAACCTGTTTTGCACGGTTCCCGTTCCCGTAACTGCTCCCATGTGTCAACGGATATTAGGAAGTCAGCATACGATCCTTATCCTTCTGCACCTTCTGCTTCAATAATTTCAAGACAGAGCGAAGAATGAGGACGAGAAGAAACACAGAGACGCACACACAAAGCGCGGAACGTTAAACGGCATCTATTTCATGAAAGCAGGGCACTCGTAAAGGTCTTCAACATATAAACAACACAAATAAGTTACGAACCCTTAAGCTCTCCGTTTCACTAAATTGATTTCAAGCTCTGCGCTTTGTGTATGCGCTTTTGTGCCTCTTCGAGTGCTGTCTTCTTCACGCGAAGTTTTGGAATTTCCGAATCTAAAGGCCGACCAGCCCAACTTTATGTCTTACTTTTCCTTCTCTACCAACGATTCTTCTTGGAGGCGGGTACCTGTCACGAGGGCCAGCTTGGCAGCACATTTCCCACGGAACGCTGAAAAGAGGTCGATATTCCCGTGTGGATTGAGGAGTTCAGTCGAAATACTGCCTCCGAGGAGCACCGTCCTATTGAACACGATTGCGTCGATCACCTTGTCTTTTTGACAGCTACGTTTCACTGTCTGCCGTTTACGTGCGGCGTCTAACTCGACATGCGCCGTTATGTTTGGCGCTACGGGCCTATCACTCCTTCTCGCTACAATCGCCGCATGCATATACGGACATTGCGCTGCGTAAGGGTTATTCGAACTTTCACATTGGAAGCACTGCCCTTGCCAGTCAATTTTATTCTCTGGTTTGGGGTGTCGCTGATCGGCTATTTTGCCCTTTTCTACGTGGGAATGGCTATCCGCAACTCGTTCTCTTGCAATGTCCGCGCATTTAGAGTCTGCACCCAGATGAGTTCTGCTCGCACTCCTTTCTCCCGCCGCCTCCCGAATCGTTTGAAGTCGACGAGCCAGTTTGTCCGCCCCCAAGCCAGCTCTCTCTCTCTCTCTTTCTCTCTCTCTCTCTCTCTCTCTCTCTCTCTCTCTCTCGCGCGCGCGCAGCTTCTGTAGCCTCTTGGTTTGGTCTTGGGATGTTAACGTCCCAAAGCGACTCAGGCTATGAGAGACGTGGACTCCGAAAATTTCGACCACCTGGGGTTCTTTAATGTGCACTGACATCGCACAGCCCACAGGCGCCTGACTTTTCGCCTCCATAGAAAAGCGGCCGCCGAGGACGGGATTTGATCCCGTGTCCTTGGGCACAGCATAGTCGAGCGCCTTAACCACTGCGCCTCGATCCCCGTTGGGGATTGTAGCCTCTTTCCTTAAGCCGGCTTTCAGTTGGTCATGGACAAGTAGAGCGATTAACTTGTCAAACGTTCCGGCTTTGTACGCTCCTGCAGAAATGTAGCTGTAAGCGCTCAGTGAATGTTTTCCAGGCTCTCTATTTTTATTTGTCATGGTCAAATAATCGTCTGTGACATTCGGTCGCTGAGAGCCCAACCTCGTCGACCAGTACAGATTTCACCTTGTCATATTCGCGATGCTCTTCTGGTGTAAGACGGGTTGAGAGGTAGGCGCTATAGGCTACATATTATCTCTGCAATTGTGGATCCAGGTAGAACGAGAGGAAGAAGATGGCTTAGACAGTATGAAAGAGCACTGAACAAGGGTAGGGGGGGGGGGGGGGGGGGGAGGCCTCAGTTCGTAGGTCGAGCCAACGTTTCGACAAGGGGACTTGTCTTCGTCAGGTCAGACTTATCATCACTGGCAGGGGTTTAAATACGCTTTTGCTTCCGAAGAAGAAAAACAAGGGAGAGGGAGAGTGGGTGAGAAAAAAGTAGGCCAAGGAGCGAAAAAAAATATAAAAAATTATTCAGTATTTACTTCTCTGCTTAGGACCGGTGATCCTGTGGCCTCAAAATAAAAAAATAAAAGTGGCAGACTACAATGCGGAGTGGAGGACTAGTCAGCACCTAAAGCAGGTTCGGTGCAGACTCACTTTTCTTGAAGAAGGACAAAGAAACAGAGTAATAACAGCACAGTGAACCACACCTTGCACGCAAAAAAAAAAAAAAAAATGTGGGGAACATAGTTTGACCCTATAACGCTTTCGGCACTTTGAATGCTTTTAGCAGGCTCTCACTTGACGCGAACGGGTTGTGAACATCCCCTGCGGCTGCTCATTTTAGTAATTTAAGTAGTTTCGTAGTTCAACAGAGCCGGCGCAGGCCTCGGCGTCGCCCGCGTCGTCAACAGCACACAGAGACACACCCGCATTAGAGCGCATTCGAGCCAATTGAAGCTCGCGTTCAAGGGCACGTGCCGTTCTTGAGCTAATTTGGGGCTGTACTTTTCCCTCTGAATAGTGGCGTGTTTGCCATATGCACGCTGTCTCCTCTGTTTGTCATGCTCTCGTTGGCTCTCGTACAACTTGAATTTCTTTTGAGTTTCAAGTGAGTCTCGGTTTCGCTAACTTGTGACTGTTTCATATTTCGGTCAATATTAATGACGGCCTATTTAGTTCCCAAAATACAGCTCGGCTCAGACTACCATGCGTTCCCCTGGCTGCCGTTCTCCCTCGTGTTTATTGTTTCTGTTGCACCCTGGGCTGTAGCTGCGCTGTGGTGCTATATATAGGCATATAGATCGCCGTTGCTTTCCGCTGCTGTCCTCTTTGACCTGCTACTCACTAGTGCTGCATCATTGTAGCAATGCGATGAAAGGCTTCCTTTAACGACGAACCAACCTCAGGTTCCGCCAGGATCTTTTCGCTGTACATTTCATTGGTCTTTGTCGATTGTCTTCTCGAGATCTCTAAGATGTTACGTCCTGTTCGACTGCGCCAGTCGTGGTTTCCTTTAGAACTGTGCCAGCAGGATCGATGTGTTATATATCCGGTTATCTATATTCTACGGCGGAGTTGAGGGTTGTGCGGAGACTTGAAAAGGATCAGAGACTAATTAGTTACAAGCAGTAAATGTATAGATATCATTATCAACGACTAATGGACAAACTTTCCGGACTTCTCGCGGACCCTCTGCGCGCATCTCATTAGTCGGCATGGTGTCTCGCTCTGACGCGTCCAAATCGTAGTCGAAGAAACATGGCAGTGTTTATCGTTAGAGGCTGACACAAAAGCTATATAAATGACTCAGAAAATTAAGCGGATGTTCGCTAGTTAGGGAGAGGCGGTGGTGAGAAAGTGAAATGCACGCTTCTCGACAGCAAGCGGAAATAAACATGTTTTCGGCCATTTCTTACCTCGTGCCGCACGCGCACATAAGAGAAACATGCACCACATGTGTGTATGCTGCATAATCAACCAAAACCAAACTGATGATAGCCGTTAGCCGTTCTGAATGTATGGTTGAAGGCATATGTTTCGGACTCCGGCGCTTTGGGCGCAGCGCATCGTCCACGCGCAAGCGCTTCTACTGGCGGCTTTTCGAAGAACTTGATTTTGCACCCGAGAAGCATGCCATTTTGAATGTAGGGATATGAGTATGCAGTACAGCACTAATAATTGGTTTTCCTCTCAGTTATTATATGGCATACTAGACTCCCCAGAAGCAATCGCTTGACAACTGGACAGCTTCGGCGAATGGGAGGACTCTAAAAAAAAAAAAAAAAAGCTCTTTCGCGGAACCAGAAGAGCACGGGTTGTATCTGAAGATGTGCCCGAAGGTGCCGGTCAAGGCGTGCTCCTTTGGCGCTCGGCAGCTCTGTCGTTGTTTATAGTTTCCGCTCTGTGCATGGGTCCAATCGAATGCCTGTGCATATGAGACCTCTGACAGCGCAGTGCTTATAAGAAAAGAAAGCATGGTTCCGCAAACTCCACAGCGCGTGCTGTCCTGTGGTTTTAGGACCATCGATATTGTCGAGACGTATTTAAAAAAAAATAATTGCTGGATGCGCAGTCGGGAATAGTATGACGCGAAGCACGGGTACGAAGTGCGCGAAGAAGCTTACTGCACATTGGGGCCCAGGGACATTTTCGAAAAATGCGCTGTCCAGATGAAAAGCTTCTGTACGACGTCGGGATGGAGGTTAGTTTTATCTCCACAACGCAAGCACGTCTTGAATGTAGGCAAGGTAGGACTCCATGGGGGATTGGGCGCGAGGAGAGAGTTCTGTCTTTGCTACGAGAGCCCGCTCAATGGTCTTCCCGAACAAGCCTGGAAGCTTTTGCGTACAGATTTTCGAGGTCACCAGCTCTTGTTCGTTATTTTTGAACCACGTGCGAGCGGTTCCCGCCAAATAGAAAATGGTCTTAGCCATCATGATGGTCGCATCCCGGTGATTGTTCCTGCTGCAGCGCTCGTACTCATCCAGCCAGACGTCAACGTCTGGCTTGTCTTCGCCATTGAAGTTGGTAGAGTGGCGGATTTTCGTAAAGGATACGGGCTGAGCAGATGTCTCCTCGATGGTAGGGAATGCCTCGGAAATCACAGGGGCCGTTTCTGACGTCGTGATGATCCCAAATAGGTGGTGGACACTGCGCAAATCCAGCTTGTGGCAGCGTAAATGGACTAATCTGTGCGCACTGTGATCTTATGTAGTTACCTCCACCAAGATAATACGTGGCGAGAAGATTAGCCCAGGAAACACAACAGCCGATGACTTGCGTAAATGTTCTGGCAAGCGCCAACCTTCTTCTTAGCACTAACCGTTGCTTCAGCTTCGTCTTCTGTCCCTCTGTTGTAAATTGTTGCTTTCTTCAATGGATATTCAGGGGCGCAGGGCATATATGTAACAATATTGGCGCATGGGGTAAAGGCGCAAGAGTTCAGACTGTTCCAAAAGAAAGAAAAAGCGAAGAGCTATTGTACGCTTGAGATAAATTTGTCGATGAAGAGGAGGGTTTACTTGGAGCAATGGCCGAGGCAATCACTTGATAAAAATTGAATCAATAATCTTTGGATAGGCTTCAGTCGTCGTCTGAGAAGCGATAAACTAGCTGCACCGAGGATAAATCTGAGCCGCTTTGCAAGAGTGGCGAAAAGGTCACTACATAGAAGGTGACGGCATAGTGTACTTCAAAGCTCGTTGGCTTCCAGATGTCCATGGTTGATGGGGAAGGATTGCATGCGAAATACTGAGAGAATAAGACTATTGTGAAAAGTCATTTTTGAAATTAAGGCACAATTCACAATCAAAGCCCATATTATGGCCCATACTTAGCAGAGCGCTGAAAACGGTTAATAAATTGTCTTGCGGTACGAACTGCGAAACGAAATGAAAACGAGCGTTATTTGCCAGTCTGTAAAGGCTCTTGCACTGGATCCCCACTGAGTTCATGATGAAGGTGTTTTGTGGCAAGAAAGCGCAATAATAATTCCTGGTGAGCGAGTTATTTCATATTGCTCTTAGGAATGCCTGTCGTCCGACAGAAAATGCGAGGACCGAAATATGCAGCGTAAGAGGCAAGGTAGAAAATGTGAAATAATCTATCCAATCTGCTTGACAACAGGAGAACCGTCACATATTCAACACCCTGTATTATAATTAGCTCACCCAATCGTATAGCTTTCTTTTGAAGTTTGAACATAGCTATGTTCGGTGCTCCTGTTTGTAAAAGGGTCCAACATGTCTACGGCAAAACAAGCGGCGAATTATTCCTTTGAAATCTAAACAGAAGCTTTAAATTAGGCCTCATCAGATAACACTGTCAGCGTTTTTATGTTTTCCATGCGTTTCATTCGAGTTCTCAGACCAGCGCCATGACGATCGTGGCGCTGCTTTTGACGCTGTGGATGGGTACAAGTCGGACGATATTGTCAGAGAATCAAGATGGCGGCAACTGCGCAGTTCATGGGCCTGGCGTATATCAGTGCCCACCACACTCTCCACCGAATTTTTACCGGGCGTGTCCGAGTGGCAAGAGTGATGCTCACAGTCGGGATCATCCAAAGAAACCAGCTCATACACCAAAACAGCAGCTCTACGTTCAGCGTCGTTGTTATCCAGCGCACCGGCACAAACAATCTTTTTCTCTTTTGACTATGAACCAGTAATAATAGGATTAAATAAGATTGCCGTATTAAATTTAAAAAATTCGGTATAATTATTCGTCTAATAATTAAGCTGTATATCCTACGTAATATCCGCCTTGCTACAGAACTGAGCTGCAGAAACCATACAGCCATATATAACTTTTGTGGTTTCTAAGGTAAATATTATTGAGCCGGCAGAGAGATCACCCAGGTGATATTTCTGTTGTACTTCGCAGCGTTTTATAGTGTGTACTGGTTTAGTCCATGTCTCTGCGATCGTCCGTGCTGTTCTTGTTGGTGTTACCATTTGCCAAATGTCACTTTTATCAAACAAGGCGGACCAGTTCGCGGATCTGTTGAGCAGCTGAGCGAGTCGTGGTCTTCGCGAACGGTGGGGTATGCATACGCGCCATTCTTCAAATGTGAGTCATCCCGTTAAGGCTAGCGGCTTATTAAGCAGTCTTTGTGTGACGTGAGGTTCTTGGCACTTCCTATTTTTGAATCGCGAGGGAGGGAACCGTGCGGTTGAGAGTTATGCGAAAGAGGTGGACGCTTTTGGTGGTTTGTTTACATTATCGGTCTATAATATGACTATGACAGTTGTTTGATCCTTGACTTTACAAGCGGGAACTCTTGGGCCTCTGGTTACCTCGCCGGGTGTCAGGACAGATCATAGAGTTCCTTACACTAACTAGAGGGAAAGCTGAGGGCGCTGCACTTCAGCCACCATGGGCGCGCTAAGAATCATGGGCCGGTGTGCTACTTGTTGCGGGACAGTCGGTTTTTCTCGGGTACGTGGAGTGGCGTTACTGCGATGTTTCTTTTTAGTCATCATCATCATTTAAAGGTGCGTACATAGACCACGAAAACCATAGTAGCAAAGGCGCAAAAGCAGACGTCGCCAATAAATGGTTTTTAGTCCCGAAATGCCACTAAAAGCTTCCTTAAGTGATTGCACAACCACAAATATTTTCATAACGTTTTTTACTTCAAACTTTGCTTATTAAGTGCGAAATATTGGTATTTGTGCTGCTCAAAACTAAGCCAATAGGAGAAAGAGCCATCGCTTATATTAGATAAATATCACACCAACATGCTGTTTCTCTCTATTTTTGAAATTTATAGTCACAATATTTAATCTTAGGACATCATTTACGGTCGAACAACGTTTATCTTTGCATTAGTTTTGGCCAAAAGTTGTAGTTCTGCACTCGGTAGCTCTCCGGCCCATGATGCTTTGAGCGCCCATGGTGGCTGAACTGGCCGTCTGGAAACTCCATGTAAACTCCCATAGACGGCAGCACAGCTTTCCCTCTAGGTAAGAGTAAGAAACTCTATGGGACAGCTGGTGTAAGACTCCTAGATCTGTCTCTTGCTGCCGTAGCCGTACCAACTCTTTTGTGTATACTCAGTTAATTTTACAATCCCAAAAAACAAGCACACCTGACGATCCGGCAATTGTCACTCATTAATTTTAATCTGTAAATTATTAAAATTTATTGCTGTCTTCGGCTTCCTCTATGTACTTCCTTCTCAATTCCTGGCTGTACTTTTAATGTTTTCGGGACTGTCTGGACGGGCACATCTGAGAAGCATGTGTGCTTCAGCATCAGTAATAAAGGAGTAATAGCGTCGTCTTCCGTACGTGTGCATGTCGCGCGAGCCGTACGGTCTGCTACAAGTAGACCGACCGATCACCGATTCAGACTGTGACAGGGAAACACGCAATATCCCTGGTGAAGTAAATCTGCGGGCCGTTGAAAACACGTTTTTAACATGCAATGGTAAATTATATTTAAAAAAAAAAAAACCAATGTAATAGTTATCCGTAGGGCTTAGTTCAGTTTTTTTGCTGTGAAGTGGCGTGAGGAGTAGTCAAGCAGATGTATTCCAATATGCGAGCATGCAGACGTCTCTGTGACGTCCGCGAAGTCGTCTTGCTAGACGTGTAAAGAATTGAAACGCATTCGCAGGGCTGCGTATACGCTACAAACGCCGCTGCCAGGCTTTAGTGAACGACGGCGCGAGCATCGAGGCACCCTAATGGGACGATGTATGTGGCTTCTAAAGGACATAAAAGATTTGGTTTGGTTTGTGGGGTTTAACTTCCCAAAGCGACTAATGCTATGAGAGACGCCGTAGTGGAGGGCTCCGGAAATTTCAACCACCTGGAGTTCTTTAACGTGCACTGACATCGCACAGCACACGGACGCCTTGCTTTTCACCTCCATCGAAAAGCGGCCGCCGAGGCCGGGATTCGATCCCGCGTCCTTGGAAACAATAGTCGAGTGCCGTAACCACTGCCCCACCGCGGCGGGGTGGACAGAAAAGATTGGTTTGGTTTGTGGGGTTTAACGTCCCAAAGCGACTCAGGGACAGAAAAGAGTAGAAAGGGGATGCATAATGGGTCACGCATGGTAAACATCTGCGTCTGTGTCGGCGGTCATGAGTGGGAGTAAATATGTGCATATTGGTTGTGTTGGTTGGTTTCAGCTTTGGTCATTGGTTTCGCTAACACTATCATCCACGTACTGCCCGGCCCGACTGGCTGTCGCTGTGTCAATCACTGATCAGATATCGTTCATCAGTTCACTGCTCTCACTCAGGTGGCCAATGGATTTCGAGTGCATGCGGTGTTGTGACCGGAGTTCCGGCCGAGGTATGCGCAGACTCTAGCAGCTGACAATGGAGCCGTACTGTTGTGACTGGAGTTCCGGCCGAGGCATGCGCCGACTCCAGCAGCTGACAATGGAGGCGTACTTAGCGGACGCCGGCGAGCGACCGCCGCACAAAAGCAGCGAAGCGGCGGCGACGGCAGGTCTTTCCGGCTGCGACGACCAACCCTTCCACCCCCCTCCCCCCTCCTTCAGGATAGAGACCAGCTGCCCTTCGAGCCTTAATCCCCGTGGCGCCACGATGGCGACAACCGGGCACTTATTCTTGTGCTTAATGGGCACGAGGCGCGTCGCCGAGCAGCATGGATCCCGTTCGCCGAATTCTCGAGGCAAGCAGGTGATCCCCTTGGAATTTCGCGGGGTGAATGACCACCGTCAAACGGCGACTTCTGGGACCATTTTGCCCTGGTACCGAAACTCCATCGCCCGCACAAAATCGTCATCGACATCAGAAGATTTGCCCTCGTTACCGGAAGATGTGCAAGGAGGTTCACCCTCGGCAGTGGGCGGCACCTCAAGTGATCCCTAGCCCCCGCTGATTGGATAGTATCGATGAACTTTGTGTCCCCAGCTAGGGAACTGGGGATAACAAATCATATTTAACTGACGGATTTTGTTTGGACAGATAGCTCCGCCTTCCTCTCATGACTTGTACCTTCTTCAGTATTTAGAAAGTGTATATAAACGTTACTTTTTGCCTCTCCTCCCTGGCTGTCTTCCGCCTCGATGCATCGTAGCCTCCTGAGCCCGCTGCGGTGAAGCTCGCCCCCTGAACCCGATTCAGTTCAGCGGTCACGGGGATGATCAGTCGCAACTTTTTGTCAGAGCCACGGGGCTGAAGAACCTATGAATCAAGAGGCGACATGGGGGCCTGTCCTATGTTGTTTGCAAGCTTGCAAACTACAACATTATCATCATAATCATCATCATCATTAGCCGGACTGTCTAGGGTCTGTTGCAAACAACAGATCCTGGTATTGGATCTTCAAGAGTATTGAATTGCGCCTCAGCCTTAATGTTGTTGAATAGCCGTAATTCGTAGGAGGCCTTATGTTAAACCAAGCATTGTTACTTGATTGAGAGGTCTTAAGCGAATCCTATCGTGGCGAGTCCTGGGATGGAATGAGTCTTTGTATATCAATCTTGGTTGCAACACAGAGTGGACGAGGAGGTGGGCGACAGTGGATTTGGCACTACTTGACTTCTGAAAAATTCAGCGCGTTAGGTGCAACATTTGGGACACCTCCTGGCGTGCTGTGAGAAGCCAGGCGCTGCATCAACGTGATCACTATAACACCGTAAGAAGACGCCGAAACTTGAGCTTCCAATTATATCTCCGTGCGATGCCAATCAATCTCTAACACAGAGAAAAGTGTTTTGTGGTGTAAATCATCGTCAAAAATCTCATGAAAGGCTAAATATATGTAATTACGCAGAATCTTCCACACCTGCGCATACTTTTTTTTGTTTCCACGTATCAGTGCACGAACACCGCAAATAAATGTTGCTAACTGTAAAATATTACTTCAACATGTTTTCCCCGTTGCTAACTCATTGCGAACATTTCCAGATCCTTCTCGGTGACGAAATGCGCTTCTTAAAATGTATTTGTTTTTGTGCTTCTTTTGCAGCAGATAAAAACTTACCTTCCCGGGAAAGACATGAAAAATTTCCGCATGTCTTGTAGCAATTGAGTGCAGCTCTTTGATGAGCAGACTGCGCCCACACCGTTGCGGGTTAGGCCAGCCCAGGAGCTGGCCCCAGTGATTGTACCCGGAATACCTCATAGGTTAGGAACCACCGGATCAGTATCGTTATGCTTCTTTAGGATTACCTGTGCACATTCAGTCCTCGATCGGCTGGCGTGCTGTTTCTTGCAGGTGGCTTCTAAGTAGCCGTGTCAGATTGAAAAACGAGCAAATCTATCAGAGCATTTTTTTTTTTTTGCAAACCGCCTTTTTCACAAGGCCGCTCTACGCATGCGCGCCTCTCCCCTGGTTGAAAACAAACCACCAGCCCAAGCTTATGGTGGCTCCTGGCCTCCGTGAGCGACCCAGCCGTAACTAATCTCGGAGGCCATGTGTATTTAATATTCTTGACAGGCGTATGCGACAGATGGCGGTAGCTGTCCAGAACACACACCGTCATTTCGCTGGCGCCAAGGGCGTTTTCAACCAGTAGCAGACGACTTTTCAATCACTCCCAGAGGGCGCCACACTTTGTGAAAAAGGTGGATTGCTCTTGACACTTTGAGGGCATTCCATACAAATGTTTGAACAGAGGAAATGGTACATAATCCGAGGTTCTTCGATGCGGCCGTTTCTTTGTTATTGAGAGAATTGTATGAAGCGAGCGAAAGAAAATGAGTTAGCTTCTCGATGAGCACATGAACTTGCTGTATTTGAAGATAATCTGAGGAAATTTAATGTTTGCGTGAGGTTTTGTGGCCTTTATTTACCTTCAAAGTGCACCAGGCTCACATGTTCCCACCACATTGAAGACTACGTTGTCAATACTATTATTTTCCAAGTACTTATTCTGAGTAATATTCTCTTGAGAATTCCTAGTTCCCTCTGGCTTTAACTATATATCCTCATCTTTATCGAATAAGCAAGCAGACGATTTGCCCTCAAAGTGCCGATCGCTAGAAAGTTCATTAGTTCCGCCGTCATTTATTACTGCGACACTACACTGCTCAAATGATCCAAGTTTCTTTTTTCAGACGATCGATCATGAGCACCTGCAGTAAATAAGGCTACTCCGCGTAATACTTCATAAGAATACGGTACCTAGGGACAAAGATATGATAATAAATTAGGGAATTAAGGGGCGATGTTTTCGTTTGTGGGAGCTCAACATTTGAAATGCAACGTATCACTTTTTTTTACGTAGAAAAATACATCGTCCACTGTGCTTTATTTACACAGCATGTTAAATTGCGTCCTAAATTCACAATTTAAACGAGAGCGTTTGAAAATAAAGGTTAATTTGGCACCCGATTTACATTTTTGATAAACATTACGCGGTATAGGTGAGAAATGGAGCAGCAGACGTGACAGGTACGCGAGTTAATGGTGGGTGTGTGACATGTGTGCGAGAGTATATTGGAAATTACGCTCACATTACGGACGCTACCCCAGATCGATATCGTACTTGCTAGCCCTGGGCATTACAACGCAAAGAACAAACAACTGCGTTATTATTTTGTTAGAAGCATGATTTATTAATGAATGCTTTCCCCCCAAAATCTGCGATTTAAGGATTACATGCGAAAGCCGATCCTATCGGTTGTTCTCTCCTCATTACGGCCCGTTTGTTCAATTAGTGGTCCACGAATGCATCTTTGATATTCAATATCGTGGTGCACTGAACTTCCACCATTATTCAGGCATCTAGCTTTTTACAACCCCGTCTAAAGCTTTTAAATACACGATGAAGAAAAAAAATATGAAATCGTAATGACGCGTTCCGAGTTGTTTCATTTATTCATAGCCATAACCAGACAAAACGAACCATTAAAAGGCCAATCGCTGTTATAAATCTGCGCGAAGGATGCACAGCAAGAATCTAGAAATTTTTTAAGAATTTTAAGCTTTCAATATGGGAAGTAATTTTTGCAAAAATAAAAAAAAAAGGTCAACAGCTGGCCTATTGAAAACAGCGCTTCGGGAGAGTGCTAAGGCTGCTGGGACAATTAAGCTATCTGGACTATGTTTCATAAATCGTTCTATTTATAAAGGCATGAACTCGAGCAAAGAGCATTTAGGTCTTGTAATGAAAATGATGTATGAAATCAAGCAATGTTGGGAACAGTACGCTACAACACACGCTAAAACCCCACCATCCCGAGTCGTCGGTTGGCATTCATACATTCATACTGTGACTTGCTGTGAACATGCTGAGTTATTTCACTTGCTTCTTGCGAACGTACGTCCTGAGGTAAAAGTCTGAAAAAAGAGTCGCGAAAAGCAATCCCTCCATGGTACCTACAAAGGCGAGAATCCGCGATATGCCACAGTCCCGAAGCACAGCTATGAACGCGTGCAGCGACAGCGCGGCGAACTGGGCGATCTGGAAAAGTGTGACGTACTTCTTCCACCAGAGGTGCGGCCTCAGCGCTGGTCCTAACGCGGCGAGCGCGTAGTACGCGTACATGACCACATGCACGGCAGAGTTGAGCAGCGGGAAGGAGAACACGTGACCCGTCATGCCCATCGTGATGACCAGCCACACGGACCACAGGGCCAGCGAGTGGTGCAGCAGGTGCAGGAAGCTCAGGTGCGTCGTCTTCTTGCGCAGAACAAAGAAGAGCGTGTCCAACATCTCGCCGGCCTTCATCAGCATGTAGTACCAGGCCCTGGTGAGGAAGAACATGTTGTCGTCCGTGGGCCGCGGGTCGGCGGCCCAGCACAGGACGCTCTGTCCGGGCCTCCGCATGCCGGCGTACGAGACCGCAAAGTAGATAAAGTACACGCTGAGTGCTACCATCACCACATTGTAGGCGACCACCACACGGCGCACGTCGAACGGTTCGCGATTTCTCATGAGCCATGGCCCCAAACGTGTGGCAAGTAGAAGGTAGAGGCCGATGACTGTCATCACGGGCAGCGGGCTGCCCATGAAGAACCATGCCCGCGTACGGGGGTCCGCAAGGAGCACGTAACGCTCGTGAAGGCTTTGAAGCGGCGAAGCGGATGCGTTCATGGCTTCGCTTGTGTGCGCGGTTTCCGCCATCGCCTTTTATCCTAATTCTCTTGGGAGGGGTGGGACCACAGCCTGGTTCGAAGGACAGAAAAATAATTCCGCAGCTTACCGAACCGAGGCCGATTATCAGCCTACCATGGCCCGTAACAACTTCCTCGAGGCGTCACACAGCCTGCACTCTTGGCCACGCTCAGCGATCCCTGTACTGTCCGTCACCGGCGTGCGTCAGTCGTCCTGCATGATCCGGACTAGCGCACGGCCCGGACGACGTCTTTAGACACGCGCGATGATTCCGAAATTGTTTCTATATATGAAATATGGGTGTAAGTTTTGTGCAGTGCGCATTCCGCGACCTTGCCCGAGGCCGTGACGCTACTAGACATGGTGGATATTTGGGAATCCGTGGTACTTGAATATGCATGATGCATCGAAATTGCGCCATGCATACGTGCCTTAACGCATGTCGAGCTTCCTATGATCTTGAACGATATTCTGTCAACAGGCACTAATGCTTACATTGCACGATGTCATAGGGAGACTTGACAACAAATGGAGTCACTTGTCGACTTTTATCGGCCGGGATGTTTCCTGACCGGCCCGTACTTAACGTTTAATGGCCGATACTTAAGCTGGCCGCACTGCTCTTAAGAGTATTTCTTGGTTAATGGCCTAGATGTGGTACAGTGTGCGGATGACAGATGCGAAAAAAAAGGAAATTTAGAAAGCAATGAATTTCAGAATCCGACGGGTTAGTGCAAGGAACGAAATGCGACTGCCGAACAGCCAAGCCATGCACAATTAGCGCTTTCCTAAACACATGAAGTGTATCCGTGTCACGCCTGGATTGTCTACTGAAGAAATGCATACTTGGAGGTAACTGTTTTGAACTCATGAGTACACAAAGGACAAGACAAATAATGTCGCAACTTAAATATATATATATATATATATATATATATATATATATATATATATATATATATATATATATATAGCGCCCACATTGCAGCAAGGATAACAATGTGTACCACCTGAGCTGCTTATAATTATCCTTTCTCAGCAGTGGCTAAGATGATGCTTTCTCGTGCATTGCTGGCTATACGAGTTTGCCATTTGGTTGAAAACTGAGTCAGGATGAAATCATTCGAGGATTTTGAATTATGAAGAGGAAAGTAGAGGTCCATGCTGACTTCATAGCCATTTTCTGCCGTGCTAGTGAAAACATTTAATGGCCATAAAAGATGTTATTGGATTTTTCTAACGGGCCGCCAGCGAGGTTAACTGGTACTGATGTTGTCACATGGAGTCTTGCACAGCGTATACTTTCCCTTCTCGAAACATTACATGGTCCGTTACACCTGCGATGTACCTCGGAATACAAGCTTGAACACTACAAGGACACGAAACATTAGTGCAGTGATGAATCTAGGCGTGTGTATTCGAAAATGACGAAGTATGGTAGCCTTGATCTGTTGCACGTTCGAGTGCGTACGATTTGTTCACCGTTGTGAAAGTCTAGTATGTATTCCAAGCGGTATCCCTGTCAAGGGTTAGTGTACAGAAAACACATAAGTGGCTCACGGGTTTCTTTTTGTGAGAATAAGTCGAAAAAATTAGTTTCGCCCATTGAATAGCGAAGGGCTTGGTTTGGCTCATTCATTTTTGCTTTTTTACTATGCGATTGAAGTGATTTTTATCGGCAAACAGCTTTCCATGTTCGGCTGTGCGTTCACATGCCCCAGTGTTTGTCGTCTCCCGGAAACATCAAAGATGGTAGCGGCTTTCTGCATATTAAAAATTATGTTCTCACTGGAATACATAAGTACTGTGAACAGAAAGCGCCCCTAGGAATATTTGCTTAATGAAATCTTGTTTATCGTCCTTTATACTGCGGACGAGAGGGTAAGGATGCCTCAAAGCTTAAAATATTGTAGTACGATTGTCGGCAAAACATTTCTTCCTTCGTTTATAGAATAGTACAACACCATGGATGCGGGAAAAGGCTTCTTTGTCCTATGGGGATTGAACTGGTTGACCGGATATCATAGGCAATATTTTCTTTAACTGCTGTGGTTCAATATTTTTTCTGGGATATGTTGCATGTGACTGTAAAGAAAGAACTGTCCAGTTGCAACATATGATATACGGTTTCTACCTGCCGACGGTTGTGCCACACAACTTATTCAATTTGCTTTGGCTCCACTGTGTTTGAAAATTAATAATTGCTTTGAGCCATGCAGATCTGGACCCTCGATCAGTGAGAGAATCATTGAAAGTGCGACTTATCTAAAAACACGCTACAGTGCCCAAAGCAATAAACCTGATTTTAATTCACCTGGCTCATCAACACCATTTTTGAAACAGTGCGGCCTCAGTTCCACCGGCCGCTTTCAATATTGTTTACTGTAATTGGAATCCCCCCCTCCCCCTGCATTTTTTCATCATGTACAGCGAATAAAAAAAGAGACCAGTGACGTGGGGTCTAAAAATGAGGCAACAAAGTTTTTCTTTAGCACCGAGGGTTCAAATGCTGCTCGTGATTATGAATTATTTAATTTATTACAAGTGTTACTAAGTCTCCACCCCGAGGTTCCTGGCGTCAAACAATGACGACGATGTACAACGGATTTCGGATAATAGAGCAGAAAGCATGTAAGCAGCATCGACCTTCTTTACGTGTGTGTGGGTGTGTCTGTGTGCCTCTCCTATGTGTTGTCACCTGTTCTTATGAGTGGTTCATCATGTCAACGGATTTCGGATCCAACGAGCGTTCTGAACATAAAAGGTTGGGAGGTACAGCCGACTAGCTAGTCGTGCAAAACATCAGAATGGTGCTTCAAATTTTAAGGCGAAAGCCTGTCTAGGCTCTTGGAATGAAATCCCGTGTGTGAGAGTTGTGCGCGAGATTTGTGCGCGAATTTTGTGCGCGAGATATGTCATATTTCGCGAGATTCCGCAAGATTCCGCAAGATTCCGCGAGATGTGTTCTTGTCTAGCATTTCTGCCATCTGAAATCCTACACTTGAACGCAGGCCAAGGAACGCCACGCAACAGGAGGGATGCTGTACCGTCCAAACTTAACTTGCTGGAGAAAGTGCGACAGATACTGCGCCTTTCCTTTCTTGTAAACCAATTATAATTATATGTAGCACTGCACCGAACGCCGATAAACGTCAAACGATGATAGCTAAATGATAGGAGAGGAACAGTAGGCTTTCGCCATTCCCTTCTTAAGAGACATCTTAGAGATCTACTAATTTTTTTTCTGCAGGCTGATCACTGTGTAGAAACGGAGCGCAGTAGTAGGTGGCAGAATGTCAGTGGGCGGATGGGTTTAGGAAGGTAAATAAAGAGATGTGGGAGAGGCCTTTGCCCTGCAATGGGTGCAGTCAGACTGGTGAGGATGATGATGATTTAGGGGCAGCACTCCTTGGGCAAGGCCACCTTCCCTCTGTTAAACTGGGAGCAGATATGCTGCGCAGCAAAGCTTTACCATTATCACATAAACATTCTCAGTCGTCTGGGGGACGGAAAAAAATCGCGGAATCTAGCGGGGTGTAGCTACTGCGGCCAGCTTCCGAACACGCGATGAGTGCCAGTGGAGGAGGAGAAGGGGAAAATTTTATTTATTATAAATTTAGTTAGACATTCCAAGGAGGGTCTCTTAGAACAGGAGTCCTCTGGTGTGCGTAGAGGGAGATAAATTTTATTGAGTCTGACGCAGCGAGATGTGCACCACACGAGGGAAATGAATTGGTGCTCCCGATGTATGTGGCCGTAAAACCTATTTCTGATGACCGCATACCACGGAGAAGTAAACAAAGGTTAACTTGTGAGCTAGATTGGATCGTTAGGGGACATTTCGTGGTCCTCTGTGGGGATTTTGCGGATGGGAGAATTGTCGACGAAATTCGGTTGATGGTGGCATCAGAGCGGCACGGTGAAAGAGGCGTCAACGAAATTAACAGCGGCGTATCACATGTACTTGATAAGCCAAGCCGGCAGGTGGTCGGCAAGCTGTGACATTTTTTCAGGACACAGTATACGTAGTAAGCGCTTAGAAAAAGACCTCCAGGACAGAGCAGCTGGGGAATTCAAGTTTTTCGACAGCACAAATGGGCCAGATTAGAGATTTCGCTGGTACAGAGCGCCGTCGGGGAGAGCAAGTAGCCTTATAATAAAGGGCTCAAGGAGTTTCGGTCGGGTCGAGACTTTCATTGAGCAGCCGAACTAAAAGTCTAGGGCTCTGCATGTCGGCTACTTTGAGGAAATCGGAAATGACTTAGTTGAAAAGCCCTTCATCGATCTTACTCGAATCGAGTGTGCCAAGTGTCCCCACTGCGTTACAAAAAAAAAAAAAAAGGCAACCCTCGTCGTAGCGCACACACCTGCACTTGACAATGAAATTGAAATAATATTCTTCTTGGCAAAAAGAACAATTGATCTCCCATGTCCGAACAACCATTAGGTACGTGTGGCCGGTCAATGATGAAAATCGCCAAAAGCAGAATGGAGAGTAATTAATACAATCACTCTTATTATAATCAAAATATCTAATGTTTTGTTTCTACTGGTAAAGGGCACAAAGACATTATTCTAGCTTCGATGTCAGACCGAGACTTGGGAAGAAATAAACACAAAGAACTTTTCTTGACGTGTACAAATGACAGGATGAAAAGTGGGGAGTTTACCATTACAGACAAATCGACTAGAAGGCGAACTTTCTCTTACCAGGCAAAACACATGTACATGCATATTTGCAATGTTCCCTTTGCTAATCAACCGCAGATTAAAGGCCAGCACGTTTTCCCCCCCAGTGGCAGCATATGAAAAACGAATACACGAGGAAAACTGCTCCCTCAGCACTTCACGCAGGCAGTCCTTATTTTCGCACCGCCAAATAACACCACTGGACACTTGCAAGCACACGAATTAGGCGTATTGTGCCCAAACGCTAGGCGCATGAATCCAAAGCTCGCAACTTTCAACCACTCCAGTGACGCTCGCATTCTTGGTTTTTCAGAAATATGGGTGAGTGATAAAATCAGCAACGACGATATTACTAAAGCGAAGGCCTTAAATCGCTATGTTCCAAGGTCGCATCGTTAGGTCCAGAAAATAAGTGAATAAGTAAATCGTATCCTACAGTCCTTCCGTACCCTAGCGAAGTGCGCTGACCACTCTACTTTACGTCTACTTTGTTTTCGAACATGGCATTTAGTACACTGAAACTATGTTCTATGAATATAAGATAGGTAGCAATTATCAGTAAAATATCGTCAAATTAACACGATGAACAATAGGACACACCAAGCGATTACGTTGAACCTTCCCTCTTGCTCAAGTCCATGATTTTGATCGAACGATGTTCGGGTGATTTTCGGATGATTTTGCTATTGATTATTTCGACGCTATGTTCCTAATTAGTAGCGAAGATGATTTACGCCAGGCCAATTCGTTCGCAGCATCGCGCGATCGCCGATTGGACGTTTTGGCAGCACATTATGGCGGCTCGGAGTGGCGAAATCAACTAGAAGTAAGCATACGTGCGCAACAAGCTTCCCCATAGAATGATTGTCGTCCGCTATAAGGTTTTCCCACTAGCCCGATATGGAACCTGTCGCCTTTGCCCCATCACCTCGTCCTATGAGATGTGCATAAATCGATATATTGATAAGGAATTGATGAGCGACTGTTTGATTTGTTCTCACGCATGTCGCTTGTGTTTAGCCTATTTTAATATGCCCTACGAACACATTAGTGATAACAGTAATGCTCCTGCGGTATGTTATAGATTACCAGTCGTCAGGCCGACATTTTGCATTCTTTCTAGGCGCCAGCGAAATGCCCCATGCGCGCATTCCATCAATCACAAAGTTTCGTACAATAGGATAGGCGATAGCCGGGTTTTCATAAAATATAATATCGTTGTATGTTGGTTCCAAGCAGGCAACGATCAATATGATTATTCAAACGTTCTGTGATGAAGGCTACGCTAAAGATGCAACTATATATGGCTGAATCGCACAACAACGTCAGAACAGGATATAGCCATCGTTATTGTAGGCTTTGGATGCTTTCATCTCGTAGGGCCAAGTAAAATAAATTGTTAGCTTGAATACAAGCAGGGAACTTGTGCAACAATGACTCCGAAAAGCAGTCGTGACGAACAGACGAGCGGCCCAAGAGCCATTACGCTTGTGCACAAGGCGGAAAGGCCACGCTTTGCGGACGACCATCGGCAGTGGACCATGGATGATTGCTGTAGAGGGGCACTGATGGACAAATCAACCCTTCGCACTCAGTGAAACCAGAAACAGAGTTTCCCGTGAAGCTTTCGCAAGGTACGTAATTCGTTGTTTTATTCTTGACTGTAAAATAGCATTAAATCGCCATTTCAGCATTGGTTTAAGTAGATTTTTTTCTCTGTGATATCTATAATTACTCAATTGCTTGCAGCTACTTAGCATACTCGATAATTCCGCACAGGTCGACGTTCTGTTTCAGGACGTAGGTAAGCTGTTTGGCAAACTGGCTTGTTGGCCGAGTTTGTTGAAAATTATTTTAAAACAGCGCTTAAACACGGATATATGGTTAACAATGCGTGTTTGCCTCTTTCTATCAGCCCGGGTTCCAGCGCTGTTTTAAAAGAAATAATGTTTGGCAATGTGCAACATACGAAATTTGCGTCTTACTTATTCGTACAGAGAAAGCAACCGAGCTCGTTCTGTCTATGTAAATAGCACCATTATTGAGTCTCTTGTGTGGAATTCGGCGTTCCTAAGGGGTCAGGATTTAAGGAATTTAATATTTTAACGTGTATAAGCTATTTAGATGCAATTCTCCGGTTGAAGTAAATAAGAACGCTCGGCAACAATTGTGCTGCACCTATAAAAAGTCCCACCAATTGCAGACCACCACCTGTTTCAAAAATATCTGTTCAAAATTTGTCTAAGGTGGGAAGAATAGAATATGGTCCTAACTAGCACTAATAAAACAATGATATAAGCAAGCAATAATTATAGGCATACATGATGAGGGAGCGATTTAATTGGAGCTCCGGTGGTCTGTTTTCCCAAGTCCAGGATCCCATTGGTCTCCGCTTCTGCTTTGGCCCTCATCATCAGCATGAACTGTGTGACTGGTAGGAGTCGGCCAGGAATGCCTCCCACTAATCTAGACTAGAACTCTTAATATGGTAATAAAGGGCTCTTTCAACAGTCCCAAATGACCTGGTAACAGTTTACTTTCCCGAATCACATGCATAAAAAGGTATCTATTCAGTTAACTTCTAGATATCCTTCAGAACGGCTACGTTCCCGAGGCGCCATTATTTCATGTAATTACCGTGTTTACGCCAACGTTAACCGGTCCAGACAGACAACATCTGCTCGTTGTAGTCGTCGTCATCACCATCATCGTCATCAGTTGGACTAAGCCCAGTGCAGGGCAAAGACCTCTCCATATTCCTCTAATTAACCCGGTCCTGTGGTAGCTGCATCCACTTGACCCCTGCGAACTTCTTAACCTCATCCGCCCACCTAACTTTCTGCCGCCCCCTGCTACGCTTTCCTTCCCTTGGAATCCAGTTTGTTAACCTAAGCGACCATCGGTTATCCTCTCTTCGCACTACATGTCCTGCCCATGCCCATTTCTTCTTGATTTCCACTAGAACGTTATTAACTCGAGTTACTTCCCTGACCCATTCTGCACGCTTCCTATCTCTTAATGTTACCCTACCATTTTTCATTCCATAGCCCGCTGGGTTGTCCTCAACTTAATTAGAACCTTTTACGTTATCCTCCGCGTTTCGCCTCATAGGTGAGTACAGGTAAGGTACAACTGTTATACACTTTCGTCTTGAGCGATACCGGTAAGCTGCTAGTCATAATCTGCGAGTGCTTGCCAAATGCGCCACACCTCAGTCTTTCATCTGCTGACGCGCTCTTAATTACAGGTCTGCTAGTGCTTTAGGGAATATTCAGCTTTCAGCACTTCGATGCCCTCAGACTACCGGAGAGCAAGCTGTGAGAGAGGCGTAGCCATTCTCCTTCTGCCTCCTCCACCTGATGTCTGATTTCATGCACTCTTTAACGCAGACTGATTTTATATTGTTATGTACTAGGTGTGGTAAAAGTTGGCGTTTATTTATAGTTCGGAGTCTGAGAGTTCCAAAGGCCCACCAGTTTCTGCTTCTTCTGTCATTCTCCTACCGATTTGGAAACTCTGTCCCCGCACTATAAACGAACACCCCCGTCACGTGTACAGAGTGCGCAAAAAATATTGCTATCTAACCGCAACCTGCTAAGCGCTAAATAATGAATCTGTACGGACTCAAGAACGTTCTCTGATAAGGGTGTCGTATATTCTTTGCAGTATAACTTGCACGATGATTTAGCAATGTTATTATGTGTCAATGTCTACATGATAGAAACATATACTGTATACAATTATGTGCCTGCGTCCTATATAAGGTGCTTCCCGGAATGAATATTGATTTCTGCACTATTCTCACTTTCTAGTTTATACTTTTTGAGGCTAAGTAAGCAAAAACAGCAACTGTGGCTTCTTTGGGATTGTACAGATTCATAAAATGGTATTGAGAAAAAGAAAGAATATAAGGTGGTGGGAGTCATGTGCCACAGCTAGACAAATATTTCGGTAAGATTTGCTTACATGCCTTCCCTCCTTCCAGTACGGCGCGGTTAGGTGTGCACAGACACAGGTGTGACAAATACTGCGCCTTTACCTTCCTGTGAACCATTTTTTATTATTATTATTTCTGTCGCTGCACTCCCGACTAAAACCCGGTAGGTTTCGCGGTGTTTCAAAACACTCCGCATTTGAAAAAAAGAAAGAAAAAAAAAAACATTTCGTACTTACGGAATCTCTTGTAGCGTGTTATATGGCTGCTCTATATCAAAGAACGACATCGAAGGAGTGCTGTAAAATCAGAAAACGGCTTTCAAAACACTCGCTTCCATGTATTTGTATAGACCTTTTTAGTTTCGATGCCTGGGTGCAGCCATCTTAGTTTGATGGTGGCGCCCCGTATGAGCTAAACTGCGGAACGTCCGCTCCAGCGCCTCTTGACGCCATCTTGAGCTGTGCTGTGCGTATTGATGCTGCGGTGCGGCAGTGTAAAAGTGCAGTTTCGCGGTGCTCGCGAAAGCTATCCGACACCTTGGTGCTATTTGTGCTTCGTTTGAGCGCGCCAGGAAACCGTATACCATCCGTGTGACATAGCGGCTACTGTTGGAAATAGCACAGCGGCCGAGGTGGCGGCGAAAGACTGCGCTCCACTTTCGCAGTGAGGATGTATCTGCTATATCTTTCACGAAACATGTATTTTCAATTATATTTTATTATCGCAGTGGTAACTCCACACACAAACACACAGCGAGTGAACCGTATGGGCAGCTACCGAATTCGGAATGCAGATACTGCTAAAGATGCTTTCCAGTTATCGCCGCATTGATTTAACGTGAAGTGCGACCCATTTCGATATACGATCGAGCTGTCCTGCTTCAGCAATCTATAATTTCAAGTTAAACTACGGTTCAAGACTAGCACTAAAAAGAAGTAGGGTCTAAAGATCATCCGTCGACGTTTTTATAAAGCCTTGGTGTTCGTGCTGCGGCGAGACAACATCGTATACCCCCGTCCCATACGTCGTAGCAGCATCACTTGCACGACGTATTGTTGAGCAAAACGTCGAAAAACGTGCTCTCTCAGCGGCACCATGAAAGAAAACAACAAATTCACAGCACATACAGCAGCGCTTGCGAAAGCGCCGTCGCCCGCTGGCGCGGCGGACTACGGCACTCTCGTCGAGCGCTATTCCCTAGTCGTCGCTAGGCCTAAATTGTTTCGCATTGAAGGCACAATCGACGACGCTTTGTATTTGCTCAGCGCTAGAGTAAATGGTCTCTCATGGAACTGCCTTACTGCCGATCCCATAGTATCAAGTAAAAGAAAGATGTAAATTTCGGTGACGCCTTAGCAGCGGAGCCAGCATACAGACGATGAGCCGCGCGCCGCACCAGCGGTAATGTGTTGCGTAACTTATTTGTATTGCAATTATCGATTACACGGTATGGGTCAAAAATCCGCAAGAAAGATTTTTTTTTTTTTTTTTTTGCTGTTGGCTTATGTTTAAGTGAAGAACAGATTTTAGCACGCTCTTGCGTTGGCGGAAAAGATCCACCGCATCGTTGGCGCGGAGGACTTGCGGGAGGAAAGGCCTGCCCGGCGTGCATGGCTATTACGGCGGAGGAAGTGAAGTGGGCATCATATTCGTGAGTCCGTCATTGGTACTAAGTTTATCTGGCTTACATAAAACGTTCATAAGCGAATTAAATAAGGTTAGACTGGAAAGCGGTGAAGCAGGAACATATCACAGCCGAACTCGGACTGTCGATGCATGCTTCCCGCATACGCTCTCAGCAATCAGGTTGCGATTTCTTTGATTCTTTGCGCAGTCCATGATCACGCATTGCTGTCCCGATGACATTACCACTGAAAGGGGCGCTAATAAAGGTATTTAAGTCTCTCAAACGACAATATACCGAGATGCAAGGCCGCTCTGCTATGCATGAAGCGGGCGAATGCACAGCCCACTCGGTACTGGCAACAATGGGCCGGCGCAAGGAATCTGGTGAGAGAGTATTTTCCTCCTCTCCTGCTCGCTCTCGGTAAAACGGTCTGAGCCTACTCTGCCCGCTCCCCCCTCCCCTTCTCCCCCAACCATATGGATATCTTTATGTTGCGCGGTGTTGCCAGACTGGAAGTTTTGCTTGAAGTGCGCAGTGTGCTATACACTTTGACTCGATTTAATTCGGTAGGGTTCGCCAGAGCTATTGAGTACTATCAGTTGCGAAACTTCCCATAGGGCCCATGTATGAAAAACTGGTGGTTTTGATTGGTTAAAATTTGGGTGTTTATGGATAGTAGTGGAGCCTGTGGCCATCAAAGGACACTGCGTTTAAGCTGGAAACTTCCACGTTGTGGAAAAATGCACAGCCTCCTGGGAAATAAGTTCAGTTGAAGAGATACAGTAGCAAAAAACTTTTTAAGCATAACAGCCGTAGAGATAATTAAGAGGGAAAATAAAGAGAAAAAGAAGTGATTTTTGAGAAGGAAATGGCGACAATAGCAGATAGTTTTTATTGGCCAATTCTAGGTGGCGGCACATTGCGTAAGCACCTAAAACCCCTAGGGTGCCTCGATGCGCGCGCCCTAAGCACCCGTAATATTGTAACCCGCGCTAACCGTGTCAGTTCTAGAGGGAGAAGAAGACGAAGTTCTGCGGAGTGCGCGTGGTTCTGGGACGCCGCTGCTTTTGCCTGGTCAAGTGCCTGCTCTCTGCCTCCTGTGCCTCAACCCCGTCCTTTGACCCTGTCCTTCTGGACTGCCTTCCGGGTGGCGATAGAACCCGTGACATTCTCGTGGAGGTGCGGGGTAAATGCAGCACAGCCCCTCAAAACCCTCTACTCTGAGTTCGCCCCCAAGTCTCAGCCGCCGCCCCTTCGACGAGGAGGCCGAGATACGTGCCAGCCGGCGACTTCAATGGCTTGCTCCTGAATTTGGTCTGTGGCCGAACTCAGGCTCTTCACTACTTACAATGGCCCGGAGTACCGCGACCCAATGTCAACAGACGGACTCGTTTCTCGCACCGTCCGTGGTGTACCTACCGATGGCTCCTCGAGCGGCTGCCACGTTCCATGGCGATGCCTCCGAAGATGTGGAGGATTGGCTGGAGCAGTACGAACGTGTGGCCCGCCACAATGGCTGGAATGCTGAAAACCCACTCATAAGAGTGGGGAGCTGCGCCGCCGACTTCGCAAGGTAACGACGCAGTGGGATGGCCCCGATATCAGAACCGCTGGAGGCCACCTCGTGAGACCAATCGGCAGATGCACTGCTCGTATTGAGATTAACGGTCTCAGGTGCCCGGTTACCTTTGTTGTACTATCGAAATGTTCCAGAGACATTATTCTCGGCATGGATTTTTTGAGTGATTGCAGCGCTGTAATCGACTTTACCGACCGCCGCCTCACGCTCCGTCAGCCTCGATATACCTCGGCGCAAACAAAGCCCCAAGTTTGCACGGCACGCGTCTTGGCGGAGCACGTAACCGTACCGCCCCAGTCTAGCTTATTTCTCCCTGTCACGTCCGACCACGTTGCTTCTGGCGAAGTTCTGCTGGAAGCAAGTGCTCAGCTGCTTCTTGAACGGAGTCTTGGTGTTGCTCGAGATAACGCGCAGCTGGATACTGGCTGCGTACACGTCCTAGTCACCAACATTTGTGGCACTCCACAGCGCCTTACGAAAGGCACGGCTCTCGGTACCATGGAGAGCATTACCGCCCCTATTCAAGTTGTTGCCCTGTCCGAAGGTGCTTTCTCCTCCTCTTCGCAGTAGAACGATACACCTTTGGGTGTAAGCATTGCACCTAATCTCTCTGTGAGCGAGAGGGCCAAATTGATAGCGCTGCTTGCAGAATTCCAAGACTGCTTCTCTACGTCATCCGGAGTTCGCCAGACGATCATTGCCAAACACAGAATAATTACCGATGACGCTGCTCACCCTGTTCGTCAGTCGCCTTACCGAGTTTCTTTCAAAGAACGTGAAGTCATTCAGAACCAAGTGCAAGAAATGCTGGCCGACGATATAATCCAACCCTCGCACAGCCCATGGGCAGCTCCAGTGATACTAGTAAAGAAAAAGGATGGCACTCTTCGATTCTGTGTTGACTATTGCCGTCTCAACAACGTCACCAAGAAGGATGTTTATCCTCTTCCTCGCATTGATGACGCACTTGATCATCTACGACATGCCCGTTACTTTTCATCCATAGATCTGAAAAGTGGTTACTGGCAAATCGAAGTTGATGAGCGCGACCGAGAGAAGACTGCTTTTATCACCCCGGATGGTCTATATGAGTTTAAAGTGATGCCGTTCGGCCTCTGTACCGCCCCAGCAACCTTTCAGTGCGTTATGGACACCGTCTTGGCCGGACTGAAGTGGCAAACTTGTCTGGTCTACCTTGACGATGTTGTAATCTTCTCAAGCACGTTCTGCGATCATCTTCTTCGCCTGAGAGCAGTACTACAAGCTATAAGAAGCGCAGGCCTCACTCTGAAGCCAACAAAGTGCAAGTTTGCCTACGACGAATTAAAATTTCTTGGCCACGTCGTCAGTAGCGCGGGTGTTCGTCCAGATCCCGATAAAACAGCCGCCGTCACCTCCTTTCCTACATCGGACAAGAACGCCGTACGGAGGTTTCTGGGCCTCTGTGCTTACTATAGGCGCTTTGTTCCCAATTTTTCTCATGTCGCTGTACCACTTACTCATCTTACGAAGGAGAACGTCGCCTTCCAGTGGTCGGATGAACAGCAGCGTGCATTCGACCGCCTTAAACAAAGCTTACAGACCTCCCCTGTACTCGGACACTTTGACCAGGACTGAAGTTCATACAGACGCCAGCAACAAGGGCCTCGGAGCCGTGCTCATTCAAAAACAGAACGGGACCGAGCGTGTAATCGCTTACGCAAGTCGAACATTATCGAAGGCAGAGACTAACTACTCGACCACTGAAAAAGAATGCCTCGCGGTAGTTTGGGCGATTAATAAGTTCAGACCCTACTTGTACAGACGCCCATTTCAGGTGGTTACCGACTATCACTCTCTATGTTGGCTTAGCACTTTGAGAGACCCTTCAGGATGACTTGCACGGTGGGCTCTTCGGTTGCAAGAATTCGATGCTACTATAGTTTATAAGTCCGGTCGCAGGCACACAAATGCTGACTGCCTTTCGAGAGCCCCTATAGAATCAGCATCTGACGGTCAACACGACGAATATGAAGATGTTTTTATGGGTACCATAAGCACAGTGTCGTGTCGCAGCGCGGCAGCGACACGACACTGAACTCCGTGAAGTAATCGCCCATCTGGAAGGTCAAGAAGGCACCATTACCCTCATTACGTCTTCGCAACAATGTGCTATACAAAAAGAGCTTCGCAGCGAGTGCGAGGTCTTGGCTACTGGTTTTTCCGGCTGACCTACGTAATGAAATTATGGACGCCTGTCATGACGACCCAACTTCCGGGCATTTGGGATACAGCCGAACACTCGCACGAATTCGTTCCAAGTATTACTGGCCTCACCTTGCTAAGACTATTCGTCACTATACCAGGACCTGCCGCGAATATCAAAGACGTAAGACTCCGCCCGTACAACCCGCAGGATATCTTCACCCCATTCCGCCGCCTACGACTCCGTTCTAGCAGGTAGGCATGGACCTGCTCGGACCTTTTCCTACGTCCAACTCGGGACACCGCTGGACTGCTGTCCCTACGGATTACCTTACACGGTATGCTGAATCGCGAGCTTTACCTTCTGCAACAGCGGCTGATGTAGCGAAGATTTCGTCGAGTCCATCGTCCTCCGTCACGGTGCTCCCGAAGTCTTGATCACAGATCGCGGTGCCACGTTCGTGTCCAAGCTAATGGCAGAGATCTTGCGTTTAAGCAACACGCACCACCTCAAAACTACCGCATACCACCCCCAAACGAATGGGCTCACTGAGCGCCTTAATAAGACTATGGCCGACATGATATCTATGTATGTGGACGTCGAGCACCGTACATGGGACGACATTCTTCCCTACGTAACTTTCGCCTATAATACCGCAACTCAGGAAACAACCGGGTTTTCGCCGTTCCGCCTGGTGCATGGCCGAGAGGTGATTACCATGCTTGACGCCATGCTTCCCCATGAGCCGGAGGCCTACTCTTACGACGATGTCCAACTGGTAACCCAGCACGCAGAAGAAGCCCGACAGTTGGCACGACTACGCATCCAAGACCGCCAGCACGTCGATGCACGCAGGTACAACCTCTGGCATCGTGAAGTTCATTTTGCACCTGGTGATAAAGTGTGGGTGTGGACTCCCGTTCGCCGTCGCGGTCTCAGCGAGAAGCTGCTAAAACGTTACTTTGGCCCATACGAGGTCGTTCGCCGTATAAGCGACGTGAATTACGAGGTGATTCCGATTGTTCCGAGCACATCTCGTCGGCCCCCTCATCCTGAAGTGGTGCATGTGGTTCGCCTCAAAACTTACTGTGAACGCTAGAACCACGTATTCTGACTCTGAGCTCTGCTCGATTTAATGTATCAGTTACGCTGGAGCGCGCATCGGGACGATGCGCCTTTCAGGGGGAAGAGATAGTGTAACCCGCGCTAACCGTTTCAGTTCTGGAGGGAGAAGAAGACGAAGTTCTGCGGAGTGCGCGTGGTTCTGGGACGCCGCTGCTTTTGCCTGGTCAAGTGCCTGCTCTCTGCCTCCTGTGCCTCAACCCCGTCCTTTGACCCTGTCCTTCTGGACTGCCTTCCGGGTGGCGATAGAACCCGTGACAATATGCAAACTAGAGCTATTCACTTTTTGAAGCGGAGTTTCCCAACTGATGTGATGTAAGAGCTCTGGTGTTCGCTGGACACAGTTATTCCCCGAGGATATCAGTCTGGTGTTGAAGTTTTTCTTGTGATCGTGCCTGAACAAAAAATTGATAAGATGGTTAAGCGTGGAATATCGTGTAGTACCACCGCTTTCCTTGTTTTAGCGTTGCGGTGATCGGCTGAGCCAAAGCCTCACGGTTCGCTAAACCCCCTTGTCACCGTCGTCTTACCCGCTTCTGGTTGTTTCCATTGTCGAGCAGACGGACACACTTCGTCAGGCAATCCGAAGAAGCCTGGGTTGGCCATTATGCAAACCCGACAAAAGCAGGCATAGCTAACCTATTCAGGCCGTCAGCAAGGAGAAAGTTCAGACGACTTCAGGCTGCGCTGTGACGCTGGTCCATCCAAGACAGCTGTCCATAGGGCTGGAAAGCCTGGAGTTCGTAAAGCAAACTCGCACGTGGGACATGCACTGACTGACTAAAAATCTTTATTGGGTGATTTAGCCGCTACTCTCCTTGCTCCTGTTGCGAGGGGCCTTGTGCCTAGATTTCAGAGCTGGAGAATGTCGCCTCCCTCCCTTCAACAGTTGACACTGCATTTGGGTCGTCAGATGAATTAGTTGGGCGAGTCCCAACGTCTTTCTTTTCATTCGCCATCTCGACTTCAGTTGTCAAAATGCAGCTAAACTTTCAAAACAAATACCCCATATTCCGGTATTTAGTGCAGCTTTAGCTGTCCCCCACAAAACACTGATATTTAATACCCCTGTTACGCGGCCAGGGTTTACCGCAGTTACGCGAAACCGTGGTTGTGAGACTTACATACGTAACACCATATACTGTAGCATTTTCTCCTAAAATTTAGTTTGTGAGTTTGTTACTTGCAGAACGAGAGTCACGAGCTGCTTGGCAAGTGATATAAAAATAAACGTAAGTACTGCGAAAACATTTTATTATTTCGTGCCTCGATCGCGTCTCCAATGTAGCCTTTATGTGCGAAATGTTAAACAATTACATTTTTTGACCCTCTGCGGAAATAAGTTTCCCCTTACGTTACCACGACTGACCACCACCCATTCACACGTTGAGACAACACAGGCTGGGAGCGGAGGTAAATGCCTAAACACCTGAATTAAAAGGAAGGGGGGGGGGGGGCGAAACAGAGACGGGAGTGCCACCGAGACGTGGGCGTGGAACCCCTGCGAGATTGTGAGCCTTTTGCACCCTGCCGGCACAAGAACAGTCGTGACTGCTCGGTCTCGCCACCTATACAGCGGCAAATACCTGGGGATAGCTGGCCCAAGTATGTGTCACCAGAGCCGTCGCGCACGACATTCCGTCTTTCGCTTACAAGCTGCGAAGCGACCAATAAATACGGCATACATTAGTGGCTTTTCGCGGCAAGCGCCGAGGACGGCCTTGCCCGAAGAATGCGACGTGCACGAGGAGTTCCCTGCCGACATTCTAAGCATGTGCAAACGTAAGCCACTATGTCGCTCCGCTGTCTTCCAGGCGGTGAGTCAGAACTCCTAACGTTGGCCCCTGCTTCCGAGGAAGACCTTGTTGGTGCTTTATAGCTGGCAGTCTCGCTGTCTAATATTTGCAAGTGCATAAACAGCCCAGTTTTCACCATTTGTCCTCGTTACTTTGTTCTCTTGAGCACGAACCCATCCACGGTTCGCCAGCAGTTAGTGGGGAAGTGGAGACCCGCCCCTTCAAAAGGCGGACAGGCAAGGACCTTAACATACCAATATCTTGATATGAGCTTTTTTGTGCGCCCTGAAGGTAAAGTATTTTTATCGTAATTGGGTCCAACTTGTGCAGTGCTACTGATAGGCGCCCCATCAAGGGAAATCTAAACAGGTCACATTACCCCTAAGCTGTGAAAAGTCTTTTGTTTTTTACTTTCTGTGAACCTCATTAAATTTTTTAGGAAGGCGAGGAGAATTTCGATGGGTCATTTGTCATCGGAGGCACTTTTCGTTGATACCTTACCGAAATGTACATAGTTACAACCTTCCAAATACAAAGCGCTTCAGGTCACCTTTCAAACTTTTTATTGAAAGTCTTATATGGATCCACCTGCTTTATATCTTCCTGTCAGAAACAAGGACCACGAGGTACCGTGTAACGTAAGGTTTCGTGGGCGTTCCATTATGTCGTGGGTTTTTGTTGAATGCTATCCACCAGAAACATCGTGTGCATTAAAGTTATGAGTGCGAAATATGGTGCATTGATGAAAAAAACAGAAGGAAACTTATAAAGACACTCAAATGCATCGCCAGATCGCCCGTCTCGCATATGTGCCAAATACAGTCCATACAAACTACCTGCAGTGAGGGCGTTACCGCTGGGAAATGAAGCGGCCACGCAAGGCACGCCGCCGTCGAACGGCCCGGTCACGTGGAAACAATGGACGTGCGTCTCCACCGGGGAGGCCCCACGCGCAGCCTTGGGGACGCTGCAATTATGAAGGAGATTGTTATCTCGACCAGTGCCTTCTCCCAGCAGAAATCACCGGAAACAAAACTTCTGCTTCTGGGATGCACAGTCACTCCGGACCACGGGCAACGTCCGTCAACGTCGTGCATGCATGCCTCCGCGTCAGAGCCGCGCAAACCGGGGTTCTCCTGAGTGCCCCGAGAAAGATAGGGCGATTCGGCCATGGAGGGACGTCATGTAGATGACGGAGCTTTCTTACTCAAGGGAGCATACTGCCGTTGAATTTGGCGCAGACATCGCCTTTACAGCAGAAACAATGGCTCAGAGGGACTTTACTAATACAGCGGCAGTCAATACATTGCTCTGCTGATTAGGATTCTTGCGTCGCAGTGTGCCATCGTGGTGCATGGTGAGAATTAATACTCTGGAGCCGAATTTGGCGATCTATGAGCGTTGTATCACTACAGATTTGCCATCAATACTCGTTATCGATAGCGTCACAAAAGTAGCGGCAACGAAGTAGGCAGGAAAGTAGAAAAAGGTTGTCAAAGCGAGGTGTCTTCAAGTAGATTTGACTTTAAGGCTAGTACGCACTGGAGGTAGTATAGTATCCATCAAACTAGCGATTCGACCACCATGTTTGTACACAAGGAAAGCATGGCTTCAACAGTGAACCGCGAACTAAATTCTGGAATATAACTTTGTTTATTCATATTCTCCCTAACACTCGCTCCAGTAAAGACGCATAGATAATATATACAGCCGGCCGAAAAACAGGACAGCTTTATTTGACAAAATATTTCAGAAAGCGGAACAGGCTGCAAAATCCACGTCTATCGTTTTTTCAATATACTGGGAGATTTTAATACGTATGGATTGCTTCCAGGTTACAAAAAAGAGGAGAGAAAAGGTAGGGAATCGGCATTATCAATATTGAGCATGGCTTCAAGTATATTGACGGACGCGCGGCATCCTACCAGAATAGGCAATAGCGCGTCAAGGGACACATTTCCTGATTTGACATTGGTCAAGAATCTTAAAAGTTGTGATCGCGTGGCAAAATACGCAAGAAGCATTGGGCCATAACCACTATATATTCCATATTTGCCCCCTATCTATATATCTAGACCACAGCAAGCATCGTAAACAGAAGGGGTAAGCCAGATTTATGGACTAGCCGCTTCTTGAAAATCCCAGGATCCTGAAGTCGCCCATGAAAGAATATGAGAAATGAGCTAATTCAATGTTATAGCTGCCGTGGAATGCGTAGCGAGAACGCGGCGGACCTCAAAAATGTCCCGGTTATTTATAGCCACCTGTGCCACTTATGCGAGGCCAGGAGGGGTCTCAAAAGGAGATGGAAAGCAGCAAGAAGCCAATCATAAGTTGAAAATAAAATCGTTGAAATCACGAGACCAGTAGAGGAATACGCGTGGACCTTGGCCAAGAAAACTGGCTAACCAAACACGACTCATTTGAAAAGCGGGCTAGGCGTCAAGTCCACATGAAGCCTCCTGCGATGCCTTAGCGAGCCTAGCAAGTCGGAAGGAGGAGGAAAACACTTTATTTAAATAAAAAACTATGTAAACACTCCCAGGAGGACCTCTTAGTCCAGGAGCCCTCTGGCTGTTCCTTCTAGCTTAGACCGCTCGACCAGCCGCAGCTGATCTGCAGGTTGCGTGGCTAGAAGGGCAGCCTCCCAGAAGGAGGGGGTCGGGTGTTTGACGGGAGGAACGCGGATGGGATGTGGGCATTCCCATAAGTAATGGTATAGGGTGGGTGGGGTGGTGTTGCATGATGGGAAGTCCGTTGGATAAAAGATGTGGGCAAATTGAGGAGATGGAAACGAATGTGTCTGGAGTTGTCACCAGTATGTTCTATCGATGTGAGAAAGCGTGTGATGTGGTGGCGAGTACCTGTCACGGCAGTTACGATAGTAGTGAACAACTGTAGTGTAGTCAAGAGGTTCAATGGGGGTGTATAATGAAGGTTTGGGGAGGCCACTCACCGGCGACCAGAAGCTTAGTTCTCAAGCACGCGCATGAGCGGGATAGCAGCGGAGCATCAAGACAGCATTCTATGGCTCAGCTGGTACCGACCAGCGACTGGTCGCCGCCTTCACGAGCGTATATACTCGCATACAGTTGCGCCTGTCTTGTCGATCTTTGTGCTGTCTGTTCTGGCGCTGGAAGCCCTCAAGTGAACTGTGTTACAGTATGACAGAAGTGATAAACCAGAAATAGGGACATTGATGAAGAAGAATTATAGGTGGCGCTGCTATCCATGCGGGAGGGTACAGAGCCAGGGCAAGACAAAGTGATCTTATTAGTACTTGCATACATGAATTAGCAGGCGCTAGGACGTAATATATTAACAATTTCTGGAGAGCTGAAAATCGCCCGTGACGTGGAAATCGGCAGACGTGAGATTTATTTCTAAGCCAGACAAGGTGGTGAATATCAACAATCTCCGTTAGATTTTTCTCGCTCCGTGTTCCGACAAACTGATGGAGAATGCAAGCCATGGAAGTCTGTCAGCGTATTTGAAGAAATATATTACCCGCCCACACAATGTTCGGCTTCAAGGACCACCTATCGACGTAATACGTGCTGCTGCAGCTTAATATGGAAGTTATTGACCAACTCACCCCCCAAAAAATAGTAAATCTATATTAGCCTAAGGGAGCTTTTGATAATGTGAAGCACTCCAAAATCCCGGATAACCTGCTGACAGCGCAGTCTGGAAAAATTATTTTTGAATATATTAGAGTCTTTCTGTAAGTCAGACAAGCCCATACAAGATATGGCGCGATCCAAACAAATCTAAGGTAAACAGCAAGGAGCATGCAGTTCTCGCTCCTGCGCTCTTCAACATTGCCTTTGTGTATTTGCCAGGACAACTTGATAGCATAGATGGAATTTGGCAAGCTCTGTATGCAGACAAAGCTACATGTGTGACGAGTGTTAGTCTGGAAAGATGGAAGAGTTGCCCAAGAGGCCGATTCAACTGTCGAGAAATATGTGGAAGATTCGACTGTCCAGAAATATGTCGAGAATATGCGAGGACTTTTCGCGCTGCTCTCGCGAAAAATCGGAGTTCTTAAGATGCACAGTAGTGCAGGTGAGGCCCCTGCGGAAGTTGCGGTTGCACTATGCTGCGATTTCTGAAGTAAATACAGTACGTACCCTACGGCTATTTAGTTACCAACAAGGGAGCCAACACACCAATTATTTCTAAGCTTTGTACACTTGGCGATTGGGCAATGCGCATGACCACCCGTATTACTACTAAAAAAAAAAAGGCATGATCGAGAACGACATCCTTTGGTTGGTTCAAGCCTTTATATTCAGCCGAATCGTTTACGCAACCCCGTACCTTCGGATAAGGATGTGCGACATAAATAATTTCGATGTAATATTTTGAACAGCGTACAAGAAAGCGTTAAGAATGTCGCCTAAAACTACAAAGTTCTTTGCACAGTTGAGATGTGAAATACGACGCGCGAGATCTTTTAAGTTAATATCCCGGATTGCCGGGAACAGAAGCTGCACTCAAGGTGCTGGAAGACTTGAAAATCAGCTGCCTTTGCCACGTGGAATCAAGGCAATGCATCCCGAAGGAGTTGAGCGGCAAATTTGGGACACTTGGGCTCCCTAAAAACTTGCACACGGAAGATCATCAAATAAGGAGGAGAGGGAGGGCCTAGATGATGAACAGGAGCATACTCTAAATTAGACGGAGGTGCTTCGTCGATGTTGCATGTCCTGTAGAAGTGGTCTCGACAATATCGGTGGTGCACGAGGTGCGGATAATCAATGGACTTTCTGTTCGGCACGGAACAATTGCAGAGCTGGAAGAGGTGGCTACCACCGTGGTTGTTTCGCATCCTATTTCTGAATATGTAATTACGGATTCGCAGACTGCGTACAGAAATTACATGCGGGGCAGAATTGCGCCACTAGCCTGCAAGATCCTGAAACATTCTGGCGTATGGGCTTCACGCAATGAGCGTATTTGGGTAGCAGGCCATCAGGGATTCGATGGAAATAAGCGTTCACACACCGCTGTCCGAGCACTTCTTTCTCACCATTCCGCCTCCTTCGTACCCGAAGTCTCTGAATTTAACTATTACCCTACAAAGACGCACTACAGCATTCTGCTTATATAGACAAAGGTTTCTAGGTCCAGCCTAGGCTTTAGGTAAAGCAAAACAGTGTAATTTACGCCGATTACCAGTGATGTCATTTAATAATCTAGAAACGCTTCATTTCATTGAGCCAGAATCCATCCCAGGTGAATGTATATGTTGCGGGCAGAAAGCAGATTTGTCCCATATGGTACGGCCCAGTGAGACAAATAGTGCCATAACACAGCCACGCTTAAAGGACGGGAGGCAGCCCTGTCCAGCTCGGAGCTCGAAGACCAGTGAGCCCTCGTGCAAAATGTGAGGGCGGCTTCCTTAGCCAACGGAAATGCATCACGCGAAATTTCTCGCCTATAAGTAACTCATTAGACCTAAACATGAATATGCATTCGCCATATGGGACCCGCATCACATTAACCTCATAAACGATCTAGAAGCCGTTCAAAACCGCGCTACAAGGTTCATTCATTCTTCTTACTCGTACGACGTTAGTGTTTCAGCCCTAAAAGCTAAATCAGCACTATCGCCTCTTTCCGTTCGTCGTCGCCGCATAGCCACGCTATCACTATACCACAAGTTCTTTCACTCATCAGTTAACCGTGCCACCTACGTCACGCCAGCATCTCACATTTCCCACCGCACCACACGCTTCAAGTTTTTCGCCCACGTGCCCGAACTGCTACTTTTTCAGTCTCCTTCTTCCCACGTGCAGCTAAAGATTGGAACGGCCTTCCCTAGAATATCGTCGACATCACCTGCCCTTTATCGTTTGCTTGCAATCTAAACATTTTTTGTACATGATCACATATATTTCATTGTGTTGTACCTTTTCTGCTCATCCTACCCCTTATGTAATACTCCGAGAGGGGTCTTTAAGGTAATAAAATGAAATGAAATGAAATCCATTGCACTCGCAATCTTCCCTCAAAGCGCACATTAGTCACGCGATCAGTGTGAAACACGGCGCTGGCGCCGTGTTACTGAGTGAATCCGCTTATCAGTGTAACATTTCTGAGCCTTCTAACTCTCGTTGAATTTTTAGGGAAATGTTTTTTTTTTTTCGCGACTAAGCATTTGGAGGAAGAGCTCTAATTCAGAACATATAACATACCCCTACAATAAAAAATATTAATGTAATTAACGCATTTAGTTATTTACCGAACTGAATCCTGCGTCTTACCTGGTGTCCGCCGTAGAACCAAATGTAGCCCTATGGCTAAAATAATCTAAAGTCAGGTACACAGTTTTTAGGTATTGGATTTAAAAATAAAAACAGCCAGTATATACTACAGATTTTCAACACCTCATGTTAACTAACAACATACGATTCAGGGTACCTTTGTTGGGGTACAGTGAAAACGTCGTCTACCAGTAGAACCAGTTGTATACGCAGAACAGGGATCTAGTTTGCTGCGGCTTGCACCACATTGCGTAATGTTTTTGCAGGGCGTGCTAATCACGCACGGTAAAAACGCATTTGATAAGGAACATTAAACAGCTCGAAATTGCCATGTTTAGATTTCGTGCTGGAATGCGGCCAATCTAGAGTGACATGCATGCTGCTGACATAACCTTGCCAGTGGCCTCATTAGAGAAGCTTTAGTTTCTCGAGCAGTATATGCTTCACTTCCATACACTAAGTGAACTGCAAAAAAAAAAAAAAAAATCAAGTGAATTCTGGGACAGCATGCCATCTGAGTCTTTGAGAGAATGGAAGCTTGACGAGTTGGTGACGGTTCCTTTCCACATAGCGCTAAACAGACACGGACGCAGCGAGACATACATAGCGCACGTTCTGTATGTCCCGCCGTGTCCGTGTCTGTTTTGTGCTATGTGGCAAGTGAGTGTTTGAGTCCTAGATCGGCCATGTTTTCAGTGCTATTCTTTAAGAAGGACGACAAAGTAAACTAAGGACTTCTTTGTTCGGGCGGAAATGTGTTAGCACATGAGTATACCAGGAAAATCTTATTGTAATCATGAAAGCCGTGAATCTCGACAGCGCATGACATTCTAACTTCCTCCTTTGCAGTGTTTCAAAACCCATTTTGTCATTACGTTCTGACATTAAGAAAGCGATAGAAGTACATGCCGATGGCCTTTGGCCAGTTAGCGTGTTCCAGAGCGCAAGAACCGACTTCGGAGAGCGTGGTAAGTTGTCACTAACGCCAGGTAAGGATTATTTCATCGACCGCGCAAACGCAGCCCTTCGACGTTCCCCTTACACCATCATCATCATCGTAGTAATAATAATAATAATCCGGCCAATAACCACTGCAGGGTGAATGCCTCTCCCTCTCTCCTCCAATAATTCGGTCTTCTCCTACCTGCATGCACTTCATTCCTTGGGAACTTCTTAACCTCATCCACCCACTTAATTTATGCCGTCCCTTCCTATGCATCCTTCCCTTGAAATCCAGTTTGTTACCTAAGCGACCATCGGTTATCCTCTGTGCGCACTGCATGCTCTGCCCATGCCCGTTTCTTCTCGATCTTGACTAGAATATCAATAACTCGAGTTATTTCTCTGACCGACTCTACACGTTTCCTATGTCTTTCCTATGTCTTTCCTATGTATCTTTCGTTCCATAGCTCTCTGCGTTGTGGTCAACTTAAGCAGAACCCTTTTCGTTGGGCTCCATGTTTCAGCCCCATATGTGATTATCGGTATGATGCCACTGTTGTATACTTTCATCTTGAGCGATACCGGTAAACTGCTAGTCATATTCTGCGAGTGCTTGCCAAATGCGCTCCATCACAATCTTATTCTCCTTGTTATTTCTCTTTCATGGTCCAGATCTGCGGTTACTACCTGTCCTAAGTAGACATATTCGCCTGCCGCGCCCAACGCTTCGCTACCTACTTTAATTTGCTGTTCCTTTCCCGAGGCTGCTGAACATTACCTTAGTCTTCTGCATATTAGCCTTTAGGGTCTACATTTCTTCTTCTCCTGTCTAGGTCATTAACCATTCGTTGCAATTGGCCCCCTGAGTTACCAAGACAATGTCGTCAGCGAATCGCAGGTTACTGAGGTATTATTCATCAATCCGGCTTCCTAAATGCTCCCATTCCAAGTCTCAATACGTCCTCTAAGCAAGCTGTAAATAGTACTGGAGGTTCGTGTCTCTTTCCCTAACACGTTTCATTATGGGAATTTTGTTACTTTCCTTATGCGGAACTGCGGTTGCTGTGCAGCCACTGCAGATACAAGTACCTCTTAGTACTTTCACATATTGCTCGCCTGCACCTTCATTTCGCCATACTTGCATGATTGCTGAGGTTTTGACTATGTAAAATGCTTTCTCGTGGTCCATGAATGCTATGTATAGGGGTCGGTTATATTCCGAACATTTTTCTGTTACCTGGTTGACAGTATGGATATGATCGATGGTGGGGTACCCTTACGGAAAACTTGAGTGATGCTTTTGTTGATTGATGTCTAAGATTGTCGCGATGGTATTAGCTATTATTTTAGTAAATACCTTGTACGGTAGGGGATAGCAAGCTGATTGGTCTGTAATTTTATGCGTCCTTAGCGTCCCTTTTCTTATGAATTAAGATAATGTTAGCATTCTTCTGTGATTCTAGTACTCGTGTTTTCGTCACGTATTGCGCATACAGGGCCGCCAGCTTTTTTAGAACGATATCCCTCCCCTCCTTCAACAAATCTGTATTATCTGATCCTCAGCAGCTGCTTTTCCCCTTTCCATAGCTTCTAAACGAACAGAATAGTGAGGATGACGTCCGTCAACGATTAGGGTTAGGGGGAACAAGTATAATTCAGGATCTCGCTGTGGTATATATATTGCAGCGCTAACCAAGGAAGCTGACCTTAACTCAGAAGCAATGAACAATAATTTCAGATATCTTATTGAGTGCGCGATATAAATATGCGGTAGGAGAGTTAGAGAGGATACTGGTAAACTATCTAAGCAGACGAAATATTTGATTAAGAAACGCCAAAGTATGAAATCCTCCAAGACAACAGACAGGATAGAACTGGCAGATATATCGAAGCTGATCGATAAGCGTAATGTGGCCGACACAAGCAAGTATAACTTGGAGTCACCCATTAATAATTATAATTTATTAACGATGCGACACTAGGTACGCACACTCCTAGACACACTTAGAGTGTGTGGGGGCAGCTGTTCCGGTCTCAAAGGAGATGCCCTCAATTTGCATGGCAAGCTCAGCACGAAGTCAGCTACTTGTTGTGAAAGAAGGGGGCGGCCGTTTGATGCCAAGCTTTCGCCGGTTCAAGCCAGAGTAAGGGTCGGAGTCGGAAGTAACAAGCAAAAACAAACTTTATACGCAGCAAGAGACGATCCATAGAAATTCACAAGCACACTTATAATGCACAGACGAGATGTTCACAGAGAGGTGATGCTAAGCCACGGCCGGTCTCGAGGGAGAGCGCGCTTCTCTTACAGCCTCACCAATGGCGCCTGTTCCCACCACCCGCCGCACTTCGGTGGGGTCGCCGCCGCCCCACCGCTGCGCCTCTGCCACCGCCGTTCACGCGCAAGGGAAACGCTCGCTCGCTCTTCGCTCCGTCCGCGTCAGTTGCAACCGACAGGTCCTGTCATAATTCACCCCTTATGGTTTGTAGAAAGACGCCGAAATCAGCGTCTAAGATTTATTGTGTACGAGGAATAATATATAGTCAACAATCCGCTCATGCGTGCGCGTGCTTTCGTCAGTGCGGCCGAGCACGGTCTAATGAAGCTTCGGGCACACTTACCTCAACACTTTTTGCCCCTAAATTTTGTACCAAAATAACTTTACCAGGCTATGCAGTGTGCCTCTGGAAGCTGTAAGCAGGCGTAGCGCGACCTGACGTGAGTGCATGGCAAACTACTGGGTGGAGACTCTGTCAACCGCTGCCGTTTTCGTTTAGAGCAAAAGAGGCACCGGCGAAAATGCATGGCGCGTCTCAGATTCAGAGTAAGGAACAAAAATTTATGCATATAGTTAAAAATTCAGTTGTCTAGTCGAGTGGAATATTCTAGCTTTGTTCAAAACAAATCAGTTGGTTGAAAGACAGAAGATGTATAGACCGTTTTACAGAAAGCAAGCAGCAGAGGAGGAAAATACTCTCTAACCTTATTCATTGCGCCGGCCCATTGTTGCCACTACCGAGCTACACGCTTCATGCATAGCAGAGCGGCCTTGAACCTCGGTATATCGTCGTGTGAGGCACTTAAATACCTTTATTAGCGTCCCTTTTAGTGGTAATGTCATCTGGATAGCAATGCGTGATCGTTTAATGCACAAACAATCGAAGAAGTCGCAAGACGATTGCCGAGAGCGTATTCATGAAGGATGTTACGACAGTCCAAATGCTGCTGGTATGTGTTTCTTCACCGCTTTGCAGTCCATCCTGATTTAATTCGCCTATGAACGTTCTGTGTAAGAAACACAAATTTAGTACCAACGGTGTACTAACGAGTATGATACACATTTTACTTCTTCCGCCGTAGTAAACACGCACGCCACGCCGGCCATGCCTCCCGAAAGCTCTTCGCGCCAATGACACGGTGGATCTCTTCCACCAGAGCCAGAAGAGCATGAAATCGGTTCTTTGCTCAAACAATAGGCCGACTGCAAAAAAAAAAAAAAAAAAAAAAAAAAAAACTTTCTTGCGGATAGTTGATCCGTGCCATGTTATTGATAATTGCAATACAAACAAGTTTATCAACACAGACAGCTGCCGCTGGTGCGGCGCGCGGCTCATCGTCTACACGTTGGCTCTGCTGCTTAGGCGTCACCGAAATTTACATCTTTCTTTTATTCATACAATGCGCTCGGCACTGGCGTTCGGCAAGAGTGCCGTCGTCCGCCGCACCAGAGGGCGGCGCCGCTTTCGTAAGTGCTGCTGTAAGTGCTGCGAATTTGTCTTCATTCGTGGGGCAACTGAGTGCGAATGTTTTTCGGCGTTTTGCTGAGCAATACTTCGTGCAGACGATGCTGCTACGACGGGACGGGGATACGCTGTTGCTGCGTCGCTGGACGTACACCAAGGCTGCAGAAAAATGTCGACAGATGGTACTTTAGAAACTGCTTCTTTTATGTTTTTGGACCGTGGTTTAACTTAAAAGTACATTGTTGTAGCCGGACAGCTCGATCGTATGCTTTTCGCACTCGGTCGCCGGCGCACCACAGACACGCATGCATTCGCCGCGCTTGGTACGCGATAGCAGCAGTTAGCGGCGTAACCGCGGTGAACGCTGCCCGTGCCTTTAATGCGAAATAAAAGCAGCGCAAAACTGAATATATATATATGCACTGTCGAGGGAAAATACAGGACATGAAATGGGTCGCACTTCACGTTTCGATGAGGCGATGACTGGAAAACATATTTCGTAATATCTGTATTCAGCGTTCGGTAGCTGCCCGTACGGTTCATTCGCTGTGTGTTTGTGTGTACAGTACCATTGCGATTATAAAATATAACTGAAAATGCATATATCGTGAAAGACACAACATATACATCCCTCCAGCTAACTCTGACGAGTTTGGCCTGTGGAAGCGGAGCGCACTCTTTCGCAGTCGCTCCGGCCGCTACTGCTGTTGCCAACAGCTGCTGTCATGCCAAACGGATGGTATGGTTTGCTGGTGCGTGCAAAGAAAACACAAAATAGCACCAAGGTGTCGGATAGCGGATGAGCACCGCGAAACAGCCCTTTTACATTGCCGCTATAGGAGCATCAACTGTGTACGCACAGCCCAAGATGGCGCCAAGAGGTGCCGGAGCGGACTGTCCCAATTTTGCTCATACGGGGCGCCACCATCAAATAAGATGGCTGCGCCCAGGCATCAAAACTAAAATCGTCTCTCGCGACTGACGCACATGTATGACAGACGTGGTCGGCTTAATATATAGATAAAGAACTACGTTTAATCAATTAAATGAGCATAAACAGTTATGCACATTTAAAATCGGCAAACAATAAAAAAAATGTCCTGTTACTACATATTCATCAATTCATCAAAACGTGACCAGCGGCTAGAAAATTCACAGTCTCAATATCTTCCTGGACGGTTTGTGCATATAGAGAGCAGGCCTGTAGCTCCTGTCTGTCACTTTCTTGGCATAATTGACAAGAAGAATTCGGATAATTTTTTTTTTTCAGACATCAAAGAAGCGGACCTTATACCAATATGGCTGCTTTCCGGACGACTCAGCAATGACGAATTCTCAATTGTGCTAGTTGAATCAGGATTTGAAGTACAAAAGATGGAAAACGTTTAATTGTATTGCGCAGAAATCGGAATTTCAGCGACAGCAATCGTAAAGGCTATCAATTTAGACCCGGCCCCATTTATGTCCTCCTCAACCCTTCCTTCGCCACACTGTCCACCTGTCCATCCTCTGCGAGACTGCTACCGTATCATTTCTTACAACTACTTACCATCACAGAGCGCCAGATAGGCACCTTGAATCTTTAGAAAGCCTCTTACGAGTAGCATGCCGCTCGCTGTGACGTCTAAGACTGCCTGATGCGCGAGGTTTGGAGTGCGTGTAATGGGTCGTCACGTGGTTGGTATTAATGAACTTGCATATAGGTGAGAACGGAGACCTTGAAGACAGAGCTCTGGTTGTAATAACAATGATCGGATAAATCATGACGTCGGCAAAAATTAAAGGTTCTCCGAGAAATCCAATTCTTGTTGGAAACATGCAAACATCAACGACGAAGATCCGACTCAGGAGAAAGCCGAAATCCGTCAAGCTTGACGCTGGTTTCTCACTAGAGTGCTTCACCTGATGAATCACACTTAATGGCCAGTACTCTATTGTATCCAGGTTTTATCATTTTGTTTTTTGTTTTTCCCTGTCCGATGGAAGAGACAGCGAACGAAAAAGAATAACACGCACCAAGATTTGGTCATGCCCTTTGCACTCAAAGGGAGTACCAATTTTTCCTCAAAGCAACCGTAAACAAGGTCGAGGCAAAATGCGTCGGCAGGACTCAGGGCCATTCGGAAACAATGTGTCGCGCTAATGCCAGGCAGCATTGCCTATTCCCCCTCTGTCACCATGCGCCCTCGAACCTAGAGGGCTAGGCTATTGTACTCAGCTTGTGGGCGACAAGACAAACATCTAGAAGGGGTCTTCATGACGCGCTGTCGAGAATGCGCACTTCACCCCGATCGAAGAAGCGAGAAAGACGTGAGTTTCGGTAGCCCAGAGGTGTATGCCACTTTCACAGTCGCACACGAGCCACCATGATCGCAGCGAATGCGACCACCTCGTTTGGTACTCTGCACGCCCACTACGTGCAGCTGGCGGATCCACGAACCAGCAGCTGGTTCTTCATGGGCAGCCCGGTGCCCATAGTGAGCATTATCGGCTTCTACCTGCTCTTCGCCACGAGACTCGGACCCTGGCTTATGCGGGGACGCGAGCCGTACGACATTCGCAAGATCGTGCTCGCCTACAACGTTGCTATGGTCACTCTCAGCCTGTACTTTATCTACATAACGCTCAAGTACACTGGCATGAGAAATGGTCAGAGTCTTCTGTGCTGGCCGACTGACCCGCGACCTACGGGGATGAACATGTTCTTCCTGGACAATGCCTGGTACTACATGCTGATGAAGGCCGGAGAGATGCTGGACACGCTCTTCTTCGTACTGCGCAAGAAGACGACGCACCTTAGCTTTCTGCATCTGTTGCACCACTCACTGGCTCTGTGGTCCGTGTGGCTGGTCATCACGCTGGGCATTACAGGTCACGTGTTCTCCTTCCCGCTGCTCAACTCAGCCGTGCACGTGGTCATGTACGCGTACTACGCGCTCGCCGCCCTGGGACCAGAGCTGCGGCCGCGCCTCTGGTGGAAGAAGTACGTCACCATCTTCCAGATTGCCCAGTTCAGCGCTCTGTCGCTGCATGCGCTCATACCCGCGCTTCTGGACTGCGGAATACCCAGGATTCTAGCGTTCGTCGGGGCACTCGAAGGATTGCTTTTCGCGTGCCTCTTCACAGACTTCTACTACATGACGTATGTGCGGCCGCAAGCGAAGAGCATTTAACGTTTTTTTCAACCTTCATTTTGTGCAGTTTAACATGTAATGCTGCTCGAGATGACTTATCTGGGTTCGTTGTCGTCCACTGTTGTGCAACGAGCTGAGTGTACCGCCGTGGTCACACGTTTTATGATATGTCACCGTGGCTTTATTTGTATAATGTTTCTGGATATGATACCGTGAGAAAAGATTACTTGAACTATATTCTTGAGTGATGACAACTAAAATGCACTTCGTGGTTACGCCTTTAGCTGCGTGTTGCATACAGGCATAAAAGAGATTAACAATGGTGCTGTAAAAGCATATCAAGGAAGTTATGCAGAGTCTAAAATTTCAGTCATAGTTCCGATTATGATGCTTCTTCGGAGCGTGCGCTTTTGTTTTCATGCACACAGGAACATGTTGAACATTGTATTTGTGAAATATTTTTGTTGGTACCATTTTATTTTGGTGTTGACTTTATTGTATGGGTGTGCGAAAATTCAATCACAAAATATTGCGAAAAAATTATTGTACCTAAGTGTACGTGTAAATAACCAAAAATGTTTAGCTTACTAAAATTTCCACTCTCATTTGGCGACGCTAATATGATCGGTAAATGCTAAACCATATTTTTCATAAACAGCCAAACGTTTAAAAAGTGTATTTTGTAGTAAACGTAAGTACTAGGTGTAAAAAGCCATTCGTAATTTTTCCAAAACATTCATGTGCAAAACAAAAGGCTGTTTTTGTAGGATATTCTAACACATGTGTGCAAAATGAGTGGACATCTGTCAGTAAGTAAGTTATCTTGAACCTAATAACAAACAATTGTTTGGTTCAACTAGTGAGCATGCCAGCACTGTTTTTTAGATTTTAGATTTTGCAATGGTTTAGACTCTTTACGCTAAGTCCTCGTGACTGGTCGTTTTCTATAAATTTTCTTATTGCACCGCTTAATTACGCATGAAAGGCATTTAGGTCAGCGCGAAACTTCTACCGTGGTGACGCTTTAGCCACTTGCAATATTCCTTATTGCCGAAGACAGCTATAAGAGCTGAGGATGATTACCATTTCTTTTTGGATATATGCTAGAGTGCATCGGGGAAACGGGTACTTTCGGCCGAGGCGAAATGCCGCCCGCCATTGTCTTACGAGGATTAGTTCTCATGTTAAAGTGAAAACAAGGAAGTCAATCTCGAAATAAATAACAGTTATGCAAAAGAGTCCTTACATGAGGAATATGGCGAAACTACTACTGCCACCATGTTTGCAGTAAAGACATGGACAATAACTGCAGTGATTACAATATAGTCAAAATCAAGAACATCAAATGAGTTTTAGTAAGGTATGAGATGCTAAGGCGAGATTACCAGTGGACTCTCCTATGGCAAATGATCGGTAGCGGGTTACGTGGGAGGTTGTGATTGGGAAGTTTGGGGGAATAAGAATTAATCAGTTGGCGCAGGAAACGGCACTAAGAAAGAATACGGGTGAGGCTTTTTTCCTGCCGCTAACATTTAGTTAGGTTTATGACGATGGTAAGAATAAACGTGACCTTACCGCACTCATACATCCTTCCATACGTCGGAATATATCAGATATCCTTAATCAGATTCGTATAGGTAATTTCACAATGTGAATAGCCGCGTTACAAGTCTCCGTTTGGAAAAGCGCTCGCATGCTTGTAGCTGAACTCCGAGAAATGCAGACGACTTTTCTACTAGAGCAGGTGTCTTTCTTGATTGGCATTACCGACTTGACCACAATGAGGCGGAATCCGTATGCGAAGAAGAACGTAGGCCGAAGCTCCAATTATTGTGCTGTGTTTCAGTCGCAGCATTACAGGAAAGCTGCTGGGTTTGATATGAAATACTGAAACGGGTCGCTCATGCGAGCGCCCTGTTTCCAGCGACACACCATCTAGGGCATTATTTCTAAATACGCCGATCACATGCCACAGAAATGCTTAGTGATTATGTTGTGTCCATTTACATGGTAGCATTCTTAATAAAGGTGACTTGTCATTTCTTTGCGGAGCCTTGCGCTCCTACTTGTAGATATCATGTCTCTTGTGATCCCCGTAAGAAAAGGGGGAAGAGAAGGCTCCGGAAAATTCGGACATCCGGATGTTTTCAATAAAGTTAAAAAAAAAAGACTAATTTTGAGGTAGTGTTTGTATTAGGAGGACGCAGATTTCCATGCATTTACCGTTGGGTTGCTGGGAATAGCGCATGATGGCAGTTCTACTGCCGCTTATTTGTCTGATTGGTCATCCCATCAGAAGGTACATCTCTGCATATGAAAAACATGAAAGAGCACCATGCCTGAAAACGTTGCACGTTGACCAATAGAAGCTGATTCAGCTTCATCACGTAGTGATAACCCTTCAGCAGCAGAAGTATGGACATGCGCAAAGATGCGTGCTGAAAGGGCCTTGGGTCAACTTAAGCGTACGCTTCCTGGCAGTGAGCAGTATCTGTGCTGCCCAATTCATATATGTATTTGCGTTTTCACAAAGACAATTTTTGTCGGCTGTTTTATATATTAAGAAAAATATGCGGCGACAAAAAAAAAAAAAAAGAATGCCAAAATTACCACTGATACGTGACGAGGAGCCGTGCCACATGTCGATTCTGGTGCAAGTGAATAAACGAACGAAACGTCAATATTAGGCTTCATCGCCCTACCTCTTGACGTATGACGGAGGAAAAAGACGAATAGGAGAGAAGGCTGTCCAATTAATGAAGAGCGCAATACGGAATGAAAAAACCTCCGATAGAAACAATTCCTTCAATAGGCGAAACGAATACGTGGCGATTATAACGAACGGAGTAGTTACCGCAGCTTCAGCATCTTGAATAGGGAGATTAAATAATGTGTTAAGAAGGCTGTTATCCTGGCTGTTGAGAGCATGAGCATGACCAGAAAATGTTTTCATTTGATTTTTCACTGCCATTCGCCATTTGGTGCTAGCGCCCCCCCCCCCCTCTCCATGTCCGCTATATAATAATAATTATAATAATTGATTCACAGGAAGGGAAAGGCACAGTATCTGTCACACTTGTGCTTGTGGACACTTGAACCACGCCGTAGGGGAGAGGATGAAGGTGGGAGAGAAAGTGGAAGGAGAGAAAGAGGAGCTGTCGTGGAGGTCTAGGGAGTAATTTCAACTACCTGGGGATCTTTAACGTGCGCTGACATCGCACAGCACACGGACGCCTCTTCGTTTCGCCTCCATCGAAACATACTTTTTGTAATCTGGTTTAGGCTAATAGAGTGAAATAAGTTTTATATTTTATTCGCCATTTTGGTTTGCGCAAAATGTGTAAATCAGTATAAAAAAAAAGGCAGCGCATGTTTTCGTTGCGAAGTAAACTGTGAAGTTTCTGAAGCCCTCCACAAAAATTATCAGGATAAAATATGTTTCTCGCACAAACAAAAAGCGACATTAGAAAGGATGAACGCAAATATCAGTTGACAGTACAAGCTTTCATATTTACAAAGGACACTGATTGATTTATAGGAAGGGAAAGCGCGGTGACTGTCTCACGCTTTTCTGTAGACACCTCAACCGCGCCGTAAGGGAAGGGAGGAAGGTGGAAAGAGAGGAGCCGTAGTGGAGGGCTACGGAGTAATTTCAACTACCTGGGGATCTTTAACGTGCGCTGACATCGCACAGCACACGGACGCCTCTTCGTTTCGCCTCCATCGAAACATACTTTTTGTAATCTGGTTTAGGCTAATAGAGTGAAATAAGTTTTATATTTTATTCGCCATTTTGGTTTGTGCAAAATGTGTAAATCAGTATAAAAAAAAAGGCAGCGCATGTTTTCGTTGCGAAGTAAACTGTGAAGTTTCTGAAGCCCTCCACAAAAATTATCAGGATAAAATATGTTTCTCGCACAAACAAAAAGCGACATTAGAAAGGATGAACGCAAATATCAGTTGACAGTACAAGCTTTCATATTTACAAAGGACACTGATTGATTTATAGGAAGGGAAAGCGCGGTGACTGTCTCACGCTTTTCTGTAGACACCTCAACCGCGCCGTAAGGGAAGGGAGGAAGGTGGAAAGAGAGGAGCCGTAGTGGAGGGCTACGGAGTAATTTCGACCACCTGGGTATCTTTAACGTGCGCTGATATCGCGCAGCACACGGACGCCTGTTCGTTTCGCTGCCATCGAAACGCAGCCTCCGAGGTCGGGTTCGGGCCCGGGTACTCCGGCACAGTAGTCCGGCGTCTTACCACTGCGCCACCCCGCGAGTGTGTACTGCACAACGCACAAGAGGAGAGGAAGCGAAATGACCAGTTAAATCTCTGAACAGTCTTTCCATACTTGCTAATCAAAGTCATTCTAAACGTACCGACAGCTGGGAGCGTCAGGACAGATATCATCGCCTGTATTATAAGCTTAGCTATGGCTGTGGATAGCAGAACCATAGTGCACATCACCGACACTATATAAGCGCGTTTGCATAAGTAACGTAAAAAAAAAAAATATTTTATGCGCAAGCCATGTTTCCATGCTTTAAAAAAGGTTATTATAATCAGAGTGAACTAATGCTGAAATATTAGATATGTCGTTAGTTTGCGTTATTTGGGAAGATTTACATCAAGGGACGAAAAACAGTAGCGGTGGCCAAAGCGCTTCTTGCAAAGTAATATTATTGTTGGGAGAGTTGGTTCATGCTTGAGTTAACAACAACAAACAATGGAATTGACGCAGGTTACAGCTGAACTTCGATACCTCACTCAGCGACAATTCGAAACAGCCAGCAGCTCCTGCTTCGTCCGGAGCTGAAAAGCACGCTTAGAAATCTAGCGCTTCGTGATCCCCTTATCTAACACTGTCGCTCGCTCACCTACTGCAGCTTGCGATATCGAGTTTTCCGGATATTGCTCCGGGGACTAGTAAGATTATTGAAGAAAACAAGGAATGCTGCGCGTTCACTGCGCTACCTTTCACAATAAAAATAGGGCGGCAGCGGGGACCATAAGGCTGTACTTAAGTCTGTGAACAATGCCTTGTGTACCGGCGCTATTTATATCTAGTGTGACCGCGCGTCTGTAGCATGCAGTGTAACGTTCAGAACCGCACGCGCCAGTACTGAATCGAAATTGAAGGTAAGAAAGAAAACGGTAAGTGTGAGAATTTATTTTGTACTTTCCTGTACACACACAAAAAAAAACAAGAAAAAAAAAACAGTTTCATGATCCACGCCTCAAAGTAAACGCCAGTCTCCGCCATTTGCTGCTAATTAGAGCAGGAATGAAAAGTGCTGTACCGGTGAAACAGACCAATGTTTTTAGTACGTGCCGAGGGTTTATTAAAAAAAAAATGGTTGTTTAAAAACGGACATAATTTCGGTTTAAACGTTTGAAACAAGGGCTTCTGTGACAGGAGCAGAAACAAATATAGTAATGTTCTGGCAATGGCTTAGTGATCCGAACCTTCTTACTAGAACATCTAGGAGAGCTACACGTGCATTTTACGCACTTTACTTGTTTCATCTTGTAAGCCATCGCCTCAACAAACGTCTTTATTCTAAGACGACGCGCGCAGTCCTCCAACATACTTCTCAACCTTGAGGCAATTGAACAGTTAAGAGAAATCGACATATTTTGGATCTAGCGCTCGCGGAAAATTCAAGCAAAGAAGCAGCCCACACATACGCTCGAGTCGAAGCCAGCCGAGCTGTGGACGTCGCATTGGATCTGGAGCCCTTCGGAGAGCCGCTCACGTTATACCACGATTGCACCACACACTACAGACTGTGGAGAAGAACATACCCCCCACCACACAGCTCACTCTTCTGAGGGCAACAGGTGATGCGGAGAAAACTTTAAGCTGATACATTCCCTAACCGATAGATTTCTACCAAATTCCTTAATTCAGAAATTATTCTGACCTGTCACTTCTGCGCGAAAATAGCATCATTAAACCATACAACTTCCGACTGTTGGTCCCATCTACCTTCCAAAGAACTCATGCCTGATCCCTCCCTTGATACTGGGAATAAAGTAAAGGCCAGCAATGACTCGTCCCGGACAATCAATCCAGAGTCGTGGCAAATGGGTCGGTGTCGCCCGGGTTCTTCATGGTCTCGGAGGCACGTGCTGACCACCTTCCCAACACCTACGTTTACTTTCAGTATAGTGAACTAGGATAGGATTCTGGTTCCCTATAACTTTCAATAACAAAGCTGTACTTTCTTTCTTCCTTTCGAACCGAATCGAGCGATGACAATAGTGGGTATTTGCACGTCAAAGAGGTGAAATTTCGCGCACCACGCTCACACAACTGTTGCTTACAGCAAAGGGTTGTTTATGCACAGTGTTGAGGACCGAGAGTCCCCAATGTCTACCAACTTCTGGCTCTTGATTTTTGTCCCCTCCGGGACGACCCTTAACACGTGACACTTCCCGCTCAGGAGACGAAGTCCACAGGACGATTACAGGCTTTCGAGCTTGAAACCTTTTGAACCGAGTGGCATGCACCACTAGGCGTCTTGCGTGTGCATAGGACACTTTGAGCGTGGCGTGACTATTCATTAGTCCAGTTTGGCGACTTCAACTTTCCTAAATTTAATTGGCCTGAATCCAGCCCTGTAGTAAGCGAAGAGGGAACTGACAGTTCGAATTTGTTTAATTGATGCCGAGACTTTAATTTTAAACAGCTTATTACTCAATCTGTCAGAATCGGACCCACCTCAGCTAAGAGGCAAGACAATTGATTCTTACTACACCTTCCCTTGTACATTCGTTAGCACATTTCTGCAGTTTGAGCGATAATTGTCTTTGCACTTTGCCGTTCCAGGCAACGCAATACGCTTATGTTTTCCTCTGGCCACCAGAAGATACGGAAAGGGATATTATTCCCCAGCCAAACAAAGAACATGAGTTGTTCGTCGACGTTTGCATTCATGGCTTCTTTGAGCCATAAGTAGAACACAACTGGAATTTATTAATCATGAAAACCTTTACCTCCTGTTGTCGGCGACCTTGATGTGACGTCAAGCGAACACCGAAAGCGAACATCCGGGCACCCCATGAGACTTACCTCCACGTGCAGACTGAGGGGTGGGTTAAGTTGCCGCGATTCCCCAAGGATGGCGCCACGGTGTCGTACACTCGCCCTTAGATTACTGCCCCGCACCGTCGGTCAGTTCAAAGTCCTTTCGGGCATTTCGAATCAAGCCATTCCCTACGTTGCGGTGCTAGCTAATTGCGTTTACTTGTTTTTAATTTTCTTTATTGCGAAATCATTTTTTGGCTCGTATGTGGGGTGGACAGAGCCTCTCATCAAAGTGTCCAGCAGTTAATCATGAACCGCATAAGTAATTATTGGTTGATTAAGGACATACGTAAATTTTAGGAAAAATAGGTACCGCAGAAATGCTTTGAGAAAAGCTAAAGCACCAGCGGTGCCGCGACGTTGTTATTAACCATCTATTAATAACTACCCATCGTTAACAACCCATCACTAATTATATTATCAATACTTATAACGAATTATGTTATCCGTATTTATCATTTTATATAATTGGTATCACTGGTAATCACGATTATTTTCATCATTTTTAAAATATTATTTTATTATCAATAATCACAATTATTAATGACCAATGACTCGTTTTGGCGTGCCATCCGGCGACACATTTTGAGGACAACTTTTGCGGACGTAACATAGCCTAGTAAGGTTATCGCGTTATTTATTAACACATTTAAACGTTTAAATGATTGGTTCACAAATTAATTTAGCGACTGAACCTGTTGAAAGCGCACATCCTCGGGAACTGCTATCACATCGAGCGTGTCCTCATGTATAAGGAGGTAATCTACTAAATTTGGTATGCAGTCGAATTCAAGAATGGCCAACTAGATGGCAGCCTCCCAATATGAAAGGGCTACCACCAAAATTTGGCCGCCTAGAGATCGGAAATCTTACCTCGTCAGAACTGGGCCAAATTGATGCCTAACCTAAGTCGAGCATGGGAAATTCCGCAGTGACCTACAAATTGAGATTGGTCGCCCCCGAAATTTAGTCAACTGGACCCCAAAATTTAACCTTGTTAGAAATTTGACCAACATTTATGTCTAACCTAATTCGAGTTTGGCAAATTCAGTGGTGACCTTCAAAATGGCATGAGCTACCCTCACAACTGGGCCCCCTTAATGCCTAAAATTCACCTCGTCAGAACTGGACCAAAATCCATCTAAGCTAAATCAGGTATGGCCAATTCAGGGCTGACCTCCAAACTTAGGTGGACGACCCCGAAATTTCGTCCTTGACTTCGTCTGATTTTGACCAAATTGGTGCTTAACGTAATTTTAGTGTAAGCAACCTTATACTTTCAAATTGGGGATGCCATCCTCAAAGTGTGGTTCCTTGGCCCCCACATTTTACATCACCCGAATCTGAGTAATAGAAACGCCAACTAAGCAACGGTATTATGCAGCGAAATGAAAATCTTAGAATCGAACTAGGTACGTAACTCGCAATGCTTTCCACTTGCAAGTTCCGTATTCACCTTTGGTCCCAGTGCACTCTGACCTTTGGCAGTGGTCGGTTCTGAATCCGCACTTTTTCTGGGTCTGCTCTAATTCTTGATTTATATAAGGAATTTGCCTTCTTACGTTTCCTCCAAAATTTGTCTATTTGCTGATGACTGTGTATTATACCGCACACCTGTAGAAAATTGTACATGCCGTTAAACATTAAGAAATGGAAATAAATTAAGCTATCTCGCACTAAATTAACAAGTGCCGCGTATATGCTTAATACCGTCTCATTACAGTCTGTTGCATCATGCCGCTACCTTGGTGTAATAATTACCAATGATATATCTTGGAATTCACATGCCAATTGCCTCATTGCTAAGCTAATCAGTATACTTGGATACATTCGTTGAATCATTTCTTCTTTGCACCATGTAATTATGTGTGTCACCTACAACTCGAATAGCACCGTCTGTTTGGGATCCCGGTCAAGTAGACGTCATATAGTCTATTGAAGCAGTACAAAATCGCTCAGCACGGTTCACCATGACAGCTAAATTTCAGCATAAACTGATTATTACATTTCACTCTGCACACGAGAATTATTATTCTTCGAAATTTGAGATCCTTCTGTGCAGTAGATATTTTTAGAAGGAATTTCGTTTTATTATTTCGAAAGCAGCTTACTTGTCTGGAAACCATTGCCCGCTAACGGTGCAACGGCATATCATCGCCCTGTCGTCTGCTATTGGTGGTGTCGGCTGCACTTTTGCACGCTGGTCGTGGACGATGGTCGCTGAGTTTGTTTCTTCAGCAAAGCATTTTATTGCACATTCTTTTTTCATTGACAAGCCTTCACTATAGTATGTGACCCCTTTGATCCTAGACGAACTGGACTTGTTTTAGGATGCGTCTCGAAATTGTCGAGAAGGCCGAAATCGATGGGTTTATATTACATTGGAGATAGGCAAAGCGGCCCACTTTAGTGAGCGGCTCAGAACGCCTCAGCTCACTGAAGTGAGCCGACTCGCTGAAGTGAGTCTGGGTCGCTCAGGAGTGAGCAGTAGTTCTATTGGAGGGAGAGAAAGCCTGCTCTGTCTCTCTTTCTCTCTCAGTCACTGATCCACGCCCGTTAGACCTCTTGAACCGCTCCGTTGAAGCCGACTCAGTGGCCGGGCGTGACTTCCGCGCTTCTGTTTGTGGTGCGACAAAGCAGCTGCTCTCCTGCCCTTCCCCGTAAAAGTCTCAACCACTCTTTCTCGCTAGAGCACTGTACTCTCTTTGCCTTCGACTGTCTCTTCAACCGCTCTGATTAAAGAACGAGTGAGCAGAACTTCATTAAAAGTGAGCGGGGGTTCTTTTTGACTTCGGAGAGCCGGTTCGCCCTCTCGTTCAGTGAGCCTTGCCGTTCAGTGAGCCTTTCTTCAGACCCAGATCTTGCAAAGGATGGCGCCTTACGTTGACCGCTGCTATTCGAACGATGCATCGCGACTCTCACTGATCGTGCATCGTGTGCTGGTGCAACCGTGTGAAGGTATCAGTGAAAATACGTATAACACGGTTAGTAAGTAATGCATTCATGTTTATTCAAACCGTGTTATGCATGAGTAAAATATGAGGGGAGATATTTGGCGGGAGGGGGGCGGGGGCCTCGAGTGGCTACTCAATTCAAGCTGAAAAGAAGCCTCGTCCTCAACGAAAGTGTGGAAGTAGTTGTGTCGCCATTTATCTCCCTTCGTGGTGACTACAAAATCCCAGTAAAAAGCAATATCCGATTTTTTAGATGCGATTCTTTCTCTTCAAGTCCACCATATTTACTTTGATGATACTTTGCAGAGAATTTGGAATCAGCCGGAACAAAGAGCCAAACGAGGGTTTGGTAGGAAAGTCAGAAGCGGGCTTGCCGTGATCGCTCTCATGTCAGCGAAGATCTTGAATGTCCGACGTGAATGAGCGAGCCAGCTGATGGCACTGCTCAGCATTACGGGCAACAGCAGAAAGAGAAATGTACTCTGAATTGTCGGGGCGGTATGGAAGTATGGTGTCCAGTAGACAGGAAGGCTCACGACCGTATAGGAGAAAGAATGGGGAAAATCCAGTCGTTGCCTGAGACGCTGTTTTATAGGCATAGGTGACGTACAGAAGCACCTGATCCCAATTAGACGCGTCAGAAGAAACGTACATGGAGATCATGTCACCAAGAGTTCGGTTAAGCCTTTCTTTGAGGCCGTTGGTTTGAGGATGGTAAGCTGTGGTGGTTCGATGTATTATTTTGCAAGCTTCTAACAGCTTGGATGGAAAAACAGCTGTTTTTAGATCCAATATGTTCCACCAACTCGCCCGTTTGGCTATAGTGTTGAACTTCTAACAGCTGGTAGACCACTTGTGACAAGAAGACGCAGCCGTGGTCACTGAGAAGTTCACGAGGTGCCCCGTGACGTAGAACCAAGTGACGTAGGATAAAGGAGGCGACGTCACGAGCACTAGCCGTAGGCAGGGCTGCAATCTCCGCGTAGCCATTGAGGTGATCCACGGCGACTATTACCTAGCGGTTGCCTGATGTCGAAGATGGAAGGGGGCCATAGAGGTCGATGCCGACACGATCGTAGGGTCGCGCTGGCCAAGGCAATGGCTGTAATGGCCCGAAAAGGGGCGCGGAGATCGACTTCAGCGGCTGACAAGCAGTACAGGAGCGAATATGGCGGCGGACAAAGTTGTACATCCTTCTTCCTTACAAAATAAAAATAAAACCTTGCCCCGATATAGATCGTGTTTTTCATCTCAATCGAAACCCGGCTGTTGCGGTTAGGTCGCGCCGACGTCCTCATGATCAGCAGTCGAGCGCCATACACCCCAGAGCCAATACATCTGGGACATATGTTTAATGTCTTATCGTAGTTTCAAACGTAATTTATACTTTTTCTGCGGAGTAGTACCACGCTAATACTACAAAATGATCCACTTCTGGCGCGTTTTTTATTTAGCTTGAGTATATAGCATGTTATTTCATATTTCCTTACACATTATTGTATTTTATGGCAGCTTTCTGCTAAGCAAAGTGTTTTCAGTGCTATTTCGTTTCTTAGTTTCGTTTTGATTTCTTTTGCGTTGCTGTAGGTACGCACATGAAGATAAAAAATATTCTGGAATACATGCAAGATTATTTGGTACTTTACATATGGTTTTTACCGCATTAAATCTTGACCCTAGCGCAATCGCTGAATATAAACCCCGTTCAGAATATTTTTGGTCCCGATGCAATGCGAAGTGCTAATTTCTGTAGACGAGATATCGATGTCGCTAAAGTAAAGCAGCAGCACGGCATTTCAACTGTGAGAAAAAAAAGTGCATTTAACAGATAGCGATGTCCCATGCGATAGTTTGTGTATTTGGTCGGAAACATTAAAAGCTAAAATAAGCGCTGGAACGCACTGCAAATTAACTGCAGCGCATGTGTTGCTTCCTTGCCCATTGACTCTCGCAGCTTTGAACTGACGCACGTAGATGCGCAGCCGTATTCTCGCATAACTTGTTATCAACATATTTGCCAGAGAATCCTTGTGTCGCTGACAGGCCTTCACAGTGCAACGAGTCTTCTCGTTCAAATATTCTGAGACAGCCTTTAGAGGGACTTTAAGGTAGGTTGTATGCTGTGCACGTGATTCCGTTAAAATGGACTTCGCAGGATGTAAGAAAGCTTATAACCTCGCTGCTAGGATAACACAAATTCTTACCATCCTGAACATACTCTTTTAGTGCAGTTAAATATGCATGTTCATGGTTCGTCGAGCCAAGCATTGCAGCCCTGCACTGCTCGCAGTTTGGTTTCTTCAAGATTCCTTTCGCAAGAAATCCACCAATGTGATGGAAAATGCTGCACTCAGTTGCAGTCAGTGCTTCGGTAAGCAGAATTTCCGCACCGTCAATTTCATTTCATTTCTTTATTTGCCCAGAAAACATCCTGGACGGGTCCCGCGACTAAAAGCTCTTATAACAGCTTGACGAGGCCGTGGAACCCTATCGCTTGGCAGATGGCGGTTCAACAACTAATAGACAGCAGCAAAGCAGAATAAAAATATGGCATTTGAGAGCAATAATTTGAGAATACAAACAGTGCAAAACAGAAATGAAATGGCATACCAGTGCATATAGAAAAAAGAAAAAAAAGTCACAACAACGAACAGTTTGGCAGATGAAAGTATATTTACAATGTATGAGACAAAAATAAAATAGTGTAAATTGTCTGGAAGACAATTTTCATGAATATATAGAAAGTAGCTACGAACCAAGTGAATACAAAAGCCTATTCCATACTAAGAAAAAGTGATCGGACATTGCTTAGAGTGGGATTTTGCGCCATACGGTATTTATTTAAGATATATGGCAAATTGTACTGCAACGTCTGGAATTTATAGTTATTACGAAACCTTGGAATAAACCATAATCCGGTACTTCGAGTATGTGCGCTGTCCTGGTTTGATACTAAACATGCAGTAGCTGTTATAAATTTCTTAAAGTCGTCAGAGGAGAAATAGAGTGAGCGTAATGTTGGAAAATGACACCAGTACGCAAGTTTAATAATGCTATTTTTTCCTCAAAACACTGTTTTCTTTCCTTGTGAAATCATATCAACCAGGTACTCAGATTTAACTGCTTCTTAGCTTGTGTTGGCTGGAGTGTGCAAAAACTGACCGACATACACAAGCTTCAAAGCGAATTTCATTTCCTACGCGTGAGGAACGGGTTTCCTCTGTCGCAAAACAGAAAAAAGTTTATCCATGAGCAGTCTCCCGGTGAGAAAGAACTTGTAGCCGTCCATTTTAAGCACATCTTGCAAACGAAGGATCACTGCCATTGCAATCATGAGACCTGCATGTGAGGACTTTGACTGGAATGTGCTGCCCATCGGCATGCCTTGAATTGTGTCCAATGCCAGTTTGTTTAGTTGTTTTGGATGACGCGGACCGTGGTTGCTGCTCCGGAATAAGGCTCGCATTTGATCTTTATTTAAGAACTTCAGTTTATTTTCGTAAACTCCCACTGGCAGTTTCTAACTTTTGAAGCTTTTTTTTTTTAATTGAGTTGTAGCCATCGTCTTGCTGTGAACTTCGCGATGTTTCGCGTACTTTCTCTTCATGTCATCTAGCTGTAACTGCATTTCACAATTTATTACGGGTTGCACGAAGTGCGAAGACAATTTACAGGAGATTATTTGTGGCGGGAATTAAAGTTTCTGAGATGGAATTTTGGCCAGGTGACCCTACTGAAAAAACTGTAAGGGGCAATAGCCTCACATTTTCTCACACAATCTCACTCAATTCACATAAGAAATCACGTACAAGTCGCATATAATTGCATAAGTACTCATAGTTTCTTGGACATTATCATAAATTATGTACGATATTTTATGATAATGATGTGCACCGCATGAGACTCTATGCGATTAAATGAGATTTTATGAGGTTATTGCCCCGTAGAACTTTCAGCAGGGGAGTTGCTCATCCGACCCTAAGACGTCTCACTGTCATCACTGGGCAGCAGCTGCAGTTCTTGATTTGCTGTCTGTGGCATATCAGCCATGTCGGTGACGTGTTTCCTCTGAATTTCTGTTGGTACGGTATATGTAGCACTCAGTTGAGGCTGCATAGTGCATGCTTGTTCTGTTGCCGCAGGCGCCTTTTGTGGCAGCCTTTCCTTTGGCGCTTCCTGTGGTTAGGCATCGCTGAAAAAAGAGAGGTCACAGATGTTGGATATCAGCTGGTATACATTATTTTATCACTATGAATGAGCATCCTCTGAGTTTTACTACATTTAGAAATTAAATAATCCGAAATTGTCAGTAGCATGCATCTCGATGGCAGGCACGGCAGAATCACCTCCTTATATAAATGAATAAAACGAGCTATACTGTTGACCGGAGGTATGAAGAGCGTTATGCTATAATGTGAGTCTCAGTCTCCGAAGAAACACCTTGATAGTCACTCCATGTGGCTTGAAAGATGACCGGTCATTACAGTACTCAACTAAGAAAATCTGGCTAAGATAAAAAAAAAAACAACAGGATTAGGGAACAGGCATTGCAAGGTTTCATTATTGCAAAAATATGAGGCTTCATGTACCTCTTAATGAAAATTGCGTCGGCACAGCATTAGACTACAGTTTCTTCCAGCCGTCCGCCCGGTTCTGTTCAAAGGCGCTTTCTTCAAACTGTGCGTGCAAGGCAGAAGCATGCAATAATCATAAAAACTTATTGCCACACATGCTTCATACCCCTACTGAAAAACTTGTATGAGGCAGTAATCTCACATTTTCTCACACAGTCTCACTCAATTCACATAAGAAATCCCATACAAGTCGCATATAATTGCATAACGTCTCATAGCTCTTTGTACATTATCATAAATTATGTACGAGATTTTATCATAATGATCTGCACCGTATGAGAGTCTATGCGATTAGAAGAGATTTTATAAGGTTATTGCCCCTGAGAACTTTTGGTTTTTCAGTAGGGACGTGCTCATGTTCACCTATTTTCTCTCTCTCTCACGCGCGCGCACACACACACACACACACACACACACACACACACACACACACACACACACACACACACACACACACACACACACACACACACACACACACACACACACACACACACACACACACACACACACACACACACACACACACACACACACACACACACACACACACACACACACACACACACACACACACACACACACACACACACACACACACACACACACACACACACACACACACACACACACACACACACACACACACACACACACACACACACACACACACACACACACACACACACACACACACACACACACACACACACACACACACACACACACACACACACACACACACACACACACACACACACACACACACACACACACACACACACACACACACACACACACACACACACACACACACACACACACACACACACACACACACACACACACACACACACACACACACACACACACACACACACACACACACACACACACACACACACACACACACACACACACACACACACACACACACACACACACACACACACACACACACACACACACACACACACACACACACACACACACACACACACACACACACACACACACACACACACACACACACACACACACACACACACACACACACACACACACACACACACACACACACACACACACACACACACACACACACACACACACACACACACACACACACACACACACACACACACACACACACACACACACACACACACACACACACACACACACACACACACACACACACACACACACACACACACACACACACACACACACACACACACACACACACACACACACACACACACACACACACACACACACACACACACACACACACACACACACACACACACACACACACACACACACACACACCGTCTGAGTTGGAGAGCGGGACAAGAATAACAACGCAGGGAAAATAGCTCAACGCGCACTGTATGTTATCACAATAAGGGTAAGCTTAGAGCTCGCATTACCTTCCATTGAATCTTGTGCATTCTCTTTCCACTGCGCACAAAAACAAATTGCACAAGGCTTCGGTAGCAAAGAGCGCGCATCTTTTACGCGCTCGCTGTCCGTGCACAACAAGAGATTAAGAACTAAGCATTCTGTATTGCCCAGAAATAAAACAAGTTAAAATACACTAGCTTTTGTGCAAGTTGTAAAGGATACAAGAAAGACAAAGCATGCAAATCAATCGATATCAGTACGAATGCAGAAATGGCATAACTTATGCTGCATACACATGAACGTTGCCACGGTTGCTTCTTGTGTCGCTTGATTTTCACGATCCACAGAAACCGTGTTTTCGGCTCTTTGGGAACTTGAACCTTTTCCACTCATTCTCTGAATGGTTGTGTACTGGGGCATGCAACACCCGGGCATTTTGCTCCAGAAAACATAGTGCACGTGTCTTGCAAAATGAGCCGCTACGAGCCGTGGGCCGGGAAATGGCGGACGCCTGTCGGAAGGTGGCGCTGACCCCTTCACAGAAACTTCAGGTGCAGGCCCTCGTCCAAAGTAAAATAAGACAGTCCACCGATCGCTGGAAGGCTGATATACACGATGCCTCTAGAGGCGGAGCAAGAAAATTCTGGAACCATATAAGCTGGCTAGGGAAGAAGAATCAAAGAAAGCAGGATGGGATTCAAGATAACGAGGGAAATTGTTTAAAGGGAGATAACGCAGTGAACTACATTACATCAGTTATAGCCGAGTCATTTAAGAGCGACGCTAGGGTAATCTCCGCAAATCAGGAAGCAACACAAGGTAGCAGAATACAAAGCAGCTTAGAACTGACCAATCTAAACTGGAAAAAGGCAGAAAAAAATATTCCTAAAAACACATCACAGGAATAGATGGAATTCCGATCAAGCTGATTAGTGAACTCGGTCCAAAAAGTAAGGAAGCGTTGTTAAAAGCTCTGGAAACAGTCATAACGAATAAGGAAATTCCGGACAGCTGGCGGCAGAGTAAAATGAATTTGATTTATAAAGGGAAAGGAGACAGGATGCACATAAAATCCTACAGGCCGAATACCATAACATCTGTTATGTACAGGTTAGCCATGCAGGCGGTGAAATTAAAGGTGCAAGCATGGATTGAAAGTAACAAGATACTTGGAGAACTTCAGAACGGCTTTAGAAATGGTAGGCGCTTAGATGATAGCCTGTTCGTGCTTACCCAATGCATCGAAATATCTAGAGTGGAAAATAGACCTTTGTATTTGGCTTTCCTGGACATAAACGGGGCGTACGACAACGTAAGCAGGAAACTTCTGTGGAACATATTAAAAGAAGAAGGTATCGGTTATGAGATAATAGAGTTCCTACAGGAAATATACCGGGATCAAAGTAGCAATTACGTGGGAAGGGATAAGAAGTACGGAGGATGTCAAAGTATGCAAAGGATTAAGACAAGGCTGTTCTCTATCACCGGTGCTGTGCATGATTTATATGATAAACCTGGAACGGAGGATAAAAGACAGTAACCTAGGTTTTAACTTGTCATACAGATTAGGTGGCAAGGCGGTAGAGCAGCGCCTCCCCGGTTTGATGTATGCAGACGATATTTTGCTGCTAGCTGAGAGTCTGGAAGAATTGCAAGCTCTAGTTAAGTATTGCGGAGACGAAGGGGACGCTCTAGGCTTCAGTTTCAGCGCAGTTAAGTCGGGTCTGATGATTTTCAACGGCTAAACTGATCAGGGACTTAAAATACAGGGCCTTGAAATACCTAGAGTAGCAGAATATAAAAATCTGGGGGTATGGGTAAACGAAGGATTGGCATACATTGGAAAGCATGAGCAATCACATAAGGCCAAAGGGCGAAGGAACGCCGGGATAATGAAGCATAAGGCATTGTGGGGATACAATAGGTATGAGGTTTTGAGGGGTATTTGGAAAGGAATTATGGTGCCCGGACTTACTTTCGGAAATGCGGTTTTGTGCCTAAAATCTGAGGTACAGGCGACATTAGAAACAAATCAGAGATCCGTTAGACGATTAGCACTAGGTGCCCACGGCAAAACTACAAATGAGGCGGCACAGGGAGATATGGGCTGGGCATCTTTCGAAGTGCGGGAAGCTCAGAGTAAAATATTATATGAGGAACGCCTGAGGAAATTGGACAGTAACAGATGGGCAGCTAAAGTATTTAAATACCTGTACCTAAAGAGCGTTGAACCACAATGGAGGAAAACAACTAGGAAACTAACTAGTAAGTATGCTAGTAACAAGGACGGAGAAATAGAGAGCATTAAGCAACAGGTGAAAAACACAGAAGGTAAAAATTGGATAAATTCGATGGAAAAGAAACAGAGTGTGGAATTATACCGAAAGTGGAAAATGCAGATCAGGAAGGAAGATTTCATTGATAACTCAAGAGGCAGTGCCCTACATTTTGAAGCTAGATCAGGGTGCCTTAGAACACGCAGCTACAAAAAGAAATTTAACAATGGAGATGGCGCATATGCTGTATGTGGAAACTCCAGTGAAACAATTGCCCATATTATACTGGAATGTAATGGTATCCATCCGGAAGTTGGTGCAGGCGCAATCACTGTTCCTGAAGCTCTGGGGTTTAGAGATAACAGTGGCCGGGTGAATAAACCGGCGGTGGAAACTAGCAAAAAACGACTGGAAGATTGGTGGCTTAAAAGCAGAGAAGTGACATAATGTTAGTAATGTAGGAACAAAATTTAATAAATAGAATGATGGTTTAGTTAACCATTCTAAATCAATAATTAAGATATAGGGAGAAAAATGAGCATGATAGCTACTGCCACCACTCCGTTTCAAAGGGGACGCTCCTATATTCCATCCATCCATCCAATGACTCCACCCTGCAAGGGGGCGCGGCGCGTGCATCGAGGCGCTCTGGTTACGTGTTTAAATAGGAGCCCCCGGGCTACTGTCTAGGTTACAACCCTGCTGGAGATGGAGGAGGGCTATCTAATGTAGTGTTCCTTGCTACATTAGAGCGTCGGAACGCAAGAAGGCACGTCGGAATGAGGCGCTGAAAAGTCGGCGCACCGAAGAGTGTTTAATCCAAGCTTGCCAATGAGCGTAGCCATGCACATGAAGCTTTGGCTTCTCTCCAGGGTTAACCAAAGTTAAACTACCAGATTTCTGGTGCTTGTCCAGCGAATGACTCGTGAGTGCTTTAACGTAAACATGCAGTATTCAGTATTTAGTGAGCGAGCCCTAAACTCCCGCAGGAATACGCCGATTCGCGGATGACGACTGTGCCACCAGCGTATTTGTTTACATAGCTTTTGTATATAACTAGACGTATGCTGTCCTTTCATCATCATCATAAGCCTGATTATACCCACTGCAGGGCGAAGGCCTCTCCCATATTTCTCCACTTAACCCGGTTCTGTGCTAGCTGCATCCACTTGACCCCTGCGAACTTCCTAATCTCATCCGCCCACCTAACTTTCTGCCGCCCCCTGCTACGCTTTCCTTCCCTTGGAATCCAGTTTGTTACCCTCAGCGACCATCGGTTATCCTCTCTTCGCACTACATGTCCTGCCCATGTCCATTTCTTCTTCTTAATTTCTACTAGAATGTCGGTAACTTGAGTTATTTCTCTGACCCACTCTGCACGCTTTCTATCTCTTAATGTTACCCCTACCATTTTTCGTTCCATAGCCCTCTGGGTTGTCCTCAACTTAAGTAGAACTCTCTTGGTTAGCCTCCACGTTTCAGCCCCATAGGTGAGTACATGCAAGATGCAACTGTTGTATAGTTTCCTCTTGAGCGATACCGGTAAGCTGCTAGTCATAATCTGCGAGTGCTTGCCAAATGCGCTCCATCCCAATCGTATTCTTCTTGTTATTTCCTTTTCGTGGTCCGGGTCTGCGGTTACTACCTGTCCTAAGTAGACATATTCGCCTACTACTTCCAGTATTTCGCTAACTAATGTAAACTGCTGTTCCTTCCCGAGGCTGTTGAACATTACCTTAGTCTTCTGCATATTGATTTTCAAGCCTACCTTTCTACTTTTCCTGTCTAGGTCATCAATCATTATTTGCAGTTCATCCCCCGAGTTGCTTAGCAAGGCAATGTCATCAGCAAATCGCAGATTACTGAGGTATTCTCCATCTACCCTTATCCCTAACTGCTCCCATTCCAAGTCTCTGAATACTTCCTCTAAACAAGCTGTGAATAGTACTGCGGAGATTGTGTCTCCTTGCCTAACACCTTGCTTTATGGGAATTTTGTTACTTTCTTTATGCAGAACTATGGTTGCTGTGCAGCCGCTATATATATCTTCCAGCACTTTCACGTATGGCTCGTCTACCCCCTGATTTCGCAATGCCTGCATCACCGCCGAGGTTTCAACTGAGTCGAATGCTTTTTCGTAATCAATGAATGCTATGTATAAGGGCTGGTTATATTCCGAGCATTTTTCTATCACCTGATTGATGGTATGGATATGATCGATAGTAGAGTACCGTTTCCGAAACCCTGCTTGATCTTTTGCTTGATTGCAGTCTAAGGTTGTCCTGATTCTATTAGCGATTACCTTAGTAAATACCTTATACGTAACAGACAGTAAGCTGATTGGTCTGTAATTTTTAAGGTCCTTAGAGTCCCCTTTCTTGTGAATGAGGATAATGTTTGCATTCTTCCATGGTTCCGGTACCGTCGATGATACCAGGCACTGCGTATACAGGGTGGCCAGGTTTTATAGCACGATATCCCCCCCGTCCTTCAGCAAATCTGTAGTTATCTGATCCTCTCCAGCTGATTTCCCCCTTTTCATAGTTTCTAGTGCTTTCTTGACCTCGTCCTTCGTCACTGGTGGAACGTCTGACTGTTTTTCCCTACCGCCAATCTCATTACGGTCCTGACTACTTTGGCTACTGTAGAGATCTGTATAGAACTCCTCGGCTACTTTGACTATCTTTTCCATATTAGTGATGACGTTGCCCGCCTTGTCCCTTATCGCATACATCTGGTTTTTGCCTATGCCCAATTTCTTCTTTACCGCTTTAAGGCTTCCCCCGTTCTTTACAGCATGCTCAATTTTCTCCATGTTATATCGGCCACCTTGCGCTTATTGATTAGCTTTGATATCTCGGCCAATTCGATCTGGTCTGTTGGATTGGAAGCTTTCATACTCTGGCGTTTCTTAATCAAATCTTTCGTCTCCTTAGACAGCTTACCGGTATCCTCTCTAACTATCCTACCGCCTACTTCTACCGCGCACTCAGTAATGATATCTCTGAAATTATTGTTCCTTGCCTCTAGGGTAATGTCGCCATCCTCAGTTAGAGCTGAAAACCTATTCTGTAGCGAGATCCTGAACTCTTCTGCCCTCCCCCTCACCGCTAATTCGTTGATGGGTTTCTTTCTTACTAATCTGTTGCGTTCCTTCTTCAGATTTAGGCTAATTCGGGACCTCACCATCCTGTGGTCACTGCATCGCACTTTCCCGATTACCTCTACATCTTGCATAATGGCGGGGGTTGAACACATTATGAAGTCGATTTCATTTTTAGTCTCTCCGTTAGGACTTTTCCATGTCCATTTCCGGTTCTTCCGTTTGCTAAAGAAGGTATTCATGATTCGTAAGTTATTGCGCTCTGCAAACTCAACTAGTAACTCCCCCCTGCTATTCCTAGAACCAATGCCATAGTCACCTACTACCTTGTCTCCTGCCTGTTTTTTCCCTACCTTGGCATTTAAATCGCCCATTAGTACAGTATACTGCGTCTTTACTTTTCGCATTGCCGATTCTACATCTTCATAGAAGCTTTCAACTGCCTGGTCATCATAACTACATGTAGGTGCATAGGCCTGTACAGCCTTCAGTTTATACCGCTTATTAAGCCGAATTACGATGCCTGCAACCCTCTCATTAATACTATAGAATTCATCTATATTACCCGCTATATACTTATTGACAAGGAAACCTACTCCCAGTTGTCGTCTCTTTGGTAAGCCTCGATAACACAGTACATGCCCATCTTTCAGTACAGTATATGCCTCATTCGGCCTCCTAACCTCACTAAGCCCTATGACATCCCATTTCATGCCCTCTAGTTCCTCTAACAGCACTGCTAAGCTAGCTTCACTAGCTAGGGTTCTAGCATTAAACGTTGCCAGGGTCAGTTTCCAATGGCGGCCTGTCCAGCGGAGCCAGGCTTTCTTAGCACCCCCTGCTGCGTCACAGGTCTGACCGCCGCCGTGGTCAGTTGTTCCGCAGCCGCTGGTGACTGAGGGCCGGGGTTTTATGGAGCTTATCATAGGAGGTTGCGGCCAATTACTGCACCAGGGTGGCCAACTCCTGTTCTGGTGAGGGAGTGCGTTGCCGGAGGTGTTCACCGGCATCAGGTCGCACCCCAAACCTGTTTATGCAATTCCATCAACACGCGGATTTTTTTTTCTTTCATCCGGTGGAGAATTGCGCGGCACCGGGATTTGAACCCCGGTCCTCTTGCATGCGAGGCGGATGTTCTACCGCTACGCCACCGCTGCACCGCTACGCCACCGCTGCACCGTTCTTTAGCACGCCGTAAAATGCAAGCTGAGCTAGGAATACCAAAACTATCCTCGTCTTTTCACACCATTTGCATCTTTATTCGTTTGCGAACTACAACAGCGCTGCAAGAAGCGCCGATGATGCTACGTTCCTTGCACTTTAACTAGTTCAGGGAAGATTCCTATGAAAACCGCCCTCCGGCTGCATCCTCCTCAGCCATTGCCAGCGTCCCCCTTTGACAGTAACTTCATATTCTTCTTCTATGCTAACTACACTACGAGATGTTTCTGTCACAACTCCCGAGGGCACAATTCTTCACCTTCACTATGGCTATGTTCTTTTCTGACTGCAACTCTCCTGCCGTGCCGTCATCTGGTGCGTACTTGAAAGAAACGAAAAAAAAAAAAATCATGTTCACTACACCTGGACAAACGTCGCTGGTTCTTTTTAAGATGTGGACCTGCGTTGCGATGTCATCGATAAACAGAAAACTGCCGCGTGCCGACAATTGCAATAGACGTTAAACGTCTTTGCTAGTCGAAATTTTCTGGGACCCGTGCCATGTCCTGCGGTATTGCGTTTGTGAGTAATTCATCATGCAATAAGCATGAATACTGCGGTTTTGGTAATCACTCTTATATAATCCGAGAAAGCGCCCTCAGCGCGAAAAAAAGAACTAGCTTTTCTTAAGTCACCATCCGTAAAAAAGATCAGAACACAACATACTTTTTTCCACCACTTTATTGATTTTGAACACTACGTATTGAACAGATCATTGCACATACACGCGCCACTGAGGGCGCACACAACACACTGAAGACGACGCGGTGCCGTGCACCACACAAGACACTCCAAGTGCAAAATGTAAAACAGTCACTGCTCTTGGCGCGATAGACGCCATGTGTTTCTCGGCAGCGGCTGGGAAAGTGAGCTTTGCCTGTGTATCATTAAGCGGAGTCCAGTGAACATTCATGTATGCTGCATATTTAAGGTTGTAAAAACAAGAGGTTGTAAATACTCGGTACTGCGGTAAAAAATTGAGCTTGCATTGTTTACGCGGGCAAGTGACTCATGAAAATTTAAAAAATATAATGCCTTACTCGAGGATACGTGGACAGCTTTTCGCCGCGCTGCAAAGAAGGCTATGCCAGAAAGGAAAGGAGACGGGCTTTTTACCCGTAGCGAGGGGAGTGGTTATTTTCGAGTTGGGAGTGTCGAGGGTATTACTTGCCGCTAGCGTTGAGATAGACCATTCCCATTTGGCATTTTCAATTCCTGTCCAGCTTTTGCTGCGTAGCCACAGAAAGTTGTCCGCTGGTATAAAAGTTCTCCCCACCTCACTAACCTCCTATCCAATTGCTAAGATGCGCCTGCGTCTCATGACTGCAGTCGCCGCAGTCACCCACATCGTGCCTGGTCCGACTTAGATGCTATTTTTAACGACATTCTTCCGGGTTTTGACAGGCACTAAATGTCGGGCTGCGGCCTGAGCCTGGCAAGTATTAGAGATCGAGAGCTGCAGCATTGCGCAAGACGGGTACAGAACGTCTGAATGGGCGGTGTGAAGCAAGCGATGAATCGCCGAGCAGCATAATGTCCCTGCTTTACTCCAATCATCTGTACACTCTCTGCCAGACACCTTCACTCGCCGGCCACGCTCTCCAGCTTTCCTCTTCAATTCTGCCTCCTCCTCAGGAGACAGTCACAATTTTATCTTTGCTTTCTCAACCGCCACTCATCGCCTCCCACACTCTCTTCGCTTTTCCTCTTTTCATTTTGCAGCTGCTAATCAAGCCTTTAGACGAAAGAACAGACAGATTTCTCCATAAAGGTTCTAAATGCCGTTATTGACGTGGTTTAACGGAAAAGCGTCAGGTTCAGCTTTCGGTGCGAAAAAAGTTCTTCGAGTGCCACGTTTTTTTATATGACAGCCCTACCTTCACTGCCTCGCGTACGACTAGAAAGCAGAACACTATATGAAACCCTTGGCGGAATTCCTTGCTCTTCTTTCTCAAAAACAATCTCCTACCGCAAAAAAAGGATGTTTATCCCAAAATCAATGCAAACTGATTTCGTGGAACAGGATGTAGGTTCCCGGGAAAGCGTCCGCTGCTTGCCTATAGCGAACCGGGGTTAGGATTCGCTACATATGCTAATTGTTCTAAGCAATACGTTTTCAACATTTTCCGGCGATGATTCAAGGGGTATACTTATGGTGGTTCGCTGCATTAAATCTACCGTGCAAGATGTTTTTCGTACGAATGCTGTCGCGCTGGAGAGGTTTCTACATAATGGTTCATTATTGATTGATCTACACTTGCAAGCCGAGCCTTAAGAATAGTTTCATGACATAAAGGTGAATGACAAAAAAACAAACGACTGGTTAAATGTTACAGCATCCGACGAGTACATTACGAATATGCTAATGCACTGATCGGCACTTCTTACGTCCGTATTCTGTTGGGTCTACCGTTGGCGGAGATGCGTGTGTGGACTCGTCAACGTTCAAGGGAAAGACAGATGGCCAGGGCGGCTAGTAGAGCGGTGCCGCGGAGGTACACTTTAGAACCTTTTGTTGCCTGTAAAGTAACTTACATGACAACATTCACGCATTCAGTTCGTAGCGTTCTTCTCAGACTAGCTTATATGTCGCCGGACGCAGGTCCGGTCGCCTTCTCTGCCAATGGCAGCACGTTGAAACGTTCACCGTCGGAGCAGAAGTGGCAGTCACAGCGTGCTGACGTGAACATCAGTGTTGGGTGGGGAACACGATTTGCACTTAATTAGCGAGTGCGCATTCGCGCGTGTTTGAGTTTGTGCTTGGTTTCGAGGTGTATCCTCAGTCCTGAGAAGAGCAGTTCGACCCGGGCACTTCCCCGGGCACTTCCCCGGATTGACTGGGGGCGTAGACTGTTTCGGTGCATGTCACTCGAGTAGTGACTGTCGCAGTGTGGGCTCGCTCAACTGATGATGCTCTTGATCCATCCGTGAAACCGGTTCACTTTGGTGTAGAAGCCGTAGCTGCCCTTTGAGCCACACAACACGCTGTCACCCCAGCTGACGATTCCGAGAAGGTACCACCGGCTGCCGCGTTCAGCCACCAGAGGACCTCCGCTGTCGCCGTCGCAGGCGTCCCGCGCAATGCCGCCAGTCGTAGCGCCAGCACACACCATGTTTTCCGTCACCTGCACCATTTACAGAAACATGCCCAAATGCAACAGCTTGCGGATTGACTATATTTGCGAATCGGACGTTAATTGCAAATTCCCTAATGGGGCGCAACGTTACCTGGTAGTAATTAAGGCAGAGTCACGTTTAAAATAGGTCTTAAATTCTCCCTTCCGACTGACGTCCTGTAGGAAGCACAGTAATCCGACGGCAAGCTTAAACGTCCATTCGGGAGCGTTTAAGAACTCATTCGTATCTATCGTAGGGTCACGGTACAACACTTATTTTAATAAAATCGCTTCAGGCACCACATAATATTCCTCGATGAGCTAAAAAGCAATGTTTTATAATTGTAAACATCCCTGCATGCCTTCTATTAGGTTGTTCTTGCGTTCATTGTGACGTGTACATGTATTTTGCCGTGTTAAATTCGTGATAAAAAATTTATCTTGTTTATTCCGGCCTTTCTTATCATGTTTATATTTTCTCACACATTGTTTTCTCACTGCATGTTGCCATCGTATAACCCCAGCGCCTCCCATACGGACGTAGTAAAACATTGAAACGATGGAATAAAAGTCCGTACTCCACCTTACAATGGATTCTGAAGAACACGCGGCAGACTACAAAAATGTTGAATCACGACTAAGGTTCGATAAGCGACGTCCTTTAGTCTTGAGTACGTAGCACACACTCTGCCCTTCAACGTGTACTGTGTTTATTCTACGCAGTTGTTCACCAACATACTGCATTGTGCCACAAATATGAAAGGCATTTTAGATAAAGTTGTCGGCTTATCAGAGAGTGAACCAGTGCTGAGGCCAACCGCCTTCAAAAAGTGGAGCATTTTCCGAGATGCTCACTGTGATGTGATCAGTATAAATATATTGCTGATCCTAAACTACCGCAAGACTAGACGAGATGATTTAAAAAGACAGTTTAGTTGTTTTAACGGGGCTAGGTATTGTGCGCCTATTTTATTACTTTTTCGGAGTAAACATACAAAATGTAATTTTGCAGAGAGGTTCGCATAACGTGGACGTGGCGCTTCGTGCATTTCTATATACATTGTGCCCACTATTTAATGCAAGCTGCATGACGTCCTACAAACAAAAAGCCTGAAAGCTCCATTTGCTAGCTCTTAACGCACCTCATTTGCAGAAAGTAAATGGCTGTCTATAGAATAACTGTAATAGCATGAAAGAAATGTGAACCAAAAGTCTACTGCATAATGATATAGAAGTTGAGCGTATATGTACTCATTCCGGCGGGATATTTTGTGGGATGCACGGTGGATAAAACATCCAAGTTCCTAAAGCTGTCTTATTATACAGACACAAGCTAGAAACTCTAGCACAGAGGGTGTTGAATTTCTTAGAGCAACTAGTAAGTTGTAATGTGATCATCACTAATATCAGGCAAGTCCACGGATAAACAACTATCGCTGTAGCTCTTACGTGGACTCATGACTTCGTTTCAAAGAACATGGTACAATATTATAAAAATTTGTGAGTCCCGTATCATGGTAGTCTGGAATAATTAGTAGGTTGTACAGTGCGATGCCTACTCCCTTCAATAAATGAAACTTGGTCGTACGCAACTAAAGCATATGGAAGACTCCGGCTAGAATTGCTGCTTCATACGAGTGCACGCAATTCTACCAAGAAAACACAAATCGTCCATAGTTCGGTAATGTTACGAGAAGCGACACGGCGAATGAAAACTGCTCATTCCGAAAGTGTCGCGTGAGCGATGCGTGACTTACCGTGAAGTTTGTGGAACGGCGGCAGGTGTCAGGCGCAAGGATGGGAACCTCTACCTCCTGCAGGCGACTCGAGGCGCGCTTGTTGTTCATGGTGCGACCCCAGCCGGACACAAACGCCTTCTGCTTGGAGCGCAGGAAGAACTCCTTTTCGATCTGGTCCGAATCCCCCAGGCACACGGGAGATATCAGTGTGCTGAAGGGCACGTGCTCGGCGAGCTCAACCTGCAATGACAGACGTGAGCTTGAACACTCCTGGCGCATAGCTGTATATCGAAGGACAGATAGGTGCCAAGACGGCATCCTTTAAAACAAGGGGGCTGAGTGTGGTGAGGAATGGAGGGTTGTTGTCACTGATGTACTTTTAATGCATTTGAAGTCACATCGCGAAGTAAAGTCGACGTACGGAATACCGCGCAATGCTATATACATGGAAAATATTCACAGCCTTCCAAAAAAGAGGCTGGTCTAATAATACAACAAATCTGAATATAATTCAATATCATTTCTAAACTTCCTGCGCTTCATTATTGGCTGCAGTAACGCCAGGCTCAGTGTTTTCTCTTTGTTACTGACGGTAGACTAGGGCCTGGCGTCGCTTGAGACAACTGGGCACCACAGGAAAATCCAAAATGGAATCCTTGCCGAATGAAAATGCCAGACTATGCCAAAGAACCCTTCTAAGACAGCCATCCAACAAAGTGGTTATGAATCTCACAAACAAGTCTGAAGTTGAGAAAATATTCTTTAATTAGAGAAATAAATGAATGGCAAATTGAACATAAAAAAGTCAATAGAAGAAAGAAAGTACTAGATAACCAGATAAAACCAGAGATATCTGACGTGAACACACTGCCATCAGAAAATGATGTGTCGCGTAAAATTTGGCTCCATGCGTTCATTTATCGAATCCTTAAATCTAGGCACCGAAAAAGAAAACCCCTTAAGCGAAGCACGCCTTATTTATCTGTATGAATAAATGGCGCGACTTCCCCCATCTTTCAAGGTACCCTGCTTTTAAATCCTAAAACGTTGTCTCCAGTTCTTTCTCTGCTTTTAAGCCACCCACATTCCAACCTTTATTTACTGACCGCTTTAGTGGAAACACGCACGTTACCATTTTATGCCCGATCGCAGTGCTTGAGAGACGCAGATTAGGCCGGCGTAGAAATTGACACTGATAATGCGACATACAAGTATCATGCATGCCTCTTGAGGCTTACCACATTAGTAATCTTCCAGGAAATATACCCTTTCTTGCATCTACACTCACTAGTGAACCCTCATACCAGTTCAGGCGATAAAACGCTATCGTCAGAATTATCACAAAGTGGCTCCTTTCTGATTTTCTTTTTTCCCCTGTAAACTTCCATATTCGACTTCTTTTAAGTCGAGGTAAGCCTCTCTACTTGCACTCTGTACCCCCAACATGCGCACGCTCAAGGCCCCATCTGACGAGAAAGAAGTCACCTGTCACGAAAGACATCATCTTTTTCTTTTCTTTTTTTTTTACAGTCCTGACTATGCAGGTGGTTGGAAGGCCTCTTTCGGAAAGCTTTTCTCGACATTTTATTTGGCTAACATGTGGCAGTTACCTAAAGTACAACACGTTCAAAATCCCTTTCACGTTGAACTATCATTTGCTGCACGATCCCACTTCGCAGGAAGACAGAAGAGAAAACTTTATTTTAGTTAGATGGGAAAAAGATCTTTGTATCACTGGCTACTTTGCTACTTTTTACTTTTACCATACTCTTAGCCTATGGTGGCACAATCCCTCGGCTTTTGCGCGATCTTGAAAGCCCAGGTTTCGACCCTAGTTGTCATCAGGACCCGAGCTGTACACCATTGTCTCCCATTCCAAAGTGTTGCTGACTTCCAGTTCAGCAGTCATTGAAAATACACGCCATGTCCGTCTCAGAGGTGTCTCAGTTTTTGCATTTAAGTGAAAATCAGTCTGGATGTATTAGTGAATACTTTTAAGGGTGGATTAACCAGCTAGTTTGCAACTGTCTCCAGGTAACCTGTTGCAGTTCATGTAGTTATTAATATGAAGAGGCACTAGTGTCTCTACCATCTCGTCAGTGAATAATAATTTCGTGGAATGTCATCATGCGCTCCCTCGCTTACTCTATGTCGAGGCCTCCTATACCACACGGCGGGCCGGCGCAGGATAATTGTGGGCAGCCTCATTTTGGTGAAATATTTGGGCGAAATCCTTCATTATCTGGATGCAGGAAATGTACAGGTAAGCAGGTGATCAAACTTAGCGAACCAAATGCAGGATTTCACCTCTGACAAAGCTTTTAGATGCAGTATTAGCATATCTGATTTATGCAGCTGTGCCCATTATAGCCAGAGCTATAGCTGTGTTCTCTTCCCATTTTGCATCTATACGACTAAACGTTTTTCCGGAGTGCGATTTTTTTTTATTGTTTACTCTGCCTGTGGAGAATTCATCCCTACATGTTGCTACGCACCTTCGACGTGGACTGTCTCCTGCAGGCCTGAGTAGTGGTTATGTGGGTCCTTAGCTCTTGTTCTACTTTAATTTTTGTGATGCTGAGGATAAATGTGTTTTGGCGCAGGGTGCGCCCTTTAAGTTTTGTGGTACATCATTGAGGGCGGTAAATCAGTGAGAAAGGCTTTGATTTAGTCGCATGTCCTCTGTCCCACATCTAGTTTTTTCATTGTAAGCTGGTCGCATAATGCTTAGAGTTGTCAAGTGCTTTTTTTTTAGATCTAGGGCTAGGACAGCTCTTGAGTTTTTCTGGTGAATGCGATGTAACAGCTCTTCCGTGATTCTTAGCATGATGTCCTATATTTGTAGGTTTACTCCGAAACCCATCGCGATGTAGAGGAAGCAGTTCTTGTCATTCATGCAGCTTTGCACTCTTCTGGATCACTTGTAATGTCAGTATAAGCAAGAGGAGAGAGGAATACTGAAATTCCATCTTCTTTCACAATTTCTGAACGAAGCCTCTTTGCATGTCTTTATAATTAGAGCAGGTTCCATCTTTCCCAGCAATAGTTACAGTATATAGTAATTTCGTGTAATTGGGGGTTTTGTTCGCAATAATTTAAGCGCCTGGAGCCGAGCAGACTGCAAGTCCTTTAAGCGCAGCTCGCGTTTCAGGCTCATGGATCTCTTCATTCTGTTTGCGGTTCGAGGTTTCTGAGCAACTCGGCAGACTGACTTTCACGAGCCTGTGCATCTCACCTGGAGTTCCTCAACAATTATTACCATTTTGAAGATGTTTACTTGCTTGAAGAGTAAGACTGCCTAAATTCCTTCCTTAAATATAATGAAGCATCACTTAAAGGGCAACTAAGGATTTTTTTTAAACATGTTGAGTTCGTAATCGCATCGCATTCTTTAAGACCCTTTCTCATCGGCTGCAAAAACACCGTTTTTCGAAATTTTAGGTAGAAGTATTTTGGAAGAGCTAAAACAATAAAAAACAAACAAACAAACAAACAAACAAACCGAAAGTAGGTTTCGGCCAACTTATGACGTCGCGAAATTCCGTGTTACGATGTCACCTCCATATCTGCGAAAAACACCGTCCGCGCGCTAATTAGCTGAACTGGCGATAGTAAATGCTAGCTGGGGTAACCATTTGTCTGAAATGACCGAAAGCAAGCTCAAAAGTTTGTCCTTCAGCAAACGCGGAACAAATATAAGCGGTCGCCATTCATTTACGTCACCAACCCAAGGTTGCTTGTAGAAATGTACCTATCCGGTTGATGCCATTAATTGAACATTTTTAAAATTATTGTGTGGTGCAACAAAACATTGCAGGGCTGCGAAATTTGATACAACTGACTAGAATCTTCAGGAGATGTTACTGTGAAAGTTTCAGTGAAATCCCGGGAATTAAAAAACGCCGCAGTTGCCTTTTAATATCAGTAGTGCCAATTGTGCTCGGTCGTCCACAAGGAGAGCAGAGCAGCCACTTAACCAATGAAAGCGCAGCGTGTGGGAATCTGAAAATACTTGTCCAAGACAGTGCTAGTTCGAGCTGTTGTGCTACGAGTCTTCAAAAATATCAGGTGTGGTCATGCTGTGAATTGAATGACATATGAAATGAGGCACGGAGACTAGATGAGTAGGTTACGTGCGAAATTTGTAATTGAAGATAGCATGAGTGGAGCGTATTGGGAATTGAAATTGCAAATTAAATAAAGCAATGGTGCCGAAATTTTAATGTCATAGATAAAGTAACAAATATATGTTTTCAAAGAAGCATTGGAAAATAATAATTTTTGCAAGAAAAATACAACAAAAAAGACGGAAGCTTTTCGCATAGATACTCCCATGATCACGGTTCTCTATACCAGTGATTATCTACTCATAATCCATTCACCTGAGTACGCAAACTATTTAAGAGGCTATTGTTTCATGTTGCACAGCGCCTTTCACGTAATGCGTTAGCGGGTCAAAGATTGACCGAAGCACGACATCAGATGACTATCAAGTGGGACGGTGGTCATGTAGAGCTGCAGCTACCAGAGGAGACCAAGACGTTTAAAAGGATGCGCCAGCCTTGAAGCGTGACCTAAAAAGGGTATCGTTATCCAACAACAGAACGGGTAACGAACGTTATTGCACTTCTCGACTTTCTTAACTCAGAAGTGACGCCCTGCCTAAGAAACTTTAATCGACGGATAATCTAATGGCGGCCATTGTGTTGTTGAACCTCGTCGTGCCATACACCAATGTGAGGTCGAACCTGTAGTGTTGGATTGGAGGATTCTCGGCTTAATTAGGCAGCGGATCTAAAGAAGAAGGGGCATAGAGCGAGTGCTTAACGAGGAAGAAATTGGCAAGCACCAGCATTTTTCATCGCAAAATATTCTCACACTTCATTCTAATCCGCGATGAGAACGGGCACGTCCTCACATCGTGCGGCTCTTAAAAGAACTCACCAGGGCGATGTCGCTGTCGACGGTGACGAGGCGGTAGTTGGGGTGGATGCGAATGTCTCGCACGTCTGTGACCAGCTCCTCGGGCTCCACCTGGTCCACGTACAGCTTTCCTAGCGCAACTTCGATCTGGGCTGTGCGCGTGCGGAGGTTCTCGACGCAATGGGCAGCGGTAACCACGTACCGCTCGCTCACCAGGCTGCCGCTACAGAAGGCGTCACCGCTGCGGTACCGAAGGAGCGCCTGAGGAATACAATTGCATTCCATTGTGAAATGAGAGACCATAGTTTTCGCGGCTATAATTTTATTTTGTCATTACCCTCATTTTTAGGCAACAAGAAAATATTCAAAGCAAAAGCACTTACTCAGTGGGGAAAGAACAGTGTGTGAACAGTGTGTGGCTGTTTTTACCGAAGGTGGCGCTTTCCGTACACTCACTACAGTCGGGGTTAGAAATAAATCAAATATATGTGGGGGCGTTAGCACTTGAAGCCCACGGCAAGACTATGAACGAATCAGTACAAGAAGACATGGGCAGGACGTCTTTCGAGGCACGAGAGCCTCAGAGCAAAATATTGTATGAAGAACGCCTCAGGAAAATGGACGAGAATAGTTAGGCAGCTAAAGTATTTAAATGTTTATGCCGAAGGGGAATTGACTCACAGTGGCGGAAAATGGCCAGAAAACTAGCCACTAAGTATGTAGGGAGGCAGGACGGATAAATTAAGAACATTAAACAACAGGTAAAGAACACAGAGGCTTAAAACTGGAATAATTCAATTCAAGATTGGACAGTTCAGGTCACGCGTATAAATGCGGGTTCATGGCCTAAAGCAATTATGGAAAACTCCCTTTCACAAATTATTTTTTACACCTCATGCACTCTCGGCTGTCAACAATATTACGTGAAAGCTACATCTCTGGACGTATGAAGAAAAAAAAAAGAGCAATGCGTGTATATAACCACCATTTTAATATTGATAAAACACGTGTTATCCCCCAGACATACGCTACGATCAAAGTAACCGCCGATTTTGATTTCGATTTGTCAAGAATTGTGCCACCCGATCGACAACTTTTTCTTACTAAAGAAAAACGCTCTTCGGAGCATTGTACTAGTTTACATCCCCTTCTTGGCTACTGTCATGACGCATCGATTGCGACCCAGATGTAATCTCTTCCTTATTTCATGCTTAAAGGCTCTCATATGCATCCTTGTCACTTGGTTTCCAACAAGGTATGTTGGTGGATTAAGCTGGAATTTTCAAAGGCACGCTAGATTCACTCACGTTTTTGGAGGTAGAACCCGGCACTACAGCACGTCCGGGGCTGGCGCTCTACCGTTTTAGCTGACCAGGACGGTCAACAGATCAAATAAAAGAGTTCAGAGTGAACTGATGAATACTTTTCCTATTTAGAGTTGTTGATCAATGCACTGTCGTACTTCAATCTGGTTCGTTCGCCGTCCTGGTTAGTTAAGTGGCTAGAGGAACTGTTCCGGACAGTTCCGGGCTTGAAACCCGGACCAGAGAGAAGGTTTCTTCGACTACGATGCTTCTGTGAAAGCTGCATATATCTTTCCTATCAGTGGCAGCACTTAGGTGGCCGCTAATGAATAACCACTCCCTTATCAGAAATTCATCTCTAACTTAGGGGATTTCCTTAAAGCACGCTGTATCAACCTCGAGATCAGTACGCAATTCAAGGGGAGAATCGTCGACCCTAAAGCGACATTCGCACGGTAACCGCCTTGGTCGACGTGGCAGCCGCACACTTCGTCAACAGCGGATCCGTTGCCACTGAGATGCAGAAATGCAGTCATGAATGCTTGGGATGGCCCACAAATCCGCATCGCTGAAGGTCACCTTGTAGCGCCTTTGGCACGAGTAAATATCAACGGATGCGTCTACATCACGACCGCCGTAGTCCTTCAGCAGTGTTCCCACAACGTAATCTTGGGCAGGGAATCACAGAACATCAAGAGATCATTACCTTCGTTCCAAGCTATCACACTTTCGGAGCAGCAAACCTTATCTTCAATGTCCATTGTGATGCACCACGCGCTCCCGAGTATCATGAATGATGATGATGTCAGCATTAAAAATTGGCCAATTTCATCGTCCAGTGAGCGCCTAGCTACTTTACCGAAGACAACTGCAGGCGAACAGAAGTGGCTCTGGCCCGATAACCTGATATCGGAAGAAAGATTACCTTTTTCAAGGAAGACTATTCTCAGGTGCTTTTGACAAAAGTGAGCCAAAAACGCCGACCCCCAACAAAGGCAGGACAATTGCTTTTCTGGGTGAGCTAACCGACATTCGAGACGCCTTTGTACTTTCCACCTAGCCCGCAGATGAGATGCTAACTCAAGACCACGCGCCTGAATGTGCAGGTTAACGTCAGTCATGCAAAGAATAAGGAAACTCGCCCTCTGACATCAATAGAACCCTGACCTGGATCATACAATAGTACGTCCGTACTCTTTTCTGAGGTTAAACCCAGTGCTGTCTGTCATAATAAAAAGTCTGATAAATGACGATTGCCAAGTCCACCGTAGCCCCTACCATGTAGGTCTGCGAGAAAATTCCATCGAGGATGAAATGAACGAAATGCTTCGTGACGGCTTCGTGGCTGGATGCAACCGTGTTGCTTTGTTCTTTGCGGATACAAGTCACCCAAATGAAAAAGATTGGTTTGGAAGGCTCTTCACCGTCTACTTGTTTGCGAGGCTCTACCGCCACCATGTCACATTGTGTCGCATCTCTCTTTAATTTTCTTATACTCTCCAACCCATGAGAAGTACGAAATAACCCTAAATATCGAACAAGTATGCGAAGTAAACGCCGCTTTTGCATATTTCCGATTGTTGGCGACTATTTTTTTACAGCTTACCTCTTGAACGTTGTTTTCTGGTGACATGTATTCTTGTACCCATCTTGGCTTGCGTTTTGCTGCTTTGTTTGTCTTGTTTTACCATTCTATTTTATGTGTTTTTATACCTACCTTCACTTTCTTCATTTCTATATTGAAGGTTCGGCAATTTTGTTCATTTAGCCTTCTTCATCGTAGATTAGTATGGTTCTAGCGTTTTTCTTAATAAAAGCCTTCAGGCCATCGTGGTAAAAATATTAAATAAATAAAATCGTGGCCCACATGCTTTGATCGAGCAGGCTGAACAAAATACAGTGTACTAGACAACGCACATCGATCTCAACAAAGCGATCTACTTATACAACACAAACCAAAGTAATGACAGTAGTCATGCTGAAGTCACACGCAGCGTCACTTGAAGGCAAACAGTTAATTTGCCGTAAATGTAGGGATTAGGCTAAGAGTATGCTTCACTGTGGTGATGTTAGGTGTATGCGGTTCTGTGATGAGCAGTCTCTTAAAAACGGTCCATAATGTTTCGCACATGTTTTTATCTTTATATGTTCTGCATTTCTGCACATCTTGGCTGTGTGCAGTATGCATAAGAACAGTGATTTCATCGTCAGTATGGGAGATGTGTGCCAGCGTTTGAATGACATATACCAAAAATTCACCTCTGAACAGGCTCGAAAAAAAACGAGAAAAACTGGGAACAGCACAAAAATAGAAAGTTTGAAAGAAATGTATCACTACAAGAAACTTGATAATCGCCGTACGCTGCTCTTCCAGCTTACGTGCTTTTATTTTGGTTGCAGAAAGAACAAAAATGAAAATTTGAAAGCGGAAGGTTACGGGAAGATCTGGTATTGAAAAAAGCAAATTCTTGTGTTCTCCATCCACACTTTGCGGAAATCTGGTGACATGTACTCGATAAGAACTGATGGAGGTATTCTCGTCTCTTAGAAATGTGAGTAGCACCCGATAGTTTGGCGAATACCTTTAAGAAGATGTTGCGCGGCTATCTTGCTCCGCAATGTAGCCTTCCTGCAAAAGGGCCTTCCTAACCTGCTGTGTAGTGCATTATTCCTCAAAAGTCAGCAATAGTCTGTCTGACGCCGTATTACCTTCATTAAGAAGGAGAGCGTCTCACGGAATACCGTCTCAGGAACTTGCCTTGCGTTTATTGATCCGACATACTATCAGCCCTGTCGGAACCAATATTGTGAACAATGAAATGTAGATGAACAATCAAATATAGATACAACAGTAACGCGGACGTAACAAGGCAAAGACACGGATCGCATGTCCCACATGCAAAATAAATCTTCTAAAATAAATCAGATGTGAGTATAACACACTAACGTTGCGAAAGAAATGAACGCGCAAACAGACGAACATTCATCTGACGCAATGAAAACAGCGTGCGAGTATGTGGCGAATACAACACCGAACATTTCTTCCTGTTCAATCATATTTTGCACTGCTCTATAGCACGCTCAGGAAATGGGCAAGCAAGAGCCCACTGCCAAAGCAGGTCGTTTAAAGCTCGTGAACATGCAAGTCATAAGTGAGAGAGCATCAATACGATTAACACAAGCTTAAAACTGCAGTCGGCAAGATTTGTTCACCTGTAGCGCTAATTAACTCACTGAATTAACGGGAATCGCCATCCAGGGCATTCTATACATTCTTATATTGCTGCATTCCAACCTTGACGTGGAATGCAGAGTGCATTGAGTGCATTCTGCATTCAGAGAATGCAGAGTGCAGTGTGAGTGCAGAGTAGCAGGCCAGATTTGAATTATTCCGGCCAACCTCTCTGCCTTTTTCTTTCAGTAAATCCATCCTTCTATCTATTGACGTGGAGTCAGCCACTTGTCTTAACGGTACACTCGGCTGCCTTTGTTCATTTCGGTGCGTAGCGTGAGAAACTACTGTACGAAACTCTAGCGCCTTTGCTGATGCCGAGCTTTTAAAGGAATATTCATGGTTAACGGGCACTGAAATCTCCGGGTTTAGAAACAAGAAACAATAGGCATTGCATATAGAATGAGATATTGTGAAACACTGTTCAGGGAACATTATGAACACTATCTGTGGAGACTGTGCCTCACATCATTTTCATTCATTTCATCCACACGTTGCAGAGTGCGAGCTTTGTACGATTTTCTTCTTTTCGCTGCAACGTCAAATCTGGAAGTCTTTTCACAACGCAGCATAGAGACAATTTGTGGTTTTACATTTTGAATGAAGACTGCTTTAGAGCATTTCCTGGTTTATTGCATGCACGACATCGCGCATTTCCTGTTTTCTTCTCAAACGACACATAAAATTCAGTGTAATATCTATCCGTCACGGGAGACACTTTTCTGCCCGTTTTCCCTGCCTGCTGTTAAAAAAAAGTTACAGAAAAAAACGCGTGCCAAACTTTCCGTCGTCATCACTAACCATCACGTCATTTTCCTCTTTCTCTTTGCAGATTGCATTCGTATATTTTGGAAACCTGTTTCTATTCCATTTGGTATCGGCCGAGGAAGTTCCAGAAATTTTTATCTCTACGATGGAAATAAAAGCTATGATGATAATTATGATGATGATATAATTTGTTCGGCGTGTGTTCCCCTTTTTTATCACAGGGAAATTGAGTTGTTTACCGATAAGTTTTTCTGTTCCTTCAAATAGCATCTTTCCACTCCCAGTCTTCAGACAAGCAGCGCTAAAATTTTTCTGCCGGAGGCAAAAACGATATTAGAAAAACAAAAAAAGAGATCCACACCGTTTTTACTCTCTATAGAGTCCAATACATAAACATGAGAGTATGGGGAACCAATGTCGAAGACCCGTGCAACTGCCCAAGGATCATACTGTAGTGTTATTCACAACAGGATGCGAGACTAGCGTAATGCAAGGCTTCGTCGCTGTAAATTTGTGCGTTTCGGGACAGAACATTTATTTACAGCTGGCCTGCCAGCTACTTTGAAAGGTGCGTGACTTTAGGACAGCCCTGCTGAAGTGCTTTGAAGGCTGTGGGCGTCTCGCATTACGGCTGAACGAGGTTCAACGGAACGGGGGAAATAATGTTTCAGCCGGTAATGCATTCTTGCGCCGAGAGTGGGAGAAGAGATAAGTTGCTTGAGTATGAGGTTTTTCGGCGTGCTGAGGACCTTTGAAGAAAATGGCAATGCATTGGCACCAACAGAGCCGATCTCGAAGAAGACTAGAATTTCCGCGAGCAGTCGTGACTTGCGAGCGCTTAGGAAAATGGGGAATGGATCTTCGTTTTGCTTGTTACGTCGTTACGAGCGTATGGGAGCGCAGTTAGGTCTAGGAGCGCGTAGCTATAGCTGATCTCGAACGTCACAGTCTCAAAACAGAAACAGCCTTCGTGCACATCGTATTACTTCGAGTGCCGGTGCCTGTAGGAGTGCCAGCTTAAACTACACACAAGTGCGTAGAAGCTTCGAACTCCGTAATATATAAATCGACCGAGCACTGGGAGGAAAAGGTCACTGACGGTATGCAAGACCCACAAGCTGAGTCTCTGAACGAATGCGGGGGGCGGGTGTTAAGCTGCCAAAAAAAAAAAAGCAAAGGACCAAACGAAGAGCTCACCGACCGAAGGCCGGTGTGTTTACCATCCTGGCAGCCGCGTTTAATCACGCGCCGACAATTCTCAGAAAAAACCATGCGTTGCGAAACGGGTCGAGGAGTTTTTTCCTGCCCGATTCCTGCGGCGAAGGGGTGAAGCGGCGGTGTCCGATGCGGCTACCGAGATAGCTCTTTAGCGGCGGCGTGGCGAGTAAGGGGCCATGCCCCGCCGGTGCCCGCCGGTTCTGGTGCCAGAAACGCCGGCGGAGTCGCTGCGAGCGTCGCAAGCGGACGATAAAAAGGCCGTCCCTACCTGCCAGGGATGGGCTCCTCTGGGCGCGTCGTGTCCGCCGGAGATCCGCTCGGCGGGCGCGTTCGCCTTGTCCAGGTCCACGCGGCCGCACACTGCGATACGCAGACGCAAGGTTAGCTGGAGTGAGCCGAGCTCGTGCGCCAAGTGCACAGCCGCCGTAGTGCAACGAGGCAGGCTGCACGGATCATCTCAAGTGTAACTGCAGTGCTGGGACACGAATCGGATTCCCGCACCCATCTTGTTAACTGCCCGACGCCATCCCGTGCGGTGTACTCCGTGACACTGCGAAGCCCCGCTACACTTCATTACGGTGACTCGCATTCTATCGGCGAATTAAGACAAGAACCTTGATCTCAACATTGGCGCCAGGGTGAAAGCGTTCTTTTCTTATGCCGTGGAACTGCTCCCTGTGGCAGCTCATTGTCACGTACCCTTATGCGCTCGATGTGCGAATGCTGGAGATTATGCATTTTTCGAGGAAGCTTCTTTGCTTATAGTCACGCAGTTTGCGTTAGTCTGTCCGGATCTTTTTGGGTTAAAGTTGCAGTGCATGCGTATGGTTAGAACTCAGTCTGTCGAGAAGCCAATTCCCGAATGATATGCGCAAGGCTGGCACAAAGGAGCCTTCACAGAAATGGGATGAACGTATTCTACACGGAACCCAGACTACAACGTTTTGGGTACCGAGTACGGACATATCCAGGTAAAGTTTATCCACATCTCTGAGCGTTACACCGCTTGGCCGTCACACATTATTAGTAAGCCTTAACATACCCGTGCTCACAGGGATTTTTTAATGACGCGAGTACGAATGAACCAAGTAAGTAACCAGAATTTCTTTACGTGAGCTCGATATATCCGGAAATCCCCTTTGTGGCCTCCCTTGATTTCTCGGAGGATAAAAAAGACACCCAATAAAGTGTAGCAATGAATTCAGCAAATGGGCGCATGGTAATAGACAAAAAAAATTGATAATTTAACACTTAATAAAGAAATAAAAATTAGAGCTATTACATCTACACCCTGCAGGAATGTTATGCTGTGTTCAAGAAGTACGCATCCTAGACTTACGCGTGACCACTGAGTAGATTTGCGTACATTTATACAAATAATTTTTGCCCCTATTATGCGTGAAGACTTGAGGGTTAAGGGCGTGGAATCATTTTAAAAGAGGAATCTTCACAAAGCGCAATGTACACACAGCCTCTGGCTATGAAGTTGTGGCCTGCTATAACTTGACACATAAGAGTAAAACCCTCCCCTCTTCTCGCGTCTCATTTCAAGGACTCTTCTTGCTAGATATAAACTCTGTAGACGACATCCTGCCAATTGCTCGGCGCTTATTTGGAAAATACTGTGCCGTTTACAAAGGAACTGTTTTCAAACTTTGATGGCAACCTGTACTGTATTTGAAACAGGCAACAGGCAAGAACAAATAAAGTGCTCTCCTGGCCAGGAAATACTACTTTATCAAATTTTGAATTTATTTCCGATGTACCGAAGAACCAGGAACAGCTTTGGGGTCAATTTATCAATTTTATCGACAATTGCATGTCTTTTCAAGCTTTATTCAAAGAACTGAAGAGAATGCGCTCAACCTCCATGCCGGTAACATTTATGTTCCATCCCATGCGCTTATGCCCACTGCACAAATTTATACATGTTATGTTGACACCCAAACTGCCTTTTTTTTCTAAAAAGGTCCACTATAAAATAAAGCCTAGCACAAAACTAAGAAAGAGTCAAGAGAAAATGCATTGGCCTCCTGAACAAAAACAAGGATGGAGAAGTTTCCCTCGAGAAACAACGGTACAGTGTTCTAACCGTGTCTCTAGACGAAATAAAAAAATATGTAGCAGCAAATTGCTATGCTGCGCAGCGCAATGTGATCCAGCCTGGCTTTCGACAAGACATGCAAAATACAAAATCATGAACACATAAGGAACTTTAATTTGAGTTTGCAGGGCGAAACCGGCTAGACAGTCTATTGGCGGCGATATATAAGCGACTTAAAATGCCGACATTGATGAGAAAGGGGATGTTAGAGGTAACACTTCATGAGGTAACTTCAACTGTTAGAGCCCCATGTGGCAGTCATTTATAAATGCTTGGGGATGTTGCACTGCCGAGAGATGTCTGCAGCCGTGAGCATGATGTCTAGGACATCAGCAAAGTAAATCACATGTCAGTTAAACAGCCATCGGTAATTCGCATATTTCTCCGCGATATTAAGCTCCCTGTGCACAGGGTGCCTTCTGCAAGTCCCAGGTATCATCACTCGTCCAAATGCTTTATGCTTAATATATCTCGCCGGTTCTCAAGACAATGACCTAAAGACCACCTATTCCCCTCGCGCAGGCCCCACTTTTGGTGCCCCGCAAGCAACAGGCTCAGAGGTACCGCTCTGGATGGCGGGAGAGTGTACGCTTTATTTCTCTGGCCGGCGAAAAGTGGCGGCGCTGACGTTCGCGGACGGCGGCAGGCTGAGGTGCTGACCTTCTTGCAGTCTTGACTTGGGCATGACGGCCACGGCGGCAGAGAAGGACCGCGAGCAGTTCTTGGCCACGTCGGTGGCGACGCACGCATAGACGCCGCTGTCCTCGGGCCTCGAGTCGTTGATGGTGAGGAAGCCGATGGGCAGGATGGTGACACGGTCCACGCCGGTGCGCAGTTGGGCTCCGTTGCGCGTCCAGTGGGTGGCCACGTGCGCCCCGCTCGTCTCGCACGGCAGAAGGACCGTCTCCCCGCGCGTGAAGCTCGTGTCCTGGGGAACCTTCCGCTGCACTGCACGCCATCGTAGTAGAGGGCACTCAGCGACACAACCACAGACTGACGCCTCGCTTCAGAGGCGCCATTTCACTGCTAAAGCACTTGCTCGTTTTTGCTATAAACTTTTATACATAAAAGCACATTCTGTGCAACGACTGCATATTACGTACTGGGCTAAATTTTTCCCCTTAGCGGAAATGAATCGAAAGTCCGTGTCAGCCGCAGCAATGCAGAACAAAAAAGTAGGAGCCGACTTCTAATAACAGCATCTGTCGTTGGTTAAAAAAGGGCAACATCAGGCGATACCGAACGAACAAAGCTCGCACCTCGCCCTTTCTAGGGCAGATGTTATACAGGTGAAAACATTTTGGTGTCGCGGACCTCCGAAGATGATGTGGACTTTCGATTCTGAAAGGAACACGCAGGTACATGTCTAAAATGCTCGCCTACACAAGCATAAACTATCACGATTTAGTTCTAAAATCTTAGTGATTTAAACAGAAGAAGCACATCAGGAACGATCCTCGGTACTAATGACCATAAGGGGCCCTATTACCACCTGATACATGGGCGCTTTGAGATTCTAGTCCAGATATCAAATTTTGAATGCCATACGGACTTGACATACTCTGGCAGTGTTGTGCGAGAATTAGCAAACACATTCGAAACCTTCAGCTTCCTGTCGCTAGCTGAGAGGGGCGCTGCTAGTGTCAAGTTTTGTTTCCGTAACTATGGCAGAAATATTTTATTGCTTATTAAATACTTCTCAATTAAGGTGCTGTTTTATTTATACGCTAAATGCGTTGCTTTAATTGGGAATAATCTGGGCACTGGAAGTTGTTGTTGGGATTTCTATAGTTTCTGTTACAGTTACATAAGTATATCCGGTGAATTTATTTGAAAAACAGCTCTGCGCTAAACATTTCTTGTAATAAACGCAGTAGGCATTGAGATTTTGATAATTTAAAGAACGTATTAAATCTTGAATACTCGTGCTCGAACAAACGGTGACAAAACGATGGGTGCGAGAGTAAAGGCGAAGGCATTTCGAAGTCTAGAATTTCCAGTCGTCCTCAGCCGACCGAAATGTTATTCGAACGAATATTTTCGAAGAGTGCCGTGTAACAGGACATGTTAAATAGTCGAATGGAATGGCATTCGGTTTGAAAAAATTTCGAACGCCCGTGTATCAGGAATATGAAAACCACAGGACAGGCATGGTCCTAATTAGATAAGCGGTCACTGAATAGATATATATCATGGCATTTGATGCGATAGCACTTTGCAGATAAATCAGCAGACCTCGGACAGCGTTGAACGCGAAACGAAAATAAAAATACTACGACTAATTCTCTCTCTGATACGTTTTGTTGTTTAGGTGCGTTTTTGTGGACGACGTTTTTGAAACTGCTTACTTTGTAAAGAAACTAGCCCCTGAAAATTGTAAAGGTATAGTTTGTTAATAGCGGAGCGAGGTCGTATCTGACCTAATATTAATGAAGACAATATAGGATACTGAATAAGGTAATTCTCTTTCTTTATTTATATTTATTTGCTGTTTCCTTCTTTCTTTCGTCTATCTTTCCTTTCACAATTTCGATTCGCATGTAATACAGAAGGTCAAGATAAAGACCTCTACAATGCAGATTGTGACCCCATGACACCATTTACAGAAAGCAAGAACGGGAAGCCTCTTATAAAAAATGCAGTTGAAAATTTTGTGAATACCTTCAGAAGTTAACTGTGCACACAAATTATGAGGCAGCGATATACACAGGCTACTTTTCGCTGAAATAATGCAAATGAGACATAGTGGAAAAACACTCAACAAATAATACATGAATATATATTGCGTTAAATAATACGTATGTATAGAACCATAGGCAAAAACTAAAAACTTTGACTCTTTGTGTGATGGGCGTTAAGCTGACTTTCGCTTAGAAAATATATTTTTGGTGAATTGTTTGCGGTCGTGTTATTAATAAACATCATAAGTTATTAACTTTATCCTACGCTTCAAAACCGCAGTTATAGCTGCGGAATATGTCTTAGTGACGGCCTCAGGTTGATTTCGACAGCCAGGAGTAACTAAACATACGCCGGTACCTAAACGCGAGACTTTTCACGTATTTGGCGTCCAACATAATGCTGTCGCTGCGGTCGAAATTGAATCCGCCAACTCAGCCTCAGCGAGCAAGGTGCCTGCACCAGAGACACTTAGCCGTTCGATAGAAACTTCGTCCAGTAAATTTTCAGCCAATGGTGTCAGTGCCGTATTCAGGGTTCCGCAGAATGTTGATGTGTTTGCATTCTCCGCGAATAAGCTAGGAGGTGCGCGCAGAGTCGCGGGGTAAAAGCAGAGCTAGACTCTGCGTAGAGCGCAAGAGGAGAGGCTGTATGCCGCTGCTCAGACACGCTCTCTGGCCGCGCTGCTTGCACTGCAACCTGGTGGTTCAGCAGCCAGCGCAGCTCAATGCGGGCACTTAGATCAAACCGATAATAATATAAAAGGGCCTTGATTTCTTGCTTTCGACGTCGTGTCGGACCGTATGAGCCGCTTCACAGCGTAGAACCCTCGGGCATGCTAGCTTACGCTGCCCGAGCAGCGTTGTAACGTTTCTGTCCGCGTTGACCTTATCTCAAGCCCGCTATCGTTGCATTTCGCATGACCTGGATAGTATTGGTGCAATGAAGGCTTTCAATGCACTAGGCAAAGGTGCTTATAGAAGTAATTATATTGATTTACACGGGAATCTACTGCTCAGGTTAAAAGCGAGCATTTTAAGGAATCAATTCTATTCCCGCAAAGTGTTTGCTCTCTTTAACGGCTAGGTGTAGTCTGCTGAGAAAGTACGGGAGTTACTGCGCCCATAAAGGTGCATGAAAGGGGTATGTCTGGTCGCAATGAGAAAGGAGAGGCCTTAGAAATGCGGTTCAGCAGGTCAGAGCATGCTGATATTACCATGCTAGTGAGTTGCCTACAGCTTACATTTACAGCTTCACCTACATTTCTAATGGTAAACTGAGTGCCGTGATCTGCATGGGGTTTTAACTGTCCTTCTTGCAGTCTTGTTTGGTTTGTAAGAGCGCGAATTACTGCTGCATAGTACTTACTGTACGCACCTGCATATATCTATCCCTAAGATAGCGCCAGCTTTGGCATCCATGCGTCGTGTGCAGCGCGTGGCGTACGGGGCTCACCTATTTCGCAGGGCGGCTTGACAATGGCTGGTCCCGCGTAACTGATCTTGAAGTGCAGGTCGCGGATGGCCGATCCACTGGACAGGCGGCAGGTGTAGTTTCCGCGCAGGGAGACGTCCATCTCGCGAACCCAGAGCGTGTTGTTGCCCACCAAGATGAGGCCCTCGAGGTTCGGGTCCTGAGTGAAGATGCGCAGCTCCTCGTCCTCCTTGAACCTGCACGTGGGAAATGGGACTCAGTCATTATTTCTTCTAGTACGACTCAGTTTTAACTGATGCATGTCCTAAGGGAAAAAAAAAGAAGACGGAGAGAAGAGCAGAATGTAGCACGCCAGTCTGACTAGCAGTTGACATGCTTAAAGAGATCCGAACTGGGCATACACCTCGTATCGGCCCTAATTTAGCAATAATATACGAAAGAACTTACTGAAAATGAAGCAAGGAAATCAGGTTTATATGTAGATAACATAGGGTTCTGCTAGCTTTAACGAATTGTGCTGAAAATATGGTTTCTATGAAAGATTTGTTCATATATAACATTGCGGCCAACAGTTAGCACTCAAGAAGATAATTGTGAAGAAAAAAGCTGCATTTGGTCTTGAAGCACTGAATGATTTGCATTCTTAACTGACTATCAGAGTTTTACGTTACAAATAATATATTACTTCTAATGAATTATATTTTATATAGTTATACTATTAACTGATTACTTATTATTTAGTAATACTTTGAATAATGCAATTTATTTCTGTGATTAATATCTCATAATTGCTTGATTCTTGAAAAAGGAAGAAAAAAAACATGGATCCAACGGTGCAACACTGAGAACTTCTACTTGACGGCAAATTACAATCAGTGGAAAAGTTTCAATCCTGACAGAGCTACAACGGGCCGCCTGCCGAGGAGCGTCTCGTGTGGTGTTGTATCGGCCACAACTGGGTCTCCGTCGTCTCCTACGGCAGTTGCTGCCTGAAGAACCTCAGGCGTACGCTTTCTATGAAGGCCTTATACTGTCACATGGTGCCTGAAGTCCTATCCCACTGCATCCTACTCGGCAGTTTCTATAAAGAGCATGAAGACGCGTATGTATATCTCGAAAAAGCGCGCAAAGCAAATGTTCTTTTCAAAGTATCAACGTTGCGACAGTGTTTTGTGCACGGGCTGGTGCGTAAGCTGTTCATGCCTTATACTACTATGCTTACCCCCAGTGAATGAATTGAGAGAGCGGTGCAAAAAAAAAAAATCTAGCAACTATGATATCGAAACGTTTTCCAAGGAAAATAACGAGATAATAAGGTAATAATTATTGTTACTCTTCAGTTACTTTTTAGTGGTTATAATAACCACTGAATCAGATCCTTTATACGTGGCTTAAATGTATTTGTAATCACTTAATTATTTTCTGCAACCTGTATAGCACTAGTTTCTAGGACCAAATTGGGCGCAAATAATGTCCATTCTAGAGATTCACATAAAGGTAAATAATATCATTATTTTTTTGTGCTCTGCGGTTAATTTCACCGGTATTAACGAAGATACAAAATGATTTCAAAGTGATCATTCACGAAGCCAGAACTTACAGATGCGATTACATAACCAGTATTATTAGCAATGAGGAACCGAATGCTAGAAGAGAAAGGTAGTTTGCAAACGCATTTCAATGTTGAATGCAGTCAGTCCACATGAGAGCATGTTGGTATTAAGCTTATACAATGCTTAAGCAAAAAGAATAGGCACTGTGGCGGAAACCAACAGTTCAAGTAAACATATAAGCAGCCATTTCAAGTAGTTATGCAACAGACGCTACGAAAGCCAAATGATCTGCTCCAACAAGTGTGCTGTCCCTATATGGCCACTATCCAACCACACAGATCTGGAATGTAACAGTTGTGATCGCAGTTATTTCTTCAGTGGTACCCATAGCTGTCTTAGAGGAGGTGGAGAAGAGGAGGAAGAGGAAAGGCAGGGAGGTTGACCGGAAGAAGGAACCGGTTTGCTACCCTGCACTGGGGGGAAGTGCGGAGGGGGTTTAAAAGTGATGGGTAAGAGAGGGATGGGTGAAGTCAGCATAGTCAAATATAGCAAACCATTCGGAGCTGAATAACATATAACAAGGCAGACGGAAGCCATGTATAATTTATAGTATATAACTATTATAGTAAATATGATCGACAACTTCTGGATGTATAAACCTCTCTGTTAATTCATGCTATCAGACTAATATATAGTTCTAGAATCTCAAATGACACAGGTTTTGAATGTTTCTACAGAAGCCAGCTTCGCGTAGAGCTACTCCGGCACGTGAAGATATAAAGCTTCGCACTCCCATATCTACACACCATTTGCCACCCTGGCATGAAGTTTTAAAAGTACCTAATTACCGCTCTTGTTGAAATAGTGTTGTAAGTAAAACCAACTAACAAATCTTGGCTGGGATAGGGACTGGAATTTTCCTCGGTCGCGATGCAGCTTCTCGTATTTGCGGAGTTTTCTCTATTAATAAACCTGACTTCAGAAAAAAATGACTGCAGTCTTTGGATGTTAATCTCTCTGCCAATCAGAACTAAACAATCGCTCTTTCATGGCTTTCTGCAACAGTGTTGTTCGTAATTACGTGTTTCATGTCACCTCGTTTGGCTAAGGAATTTTTCTTCACTAAGTGGCTTGGTTTCATATCGTGTTGCAAATAAGAGCAACGGCAGGGCTCCGCACTTTATATTCCTACCTTCGCAGGCCAGAAAAGATCTGCAGCTACAGTTATGCCCAATAATATAAATGGCCTTTTATTAACCCTTTCCGAGTTTAAGTTTTTAGCTGCTGCCATCTACTAATCGATATTCATTTTTTTTTTTGGGGGGGGGGGGGGGGGGGGGGCTGCTTCCTTGCATCTGCGTTCCTGAAGGTCATCGTTGTTCCCTCTCTCTCCCATTCCACCCTACTTTCCCCTAGAAACTTCACCGTATATAAGGTGCCTCCAGGGTTCAAAAAATTTAGTTGTAAGTACTGCCTGTTTCTCGTCTTGTGGTCTGTATTGTTAGGCCAATTTTTTCACCAATTCAATTAATTAATCCCTCCATTTATAACTATCTCTGACCATAGTTCCCATTGGAGTATTGAAACAAATGTTAGATGAGGACAATGTGACGTGAAAACTGAGAACACACTGCCTCGAACTTTTTCCTCACTTCCGCGGACATACTCAAATTCTCGTAGCTCTCCTTGTATTTCGTCTACCACTACCCATAGGTTTCAATAGGCGTTCAATAGGCGTTCAAAGCAAACTGACGCCACGGCGAGGAAGACACTGTGGAGATAGGGCGGGAGAGGGGGGGGGGGGGGGGGGGGCGGAGGAGTTTGTTACCATCTACTGTGCGCACGGCAAAAAGTACCATAGAAGCGACTCAGAAAAGGGAGACAGGTGCCGCGCGGTCAGTGTCGGCAGGGTGAGTAATAACGTGTGTGGTGTTACCAGGCGGAAAGGTAGCGATGTGGCAATGTGTGGACGAATAGATGCGCAAAACACAAAAACGTCTCAAAGATCATCCTACCGCGGAAAAAAAAAAGGAAAATTGTCCAGGCACGTGACTTGAAATTCGGCTAATGTGCAAGCTACATGGCGTTTATCGTAGCGTCTCAGCAGTTCCTGGCACGTGGCCAGGCTCTCACCATGTTGTCGACGTGTACTGGGGGTGGGCCGGTTCACAGCGGAATATGTGCGACTCCCGATAGCGCAGTGAGGCGTCCCGCGGGGACTGGCGAACGTCCAGCAAGTCTTCTTCGTCGAAGCCGCGGCTCTTGCCTGTCTGGTCCTTGGGGCCTGCGCGCGAAAAAAACAAACAAAAATGCTGCGCGCTTAGTTTTTTATGCGCGTTGGAATATAGCCATGAGCAGATTGCATGCTTATATTTAAGAGGTCAACTGAGTACAATACTGTAACTATGTAAGGGATAAGGATTACGCATACTAGGAGTTTTAAAGTCGTGCAGTTCCATGTATACCCAAGCAGCGTGGCAGATAATAGGTACAGGGAGGTAATATTTAATCTTGAGTGCAAGAATGCTCTTATTACAGTTGGAAAAGAGCAGCCTGATGCTGTACATGTACGAACGGCGAGCCCAAGCATGCATTCTAGGCTAGAATAGCAGGCTAAATTTGAATAATGTGGAGTATGCAGATTTCACGGGCTATAAAGCTTTTTTAAGATAGACGAAATTAGCCGAACTGTAAAGGCCTTCCTGTAGAACATCAGCATTTTTGTGCACTAATGCAATGATGATATTTAATGGTATACCATATAGAAGTTATTTGAACCAAGCGCTGGCTGGTTTCGCCATTGGACAGGGAAGCCCAACGCGAAGGAAACGTGCTTTGGCTTGTCACAAGAAAAACGCCGCTGAGCAGACTTCTTTAGCCGCTCAAAAACAGAACTATCCTGAAAGTTGAAAAATATGCACACTTTGCTGTTATCTTATCTTCTCGCTTGCATGGTCAACACACATTTGGGATGTTTAAGGAAACCGTGGTTCAAAAGCAGCCAGCATAAACAAGTGTTTATAAAACTAGGATATTATCCTACAACGCAATACCGAAATCTAAATTACCATCGGCTTCTGGATTGTCGGACCTGCTTACTAAAAAGGGCACTTTGCAACTTAAAGGAGTTAAAAAAAAAGCTGTGGGATTTGTAGGTATACACAAGGTATGCCAGTAAATGTCCCTGCCCCCATTGCAGTACAAAACTAAAAACTGGGACAAACACACGGAAAAATGAGTGCCCTTGTACAATAAAACATCACCGTTTCGTAAAAAAAATAAAAAAAAAATATGGCGTTTCCCACTTGCCTATGTGGGACTACTACAAGAAGAGCACGACAGTCATGAATATCTTCTTGCTGCAATTTTTGCCAAAGCAAACTGTTGCTTACAAACACGTTCTTTTTTTCCTTAAACGGTAATTGCGTAGACTTTAGTTCTCACTAGTGTACTTGAACAAAGTGATTTCATGCTAACAGTGATAATTTGTTTTCCAAACAAAAGACGATGTGAAATGCCGCCTGTGTTTCTTTTTGTTCTTATGTTGATCTCATGGAATATTATTGATCTCTAGCAGCGTTTCTTGGTTTCCTGTGTTTAAAATAAATAAAGAAATAAATAATATGAGGCTTGTGGCTCATATCAATGTTAACATGAGGTGTTTGACAGTCATAATGTAATTAGCGCTAAATTGTGAATGGGAGAATTAGCACGTCCGCCACGATACCACCACATTCCATCACCTTAGCTTTAAAAGATGCGCGTAATATAAATGTTAGATGGGAGACAGAAATTTATTAATTCTAATGGTAGAGTATTGGCGGAATTCATAAGCAAGTAATGTGTAGTATTAATGTAAACTGCATGCTGCCATAATGACGGCACCTGCCCATGCTTCACGACCCCAGATGAGTGCTTAAGCATCTTTTGCGCTTGCTGTCAAAAGCTGTCCATGCAGAGAGCCATGCGATAGATGGATAGCCGGAGAGGGAGAAGGTATATATTACCGCTTTACGATGTTGAAACGTCACCAAGAGAATGACCCACAATGATGAAAACCCGAAGGCTGGCATGCTTCTTTTATCATTTAGAGCTGTGATCGCTGCGCTCGCATTCTTCTACCATCGGTACGAACACAGAATGCAAAATCGTTTGTCATTAGCGCATTGCTTCGACACACAGCAACTCTCATAAGTGAGTTCTGATCAGCGGCATAGCTCGTCTGTCATTCCGAGGGGAAATGTTTGAAATCATTGGTATAAAGAAGAATGACTAAGGGCTGCACATTTAGATAATCGGATCCAGGGTTTTCCACTAATAAAAGATTGCAGAAGTCGGGGAAAAAGCGCGAGGTAAACAAGTAACATTTTTCGGCAAGAGCAAGCAAAGAAGCTCTAGCAAAACCTGTCTGCAGAATTATGCGGTCATGTGAGAATGGTCAAAAGCTCGAAAAATATCGACTGAAGTTTCGAATAGAAATTAAGAAAAGGAAATAAATACACCGAACAACGGCAGTGTGAAGCCTTTCTGCCCTCAATTTAAGCGCATGACGTCAGAGTTGACATGAACATCGCAGTCGAAGTTTCCAAGCGAATTTCGGCGCGGCTCAGCTTCTGGAATTGACGCAAAACAGCGTGCCCTAGGCACCGAAGTTTGCGTTCAATAAAGCGGCCCCCCATTATGCCGCTTTGGAAACAACGCCTCCCTTCTCCTGTTTGTCGTCTGCATTTCTATGCGCTATGTTGCAGGCGAAAATGCGGCCGACGCGGCCAGGCACGCTGCAAGAGCTCGGCTCAACTGCCGAATGCCACAGCTACCGAGTCGCGGCTTTAACCGGTACGCTAATTTGTCCCTTAAAACTGCGGTCCCTTAAAACTGGTGCGTAGCTGCACTACTACCCACCATTTGTAATACACCGTATAAAAACAACCTGAAACTAATCCAGCTGCATCGAAAAATGTGGTGAATCAGGCGTGATGAAAATGTTTCCCAGCGCTGTAAATATCATCCACGAAAACTACGAGCGCACTTCCATAGCTCATTAGACGCGTTTTGATGGCTCCGGTCACCAGGAAGGACTATAAACGTTGAAAGAGTTGTGATTAAACATTTAAGAAATAAGTTCGCTTTCATCATGGCAGCTTTATTGGCGTTTGGAGCATAACATACATGAGAATTTTCTCATACGAATGTTCTTTTTTTTTTTTTTTAACAAAAAGCGCTCTTGTTGCTATGGCTGCGATCAAAACAAGGGAAGCTAGCCTGCACAGTCGCCTGTGATCTCGATCAAATCAGAGTTGGGATTCTGTTTTTCTGAAGAGTTTGTGCTTCTCGCGTGGTGTCACGCGATGGCGTGGTACGTCTGGCAATATCGAACTGTTTTCGCGCAAATGTACACGCGTTTCGCATCGCACAGCCGCTAGAAGAATTGAAAAAATCAAGTTATGCTTCCCGATGAAACATGGCACTAAAAATATTTCCTTAGAAGAAAGACGAATTAGCTAGAAAAATTCGAAGTATATCGCAGCACTGCGAAAATTTCAGTAAAAAAATACAAAAAAAAAAACAACAACAGGGAAAACGATGTCACAAAGACGGGTCCTGAAGAAACACATGTTCAGTGAGACCGGAAGAAATGGCTATTCTTCTGAAAATAAAATGTAACACTCTCTTGCGTTTTGCTATGCAAGAAACAAGGCTTTGAAAAATAGAAACGCAGCTTTGAAACCAAGCAGTCTTTCAATGCGGAGATTTTGTCACTTTGCTTTTACAGCGGCTAAGCCAAAGCTTCAGTTTAGTATCGGCAGCTTCCTGACCCCGCCCTCTTTTCCCATCGTCTCAGGTTCATTAACCATGGTTGCCATTCTTTATTATTAATTATTTACAGCGTATGTTGTAGCGCCCAAGAATTCGTCGAAAAAATGCGAACTATAGCAAACAGCACTATCTAAAGTATCAAGTATGCTTCATAAAACCTTGATGCTGGGCTATATCATGAGTGATGCTTCATATTTGAAAGTAGCGAAAAGGATAACTAGAAAGCAAAAGATTACACGACACAGAACACCGCCAAAACAAAGGATTAATTTTTCTGTGCAAACTAAACATATATAAAGTAATCACATCGCAAGCGTACGCCAGGGAGGCACCGGCCTTCTTTGACAGGCCTTTATAGCTCCTCTATTATCTACCTTCATAACGTGGTAAAACAAGTAACAAAATGAGCACCAACAGCGAACAATAAACGTAAAGCAACAGCGTAAAGCGTAATGATATGTTAATGATATGAAGAGAAACATATGTTATCTCTTCTTTTTATATTTATGCATAGAAGTAGAAAAGATGCTCTCGGCTGACTAATGACTTAACGAGGCATCGATTAGGTACTAATACAATTAATCATTATTATTTTTTAGACGAGGAAAGCCAACAGCAAAACTCTAGCTTCTGTACTTGCACGTTTGTCCAGAATAGCTTTTTAAGCCCAGACACGCACTTGCAGGCTATAACAAGCAAAACTAATTTGGCGAGATTATCTTCTTGGATAAAATTTTGAGAAGGCTTCCTTAAATGGTGATTAAGGCATCGCCCCATCTGCCCTATATAAAATTTTCCACAAGACAGGGGCAATATGTAAACCAGTCCCAAGGCGCATCCGACAAAGGCTCCCTCGTGCTACTTTTGCAACCGCGCTCACCCTCACCGCAGAGGCGCCCGATATGGTGGCGAAGCTGTAGCCCCGAATAGGGGAGACATGCTCGCGAATTGAGTTTCGCATGTTACAGCGTGAAAGTGCATGTCGGGATTTATAGAAGCAAAGATTCTGAGCAGGAGAGCAAGCAGAGAAGCCAGAGTGTTGGTGATGGGTTCCCTCATACCAAAAAAAAAGTGACAAGATTTTCACTGCATAAGCGATGCCTCAGTAAGTCTGTACTCAGCCGAGTGTGTTTTTCTGGACACTATTGATAAATATAAGAAAAAGTGGTAAGAGACTTTTCGTTCGTGTCCGCTTCGTTATGTGCTGCTGCTTGACGCCTACTGTTCGCTGTTGAAACTCATCTTTTTACTCGCGTGGCCATGCTCTGAGTGTAGATAAAAGAGCAGCTATAAAATTCTGAAAAACGATACGTGGTGCCGTGCTGACGTGAAGATGCGATGTGATTGTCTATATGATGTAGCTTGCAGATAAGAATGAACCGGTTATTAGTAGCGTATGGCGCGCCTTCCTTTGCTCCGTGGTCGTTCTTATTGTGCTATCTTCAACGACTAGGATAACAAGAATTACACAGAACATGGAATATGCAAAACTTCAGAACACAAAACCCATCAAACAGTTCGGTACGTTGTATGTAAACAGCGTGCCGCAAAACTCAGCAAAAAAATAAACATAAATGCAGAATTAACCAGTCGGGAGTACAATAGAGCAGTCATCTGGAGATGACATCTAGTGGCCACGTTTTTCTTGTGACCAAATAATTTGTATTATTAAGTATGAGAGCTAAACAAAGCAAAGTTAAAAACATTCGCGCTGAAAAAAATTTTGTTCTCAATACTGAGCAGCCTCACTGCAGTATTACATTTATGCACTAATGCCCATGGTTCTTCTGTGTGTAATTGATTCAGAATATAGTTATTTCGGTCGAAACATTCAAAGTGCCCAGGTCAGCAAAACCGAATGTACAAAAGGGGACCGAAATTTCCACAGTTATACCATAGGACGCTGCACACAAGCCTGAGTTGTCATTACTGCTTTTTTTTTTATTTTCACTTCGCTTTATTATCTCATCAGCCCTTATAATTCGTAGTGGTCAATGTAAACGCCATAATTTATTATGTAAGCGAAATGAATTAAGTACGCATATTAAGATTTTAAGTTCTGGTAATAGAATTTCAAAAGAGTTATTGAAGGGTAAATAATTGGCAGTAAGGTCAAGAGGCAGGAAGCGCGCAGAGTGGGTGAGGGAACAAACCCGACTTATTGGCATGCAAGTCGAAAACAACTGCAAAAAAAAAACAAAAAAAAAACAAAAAACAAAAATGAGGCGCTCGTAATGAGATACGTAAGTGGCCAGGCATGTGTGAGTGCTCTGTCGATTGACAAAGAAATGAACTTATTGGATGGGGGAAGGGGATTATAGGGTCGCAGTTTGTGTTCAGCACGTGTAGCATTAAAGATATCGAAGTGTTCTGGCTACATGTTTTTGCCATTTTTCTGATTGTGGAAGCGTGCATAATGTTGCACTTGCAATAAAAATGCAGTTGCAGTTTACGCCCTGTGTATGTCCTCTTTTCTGTGCTGTCAATTGTGCGCGCAAAATTATCATTCTCTGTGAACAACCAATATCGCCCAAAGCGCAACGATGCAGGAATTCTCATTCTGCTTGAGCGGGGGCCTCTCGTATTTACTGACAGCGGCATACATCCTTCATCGGTGTCCTGAACTCAAATCGAAACATTAACGGATATTAATTAACCAACTACATAGGTAGCTGCGCTTTCCAACTGCGAACCTTCGGTACAATAGCGGGTAGTGAACTGGGCTCATGAAGTCGCCGAAAGACATTCTCTGACGGCCACGTCACAAAACCAGAGAAATGAGGCCCGGCCCATTGAATAACTGACAAATATATAATTTTTAACATAAATAATGTTTCTACCATCTCAAATGTCAGAACCGAGGGCGGTGCCAAGTGCAGGAGAAAATGGGTATTGCGTATTTATCATATACACAAAAAATAAACACACTGCGATGTGTAAATTTAGTCCCTATTTACCTGATTCTTTCGATGACATATATAAACGTAATACGAAATTAAAGTCAACGTTAAAATTGCCGAAGGGGAATGTGAGAGTGAGCGAGCGCCGATGAAAAGAACACGTCGAGAGCATGAGAGGGTCAGTAAAGTTTGCAGAATGAAGTTGAGCGTGAACGTTTGCCCCTCTGTGCTAAACTCTTTCATCGTTTACTCATGCAAACTTAATTCCAACAAACGCCGCATTTAGAATACCTCTAAGTTGAAAAACCTTCACTGTATGCAAAATTCACTCATTTATACCGACGTGCCGACGTATAGATAATAGAAGTATTTTATCTCTGCAATATGCATCGCAGTGCTGAAGTAGCCTTTCCTGCATTTAGGTTTACATTCCACAAATGAAGGTAGAGAAAGTGGATTTCATTTTCACTCACAAGCGCTCCGTACACAAACGTCTCGTACGATGCGAAAAATAGGCTAAGCAAATGTTTGCGTTCGAAGCGGCCGTTAAATAAATTCCCCGTTTTATCGCCGCGTATCATTGGGGCCGTCAAGGAAGCACCAGGTAGGTCTTGGCTGCGAGCCCAACGGTGCTATTATTTCCTCCGCATGGCCGAACATCTCGGCGCTCCAGAGTGAGTTTTGCAACTGGCTGGGCTCTCCGAGTGTTGTCATATCGAGCGCCGCTCGTTGGGTGAGCCCCGCTCTTTTGTATAATTCTTTGCCTCCCTGGACTTCCAAGCACGCCAGCAATGGCGCCACGACCGCTAGGGCAGACTGTTGGCTGCCGCGTGGTGCCGTTTTTCAAGCCATTTGCTCGGGGAATCCGATCGTCTATCGACCTTCGCCGAGCGTATTCTCAGTCATGAAGCGGTGGATCAAGTGCCTGCTGATTAGCACCGCGCATGTCGGGATTTTCCCTCCCGGTACTAGCCGCGAGGGGTGGACTTGAGTGATGCGTGTTTCCCGCCGTAATTCTCGAGTCGGTAGATGTAGGAGCAGTTTGACAGGCTTCACTTTGTGCTAAACTAACACTCGCTGCCAACAACAACAACAACTACAAAAAAGCTAACGAGAGAACCCACTTGAGAGTAATACAGAGCCAAGTCACACAAGAGATCGCTGTAATCCTGGGATATTCTGGCGCAAGGAGAGCGCTGAATACTTCTAAATGGAGCAAATGAGATGACATTCATATTCTAACCGCTTTTCAGAGCATGTGCCGCGATACGTGAGTGGGCATGGAGTCCGGATGCAGGTGTGCAGCTGACGGAATCGAAATTTTATTATAGTTGACGCATTTCGATAATGGCGAGATACCGGAACTACCTGATGTAGTGTGACGTGAATGCGCGCGGGAAAAACCCAAGGCGGTCGAAATCTGTACGGATCATCACGAGTACGGTATCCTTTCTATCACCGTCGAGGTGCGGAATTTTCCGTACCACCTCAGCTGCTATGAGCTTCCTCTCGTCGTTTCACTCTGTTTTGTGCGCAACTAAGCAGGTGAGAGGGAAGATGGTTCATTAAATGAAGTAACACCTCTTAAGGAGCCCGAGTCGTTGGCCTGAGCTCGTCCACGCTTCATCATAAAAGCAGGACAGCTCAGATGAGTCGAATTAAGCAAATTCGCACAATATATAAAAATTAATTAATAAATTAGAATCATTGAAAAAAGTTGCCCGGATCATCAGTACAAATTTCACACAAACATCTATAGTTACCGGAAATAAAAAGTCTCTCAGCATATAAGTTCTTTAAACAAACGGAGACGGTTTTCTCTTTTGTCATGTTTCCATAGATATTATCCTGCACCATCCTCATTCTCTGCCACTCATATCAATCCTGATCGCCGCATGTTTCCACGCCTCGACTACAAATTCAAAGTCCAGCCCATATTTGCTCGTACAACTTACTTCGTCATTCACCGCTCTTTCTTTTAATTTGAAGCCTCTGTCACATTGCTTGTTTCATTATGTGTATTGTTCATTATTTTTATTCATATCTTGTATCTTACAACCATCCCCCCCCCACTCCCCTCTCATGTATTGTCCTTTAACGTATGTGAATAAATAATTAATCGATCAATACAATCAATAAATATAATAGGCTTTACCAGGAACGCTTGAAGCAGAAAGCGCACACACTCGCCAGGGTGACCGTCGTAAAAGATGATTGCTCACCCAGTGGCTTCTTGTGGACGCGGAACTCGGCCTTGAAGCCCCGGCCGCTCAGATAGTTGTCACTGGTGAAAAAGAGGAACATCTCCCGACCGGTGGAGGACACAGCTTCGGGTTCGCCCTGGGCCCCGCAAAAGCGGCCCAGCAGGTAGGCGTCTGCGAAGGAGACGGACAACGTCACGCTGAGCGTCCTCTACGGCATGGCATATTATACTCTTGCGCTAAACGAGACCGCTTACCGCCAGTTCTGCGACTAACATTTCCTGCCCATGTAATTTATGTCTTTTAATTTTAACTGATATGCTGAAACTGCCATCGCCTTTCTAATCCGCGCAGCAATAATCGCGTGTCCCAATCATATGACTACTATGGTTATTTTCATCGCTAATTGTACTCTTTTGGCGGTGTCGTCCTACTCTCAGATAGACCGGTTCTAAGTTTCTTGTGCAAGCTACATCAGTTGCTTGCACAATTTATGGACTGTTTTTACCACTTTCGCAGCGCTAAACCCGCTGCGGTTTCTACAGCATCGTTATTTTTCATGGCCTTGTATGATTTTTGATTGTGAGTTTTTACTAGATCAAAGGTAATCTAGTATGTGAAATTTAATTTTATTGATTTATGAAATGTGCTTCCGTGTCGAAGACTGCGCCTAAAATACATCCTGTTTCGTAAGTCTTGTCAAGCGTAGCCATGCTCAGTCTCTCCACAGTTACTTTGGAGTTTTCGTTTACAGGACGTGCACTACGTTGACAGTTTTTAGCTCTCTAAATGATTTGATAAGAACTTTACAATGTCTGGTGTTTAAGGGGTGAAGCTTTGGATGCGGCGACAAAAATCTTGAGTTTAGCATAAGAAGTTGCCGCATATCCACAATCAGGAAAGTGAACAGTTAGGAGAACATGAATGGGGTGGCATATATTTGGCAAGCACTGACGTCATGAACCGACAAACAACAGTGTTGTTCAAAGGAAGAATAACTGTTTTATATGTACGAGCCTCTTAGAGGACTGAAGTCAATAATAAATATTTGAAAGCGTGGCGAGCCGGCAAAGGACAATAGAGGGGCTAAGACATGAAAAAAAAAAAAAACACAGAGCAACGAAGGTGAAGGATTCATACCAATTTATTACTATCTTATGCGAGGTAAGGAAGACGGAAGCCACCCGTAACCAAAAAGATGCGGCTCGTGCCGAACAACGCATTTTCATACATTGCTTGAACGCAGGGGTCACATGACCCCTCCGGGATTTGCTTAGATCGGCCAACCTGTTTTCATTCACTGAACACCACTTTTTAACTTTAACAAATACCTGTATGCTCTAAGGCAATTACTAACGTTATATAGAAAATACGGATCGCACTTTGCCGCACGCTCTAGCAAATGAATGCATTTCGCGAACAGTATGTGAAAGACTACGCTGCCCTTCGCCGGGCAAACATGGCGCTACTTACCTTCATTTGCGCCATCACGGACCTCAATCTTGTCATACGGGCAGTCTTTGTACGGGTCGAGCTGGATGTCGACGAAGTAGAGAGTGATAATGTTCTGCGGCCCGGCGTCCAGCGGCACTCGGCACGAGGAGTTCGCTGGGTAGGCGTCCGGGTAGTTGGGGCTACTGATGAAGCCCCGCGAGTCTTCCGTCCACACTCGGCAGTTACCTGCGCGAAAAAAGGAAACGAAAAAAACTTTGATGACCCCGCACCCATCAACGCAAGAGTACATGGTGTTTTAAGTGTGCTGCTCTCGTCAATACTTCGGCAATTATCTAATTAATTCAGCCTTTTCCCTCAGCTGCCCCTTTCTGTACAAAAGAAAAAATAAGAAAGAAAGGGGTTGAATAAATATTTTAACTACCTGACACTATTACTATTCGAAGACATTGTAAAGATATACCTAGACTTGCCCTCGATGCAGACTATATCATTCCATAAACGTGGCTTATGGATGTGCAGACTGTATAAAGACTCTGCTGCTAGTCAGAAACGTTTGGCGCCTATGAGCAGTTATTGGTTCTACAGCTAAATATGCTGGAAATAATGTGCCAAATGTGACGCTACCAGTTATGGTCGTTTCGGTCATGATATGAAGACTGATTTTCAAAGTCTTCTTGAGTTTTTCGACGCTGCTGGCACTGAATTTGACTGAGCGTTTTTACGTGTTATATTCCTTATACGCCACTGAGTTTGTGCGACTTGAGAAAAGCGACTTGGATGTATTACGCACTCGGTTCGACGTGTTGCTCCTCGAGCTCGTTGTAGCCGTGGTACGTGGCACGGAAGCCCTGCAGATTCACGATGTCATCAGAGTGGAAGTGCACGGCCATTGCGTTGCCCGTAGAGCGAAGCTCCAGGGAGCTCTTCTGGTTCTCTCGGCAGAAGCGTCCTAGTGACTTGCTGTCTGAGGACAAAGCAAAACGGGAAGGGTTATTGTCAACGAAGTTTGGTAACGCATCTTCAGCTAACAAAGTTTTGTTTGCTTTGCATACCAAACATTGAAATAGATTCGACTTTTGCAACAATCTAAACACAAGGAATCCGTGCATTGTACAGTGTCATTAGACGTTAAATTACCTAGGAAGTCCCAATGAAGCCGTTGTCTTGAAATACAGCATCGCTCATTAATGATACCGCTTTCGGACGTTTAACTCTATTAACCATAGCATAGCAGATGTCTTTAGAGCGTACGATCTACTCTCCCGGCCGCTACTCTCGAGTTCGCAGAGTGATGGCGAACGACCCTGAGCTCGTCTCGGTCTCTTACCTAGCCTTCCCCTCCTAAAGCCCCCGAGCGGGGATAAGAATATTTTCTTCACGAGGCCACGCCTCATCTTTTTCTTACGTTTCTGTAGGGGATAAGGATACCTTTTCCTTACGCTTCTGTGGGGGGGATAAGGATACTTCAGAGCGGTACTCCTAAGTTCGCGTGTCGGCGAATAATCTTCAAGGCTTCGTAACATCATACTATAGACTTAGCCCCATTGGTGGTGATTTAGCTTGTCCGCGTGGGAGTACTTTCACATTAAAAAAGAAACCATCTGAGCTGATCTGTTTTGAACCGACAGGGTTCGAACACGGGCACTCGGGTTCAGGAGCCGAGGGTGTGAAATACTAAGGCACTGCGGCGGGAGCTTCCGCTCCTTATAACCAGGCTCAGGTAGGGTTAAACTACCGTTGTGTTTTTCGATTACATCAGGCGTTCGTCGGTTTCGGCTTCATAATCATCATCATTATCATCAGCCTGATTATACCCACTGCAGGGCGAAGGCCTCTCCCATATTTCTCCACTTAACCCGGTTCTGTGCTAGCTGCATCCACTTGACCCCCATTAATGTTATATTTATAGCCAAAGAGCACTAACGAGAATGGTTAACTAGCACTTTTTGTTGTTTGTAGTGATTCTGTCGGGTGATCTTTCTTAAAGTTGCTCGACGCACCTTGAACGGAGAGAGAACTGGTACACAGGAAAATGGTGCTTGAAGAATTGTTTGTAGCTATTTTATTGTTCCACGATGTATAGCTTATTGCAATGGCTGCCTTCAGATAGGTATTTCTACAGTTACATCGCAAAACCCTAACGAGAAATTGCACGTAAAGATATAATCTTGGCACAGGGCAGAATATAGAGACAAAATGTGGTGCAGAATTTAAATTTTCACTGCGGTCATTTTGTGCACTCTGAGTGACGAATTTTCTGCCTAGGGCTGTCTGAAGGAACGGCGTGCCGGCGCTGCCGCTGAGAAAAAAGGTAGAGAAGTTTGGAGACTGTGCCAGCTATAAGACAATTGGGACATATGAATGGCCGCTTCGAGAATCTGGAAGGATACACATATTTTAAAGGGAAGTCAGCGCTAAAACATCCTTTAATAAGACAACAAGGCTGTTGCGTATAGGGAAGGTAAATATGAAGAAATCACGTGATAATTAAAGAAAATAAAAACGACAATTATTAGTTTTCTCATTTCAATGGGGCTCTATAGCAAATTCGCAAGAAGGGAAGTTGGCGATACGAGAAGCAGATTTTGGGAAGCGATCGCAATGAAACGTATGAATAAATATCCCTATGCAGGTCTTTTAACTGAACTGAAATGATAGTCGGGAGACGTGAGGACTGTTCACAAATAAGAAATGTAGAAGACACAAAAGAGGTAATCGAGCTTAAGGAAAAAAAAAATATAGAAAGAGAAGGGCCTAAGTATGATTGTGATCACTGGTAGCGAACGAATCTTCGGCAACTGCGCATATTTTTCAACGTGTTTCAGTCACACAATTTTTATTATGGGCATAAATTAGGTATTCAAAAGACGTTTAATGCTGTTTTTTAGAGTGACTACAAAAGCCGATTTTGGGTTTAATGCTTCTTTTACCTATTGCAGGCGTGAGGGCCACAAACCGGCCTACTTTTCCTTAAAAGACTGTAAAAATTTAAGCGGACACTTAAGCACCGCCTTAAGACGCGGTATGGCGCGCTAGCTGCCTTTGGCTCTCTGTGTGCTTCCAGATTATGAAATCGACGTAGACAAGCAAATTGCTCTGACAAGAACACTATCGAGGCCTTTTTTTCTTTGAACTATGCGTATATGGTAAAGTAGTGCTATAAAAATAAACTTGGAATGAAGTATGTACCCATGTTTGTGTGTTCCATCACGGCGAAGAAAAATGGCGGCGCTACGCATAGGCACAGGAACAATTCTCTGCAGCACAACCAATCTTACAAGCTGTCTGCGCTGGCAGCCATTTGTCGCCCTTCAAGCTGTGGTGAGGACAGTAGCGGCTGACGTCATTCCCAACCGAATCTTCGCCAGAGCTTTCAAAACCAGTAGACATGCAACGGTTCTGATGCTAGCTACTAGGCATCACTGTAAATATCACGATACTATGTTCACCTACTGCAGGATTAAGGCCTCTCCGATATCTATCCTCCGACAAGGCCTCTCCAATAGCTGGCGCATCTTTAATGACCATCGGTTGTCTTGCCTTCCGATTACAGGCCCTGTCCTCCTCAATTTTCTTCATGTACATTACACCACAGTAATACGCGTTTGTTACCCCAATTTCTGCCCTCGTTTTGTGTATTAACTTTATCCGTATCATCTTCCTTTCCCTACGTCGCTGCTTTCTCCTGAATTTAATCACAGGTATTTGGTATCCTATATGTTTCTGTCCCACAGGCGACAAAACGCGAGAAAGGGTGGTTGCATGCTGTCCTTTGTTAGGCATGTTTATGCGATAAATTTAAACCAAAATAAAATATCCGCAGCCAGAGAAAACAGCTCAGGCAGAAGTTCCTGCAGTTACTTTATTCAGAAATGGATATAAGCTAGGAATGTAAATGTTTGGATGTTTCGGAAAATGATCCAAACTGCATGTTTATGCATATGCACAACATGAAAAAAAAAAAAAAAAAGCAAGCAGGTTAGAGATGAAGAAAACAGAACCAAAAAGGGAACAGCAAGGGGAAAACATTTGCAAGCGCAAGGGTATTAAAATCTAGAACCTTTCGACACGCAGGAAGCGTTGGTAAAGCCACATAGACGAAATGTACAAGAATAGCATGCCATGTCAGCTTTATTTATAAAGTAAGCTTCAATCGGATCCTTGCTGTTTTTACATTAGCCATTCTATGACACTAATTCTTCGTTTAAATTCAAGCGGCGTCGACAAATTTCAGAATGTTTAGCAAAATAATTATTCCTCTTTGCACACTTTTACAGATTTTTCTACATATTTTTCTTTTTCAAACATACATACGCTGTCGTGCACGTGTAGGCGCAACACCTGATTGTGCGATTTGATATCTAAACGGCCTACCTGCATTGAGCAACCTAGTTAGGACTGGCGTTGTGCCAGAAGGCCTTCCGTGTTTGTCAAGCCATATGGCATGGTCTGACAGAGTGTATCATGTCAGGAAGGATATTTGAATATGATATCATCTGGCTTCGTGGCCGCAGTTGGCTATGGCCTTGGTGATTTTGAAAGCAACCCCCTATAGAATCTTTATTGCGTTTTTGACGACAATTTATTGCTTTCTTCTTGAATCAAAATAAAAAAAAAAGCATTAAAAAGACAAGCAAAGGCAGTGAACCCATTAACAGTAATTCAACAGTATGTAGCGATTTGTGCTTCCCATGACCCAAGGAGCACTAGGAGTCGTAATCTAGGCGTTCAGTAGATACCACTGCATTTTATGTTGATGTAGATTGTTCGCCGACCATACACATCGATTTTTTTTAAGTGGCGATTTTTTATTAAATCACTCAACCGAAAACTGCATAAGAGTAAACTCAGTTCGCAGGTCGAGCCAACGTTTCGACAAGTCCACTTGTCGAAACGTTTGCTCGATCTGCGAACTCAGGCGCCCCCCTTTACTCTTGTTCAGTGCTCCTTCCATACCGTGTAAACGATCTTCTTCTTCTCGTTCTACCTGAACCGAAAACTTATATTTAGTACTAAAGGTTGGTTATATTGATATATAATCAATATAGTATTCGAAATATTGATTTCGAATGCTATATTAGTTTGGCGACGCACAGAGAACGCTTTACATTAACCAGTAACTACAAACGAAGGGTTTTGTCTGTGTTAATTTTTCACTGCTTCTGCACCCCGAAATACAACCGGGGGGAAGGGGGGGGGGGGGGGATGGTATTCTTAGATCTTAGTTTCCTCTCTACATCTGCAGAAAAATACACAAGTGCCATAGTTTATCAGCTAACCTTCTTGGTCTGTGTCAATAGCAGACTTTATTCGTGGCGCTAATAACCTTTTAGAAATCTGTGCCGGCTTGGGTTGGCACGTCCTTCATAGCCTATATATGCTGTATAAACTTGAAGCCGACATTGAATTTGGCAATTTTCCCAATTTAGAGCTTGTTTGCGCTAAATTTTGAAGCGCTTTTCGAGATCCTGTCATTATTTTATCTACCTAGAGCACGGACGATTGAAGGCGGAGTCGAAAGTTTTATATATGCTTCGAGTATCGCGGTAACGAAAGGAAGTGTTACGGTCACAGTTTGGGAACAATATTAAAGACGTTCGCCTTAAAACTTGCATTACATAGACATAAAACACAATGTATATTAAACGCGTTTGTATTTTCTCGTTTAATGCCGTTGCAGAAACCATGAGTCCGCATGTAACGCATTATTTTCGACGTGATGTTTGCAGTGAAGCAGCAGCTTTTCAGTACAGCTAGAATACAAAGGCTTTTCATAAAACCGCAATGAAAAATTTCCCTGTAAACACGAAAGAACCTCCATGTATACTTGACAGTCATTTTGTTTCGTTTCAATAATATTACCTAGCTGTCACTAAGTCATTCTAACCAATTCCCAGAATAAGAGTGACGTATTTTTTAAGTCTTCATCCTACGTTTACGTAGCTGGGCTGTTGACAGTTATGACGATATTTCAATTGTAGGCACTGCTTAGGAAGTTCAGTATCGATACAAGCAATTCGTAACACAATAAAAGAACAAAGGCCGGAAAACCTTAAAGTCCTGTGCCTGTATCAAGAAATGCCTTGATTCTGTCAATGCTGATAGCAAGCACTTGACATACAGAGAACGCTGTTAGAGACACTGAGCTTTCATCAGCCCTTAGGTTTCACAGGAAAGAGAGGGGCCTCCGCCTATAAAGCCAGTGGAATATACGAAGACATGTTGAATCATGGGAGCAGTAAAGAGCATAGGCCGAACACGCGAAGCAACGCTGCTGAGATTGCCTTGCCTCAACCTTCTGATAGAGGGATAAAAGTTGCCTTTCAGCAAAACTTTTTTTAATGATTAAGTGATATTTTTCTCACGACTGGCGTCATCGGCGTTTCTGCACGATGTGTGGACAGAGTGTGTAAACAAAGCCTGCCATCAGAGTGGGTCTGCACGAACTGTCAATCATTAATTGCTCCGTTTATAAATATAACAGTTGATCCATAAATTATGCAAATGGTAGGAATAACCAAGTCACTAAAATGTTTAATAATGGGCCATGAATGAGTTAAACGAGTTCATTACATGATTTAGTTGATAACTTCGGAATTAATGAGTCATTTCGTCATTTAGGCGAGTTAGCAAATTGCGACGGATCATTCAATTTAAGTACTAATTCGGTAATGATCATATCGAACTAATTTATTTAGTAAACTACATTTGTATTAGTGGGTCACATTAGGTGGATTAGGTAATTACGCATTCAGTCAATTAGTTCCATTCATTGGTTAATCGACAAAGACATGAAGAACGGACACGCAGAAGTATAACTGGCAGAAATAAAAGAAATGCTTTCGCATTACTGGACTTAAGCAGACTTAAATGCAACCCCGGAATTATATTAAAGTGTGTTGGTGACCAATTTTAGGCTAAAGTAACGTACGTAAACCTGCGAAAGAGCCGGGTCAACGAAATGAGCAATTCGCATCTGTTAATAAAAAATACTTCCGCACGACGGACGAGGACAAAGAAGGCATACAAACGACAGGACTAACTTTGTGCGCCTTCGTTATTGTCGTCCGTCGCGCCGTAGTATTTTTGATTCTAAATGTACCAACTAGCCGAAACAGGAGTTCTACTCACATGTGTAATCACGCCCACTTCGAGTTTTAGAACTGCTCATTTCGAGTCTTTGGTGCTTAGCGCTGCTGCATGTATTTCTAGCATTTTTGTAAGCCTTCATTAGGATCTGTACCTTCCTACATTTGGCCAATTTTAAATGTTTTAGTTTCTCATTGGTTTTAAAATTTACCTGTTCTGAATATTTCACCTTGCACTGCCAAGCGCAGAACAATTATGTGGTTTTTTATTCCCCTTAAACGACGATAAATTTTCAGAGATCGATGTATAAAGGTAGATATTTTATATTCTTAAGGTTTATTTACAGAGCTGACTCCACCTTAGCCTGGTGCGTTAACGGAAAGATGGCGAGCTTCGTCCTCTTTCTCACATTTCCTTTTTCTCTCTTCAGCGCTACCTGACAATATTAGAGACTGAGGTGGAGCAAGGTGTCTGATATTCAGGTAATGTAATAGGATTCTCGCTCTATGATTGCGAGCCAGCTTCGTTGACGTTATTGACGATCTAGGCTCCTTTCCCAGAAGGCGTATGCTAAAAGTACAGAGGTGCGGCAGCAGAGCAGTACGTACTGAAAGATGGTCCGTCGAAGATCTCCACGTAGTCCGAAGAACACCGCGGATTCCGCTCCATGAACAGGGTCTCGAACGTGAGTGCCACCACGTCTCCGGGCTTCACTCTAAGCACCGAGAAGCAGTCCGTGTTTGGAGGGTACGTGTCCGGGAAGTTGGGGCTCTCCACGGTGCCCCGGTTGTCCTCCACGTCTCCTGGACAGGGTGCCATTCGGGACCCGACGACTGCCGGTGAACCGACTGCACCCAGAAAGGAACCACCCCGAGAGTGACCGCGCTGCTGCCGCTGCTGCTGTTGCTGCTGCTGCTGCGGGCGCGCCGGCGGAGCACCGCCGATAGATTCGTGCGCTGCGAGTTCAGAAACGGGCGACACTGAGTCGCCGGGACATCGGGACACGCCTGCGAGGGAGACACAAATGCAGAACGGCGAGGGCGCCCTGTGGGATCGCTTCTCCGTGCTTAACGCGATGCCGCCACGCTGTCTTGATAAAAACTAAAAAAAAAAGGAAGATTACTCCGCCGCGCACACATCTGGCTTAAGCTGTTGTACCTCGCTGATGCAGCCATTTAGGAAACCGTGTGTGCTGGTTTCGCGTCTTGAGCTTCCGTTAACGGCAGCTTTGCGCTTCTACCGGCGTTCATTAAGTCAACGAAAGCATGCCCGAAAGCTAGAAGAATGTTGAGACAGCACTAGAACACTCAAGACGGCGCAGTCGGCAATAATGAAAACATCAGCTACTGTCCCCAGACTGCGTGGCGTTTGCCCCGAAGGCCCGTTGACTGCACACTGCTAAGCATTTATGCTAATTAACGCTTTACGTGCCGTCGGAAGTAGTCACTCTGCTCGTGACGACAGAGGCATCCACTTGGTGCCAGGAACCCTAACTATCCCTGCACTTGAGAGCTGGTCACAAGATTGTCTTTGGGTTTTGGAAGAAACTCCTTCCCGACAGTAATTTTGCGTGTTTTAAAACGGCAGTATTGTTAACTGGCGCTTGCAGTTGTTAAAAAATCAGTGGGTACTTGTTATCTAAGATATTTGTCCCTGTTTACGTGATTGTAAGTTGAAATGATATGTAGCCTCAGTATGCAGAGTATGTGATAAATGTTGGTGGGACCATACTCCCTGTTGCTAAAGCTGCGGTAAAGGAGTAAAGCGCCTGGAATGTCTTCTCTTTTTTAACAATTTGAATAGTCCGCTCTTATTGTCGACGAACTAGTAAAGCCTGTTTAGGAGTCGTTCTGCCAGCTGTTATTACTGCTTCTGTCCAGCATATTGATTACTGTCCACCATAGAGTCCACAGGAAGATAATTAAGAAGGAAGAGTTCTGCTGGTATGTAACTGAGTCTATTGGCAGCTTATAAAATGCAAGTGTGACCGGAACACAGAAAAAAAAAGTTGGATCGTGTTTATTACTTGCATGGATTATTTTTCTTTTTACCAAAAGCAGCACGATTTGTCATCAGTTTTCCAGCATACTCTTAACACTGAGAGTCCAGAAAATGTGAATATTTCCGACACTGTAGCACCATCAATTTTGGTCATCCCACGCATCGTTCGTAATCATGTTGTTTCGGGGCTCGCGTAGCCACAGTATGCGCACAAGCCACTGGTTGTCCTTGCGTGGGAATAACATATAAAATTCGCGACCCCGAATGATGAGAGCAAAATTTCTCATCGATAGCGTATTCTTGATAATTAATCTTGCATAGCATTTAGCCGACGTGGCCATTACCGCTCGGGCCCACTTGAATTGCGGTGCTGGTGAACACGAGAGGTAAGGGAAGCGACGAACCATGGGACCGACATACAGATACAATATCTACAACTATTACTGTAGGCCCGTGATCGCGCTAATAGGATAACTTGATTAAAGCATTTTCCCGCAAAGCTTCGTAGCATTTGTTCGTGCTTGAAGTGACAAGCCGTAGCCAGTCTATTTTATTGTCATGTGACCCTTGTGAGACTGAGGCCTGCGCAAGTGCTTCTGGGATGTTTCATGTCCCTTTCCGTGGTTCATCTCCACATCGTTGCGTTTGGAATGAATGTTCCTGAAAGCTGCGGTGATTCTCATCTTGTAGCACCAGCCGAGTGAACTTGCTATTATCGCCGCGGCAGAAAATAAGCTTTTTCAGAGTACAATTTGGCCCAAAATAAGTTGCAACCCTGCGTAAAAATAACGAACTAGCGATACGGAAGCCCTTGAATGTGCCAGCAGACTTAACTATATTTCCTCCCTTAAAGAGAAACTGGTGATAGCGTAGTGCATGGATACTTACAATTTCTCCGTCCATCTTCAATCTCGTATTTCCTCCCAGTAGCACCGCGGGAAGATCCGTGGTTTTGCGTGCCTCCGAATTGCCGGCTTCGCCTGCAAGAAAAGTTTTACTGAGTGAGGCGAGCGTGTGCAGTTAGCCAACTCGAAGCATGCTTTGTGCTCTCATGCGATCAATACTTCACGAACTTCACGAATACTTCACGATCAATACTTACTTAGAAAGGCAACTGAAGCTTTCCGGAGTACCACATTTAAGTGGGAGGCAACTGGGAAATTTCCTAAGATACTGTTATGCCCGTGTTGATGGGAATGACCTAAAGTTCCGGCAACTAGGCAACACTTACTGTTAAAGTTTCACTTGCGCTCGACCGTATGTGGTTAAAACTGGCATAGACAAATCAATGGTATGCACTGCAGAAAACAATCGCAAAAAAACTCCAATTTGCCCAGTGAGTTTCTGCAGATATATTGATTGTTATGATGCGGTTAACAGTGTGTCAAAAAGTCACACTTTCAAAACCATTTCTGAGAAATTGTTCAAAATTTCTTGGCAAGCGGAACCCTTTATTCCACAGATCTATTCAGCGTGCTGTTTAAAAATAAACAACTGCTGACGTGAGTGTTGTGCGAATGCGAAGTCAGAGAAGCATAGTATTTAAAAAAAAGCGATGTACATTCAATGCCTCATTTATCATCGAGTCGTCCCTCTCGGTCCCACCTCAGTGAATGCAAAAAGGTGACAGAATTCTGCAAATGGGTATTCAAGCTAGAACGCCCCCCCCCCCCCCCCCCCCCCGCCCTTCATTTTAACTATTTGCTACAACTCTATTTTAATTGCCGATTAGGCGCTCTTATGTGTATAGCTGGTCATATGCAGCCAAAATTTGTAAACCTAGCAATTAAAGAGCGTGCTTTTTATTATGTTTGCTCCACGAGACACCACGAGATTTCTTTCGAGTTATTGTAACCGAGCGCGGTAGCGTCTGGATTGCTACCCGTGTTGCAGGCGCCTTATTGCGTTCTCGATGCTTCTTGGCACCACACTTTATTCACGTGTATTGGCAAGACTTTGCATTGCGCTCTATTCGCCATTACTTTAAGCTAGATGTTTTATCGCTTTCGTTCTCTCTCTCTCTCTCTCTCTCACACACACACACACACACACACACACACACACACACACACACACACACACACACACACACACACACACACACACACGCACACACACACGCACGCACGCACGCACGCACGCACACACACACACACACACACACACACACACACACACACACACACACACACACACACACACACACACACACACACACACACACACACACACACACACACACACACACACACACACACACACACACACACACACACACACACACACACACACACACACACACACACACACACACACACACACACACACACACACACACACACACACACACACAAATGTGTATAATCTTCGTACACATTTCATTTTAGCTTCATTTGACATTTCATTTCATGCTGAGTGGTCGAAAAAAAAAAGATGCTTTGAACTAGGTACCGTTTTCATTCATCGGCCCAACCCAATATTCATCTGAACTCTCTGGCACGGCATGTAGCTCTGGGAATGTGCCACGAACCACGACACGCTCTAAATGACTTTTCCGTCACTGTTGTAGTAGCATTAATATTATGCCAATATATCTTTTTGCACGCGTCTTGCATCGCTCTTTAGCGCACTTTTTGTATTGCTCTACCGCACTTCACTGATCTGATGTAGTTCCCAAAATCCGGAAACAATAAAAACAACACTGTAAACAAAGCTACTGTCCTCTCCCTCAGGAACATCATCCTTCGTTCCCCGGAATGCACACTGATTCCTGCTGCCCTGAGTGATGGGCATAGCGTATATCCTCCGTCAAGATGACAGAGTATTCTTAGATGACAAGGCCTTTTATTGAAGCATTCTTACAGGACGAAGACATTTGCCGTTTATAGTTTAAAGATCTAATCTATATCACGCTGACAGAAATCTTTTTCAGCTTGTTTAAAACCTCATGACAATGTTTTGTGTAATCTATTTAATGAATTCTTATACACCCTTAATCCTACAGTAGTCGACGGCTTGACGGCATATCATTTGGTCAGGAAGTATGGTTGAAGTTCACAGGTCTCTGAGCATGATAAAAAAACGAAAGACAATTCGGGAGCGCTACGCCTATATTGTTAACAGTGAGGTAACCCGCGGACGAATCCTTGCTTTTGTAGCACTGAATCATTTTTAGTAATCTGGCATAGAGACGATGCGAACTCTGCCTAGATACTAAAAGTATTTCTAACTTCTTATCAGTTGTGGCAGACAATGACAGTTCACAACTTTCATGGTGACGTTCCAGAAAAAGCCCGTGACAAATTGCTCGTACCATTATCTCGAGAAAATTAAGCCTTATGCTTTTTGTAGTTGAAGCCGCGACAAGTTTCACCAACGGAAGTAACGACTTTAGTATATAAAGAAATGCAACATACGTGTTATCTGCCACATGTTTCCTGATTTTAAATAGGAGCCAAAAAGATACGATCGTCTCCGGCTTGAAAACCTCAGTCTGAGGCACTGCAAATCGCTTGTTTGATCGCTCGCTCTCCTCGCTTGACAACAACTTTCTACGGCTGTTGCGAGGCAATTACCGTCTGTTGCAGTGGCCAACCTTAACGACACACGTCTGTTATCTAACAACGTGTAGCACGTCTGTCTGCCGTCTTCAATGCCATCGGCCATCCGTGTAAGTGTATGCAAAACGGTGTACGCTCAGTGGACAATTATGCGCGCCTGCCGATCACTCTGCGTGACTGGGACAAGCATGACCCCGACGCACAAAGCGCGACGCACGAATTTTATATCTTTGTCGCTCCGAGTCGAACATAAAATTTCTATTCTCTTTTATTACTGTGCCGCGAGTTGCTTCCTCACCCGCCCTGACGACTGTCTTAGGGACTTGTGCTCGTTAGGCGCCTGCAATATAGACAAGCCACACGGGACTAAGTGAAATGATTGCACCAAGCAGTTCCATGGAATGTCTTTTCGAATCGCGGAAGAGGACATTTCGCTGTTGTCGTTGATACCCGTAACGATCGGCTTCTTGTTAGGAGTGGCGCAACATGGTCAGCGGCAGCTGGTTTAGTGAATTTTGCGCCGTTCTCTTTCGTCCTAGATTCCTCTGACTACTATGGCGTGCACGAGTCTGTGGCTACCTTTTTTTTTTTTTCATTCTTCTTATTTTGTTGGCAGAGCTGCGCCATTACTCCCTGAACACATTCCCAGGAATTAAGTTTTAGCTACCTGCGAAAGGCTCTTTCTTACGTCTGATATAGATCGTATACTTTCGGCTTTTCTTGTGGGCAGACTAGTTCGCATTTCTTTTCCCGCTCGTGCATCCTCTTCGCTGCGGGTTCCCCGCAAAAGCCTTTTAAAAAGGCAGCGTTCCACAGACTGGAAACAACCGTTAAGACACGTATACCTAAGCCTACTTAAATTTATGCCGAAACACTGCGGAAACATTGATCACTACAACACGATGCGAGGTCCTATCAGAATACAGAAGCAGCGCCAGTACGCAGCACGACACTGCAGCACTGAGATGCTGCACAAGTCTTGAAGACCAGCTCAAGCTCATCGCCATGGCTAGCAACTTACTGGGGCATGCTCCAACAGGCTCCATAAATGATTCAATAACATTTTCATAAATTAATTATTTAATAATTAAATAATTGTTTCATTCTGAAGCTAGCTTTTAAAAATGATTAGTTTTCTGTGAGAGTGACAAAGAGCATGTTGATGCCAGGACTTTGTTGCAGAAAGTAGCAGTCGTTGGGTAGAGTAATGAGGCAATGGGGAAACAATATGCTTGCTACACACAGAAAATGCTTGCGCGAATGCGAGCGTGACCGGCTACTCAAAGCAGCGCTGACGGCTGAAGTGGTTGCATGCACGCTAACATGGATGTGTAGAGTGGCGAGAAACCGGCACAATTGTATTAACGATACTCGGAAGAATAGTGTCGTCAGGAGAAACATCAGCGTCATCGCGGCACAAGTGCAGGATTTGGGGCATGGCGCACTGCCAACTACGAGATCAATTTTCGTAGTCCTGGTGGTCATGTAAATATTTTCAGCAATCAGCATACAATTGATGCACTATATAAGATTGTACGGATGCTAATACATGCATGAATCAATGAAGACAGTCTACTTAGTACCGAAACCGGAGGAACCGACACAATCATAACCTGCCGGAGAATCAGAAAAGTTATTTGATCCGCGATCGTGTGTCACGAGATATGAACCCGGCCAAGGTGCATGGTACGCGTTACGGCCTGGAATGCAAAGGCTACCACAAAATGGTCATTTTATGCTGCACCACCCTGTCACGGCATTACAGGACAGCACAGTGCAAAGCGTTCGCTCATGCGGAAAACCCTCCCGCGACACTGCCACTGCGAGCCGACACGTTACCCCAATGCACTACAAGGAAGTGTGCGCTTCTTGGCTCATCGCGATCAGACTACGAGATTCCAGCATCCTGGATATTTCGGCGTGCCTTACCCGAAGGTACCGCTCGACACATTGGCCGAAACGCGACGCGCATAGCACGTGTGGGCAAGCACGTATACGCAGATCTACGCTTTGAAACTATTGTAAGCGCTTCCCCGAAACGGGAAAAAAAATATATTCATGCATGAGTGGATCTGGCAAAAATTCTATGCGCCCCATTTGAAAATGTGCTGGATGTCGACTTCGACAGAAAAAATTCGTCACGAATTACACGATGAGTCTACGCATGACGTAAACACAGTGATATTCAGTGACGTTACAGGCAGCGAGTCACATCGTTCATTCGAGTTGATTGAAGAGCTGGCAACTTTTAATTAAGTTGGATTAGGGTCAATTATCTGCGGGTTCTGGTAGATTGCGGTGGACAAAAAGTAGTCAGTTTTATTGCCCTCAAAACACGTAAGTGGCCTTCAGAGCCCTCTGTTTATTTCTCTACATTTACATCTTTTCTCGCAGATTCCCTGTTTCAGCTGCTCTGTTCACGGCTTTTCTCGATTCAATGCCGCCTAAGGTTGAAGTGTTTCTTTTTCTGCTGGGCAAAATTCCGACCGAAAATTTCAAAATATTTGCCTTCCTTGCTTACCCTAGTATTATTTATTATGTTCGGCGTCAAGGTCACTGTGTTTCTGGACTGCGTTTGCCTGTACCTTCTATGCCAAATGAGGCATTAAAGATGTATATGTCTGGGTTTTATCGAATTATCATAAAAGCTGCAAGAGCACCAACGTAGAATGACTAGTAGAACTTGAAGAGTAGAAACGTTTACGTGCCCTATATATCTACTTCCGCAAAATAACAGAAAGTGGACTTAAAAAAGGGCGGAACAGGCGCAAAACAGTGAGGCAAAGTTCGTACTATGCGCCATCCTGGAAGCTTGACCGAGACTAAGATACTTGGAAAATGCAGCGATCATAAGGATGTCTGGTCCTGAGATCAGCCTATAGTAGAATATTGAACAGAGGAATCTGGTGAAGAAGAAAGGAAGTGGCTTTGATATCTTTAAGTTGGAATGTAGGAAGGATCATATTCTCGCTCAAGAACAGAATGTATAGCATAGATGAAAGAGAATGATTTTACTGTACTGACCAGTAATGATACTCTCATCCCAAACAAGCTAAGCCTCTGACGTCACTGATTTTCTTCGCGACTTCATTTGCTTCATGACGCCTCCTGTCAACTGCTTACGGATCGAGGCCCCTGATTCATTTCTAATATTGTTGACGACTTGCTCCGTTCATGCTCTGTCCGCCAAAATTTCACTAGGGCATGCCATCCCCAGACAAATTAGCTTACGGAAGTGCTGTCCATGTACGTTTCTGAGCACCATCGTGATTGAACATCAATTTGCCTTCCGCACACATTTGCGTACAATTAGTCCCGTGAAGATGCAACCGGCTACTCACTCTTTTATCTCCCCTTTAATCGCGACCCTCTGCTCCATTTCGACTCTTTGCTGCCTGCTGAAGACCGTGCCAGCAGTTATGTTTCCGATGACTTGCAGACGCCGCCTGAAACGTTGCTCGGGATCTCTCTCAGGGCTTCTCAGACGGCCCAAAAACACCGTGATGACCATCACCATCGAGATGTTAGCTATCCCCCTGGTTCAATCGTCTTCCTCTGGCTCCCGCCCGCCCTGCGGGCCTGTGCGAGAAACTCATTCCTTGTTACCTGGGTCCTTACTGCGTCTTGCAGCAACTGAGTGACGTGACCGACAAGATCACGCCTCTGTATCTCATGCCAGGCTCCACTGCGCCACCCGCACAAATTGTCCACGTCGCTCGTCTTAAGGCCTACTGTTTCCGTTCCTCGATTTAGCAAGCACTGGGACCATGCTTGTCTCGCAGGGGAGGAGGGAGGATAGCCGCGATGCCGGAAGACGGCAAGAAAGTTTTGGGCGCTGCGTCGAACGACGACAACTCCTCATAACAATATCAGTACAGAGTACAAGATAGAAGTAGGCTATAGGTTTGGATGGAAATTATTGGTGATCGATCCCCGGAGACGACAGATCTCACCCATGAAGGCAAGAGGAACACCCTTGAACCCGTAAGAAGAAAAGCTGACAAAATAATAAATCTATTTAATAGTACATTTTAATAGGCATGAGGAAGTATTAGAAGCAGGAAAACACAAAATCAATTCCTCTATAAGTTGGCTTTACCCCGCCTGCGATATTCCCGTCCAAAAGGAAAAGAAAAGTACAAGGTGTCTTCATTATTCCTTGATTGGAGTGCACAGCCCGGCGTGTTTTGGAAATGTACTTTACTTAATGAATGACGCAGACCAAAGTTGAGGTCAAGCGAATGAACAGGGAGAGAAACGCAGCGGCCGTGCAGTGTGCCACATGTGACCACAAGATCGTATCTGACGGAGCCATTGTGCTGGAGACCGAAGTAAGCCATCTAAACAGGTTATTGCTCGAGTTGAGTCATGGCATATTACGCCGAGACGAGGCAATATGTCAATCGCTTCCTCAGAATTCCTCCTTCTTCCTGCATACACGGCTTCGATGCAATGACCCTGTGGACGACCGCGCGTGTATTCTGAGGCCAAGCTTGGCGCAGTGTGAGTGACAAAGTGATGGAGCCGGTTCTGTACCGCCATGTTTCTCACAAAAATTTGGATGCCTTCCTTTCGTTATCTTTCATCTTGTCCCAAACTGACATGTCGAGTAATTGCCTTTTCAGAATTAATCAAGCTTGAAAGAAGGAATGTTGCCAAAAGCTGCAGAGAGAAAATTGCAGGGACTAAAAGAGAGGGAAGAAAGTTGCATAATAAATGCGGAGAGTTGGGGGCGAAAGAAAGGCGAGCAGGTTAAGTGGGAAAAGAAGCTGTTTTCTCTCAGCAAAAGGGGAAAAGGGATGAAGGGATATAAATGTTTTCAATAAGGACTATAAATGTGGAGGGCAAAAGAGAGTAGAAAGGCAAATTGATGTCAGCAGGCGAAAAGTGGACTTTAATGTTACAGCCTGTCGTGCAGGTTTCAAACAATGAGGAGAATACCTGGCAGGCCTTCACCGTAGATAAGCACCGCGACCACTCTTCAAGAAATTGCACGGATAAAATTTGAGAGAAATTTTGGTCTTCTAAGCGAGCATTGTTTACAGTGGCACCATGGGCATGAATGATGTGACTATACGCATCGCGGAAGCAACACCTATAATGACATGGGTTTAATTTGAAACGTATTGTGGTTGTTTCAAAGTCGAATATGCTGATAGAAGCAGCTTCAAAGTGGCTTCGACCCGCAGACGAAAGACGCTTACGCAGTGCTACATGAATTGGCTTTTCACAGAGGCAATAATTGTGCCCAGAAAACAAGATTCGAAGCACCAAGCAGAATTAGGAGATATCACTAAGGTAAGTAACTGTGAGTTATTATTATTGAACGCCGCATTAAGGAGCAATGTAAGCAAAAAATGATCATCTAGTCGCCACGGCGTAGATACATACTTAGCTTATTTATCTCAAGCGGCAGCAGTCAAGTAAACACCTTGATCTTGAAGTTTGTCTGGTTACAAAGGCACTAATTTATTTTCGGCAACATGCAAAAGGGGAACATGTGCTGCCCTAGCTACCTATCTCCTTTACGGGAGCACTCTTCGTTGCTGTGAACCGTTAATTCCAAGTTGATCTAAAGGAACTTTTTAAACGATCTGTTAATAAGGGAGTAATTACTCATTGAGTAATTACATCCACCCAAAGTGCAGCCATACGGCTGCACTTTGGGTGGATGTCAACGAGTAATTACTCTCTAGTTAGAAATCTACTCCACCTCGGAGGTTTCCCCTAAATATTTGACCATAAACAACCTGTTCTGTTGCAAAAGAGAACACGGATCAAGTTCATTAATATTTTGAACGGCGGACATCCGATACCGAGAAAACAGCCCGTAGCCTTTATTTTCTCGGAACATCATGAAATGCCTAAAGGTAAAAAAAAAAAAAAAACCGCTCTAAATTTATTTATTTATTGCACTTTGTAGCAAAAATACAATTTTTGCCGTGGGACCGAGGCTAAAGGTGACGTACAAGTCACCTGACGGGGCCTTCGGCACCACAATGACATGTGCAACACAACGCAGCAGGCACAGAGCAGCACAAAATAGTCAGTCATATGTGAGAATGTAATACAAACACAAACCAGGGGCAAAATGCATAAAATTCAATCTGTAACATACATCAAGGTAACAGTGTCAACAGTAATTGGTATTACACAACGGAAATAGGAAACAAATAATCACGTATGTTCCAAAAAGTACATCTTAATTTTTTTTTTGAATGTTAACAAGGAGGATGATTCTTCAAGTAGACAAAATATGTCAGGATAGCAGTTCAAGAGGTTAGGGATTTGCCAGTGAATTAACTGCATACCATACCCGGTCCTTATGCGAGGTTTTATAAAGTTCACATTTCTAAGGACGTAATGTGGATCAGTGTTGATAAACGTAGTTAAAAACGCATTACTGTCAGTTTTGTATTGTCGGTATATAAATTCGGATAGTCGTTGTTTATAGAGGGCTGTAATACTTAATATATTACTTAGTTTAAAGTATGCAGACGCAGAATCATATCTAGACAGGTTGTGAATAAACCGAAGGCCTTTCTTTTGCAAAATATAAATCTTTTCCATGTTGGTTTTTGTACCCACTCCCCATACCAACAGGCAGTACTGACCACGAGACTGGACAGTGGAAAAATATAGTTGCTTCCTCAAGTGCATTGGCAGAAGCGGGCGAAATTTATTCAGTATGCCTATGTATCGGGCTGTTTTGCTGGATACAAAGTCTACATGATAAGACCAGCGGAGGTTTTCGTGAAATAGAACACCTAAATACTTATGCACTGAAACACGTTCTAAGGAGACAGATTGGAACGAAAGTGTGATATTTTTATTTATTGGTTTATTGACAGCGGAAAAAAGTATATATTTTGTTTTATTAACATTTAACATCAGCTGGTTTGCACAAAGCCAACTCGACAGATCTTCAAGCCATTTGTTAGCTGCAGACACTAGGGAGGGTAAGCTTGGCGAGGAAAAAAAGGCGCTCGTGTCATCGGCATAGAGCAAGATATTGGAAGTTCCAGGGATAGCAATTATATCATTTATATATAAAAGAAATAATAGAGGGCCTAGGATGGAACCTTGAGGAGCACCGTATTTTATGAATTCAGGATCCGAGGCAAAATCATTTATAACGACAAACTGAGAACGGTTTGACAAGTAGCTTTGGAGCAGTTCAAGTGCGACACCTCTTATTCCGTAGTGTGGCAGTTTTTCAAAAAGTATTTCATGCTTAATTGAGTCGAAAGCTTTGTTGAAATCCAAAAAAATTCCTATAGTACACAACTGCATGTCTATATTATGTGCTATCTTATCTTTAATGAATAATAGAGCAGATTCAGTTGACTTACCTCTCTGGAAACCATACTGGGCTGCAGAGAGCAAGGCATTTTCAGTCAAGTGCTTAGTTAGCCTTAGATTAATTACTTTTTCTACTATCTTGGAAAACAGTGGGAGGACTGATATTGGGCGATAGTTACTGATACAATCGACGGCACCCCCTTTGTGTAGAACTATGACTTTAGCCATTTTCATTTTATCTGGAAATATTCTTGTAGATAACACCTGATTAGTTAAGTGGCATAACACTTCAGATAGAATATCAGAAACCGCTTTGATTGGTGCTGCCATAATACCATCGAAACCACATGAACTGTTATTTTTAAGGTCATTAACTAGGTCGACAATTTCGGTTTCTGTGACTGGATAAAGAAACATGGACTTAGTCAGGTTGCACTGAATATACTTATCGAAATCGTAAGAACCAGAAGTAGTACAAGATCCAAAAGTTAAAAAATGTCTATTGAACACATTACTGAGAGCCACACCACCGTACATTTGGTTATCAATCTTCAATTCAGCAGGTAAAACTGTATGGTGTTTGCCAAGTAAGCTTTTTACAATGCGCCATGTCTTTTGAGGATCATAATAAATGTCAGCAAATTTATTGGCATAGTAGTGGATACGTGCTTTCTTTATATCGTTACCTAACTTGTTACGGATCTTTTTGTATTCCTGAAATAATTTCTCTCTGCATGATAGGAACTCATGGAAGAGAGCATTTCGCGCTTTTATTCTTATCACTAAGTCGCGTGTAACCCAAGGTTTCCTAGCCCTTTTGCTCTTTTTTATTGTGACGGTAGGGAATGCAATATTATACAATTCAATTATTTTTTCGAGGAATTGTTCGTATAAGTCATTGGGGTTTAGGACTGATAGAAGTTCGTGCCAATCAACAGCGGCTACAAGAGATCGGAATTGTTCAATGTTGACATTTGTTATCTTTCGTGTAGTGTGTGTTCTGTCTGTGCAACGAGAATCTTTAGACCGCCCTCTTGGTATAAAGCAGAAAAGGGACAAATGATCACTGACGTCGCTAGCAAGGACACCAGACATCGTGTTATCGGGTACGCAGCTTAATAAACAAAGGTCTATTAAGGATTCAGTATTATCAGTGACGCGGGTAGGGGCATTGATAACATTGCTGAAGCCATAAGAAGACAAAGTGTCTACGAAAGTGTTAGATACATGGGAGCGTCGAAGCAGATTGATATTAAAATCACCCATAATGATAATAGGAAGTCCTAATACAGAGAGTTTATCTAACATAAATTCAAGAATACGAAAGAATTCTTCGCTAGAGCTTGACGGTGGTCTGTAAATAACGCCATACATGAATGCCCTGGTTTTGACAAAAAGTGATTCAATGTTCTGGTTCAAAACAGTATAGTCAGATACGACTTCATAGGAAAGGCTTTGCTTAATGTATACTGCAACACCACCGCCTATTTTATCTTTTCTGCATAAAGCTTCATATTTATAACCTTCAAAATGTACTATATCATCATAATTCCTGAACCAGGTTTCTGAAAAGCCCAAAACATCAAACTCGTGCTCTAAATAAGTCAAAAAACTGCTAACTTCTTCATCTTTGTTACGCAAACTCTGCGCATTCAGGTGATAAAAGGAAAAGTACTTCGCCTGCTTATTGTTTAATAAAGGAATGCTACGAAAAGATTCTATGTTATGATAAACACAACCAGATTCGAGACCTGCCATTCTTGTGAAGAACGGGCAGCAGCAGAAAATGCTTGCCCCTTATCATTACAGTTTTTCCACATCATGCTCGTCGTAGATCCTAAGAACTTTATTGCCTTCTGCCTTTCGAGCAAAGATGCGTCCGTCTTTCTGCCACACAAAAGCATAGTTAAGTTCGGTTCCTTTCGAGCGGGCTAGCCAGAGTAACCGTTTGTTTTCCGCAGTTAAGTTGTCAAAAAGCTTCACGTCTGAGTCTTTTTCCCTGAGAAGAGTACGGCATTCCATCCATTTCTGCTTTAGGGATACCTGACGAAATCGAGCAATGATGACTGGTTCCTTACCAGACTTTGGTGGCAAGCGATGTAAAGCTTCAAGATCCGAGTCTTTTAGCGATGGGAGTTGTAGCGAAGCCGCTAAGCTATTCATTTGCTCAAGAAGGTTTTCATGCTGTTCTTGAACAACACCATGCACTTCCATGTTCAGTCTGCGGTTGTATTGCTCCAGTTCATTCATCTGAAGCCTTATTTGTCTGGTCACAGGGGATTTTCCAGTTTCAATGCTTTCTACCCTTTTCTTAAGGGCAGTCATGTCATTCTTTTGTTTCTCAAGACTTTCTAGCACAGTGTCATACTGGTCGGAAACGAGTTTAATTGAACTTTCAATACCGTCAACTTTAGCAACGAGTTCACTGAGTGCGTCAACCTTGGCAACGAGGGGAAGAAGCAAAGAAAATTTGTCATTCAGGTCCCTTAGCAGGCGTTCAACATTTGAATTCTCAGCTATTGAAGGAGTACCCCCACTTTTCTTTATTGCTGACTCACAAGTTGCGCATTTCCAGGTTGACCTAAAAGAGTCACCTTTGTTACGAAAGCTCGACGCAGACACACCGGAACATTTTCCAAGGTGATAAGAATAGTTACAAGCGGAGCATACTAAAATCATTTCATCATCAGTCACATCCTCATGGCAGGACAAACACTGCGACATGTTCGCAAAATGCGGATTCTCTGAAGAAACGGCAGGAAATATAAAAACAATAAAAAATAAAAAAAGGACAAAACAACGACAGCAGCAGCGGCAGCAACAGCGGTTACCCAAAAGACGTTTTAAAAAAGATATACTAAAGCCACCAACCTGCAAGAATATTGCGTGGTAGTTAGAGCAGATCACCGGAGCAGGTTACCGCGTGCTGCCTGCCACCGCTGCTGTGTGCAAATGTCAGCGCAGCCGGTGGATCCCGCCTTTTAAGCAACGCCAGGGCACTTCGATGTTCCGGAAGTCGACAGTCGTGTAGCCAAGCAAGTAGTCCTTATCAGGGGAATCTTTACTGATGAATCTTTGCATATCACACAAAGGAGCCTACATTATGATTTGATGTGTTTTTTAGAAGCCTAAACTAGCGCGTCATTACGTACCAGTCTTTATCAAGAGTCCAAAAGATAATGTGACCACTTCAATAATAATTTAAAACTCAACACGTAGACCGTCTCCACAGTTGCTCGGACATTTTGGCCTTCTTCAAAGTGCAGCGGAGGCACTGCATTGTGTACTACTGCCAACTCTGAAGCGCATTAAAATTACTTACGGCAAAATGTTTTCAGACAGTTTTATATACCACGTCTTTCATGAAAATTGCATAAACGCTTCACAGCGGGTATGCTGATATATTTAAGTAAATGTTTATCTAAATTTTTTATATCACTGTATGATGCGTGCTTTAAGGCTGCAATGCATACAAAAACCAAGTCCTGAAGACACGCATGGTACTGCTCGCTGGCACATTAGTCTGGAGTGGTTAACGGGCTGTGTCGTCTTTTGCGGGCCGATTTTATTTCCATTTTGCTTATTTTGGCTCCTCTCCTAATAATAGTTTCGTATTCTTCGACCAGTGCTGCAATCATTCCTTATCTCTTCTGATATGGAGGCCTGTCTCACTTGAAATCGTGCAGACTGTAAAGCTTGTGGGATTAATTTGCTCCCGCAGATTCTGGGTTCTGCTGTTGCCGCCATGAGTATAGATGAACAGTTGTAGCATGACACGAAGCTATTGAGGAAAATTAAGTATTCTGTATTCTTACAACACATCCTTATTTTTTTTTTACGCACATGAGGTATCGGTGAAATTATATTGTTGCTGCAATCATGAGTAACTTAAAGAGGAATTGTTTTGTACAAAGTGGGAAATATCTGTTTATAGCTGCATGACAACAAGAAGGAATTCGCGCAAGGACTAGTTGAAGAAAAGAAAAAGACACGCTTGGTTGGTGCGACTTCTTCCTGGTCTCCTCGCTGCGAGTTTTCTTTCCCACTTGTTCTTCCGTGTTCGTACAGCTGAGCTGTACTGGCAGACGTCATATGCCAACCCTTTAGCATCAAAATGAAACTTAGGCTGCGTTATCTCTGCTGCACTCGGACTGTTTTGTTACCAGTATTGCATAATTCTGGCATGCGTATCTCGTCTATAAACATCTATTTCAGCTTCAGTTGTCTTCTAACTACCTTGCTGTCACAACAAATGTTGTGGGCTCTAAGCGGATCCAAATATTGCTTCATAACAATGTAAACCTGAGTAATTGAGTAATTGTTTTACTTTCTGATCCAGGAATCGAGATGATAACAATCATATGCTGTTCGAAATACTCCTCCGTCGTTAACGGTATAATGCGAAAGAGGTTCCTTGTTTGCCTACAAGTACTTCGCATCTTATAGCACTGGAATGTTAAATATTATTCTACCTACCAATCTCAAATGAACAACTGGAGTTGGCAGTTCCTCCCAACTTTCTGATATCACGTGGTCTCGTTGAGTCGCATATAGCATCGAAAAATCATCGCTCGGCAATATGAGCTGCCACCAGCTATCAGTGCCATTCCCGTTATGTTTCGCTCACAAAGCCGGCGCTGGTTTTTCTGGGTAAGGAGGTCTTTAGAGCTATCACCTTATAACATGCAATGCAGCGCAGTCAAACGCCGGGTCAAATAGCACGCTCACTTCCGCTTTACTTGAACGTAGCGCTGCCGGCGGCAAACCAACTAAATCACCCTCATTAGGAATCCTCTGTTACAATAGTTATTACTGAGGTTGGTGGTCACACGTACGGCGCGAAACAAAGCACTTCAGTCTTGTGTGTTCTTTAGGTTAGCAGAAAATCCACCCTGTATCATAAACGATAGGTTATGGGGGATCTAAGAGATTGTGAAGGACGCCCGAGTAGTGCGTGGCACTGAAATTTTGCGGCTTTCTACACTCTAATGCTTGTGGTATTGTGGAATTTACAATTATATAAAAACATTAAGGGCTACGGTGTGTGTGTGTGTGTGGGGGGGGGGGGGGTAAGCTAAGTTCCACCTTTAAGGGTAGGACGAGGCAGCATAACGGTTCACGTTCACGGCTCCCCCTGCGGATTATGGTCGCACACTTTCCAGTGCCGTAATCATTATTCTCTTCATATTTATCTTATTACCGTATAAATAGCATTTAGGTCACGTTCGTTATTATACTCGGTAAAGGACCCAAAGATTATAACCATGTTTAACCAAACCCTACGAACGCGCCCGCGTGGCCTAAGGTTGTCATGTCTGACATAGAATGCAAGCATACCGGAGGGTTCGACTAACCTAGCCCTGCCATTTGAACTGAGAAGCCTTAGTTGGTAGAACCTACCTAATCTCTCATGTCAGCTCCTAGCAGTGCCAGGCCGTGTCATTATCCTGCTACTACCTTTAGTCATGGCCATGAATTTTTGTTCCACACTCTGACCCGTACAACGTCATCAACGGCGACGCTAGATTTTCTCAAGAATAGGAACTTTAAGACAATCGCCTTAAAATAAGCCGCAAAGAATACTGTTAGAGGTACCGTGTGCTAACTATGCAAATACCTCGTGCTATCTATCATATCGTGTTATCCAAAATCCCGCCACCGAGCCAGTGTCATTGGCCGGCGCAAAACGACGACAGCTTAATTCAATATTAGGCTAGAATATCTGTCAGCGCGCGCGAAAGAAGAAACAAAGGTGCAAATAAAACACGATGCTATCATGCCGAAATATTCCAGACGCGCCCCATAACCGGTGTTACTGACTGGAAAAACATGTAAAGTGCTTACACGAACGTTGGTAATTTATGCGAGAATATGTGTCAGCAAGGGGAAAAAAAAAAGAGCAAAAAACGAAGTTCTACAATAATCACGAAGGTGTTCTGCTTAGCACATACTTATGCATCTAGGCATCGGATGACCTGGGTTTGCCTCCAAGGAAATTCCACTCTCGCTTCTGCGCTTTTGCACATTCATGAGGATTTCAACCTTAACCTGACGGAAGGCACTGCTGCAGGAAACGCAAGGCTGCGAAGTGAGTTTTAGTGTGCGTTTGAAAGATGGGGTGATTGAGCTCGACACCGCACGCTCCGCTGCGTGCGAAGTGGAGGTTTTTTTTCTGTCATGAATAAATTTACACTGGTTTAATCAGAGTCAGGAATGGAAAACGCTTTGCTCAATGTGGCACTCTTCTTGAAATTCTCAGAGTTATCGCAGCAGGCCCGCAGGCAAACCAGAAGAAGACGCCTGAACAAATGCCTTTTGCGTACGAAGATATGTTGGGCGCTTGAGTCAAGTCGTGGCACTCTGAGTTGCGGGTCTTACTTCCACCCTTTGTTCCGAACCAAATAGGCTTACACGTGACAATCGTCATCATCCACCCAGTAATCTCACCGAATTGACGGGTTTTGTCCTGCGGTGGTCTAGTTCCGGTTTCTAGATGTGTTTCTGGTCTTTAAGTAGTTCTTTACTCTTAACGACGAGCTGCGTTGGAAATGCGTCAGGAAAATGACGTCAATGCGCCCATTTCTTGCAGGTTGTTTGAATGCGAAAGAATTTCGGACTTTAATTCAGGTTTCCTCGCCGCAAATATGCAAATCTTATTCGATCAACGGACTTTCTGCCTCTCTCTACTACGCGCATCCGGAAAATGCGTGTACCTGGCACGGCATGAATCTGGTTGTGCCAAGCGTTGCTGACGTGTGGCGTACAAGAAGCATCGGTAGTCCGCCAATTCCTCTGGCAACGAAACAGCACAATCCATAAGCGATCGCGTGCGTGAACACGAAAACACCACAAGGAACCAATAATGTAAAAACGGTTTAGCTGGTGACTTCGCTGCGTGCGAAAACTGACAGTAATTTTGGCAAAACAGTCCCATCGTTGTCAATATTGAAGCCAAACTTGATCTACGTACTGATTCTAGAAATTTCCAGCCTTGAAAAGTATGGTAGCAGTTGTCTTAGTCATGTATAGTCGCTTCTACTAATGTCCCCTTGTAATGATCTTCGTTAATTACTGACGAGTGAAAAGTTGACGCTTCTTCCCATACTACGATTTGTTATTGAACGTTTCCTATTTGTTTAACGTAAGCGGCTCAGCTAGCCACAATCAACCATTTGTTGTTATTTAGCGAAGTGTGCATTCGTATCACCTGTTGTCTTGTAAACACCAGCACCGACTTATTCAGCAAACACCGAGAGTACCTTGCTAAGGGGTATAAGTGGCCTGGTCGTGAAGCAGCGACGCAGTAGGTTAACAGGTGCCGCTGCTGTGTTTCATACTTAGTTTTTTTCTCAGAAGGAAGTATAACAACTGTAAAGTAGTTTCGGGATCCTCGACTGGCATGGACAGTAGAGCAAAACTAGAGGAAATAAGGCATAAGAAAAATAAATAAAAAGAACGTAAGGCAATATTACAACCATGAACATACAGCTACACTTTCTGTCGCAATCGCGTAGTGCTATTTTCTTTTAATGCAAAACATTTCTTACCTCATGACTGACGTCATTGCAGCCTGTCGACATTGATATAAAATGTGCGCATGACAGGAATCCAATAACCATCCTTCCGTGTCCTATGCAAGCGCGATTACATGTCCATGATTCTCCGCGTCTAGCATAAGGACGTTGGAAGGCTTTGCGGCAATAAAAAGAAAATTAGCAAAAATGAATGAAACAAAACGAAGCGTTTAATATCGCAACAGCAGTCGCAACGTTCAGACTTCCTCATTTATCACTGCAGGTTCTGCAGTGCTCTCAAATTTTCTCTTGTCTAGTAATGATTGAAGACCCGCACACAGAAATAAGATCGCCTGTATTCGCAGGCGAAGGAGTACAACGCACATGAGTGCTACCACCAGGTTCAAAAGCTGCATCTTCACTCTTCCCGTCTTTACGGCTTCTGTACCATTCAAAACCGAGGTAGGGCGAGATGACTGTTCCACAAAGTTAACTTGTCCCATGGAAAGTAGGTTAATTTCCTCATTGACGTGTACCCCAGAGGCGGCCCTGAACTGGCGCTCAGCTCTTTTCTTTAAGTGGCCTTGATAACTATGTATGTTATGATAGTTATTTCTTAAAACCGGTGCGTGGAGCTTTCTTCTCTCTTTCATTTAGCCATACATTTTACACATCTATAGGTGACTTGGTTTGTGGCAGAGTGTGAAAAATGTGCTTCGCTCTCAATGGTGGTTAGCGAAGCGATGTTCTTTTAACTATATGATCAGTGGACCTTCCGCCGGCACTTGAATTAGATAAGTTAAAACTGAATCGTCTGCAAAGCTTGGATGCGGGAACTGTGATTACAACACCCGGGCGCCGTTTTCACGGGCTGATGTTTACGTTAGGACGTTAAGGACGAACGCAGCAGCTGATGCTTGCGGGACGTATCCCGTCAAACTTGGTTTCAATGCTCATCATTTACGCTTGCGCAATAGAAACTATCATATACCCGATATTTAATATGGCAGTGATAAGGTAATGCTGAAAAATGACGAGATAGGATAAGTGATAAGAGTTAGCGATGACAAAACTGGTCTTTAGGATGTATTCAAGAAATGTCACAGGCGCCATTTTGCGGTGCGCTGCTTTTGCAGTACAAGTGATGATGAGGTTATTAGGTATGTCCGCAGGCTTTCGCCGTGCTATGCACCACAAAATCACGGCCACCGTGACGTAGCTACATATTCCTTTAGCGAACCATCAGTTTCACTGAGACACCGGCTGTATAAAATTTCCACCGATACTGAGACAGATGATACATTAAAACATCGCCTATACCAAAATACCGGCTATAAAGAAAGGCTGACAACAATGAAACACTCGCTATAGCAAATACGCGATCACATTTCAAAGAGAGGTGGTAGTGATTGGGTTGTGATCTTGCGAGTAGTGGTAGTAGAAGTATTGGCAGAGTAGGAGCTATTGGGTGCAGAACAATAGAATGAAGAAATAAAGTTAGAGAAGACAGGCTTCGAACTTCTTTCTCATCAAAACAGCTGATTAACTCTTCAGTTGCAGCGAAAATTTAAAGCACGTATATATTAACTCGAACATTATATCAATAGGCTGAGTACTTTTGTTCTGGTAACAGTAGAGTTACGAGAAATCGAATGAAAGTGCTCATTGATCGCCCCACTTGGTTTTAGAGAGTCGTTCTTGTTAATACAGAGGAGACAATTAAAAGTGTTTTAGGGGCAGTACACATTTCTAACGCGCTCTTGCTTTGAGCAAATGTCTTTTCATCCGCACTAACAAAAGTGCTGCAATGTCGTAGTGTTCTTAATGAATCACTGGGAAAACACAACGGATGAAAAATGTTGAATTCAAATTTGTTAGCGTTCAAGTAACTGAGCAGTTGTAATTATGCAGTACAGGAGATAATTCGACCGCAGTCTGGAGGGCTTTCGCGAGGAAGCTTTCTCAAGTCGATGAAGGCTCCATTATCAGAAATCTACTTCTTAGCACGGCATTAGCATAGCTTGACCGTACCGCGCAATGCATAACAAAAAAAAAAGTCAAGTTTGTTTACGTTAGCACAAGATAAATTGCGTGCAGAGAAAGAAGCTCGCAAATCGCCGTCTTGTAAAACATCGTGTATATATGGTTATTAAAGCCAACGTCAATGTGAAGTTCCCAGAAATCCTGGTGGACGCTAATAGAGGGCCAGTATGCAAAGCACCACCACGTTGTTTCTCTGCCAGTAAGCTCTAATTAGCTTACGCAGAACTTATCGAGCTAGTTGGTTCATAATAGGATGCAAGGAAATAGCTAATTAACATGATTGCAATTACGTTCAAAATTTTCAGGTCGAAGGAAATAACAAAGATAAAAGGAATGTGCTGCTTCCAAAAACATGACAGGGATGATGGCTCGCCGAACAAATCTTGCTGTATAACCTGCCGATGGGAAAAGACTAGTACCGCTATGACGTCTGAGAGCCTCACAGTTCCAGGATGAAGAGCTTTCACGTTTGGCCTTTTTGGGCGGCGGAAAATAGGATCAGTGTTTGAGACCTGAGAGCCATAAGGCGATAAAATCTCGCCATGGTTTTAATCTACAATTCCCTTCCTTTTTCTTTAGATATTTATGGTTTCCAAAAACTAGAGTAAAAGAGGAAACCATCGTAACATTTCGGATTTATACTTTTGACATTCACGCGTTGTGTAAGAGAGCGCGATGATGTTTGTCTTGGCAAGACAACCTCCGAGACGACGGTTCACCGTTTAAAAACTCTGAGCTCTCAAGTGAATGCATATATTCAGAAAAAGAGGCCTCGAAGACATTTCACAGCTTTCAATCTGCAGGCAGACGTGTTTCTTTAGCTTCTGCCCTGGCTTCATGCGACATTGGCAAAAATAAATTACGATCGTCGGCAAACGTGGCTGGCCTAAGCTATTTTTGTTCTCTTTTTATTTCGCTCAGATGTATGCGACCATGCGAGTAACGTTCTGGAATCCAAGTGGCAGGCTCCTAGCGGAGGCCGTCATACATCACAGATTGCTCAGTCTTGCCAACGATTGCAAGCGAAGGCGCATTAGATGGGGTAGGAAATGTTTACCCTTCGAATTAAAAACCGCATACCGTGATGTTGCCTTTATTCTCGGAGCCGACGCAGCAAACAACGACAAGAAAAAACAACGAGTGTCCTGTTTGCGCCGAGCTATCCTATCGGGCTGGGGACGTCATGCATAGCCGTCCAGCAGTCGCGGATTGCCGTAGGAGGTCAGCTCGGCTGCCTGATCGACGGCCGTGCCTCGCATGCCGATAGCAGCGAGCCGGGGGTTTCCCCGGCCGACAAGCGGCTGCCGAAGGGTTGAAGGTCCTTCCTACACAGCAGCTGCCAAGGCAGCTCTTCCAGCGTCGCCCCCCCCCCCCCCCCCCCCCGGCTGAAATCGTCTAAACTTAGCCTACTGATACGTCCTCAGCTGCAGTTCCGATTAACTATAAAACATTCTTCAACGCGCCGCTCCATTCTTCGAGACTGCACAGCCCTAGCTATGCCATGGAATGCTGAGTCGCACATAGTCAGTTCCCGCAGAACTGTGACGTTTGCATCCTCCAAATAATTCTCGAGAGTGCTTCACGCCCACACGTCCAGAACGGTGAACATGGATTCGGGTGCGCCGGTAGGTTTTGCTCACCAATACGCATGTTGCCGACAAGCGTAGAAACACAAAGTTGTTCTAGGCTGGGATTTTCCCTCATTTAGATAACACTTTAAAAACATAAGGAGACCGCATTGCTTCGGTGTAAGGCATATTGAAACGAAAACACGAACAGTGGATTGCACCCCTAATGTGTGCATGTCCCGCGCGCAGGATTAGGCTGGCGGAGAAGAAGGCGCCGCATGTGGACCGCGTTATCAAAAGTGCTGTAGGTGAATGTAGGCGTTTTAAAACACACGTGCAACGTTTTCTATTCGCTCGCCGCAGCTGTAAACGCTTTAAAAGAGCCTTAGAGAATAATAACCAGCCAAGGGACGAGGGCGAAGAAAGACGGTGCACCCACGGAAGCTGTGTGTACATCGTCTTTCTTCGTCCTCGTCCCTTGGCTGGTTGTTATTCTCTAAGACTATGCACCAACTGACCCAGATTTCAACCCTCCTTCAATATTTTAACAGAGACGCGCACTTATACTTGTTCAGCAAGTAAATCTTTTGTACTTGCTAGGCTATGCGGACGCCTTTGTAGCGGGCTCGGATATTTTTCAACGCTGGCAAACGAGGGGCACACGAATGGCCGACCCAGTCCTTGTAAAGGTCTATCTACACCCCTAATCTCCGGCTCGAGCATGTAGGGTTACAGGATATATTTTCTTCAACGTGTTATCTTATCCTCGTAACCACTCGCACAAGGGTCCGGGATCCCTGTAGGATCCCCACGCGCTCGCACGCATGTGTTTTTATTTGTGTGTGTGTGTGTGTGTGTGTGTGTGTGTGTGTGTGTGTGTGTGTGTGTGCGTGCGTGCGTGCGTGCGTGCGTGTGTGTGTGTGTGTGTGTGTGTGTGTGTGTGTGTGTGTGTGTGTGTGTGTGTGTGTGTGTGTGTGTGTGTGTGTGTGTGTGTGTGTGTGTGTGTGTGTGTGTGTGTGTGTGTGTGTGTGTGTGTGTGTGTGTGTGTGTGTGTGTGTGTGCGTGCGCGCGCGCGCGCGTGTGTGGCTTACGTGCGTGTGCGTGTGCGTGGGTCGTGCGTGCTGTTCTATACATTTGTGACAAGAGTGATATTGGGAGAGTTTCAAATTGGGCTAGTTGGTGGTTGTTATTCCTGTGCATTGTTGCGCTTACGTAGGAACTGGGACACAATCGGAGACGACACAGAACAGATGTGCGCACATCTGTTCTGTGTCGTCTCCGATTGTGTCCCAGTTCCTACGTAAGCGCAACAATGCACAGGAAGAGTGATATTGATTAGGTTATTTACTTCACGCAAAAAAAAAAGAACAAAAACAGCTTCAGCGTGAACACAGTCAACAAAGATCGTGCTCTCGGTGGTGTCTATGAGCGCTTTTCACCGATGAATACAATGTTCGAATGCTCGAGCGAATCATCGCATTTCAAAGCCTTATCTCCGCTTCCATTAATGCAACAACCACTGCTCGAAATTTTTTCAAGCCTTACCTAATGAGGCTTCCACCATCGCCAAAATTAATGAGCCTTAACACAGGAATTGTAATCGCTATGCACGCTTTGGAATTATACTATTTGTTTTGGAAAGACCGCTGAACGATCCCTTCCATTTATGCGTGTGGCATTGTCACTCGCCAATACATTCCTGCTGAAATCATACTGCAATTTTGATCCCATTTACATAAACCCACCAAAGAATTTTAATTCTGGCTCAACTCCACTTCGGATTCTATTTGTTTATTCATTTTCGTTTCGCTGTCGCTTCTTTTATTTATTTCTTGCCGACACATGCTCATTTTCATTTTCGCTTAATACTCCTCAATTCCACTTCTTTCTGCTCTCCTCGTTAAGTGGAGAAAGGACAATCTTTCTAAACATTTCCGGCCACAGTCGGAAAAAAAATCGTCTACGGTATAGGTAGATTGTTTTCTTCAACTGCGCCAGTTTCTGTGCCAGCTGTATAGTTTCCGTACGTAGCCGCATAGCTGTGCTAGGGTGGATGCAATTACTACTCCCTTAGTTTTAAAAGTAAGCGTGCGAGAGTGGCAGGGCATTACTCGGGATATAGCGACAGCCACGGATTATGGCCAGAAAAATTTTTCGCCTCGGTACGCGCCGAAGGACAGGGATGGCTCTCCCTTTCCAAGCAGCGTCCCTAGCACGGACACAATGCAAAACCCATGCGGACCTCAAGACTGAATACAGCATTGCCTTCTGCGCGGAAATGAAGATGTTTTTCCTCATTACTATCTTTACACTATAAAAGCATCAGACCAATTTAAGAAACTCATTAGATTTTCTTTTCAGCAAAACTGTTTCGCAGTGATATCTACTCCCATTCTCTTCTCGCTACTCCTGCCGCTATGTCTGAAACTAACTATTTAGAGATATTATTCTTAGATTTTCCTGCAGCTTCTTTATCATAAACGTAACCGTCTTGTTTTCGCTACATATTTTACTTATTTTGCGTTGATTTCGTTGATATAAATATCTCAAACCGGTATCTTCGAGTACAGTCTCCAACTATGAGACCTTCTTCGCTTGATAATTTTATTACGAGCTTCAGTAAGGGAACTGATTAGTAAACCTGTGTTCATAAGCTGTACTGAAGACTCACTATTATATCGGAACTCCCTCAGTGTATTCATTAAGCTTCGATTCTTCCTTTATTGCCTAGCGGGACTCATGCAAGCACATCTCTTGAAATGCCCTTATTTTATCGCATTGCACCATCTGTGGTTTTCCTGTTGCATTTTGGTGTAAAACAAATATTTGTTGAGTGCGGTAAGCGCTTAAACACTTTCTGCCGCAGCACCATCTATTGACCCCATCCACGATGTAAGACCATGCTCTGGAATTTCAATAAAAAATAAATAAATAAAAACTGGCGGATGATGTCACATCTTCTTGTTAAAGGAGCGCATTGCACGTTAATGATAAGGTGGGCAGCAAGTGACTTTAACAGCGCGACGGGATAATATAGAAATGGTTTTTAAACATTTGATGAAAAAAGAAAGAGGTACTCCGCAGCAGGAAGTCGCTACTGTTTCGTTGAAAATAGAAATAGTTCTTTTAACGCGTTTTTGTTTCTTCATTCCTTTTAAATCACTACGTAATTGCATAAGCGGTTGAGCAACAAGGTCAGATATTTCAATATTCAACGACTTGGGATAATTCATTTTGCAACGTACTGTTCGCAAAAATTTTGCCGTTCCATTATCTGACATTCCCATCGACGGAATAGCTGTTGCATTAGATTGTGACATATGTTGACTGTCGCAAGTAATTTCGTAATGCGATTCCCCGGTTCGACGGAGACCCATCTTTTCGGTAGAGGGAAAGCGCTTGTTTTTCGTACATTCGACAAGTGATGTTTCCTCGAACACTTTGGAAACATTCGAGCGCGGCTGCCTGGACTCCAGGGGAAAATAACGTTCGCCTCTCGCATAACAAATGCAACGAATGTGCGGAAGGTTGAAGTAAAGAACAAGAAAAAAAAAACAGTGAACAGAACTTTGTGGCAGTGCTATAATCACTGCTACCAATTGTCCCACCATGGACTCTCTACTCTCACTTCTTTCGAGATAAAGGATTTACTTTTAGCGACTATCGTAGGTCTAGATTTGGTCGCTTTACTACATTTCCGCTCATATAGAAGCTGTTACAGGTCGTGCGGAACAGAGAAGAATGAAGGTAGTGTAGACCAGCAGGGGAATTCATTGTGAAAAATTATTAATGAACCGCTCATGGTATAATAAACAAATGTGAAGTTAAGTAGGCCGGGATTGAAGAGCAGAAGATTTTGAGCGCAGAAACCGCTATCATCCGAAACTTCCTACGCTTTCATGGACAAAGCAACCAACACATTTCTTTAGTTAAATGACGTCAATGCTCATTGGATGATAATGTCATGTCAAGTGCTATAGGCTAGTCGTACCAACCCTCCAAATTATTCCTTTTATCCGTATGTTTACGTTAATAAGAGCAATTTCAATTAAGGATGTTTCCGTTCGACTACCCCATACTCTGCTGATTAAACAGCCACTGAAGCAGCATCGAAATTATGTGACGACTTCTAAGGCTGTGGCTGTTTTCATGGTAATGTGGGCAGCACTGTCAAGAAAGAGAGAAGGCGCAAGCGGGGCTGGTCTACCCACGGAAGACGTAATAAGCGGTCTTACATAGGCATGAGATTTTGGCCTCGACACGCACCATTTACAGCGCTCCTGGCAGTCTAAACCTCTGCACATTGAGCGCTTGCACAAAAAAAAAAAAAAAAAAAAAACAAAAAAAAAAAAACCGGCACATCGGGAATTCACAGAATTAATTTACGCGCTACATTCCAAATGCTCTTCAAGAAAACCTAATGCAAATAAGAGGATGTACGTTCTCAGCATAGGAAATGAATTTTTGTCCTAGCGCCTAACGCGACGTTTATTTTCTATACACATGTATGTACTTTTCTTCTTGTTTCGATCAACTTGCAGTGAAACGCTAAGCCTGGAAGCACTGCTCCAATTTGTGTCAAAGCTTTCGTGGCATTTTCCAGTTTTCAGGGACGCTGTATACTTATAGTATCAACGATTTAACACGAATGTGGCCCGTTTCAAAATGGTGCAGCAGCAGAATCACGTCAAGCAATCAGACATCCGGGGCCAGGGTCGGCGAAGCGCTGCAAGGGACGCTTATCGACCTTGGGACTTTTCCAGGCGTATAGTTGCCGATAGCTTAGTTTCCTCGGCTTCGTCTCGGCCTTCTCTGCGCCGGCACATTGCTGGGTCGCTTGAAGCAGTCTCAAATGGTGACAGTGCGTATCGCGATAGACTATAATACATGACAACGAAGTTCGTTTCTCCAGAGCGGGCGATTAAGCTTTCAGGTTGGTGTAACACTGCGCCGAGAAATTCGGGGACAGCGACGGCGGATGCACTAAAAGGCACTCGCCATTATTGAGAGAGATACAGTGCAGCTAGGTTATGGAGTTGAAGTTCAACGAGGGCACGTTACGAGTATTTTAAAGCTGCGTAGTGTTTCAGCAGAGTTTTTCGACGTTCATCAGCTACCGTTAAGCGTCATGCGTAAATAAATCAGTAGTTCAGTTACTGTCGTTACAACTTAAGAGAATTTCAGTGAAAGCCATTCTGAAGAGGAATTCATTTCCGAGAGACGCGCTCAGACCCTCGATTAATCGCTATGAGAAGGAATACAGCACTGAGTGCCGTATATTACGGCACGCCAAGCGGTTGCCTTGGCATTTGTGACGCGAGAAGGACGCGTTATTTTCACACGCTCGGTCTATTTTTACTCCGACCGTGAACACAAAGCTTCCCCCGCATTGTTGACAGACCGCTCCGGAAGGCGGAACAGTGCAATGTATCGTCACGGCAGCGGCCACCCCTTTTCCGCGACGATGGTCTGGTGGAGAGCGCAGCATTGTTCCGCATCTGGACGGTACTTTCGCGAGGGTAGTCTGGACCTGGATGCCGTCCGCACGGAAGCCACTTGACACTCTTCGACGGTCACGCATGGTGGGCTTCTACGACGCGTTGTTGACTCCGGCTGCTTTCCTAGAGCAGCTTGTACTCGTCATCGCATACGACCACGTGTCTGCGTAGCCACAGCTTTCGTGCGCTATCAGCGCACCTGTCTTCTCTGACATCTCGAAAACGAGAACGTTAGGATGCAATCTGGGTGCCTAACTTTGACACCTTCAATCTCCTGACAGCTCGCTATAGTAACCGAGGATTATTGGTTATAAGCACCTTAGGGGCATTCTGTCCACTTCGATGCTCTGAGGCGAATCTAGATCAGCAAGAACCGCGCTAAAGGACTCACCTGAGAGCAGGGTATTCCGATCCATAGACGCATAACGCTGTAGCCAGAAGGAGCAGCGCCAGCGCTGCCATGTGAAGCGCACTCGGTGCAGGCATGTTTCTGCAGCGACTCCGGTTAGCGCGTGCCTCGAGGGGTTGTCGATCGAGGCCGGCGGCGATCGGTTCGGACGGCTGTCCTCCTCGGGGCTCCTCCTCGCTCCGGGAGCCTCGACGCGTGACGCGAGAAAAACCGGCCGCCTCCTCTCTGCGTCCGCTGCGCACGCCAACAAGCTATGACGTCGTGGACGCAAACATGGAATGAAGAACCAGTTTCCTCCTGTTCCTCCTGTTGCGGATAGCAGGGGTAAAGGCAGCCAGGGGCAAAAAATTCGCCGCCGAAGGGCAACCACTGGAGAAGGCGAAGACAGGTGCGCGGAGCGAGCATTAAGGGTCGAGCGCATTTTGGGACAAGCTCAGAGGACGCCCCACCGGATGAACGCTTCCGGAGCTTCGCCTTGAGCGAATCTGTCTCGTGATTCAGTGGCCAGGCCGCCGGCGCTAAACAACAAGTTCAAGTGATGACCCGATTGAAGACTAGCAAGAGATGCTGCCTTGTGCTACGCTCCAACCGGGCCATCAATTGAATCCCGGAGGGGGAAGAGGGCTAGGTATGCGCAGAGCTTAATGTGCTTCCACTCTTTGCAGGCCTCAATTACTTGTCTCCGGGCTGGTCATCTCAGCAACAGGGAGCGCTCCACTTCCTAGGCGAATTAAGATGCTACGTAAAACATGTAGAAAGATGGATGGATTTATTGAAAAGATCTGCAGAGAGGTTGGCCAGAATGATTAAAATCTGGCCTGCTACTCTGCACTGGGGAAAGGGAAGGGGAGAAGAGGATCATGATGGGTGACGATGGGGGAGAAGGCATATTAAAAAAATATATACAGGCACGACAGTCCGCTTTACAAGCGCGAATCGAGTCCGGTGGTGCACAAAAAACGGCACTGCCTGGTATATACATCAATGTAACTATATATATATATATATATATATATATATATATATATATATATATATATATATATATATATATATATATATATATATATATTGTAAACAGTTGTAGTGGCCGCTCGCGCGCAGGCATTTGTGGACAGTGCTCGGACACTTGCGCGCGAGCGACGCGAATTCATTGACCGTTTGTATTTTGTAAATAATGTGCAAAGCTCCCCCTGTCCTTTCTTATCGCTCCCCTCAATCCTTCCCCTCGCTATCCTCTAGCTCTATCTCCTTTTCCTTCCTGCCGGCCGCCGCTCAGGTGCTTCTGATGCTTTAGATAGCAGTTGCCGCGGTCGGCTACACTCTTTTCCTTCTTTTTGATTATTTAATAATAATAAACCACTACCACTACCACCACCACTGCCGGGACACCCTTCCCCTTGTCCTGCCAAGCGCCCAGCAGCAGTTCCTCCGACAGAGGCCTCTTGTGCTAACGCTTCATGGAAACGGCTAGAAACGTTCTTTCACGCGCATACACTGGGCACACCAATAATATATGATACACAGTCTCGGGGTTGCCCCAAGTTGAACATTCCGAAGAGTCCACCTGTCCAATTAAATGCAAATACCTGCGCGTGAATGCTACGTTTAAAAGCAGCTTATCTAACAAGCATGCATGATGGCGCGGAATTTTACGCGGAGCATAAAGTGACACTGTTCGATCGAGCCTTCTTAGGCGAACGTGTCGGGCGTCTGGCTGGGCCCAGTAAGCTGCCGTAGCCTTCTTCATACAGTTCATTAGAAGACACGTCGTATCCGCTCTCTTTAAAAAAGGCACAGCTGTTTGGAGGTCATTGATGAATGCGCTTTTCGCTTCAACATCAGCCTGTTCATTTCCATGGAGCCCGCACTGGGCAGGGATCCATTGAAACATTATCCTGTGGCCTTGCAGTCGGGCAGGTGTAAGGAGCTCCATAATGTTTAGTGCCAGAGACTGGTAGGCGGTGTGGCATAAGAAATTTTCTAAAATTTGCAGTGCAGTCATTGAGTCCGTGAATATACACCAGTTTTGAAGCCGTACCCCACGTAAAACAGGGCGGTGTTACAGAGGATTATGACGAGCAGCTTACCGGTATCCCTCAAAAGGAAAGTATACAACAGTTGCTTCTTACCTGTACTCACCTATGGGGCTGAAACATGGAGGCTAACCAAGAGAGTTCTACTTAAGTTGAGGACAACCCAGAGGGCTACGGAACGAAAAATGGTAGGGGTAACATTAAGAGATAGGAAGCGTGCAGACTGGGTCAGAGAAATAACTCAAGTTACCGACATTCTAGTGGAAATTAAGAAGAAGAAATGGGCATGGGCAGGACATGTAGTGCGAAGAGAGGATAACCGATGGTCGCTTAGGGTAACAAACTGGATTCCAAGGGAAGGAAAGCGTATCAGGAGGCGGCAGAAAGATAGGTGGGCGGATGAGGTTAAGAAGTTCGCAGGGGTCAAGTGGATGCAGCTAGCACAGAACTGGGTTAAGTGGAGAAGTATGGGAGATGCCTTCGCCCTGCAGTGGGTACAGTCATGCTGATGATGATTACAGAGGAAGCCGACCAATGAAAAGTCTATATTGCCCCTTCCAGCCCTTGCTATTTTAAAAGCCTGATGCGGTTACGACTGCAGCTCATCCTGCTGACGGCTTAGGCGATCAGTATACGGAGTGCCGCTGCTGGGTCATCGAAGAAGATGTACTAGGAAACGTCGCCTCCAGGAGAGCCTGCGTGCGTGAATTAGAACTCGGGGAGCCCTTTCAGCACAACTGAACAAAGAGCTTTTATTTTATGAAATTCCACAGCAGGTATATAACCCAAATAAGGGCTGACTGAATTCTGTTCTACCATCTTGCTGAGCTAACGCTGCTCAGAGTTTCTCAAGTTGGGCCTGCATATCGCTTGTAATGACTTCGATAAGCCTGTCATTTACCCACGACCGTCGGTTATCTTGCTTAGGATTACATGTCTTACCCCTTCCCATCTTTTCATGTTCATTTCGATTAGAATGTTGCCATCTCGCGTTTTTTTCCTTATTCAATTTGCTCTCTTAGACTGTACACAATGTACATGCAGCTATACGTTTACATTCCACAGCTGGCTGCTTTATCCTCAATTACGTTTGAAGATTGCGACATACAAATATCCAGAATTCAGGTACGGCTGTATCACAAGTCCGAAATCACCACAGGAAACTGAGCAGAGGAATGAGACTTGGCTCCAAATAGTAACAAAATAATTATGACATAAGCGAAACACCGGTGCAAGGGCCTAAATATTCTCTGGAAAATAGAAGATATACGGTTTTGAAAAACGCATTTGCGAAGATGCCGATTATTACCCTAGAACAGGGAATGCATTGTGCATAACGTTGTTCCTTACACAGTTGTACTTTTACCCTTAACGCTCCAGTTGAGTGAAGAACCCAGAGCGCCGGCTGCAGGTATGCCGAGACAATTAGGACTGGTTGAAGAGGTTTGCTGTCCCGCTTGCAATGACGGAAATGAAACGTAGATTCATTTGTGCAGACAAAAACTTCGGGAGAGTGGTATGAGATTCGAGCCCGCAGCCCTTGGATCCCGTGTGAGACACTAGTTTAGTTTTTAGGTGATAGCATATACAGGTCGTTCAGTCGAAAAGCCGTTGGCGTACAGGTATTAGTAGTGTTGTAGTATTTGGCATAGCATGTCGGAAATCATTGGGGGCTACGTAAAGAAACGTATCGTAGTAATTTTTGGTTCTAGTGACTGATGATTTTTGGCGCCTGATAGGCAATTTGGAGCTTCTAAATCATCGTAATTAATTTATTGATTAATGAATTAAATATATAAAGTTGGAAAAGGGGGTTTGAAGGATACAAAGTGCTAATAATGAAAAGCAAATTTTGTATCGATGATGCTAATTAAAATTAGTCTGTAATTGATAAATTATTATTTCGAATAACTGAAAAAATTCAAAATTACGTTTGGAGGTGTTAAGCTGTTAAGGATGGAGAGACAATTTATGTTTGCGGATACGAACTAACGGTGCCTAAAAAAAAAACGAATAATATATAAAGAAAAATGAAACGACCAAGAACAATAAAAATAAAAATAGAAATCACAAAGGAAGGAAAAAATTACATCATATCTGAGCAAGTAAACAATGAGAAAACAAAAACGCCCGTGTGTGTGTGAAGCAGAATCGCGTCATACCGTTACCGGCGAAGTTTAAGTGTCCCCAGTGTTTTACCTGAGCCATGGGGTTTTTCACGTAATGTAGCAGCTTACGACTGTATGCTAATGAGCACATGTGAGATAATCGAGAGCATGATTAACGCTGTTTAAGACATCTCGCAACCATGCAGCAAATAATTACATTGTTGGAGATTTGAACCATATCCTTAATTTGCCATTAGCATACAATCATGCAGCAAAATCAGATCGGCGGGATATTCCACCCAATAGCTTAAATTGACCCTGATATCCTTGGAAGCGCGACGCAAAAGGCATGACAGTGAATGTAGGTCGCGAACAAGGATCAGTTGCGTCCTCACCCTTAAAGGGAAGCTGACTGGTCGAAGTCATCATGAAGTCATTGATGCCGCCTCGGCTGTTGCTGCTGCGAGGGGCTTGCTATAAAATCATTTTGTTTTTGTTTTTTCGCAGCTGAACGCTATATTTCTCGAACTAGAATCACGAAGAAAGACCAGCCTATTTTCCTCCAGTCTATCCAGCCTATTAGTTCTTCAAAAGATCTTTGTTCTTCTCCGAACATGTCCTAACGGCCAGATACCCCACAAAACCAATAAACACCGGCCAAGGACTGCTCGGACTTTACTGCCAGCTAAACCGAAGTGGCAACTTTTTCTCGCGCGGGAAACTTTGACGTACTTCGGTCTTGTAAGCGTAAATCGGCATGTAAAGAAACAAATGATAGCGCATTGTTACGACGTTGCTGCCTCGATGGAATGACAATGGGTGCATTCCAATACCCCCTAGTAGACGTCTACTTAGACGGCCACGCAGGCAGCCGCCATCTTGGGACGCGTTCCACTTCTCGCGAAGCAGTCTCGCGAAGACGACTTCGCCGAAGTCAACATCGATGCAGACTACTTTGCTGCCTAACATGGCGGACAGTGCGCGGTTCGCGCTGAGCGAGTCGTGCGTGCAGTGGTTGCAGTAGCTGTACGGTGGTCGTGCTCTTTGCGAACGCCGGAGTATTCGTATGAACGATCTTTCAAACGTGAGCTATTGCGTCAATATGTGCGCTAGCTAGAAGCTAATTTAGCTTTCTTTATGGTCGTGAGATTCATAGCACTGCAGATTCTTGTATCGCGCTCTAAGAGGAAAGCGTGCGTTGGGTGCTGTTGGTCTCCTTCTTTTTAATCTTGAAGACGAGTTTCTTCAGTCTTGATGTTATCGACGAACTCGTCGGTTTCTGGGCACCTCGCCGGGAGTCAGGACGGCTGCTGTACGGCGCACGTATGTGTTTCTATTTGTTTTAGTAGCCGTGGCAAACTCGTCTCCGGATTTTCAGTTAATCTCGGAAGAACGAACTTGCCTGACGATGCCGGCTTGTTGCGCATTGATTTTTTGTGCCTGTATATTATTAAAACGAGTTGCGGTCTTTGGTTTCCTCGTCTAGTGACTCCAGACGACAAGTGTAACGGCACAAAGTTTTTCGTTTGCTTTCGCCGGTTATCACCTTTCGTCCGTAATCCTCTCAAGTTTACAGTATTTTGCATGTTTTCATTCTTACAGCTGTGGGAATGAGACATCTGAGAAACATCTACACTTCAGCATCAGTAATAAAAAAGTAAAAACGGACTAACCATTTCTTCCGTCAATTCCTGAGCAGTCGGTCTGCTAAACGTTAACTGATTAATAGTCTATCTGCATTGTGGTGATTACACATGCAATATTGTCGAAGCAAAAAATCGGCGAACCATTAAAAACGTGATTTTCGCCTGTATTTTCATCAAGCTTTAAAGAAAACAGCGTTATAATAGTTATTCAAACGTTTTAGTTTAACCTTTATGCCGCGAGGTGACGCCAGGCGTAGGCAGGTAGACGCGTTCCAATACGCGAACCAAAGCTGTCTTGCTAGACGAATAAGAATTGGAACGCACCCAATGTGTCACGAATCCGGAGCCATGTTGGCAACTCGAAAATAGAAAACCTGCAAAAGACAACTCCCAAATCCGACAAAAAAAACTTCACTGAATTCAATATTTGCATAAAAAGCTACGTTTTACGCACTTTATTTTGTTAAATTGTCTGCAAACCATATAAGAAATCTTTTTTTTTTCTTTTTGACAAGAAACTTCGGACTGCGAATGCTTCCATTTTCAGGAACATCCCACCTTGTTTCTGGAGGTTTAAATTACAGGTGCAAAAGCACTTATTTCTTTCCTTCCTGTGAACTGCGAGCTGCGGACACGTTCACTCTCAGAAGACGTCATCTGCTTTGTCTTGGTTTGCCGAGAATCCTGCGGAGGACTGTTCGCTGGTACCTCTGGCTCTAGGCGGGATTCCAGGACTGCTTCCAACGCGCAGCTTGGTATCATGCCGGCATTGAAGTCTATATATTTCTTTGCGTGCTTTTAGTAGATTAAGCAGCGTTTTCTTTGCCTTCGCAGTCCGTCTTCACTAATTAAAATGGCATTCGTCATCTTTGTTTACGTGAGTAGCCCTGTTTGCAGTTTGTAACATATCGTTAACTAAATATGCATTCAATCTCTTCATTTTAATAGAGAAGCGCCAGCATGGTCAGAAAAAACTCGGCCAGCTTGAGAAGGAATTTTTTTCGGAAACATTGCTCTACTTGTTCACTTCGTCTCAGAAGGTAGTTGTGCTCACTCGACTGCTCCAGTTCACAAGAGTGGACTTCTTTGATATCTATTGAGTGGCAGCAATATTTTATCGTGGCCCTCATGAATTACACAGGGAGGCACTGATAATTTCTGACCTCAAAAATCGCATTTGTTTGCATTTGAAATTTCTACTATCTACTCTTGAAGCATTGAGTTTGCAGACACCCCTTCCTGCATTTTTACACACACTTAATAGGCCCCAGACTGCCAGACCTAATAACCGGCAGCGGCATTAATACGATTGTATTAAAAATACAGCATAAGCCAATTGAAAGTGTATTGGGAGTTTTTAAATACCCGCCAGACTGACATCTCAGTGACGCAAGCGGTCGCAGGGATGTTCTCTCGAGGAAAGGAATATACATTTTAAAGGACTTGCACTATTTCCACAAAAATGGCACGACGACCCAAAACCGGCAAACAAAGAAGTCAACAAGACCTAAAAACCGCTAAAACCCAGCCTGCCGAAATACAAAAGATTTGCCCGCTAAACGGTGCTAGCGGGAAAACCGCTAATTTTGCTACACGGAATTATCATTCCAAAGTATTAGTATTTCTTGCTTGGGGAGGCTGCACCATCGAATGCATGAGGGCGTATGAAATGTCAATGCATTTAAACAAATTGTATTTATCCTTCAATAGCACAATATTTTTTTTCTTCAAAACCCTGCGGGTAATGTTCGGTTCTCCAGTCTCCATTCTGAATGAAGCAGGGTAGCACTACTCGAAGCTCTTGCTATCAACACGGTGCGCTATCAATACGCAGGGACCTTTGTTTCATGACCAGTTTCTACTAAAATCTCTCCCCGTGGTGGTACAGTGGCTTTGACGTCCTACTCAAGTAAAGGACTGCACTAGCAGTACGCGATGAAAAGACAAGACGCACACAAACGCAAATGCTGCTTTCGTGTTATTGTCTTGCATCGAATTATGAACCAACTAGCCTGACAAGTACTATTGACGTTCGGCTGAGCTTCTCCGCTGTGGTCGCATTTTGATGGAGATGAAATGCAAAAGCGCTTCAGAAATACAAAGAGGACTCAGCCGAGTAGAGTTGACCATCGTAAGTTAAAGGTCCCCAGGTAGTCGAAATTATTCAGCGAAAGAAACAGAAAGCCTTCAGTGAAAAAGAGGGAATTCAGCCGGCGTAAAGAGTTCGCTGGCGTGCTACTCTGAACCAAAAGGGTAGTTGGAAAACGAAACACGGAGAAAGCTGCGTGGAAAATTAAATAAAGTAGGGGAGAGAAAACGTGTCTCTATTATATGCATACTGGGGTACATCATGGAGTAAAGCTTGGTTTATGGAGTTTAACGTCCCAAAGCGACTCATACTATCAGAGACGCCGTAGTGGAGGACTCCGGGAATTTCGACCACCTGGGGTTCGTTAACGTGCACTGACATCGCACAGCACACGGGCGCCTGCTTTTCGCCTCCATCGAAAAGCGGCTGCCGAGCATCGAGTAAAGTTATGACATGAAATGATGAATGCGTAGTCCGGAAAATAGGCCTACAAAGTTCACTACTCGAAGAATGCCTCTGGTCAACATGAAATGGAAAATTACAGCTTTTTGAGATGTATGTACAACGCCAGAGGACAACCCAGAGGGCTATGGAACGAAAAATGGTAGGGGTAAGTTATGTGATGTTAGGAAGATAGTGAGAGACCGGAAAGCGTGGCGTGACATGGTCCATAGGGTCACGAAGAGTCGCACACGACTGAACGACTGAACTGAACTGAACATTAAGAGATAGGAAGCGTGCAGAGTGGGTCAGAGAAATAACTCAAGTTACCGACATTCTAGTGGAAATTGAGAAAAAGAAATGGACATGGGCAGGACATGTAGTGCGAAGAGAGGATAACCGATGGTCGCTTATGGTAACAAACTGGATTCCAAGGGAAGGAAAGCGTAGCAGGGGCGGCAGAAAGTTAGGTGGGCGGATGAGATTAAGAAGTTCGCAGGGGTCAAATGGATGCAGCTAGCACAGAACCGGGTTAAGTGGAGAAATATGGGAGAGGCCTTCGCCCTGCAGTGGGATAGTCAGGCTGATGATGATGATGTACAACGCCATTTAAATACATAAAAAAAAGTTCATTGTATGTGTTTGTAGTGCAGGCTAAGGGACCCAAAACACTATACATTGTTAGAAGCGCTGGGAATAGCTTCTAAATGCAACGTTTGTAGTGTGAGACTCGTCAGCATACGCAGGGCACTCATGCAAAATATTTTCCGAAGTTTCAATCGCACCGCGGGTGTCATAATGCGGCTGTTAACTTGACCGAAATGGTATAGCAAGCAGTTTGTAAATGCTGAGTTCAGGAGAAGTCTGTGATAGGAAGTTTCCATATGGCGAGGAAGTCCTGGAGGGACTCGTGACCTTATGTGTGGGTTGACTGCATAAAGAAATTTGTAATGATGTAAAGGTACAGACTGGGATGTACACAAGGACGCTAATGAAAATGAATTAGTGCAGCAACCCGAAGCAAGGAAGTAGTATCGGCAATGGGTGATGGCGTGAGAGAGAGCGCACAAATTACAGCTAATAACTCAAGCTTACAATTAGGTGATGAGGCACTTTAGAGATGCTATTAGCAGACGATATGAAAGGAAAGATTTAAGCCCAAGCAACCTGGACGACCTTGGTGCCTTCCGACGGGCGCAACATCACATCGACGCTACCTGTCCGCAATGACGACATGTCTTTTGTTATACTCTGGATATTCGCCAACCAGTAACTGGAAATTTGGCGGATCGTTCGCGGTATGTGCATGCCCCTACAACAGCTTCTCCCTTTCGCAGCGCAATTCTTACACGAAGAAAAATCCGTAAACGAAATCTCAGGAATTATTCAGGAGCCGCCTTCTACGGCAACTCTTTCTTTCTCTTCTAACCAATTTTCCTCTTTTTAAAAGCACGGCTCAGATGTCCACGGACATGTGTGACAGATACTGCATGTTTCCTTTCCTATAAACTAATTTTCATTTTTACGGCTTTTCGAATAAACGAGCTGTAGACGCTCACACGTAATATATAAAAAAAAAGAAAATACAGTATTAAGGCATGCTCGCATTTACTCAAAATCTAAGTTGAGTGCATTCTAATTTTGTAGCTTTATTAAATACTATTAGAGGTATAATAAACTGGACAAGGGGCAGCCATCACCTAACGATATCTTCTCGTGCTTCAGATATGGTTCTCTCTGTCTCTACCGAATCTCTACTGAGATTTCGACTGAGTCAAACGTTTTATAGTGATTACGATGACCGTGCACAAATATTCCTTATATTCTTGCATTTTTATATCACTTGATTTCTTTATAGTTTCTCCGCTTGGACTTCCCAAAGCGACTAAGGTTATGATACGTTGTAGTGGAAGTCTCACAGTGGCCACGCGCATTTAAAAATGGCCAGGACACTTAAGCTTCGCCTTAAGAGAATGCATATGCGAAAGCACCATTAACACCGCCATTTCACTCCTCTAATTTATGGCATTGAGAGACTTCGGCACAGAGTTTGACCAACTGCCAACTATGTATAGTTTGCTCTTTAGGGGAAAGAAGGCGCAGTACCTGTCTGACTGCTAAGTTGGCTCCTAAGCTTAGAATTTTCGGCTTACACTTGGAGGTACATTTATCACCGGCTCGAGTCCCTTTCGCAAATGAGCTTCGACCTTGACTAGCGAATGGGCGTGGCATCATCCTGAACTCTCTGCAAAGAACGGTTGATTCACAGTTTTGATGCAATGTCATGTGCATATTTTCTCTACACGTTTTGTTTTAATTCCAGGCTACTGTGACGCGACATCGTTTCGGTGGAATGAGACTCATACGCGAATACGCAAAATACAAAACCGCAGCGACAGACCGAAACGCAAAGTTATTGGCATCGCACAGTGCTCGGGTGTCTTGCGTTTTATTTTCATCGAAAGGCATCCACTGCCGCCAGGCTGGAATCTACGTACCCAACTCATACGTTGAGCGTACCAACAAGCGAGTCGCCTGTATCTCATGCCTCCTAACCTATTGCTTGATGGAGACGTAACATTGCCTTAATTCCAGTATAGCAATTATTGCAAAGTCAAGCAGCTTCCTTCATGCATCGGGCTAAAATAAGGTTAGTAGGGCTGCAAACACTAAAACGAGTGCCTGTAGCCACGAGTGCAAAACGGCACGCACCTGCCGCTGTAACACTGCCTCAGGAACTGCCTGTGACAAATGTCATTGGCCAATTGCGGCATCACACCTAACGCGCTGAATATACGCAGTGTAAGCAGCGATTTAGAATTACAGGGACACTTAAGCTCCTTCTGAAGAGTAGACACGACACCCTTTTAACACCGCCTGTTTATTGCGCGAACATCCTTTCAAATGGCGCATCTTCTGTAGCATATAGTCGCACGACAAAACATTAACTATGCACATTTTATACTGCTTACGTACGTTCTGTTCTGCCTGCGGCCGCCTTGGATATTCTCGGATTTTCCTGTGTGTGTCAAGCAGCGGCACCACATGCCGGACATATTGCATGCGTTCCGTGTGTACTGCGGCAGCGCAGTACGATCGCTGGCTCAGCCTACCTGATCTTCGCCTCCCTCCTCCCAACCAAATACACAATTCAATTAACATGGGTCCCCGCTCTCAAGGAGCAGCACACGCTTTTGCTCAAGGATCCATCAGCCGAGCAGTGACTGCCACTGCATCGGAGGATGCTCGCGAGCGCATGGTCTTCTATCTAGAAATCTCCCTCCATTATCACGATCAGCGAACAATCCGCACCATCCTCCCAAATCTCTGGCTAAATCAGGTCCCTTGACGTCAGCTTTAGTCCCGTACGTTCTGCTGTCATCGCTTTGGCCCACCCAGGATTGTTGTCGCCCCAGTGCACCCTGAGTGGTTACCTAAATCAGATTTCAGTCACATTACATTCCAATTTTCGGAATTCTACGCTCCAGCCACTTGCAAACACTCCGATCTCGAACAATGTGAGGCATCGGTGTCCACCTCTGACCCGGCCGTTCAATTGAGGCTGGCTGGCTGGGCTTTGGGAGCCGCTGCCCACCAGCTTCCGGTCACAACACGTAGATAAGAGCCGACCTCACATTAGCATGTACCCTAAGGCTCCCAGTGTGACATAAAACTTTTCATCACTACAACCGCCGGGTTTCCTCCGCCTTTATTTACACCTAACCCCACTTCCCCTCTAGGCCTCATGTCATTTTTGTGAATAAAGAATTATGAATGAATGAATTTGCATGCTGCGTGCTTGCGCCAAAAATTTACGCAAGCAAAGCGCAAAATTAACGAAAAGATATTTTTTTACTACCCTTATTAATTATTTCATAATATTTGTTTTCTAATGACTAAGCTCGTCATTAGCCATAGAATCGTACGGCAAAGTATGCTCTAGGCCCATATTTATTCGAAGGAAGTAATGTAGTTGTGCAATAAAGAAAACAATTGCGGGGACACTCAAGCTCCGCCGTTAAGAGTATGACGCGATAGCGTTTCATACACATTTGCAACGTTTTTTTACCTTTTAATTTTTGATGCTTGTTTAAAAATTAAAAAAATGTTTTATACACGAAACTTGGCATCAGCAAACAATGGCTTCCCGTCCTGAACAGCTCGACACACGTAAAAGGCCTTTTTCAATTTTATATACTATTTCAAAGCAATAATTGATCTATTACAAACTCTGAATTTTTTTATTAGTATAATCTAGCAATGTCTTTTACTTCTGAGCATTCTGACACGTTAGGACCCCATTATCTATTTTGTAGCGAGAGCTACATTGGCCACAGTCTCGCCATTTAGCCATGCCTGTCCGTGCATGTCCGGTGCCTGTCAGTACCTATCCGAAGAGCGAAAAAAGATGTAGAAGCCGTAGGAGGCGGTAGCTGGCAGCTGACATGGCTGAGCACTAACTGGACATAGGGCTTCCTGACATCAAGTTTGGCAGAAGTTGGTAACTCGGGCCTCTCCTTTCACGTGGGAGGGTGATATCACAATCAGCCTTCCAAACACTTGCATTCACGTTACCCTAGGCCACACAGGCACATTCATAAGGCTCAGTTAAAGCGGGGCTATATATATTGGCCGTTAGCTTACGCTATCGCTTCATCGTGAAGGTGGGAGTGAAAAACGAGAGAAAGAATGCCGTAATGGAAGGCTTCGGACCACTGAGCAATAGAGGCTTTCGCATCATCGCACTTTCGTGGTCAAAAGTATCCCCTATGGCACAAATAAAACTGAAACCATAGAGCAAACTACTATGAGCAAAAGTCGTCTTTACGTTCAAGCCGAACCTAAGCGTAGTCATGCAGATATCTCTCGCGTAACTCTGGGATTAACCGCAAACTAAACCACAGCTATTGTTTTCAATAATTTGACGAATTATTAATCAATGGCGCACTCTAAGCGTTCGTTAGTGACATAACAAAGGATTGGCTTTTCATTGTTATTATATTGACATTTTTGAAGATGTTTTCAATTTTCAAGTATTTAGATATTTTAGTTTATTAATTGATTACGCACTCTACATCTTTTAATGACCATCATCAAACTTTGCGCCTTCAATGGGAGGATTTAACACCTTTTAATACCCTTTCATTTGCTTTCATATTTAATTCATCAATTAATAAATGTATTTAACATGATTCATTAACTTCTAATGATTATTTAACTCTTAATCGCCTATAACGCACCGATCAATTATCAATCATTAGAACCGCAAATTACCATGATACGGTTTTTTACGCAGCCTCCGATTATATTTGATATGCCGTCTCGACTACTACTACTGAAACTACACCAACGACTTTTCGACCGAACGAGCTGTATAAGCTATCACTTAAAAGTAGTTTGTATTATGTATCAGTTGCGTGGTCGTCTCGCAATCTGTAGAGCCGGAGTTCGGTTCTACGTATGTTCGTCAGATTATAAAAATCTGGTCAGGTCTACTTTTAGTCCAGGGAGTGGTATAATTATCCAAATCTTCAATGAACCGAAATGCTGGCAACACGTTTAATCAAGGATAACATCACGTCTTCATAGGTGTACAGAGTCCATCCCGTCCACAGAGCAGGAAATGAAGTAGCTTAAAATGATTCAGTGCGGAGAGCGATTGGAATTGTTATGTGCCTTGCAGCATTATAAGAAGCACTCGTCTATGCCATGACAGCCAACGATCCAGCAACATCTGCAGTGGGCCGCCGCAGTTAGCGACTTGACGAGCCGAAGAGTGGACATCTCTCGTAGTTCTTCGTTTGTACTCCGACAGATGGCTCCACGAGCACCATACTTGCACATCAGGACCCATTTGCAACAAGTAAATTAGACTGCTTCATTTCTAGACTGATTGCATTGTGGGTATAAAACTTGTATTTGTAATCAGGTGTTGAAAGGCCCATAATTGACTACTTAACTATTAGTCATAAGATAGCTCACCTACCCCGTGAAAAAGAAAGCCAGAGTTTTAACGTACCGAGACCCAGTACGTTGCTCGAAAGCTTTTCCTCATGGATGGAATTTGACAGAGACGACAACGTTCAATGTATAGGGAGAGTGTGTTGCAGCGTACACGCGGGATTATAGGCTGCAGTGATGGCTACGACGTCTTTTGCTCGCAGCCCAAGAGGAATGTCTAAGCCCAACGCCGCTCCTCATCGAGATTCTCTTTTTATCGGAGCTCATATTATGCAAGCCACAAGATTCTTGGTTTTGTCTGACCATGTGAAATATTACATCTGTACAAATATATCTGCGGTTTAACCTGGTTCAAGCTACCATAACCGATGAAAGGACTGTTTGAGTCGATCTGCGTCAGGAGGTGTGGACTGCGACATCATAATCTGGCGGCCAATCAGGAGTCAGGTTAGGTCATTGCTCGGCTGTGACGATCATATGAATGATCTCGCGCTATAAGAGTCACAAAAATGGTGAGAGTTTAAGCACACCTTGAAACAAGTTATAAGAGCAAAAGCATTTAAGTTTATCCAGATTACCTTCTCTCTCTCTGCCCAACGCAGCTTCTCGATGGGCTATATCAGCAGCATGACCAGATGGAGCCTGATGTGTTCACCTGTCTGTACTAAAGAGAGGCCGAGGCGGCGCTCTGACACTATCAGCATCTTTGGCTACAAGCGTTGTTATCAGTGCGAGCGTATAGCGAGCTCTGTCTTAAGCTACAGGGCATGACGTAGTATCACATGTAGTGCCACCAATGACGTCATCGCTGATTCCACGCTATGACCTTGTTGACGAAGTCAAAGGTCAGGTAAGTGTGGCCAGTGGGCGTTGTTCAAGTGGCTGCTATACTCCTACCATCTCAGACAGCATGGCTAGACACCAAGAAACGATGCACATTGAAAAACAGCGCAAACTAAGACACAACACAGACCACAAGAACGGATATATCATCAGCACTGATTCGCGACTGTCTTTTTAATGAAGAAAACGAATCAATATATAAAGTAGCCACCTGCACACGTCACACCCACGCGAAAGCAAGTTCACGCATAGCACAGATTACTAATCAGCAGCGAAGTGCACCTGATCATCCACGTAGTGCACCCTATCGAGGCCACATAAAGTGTGCTGGCGCATCGATCAGCATTTTATATAACAAAAAGCTTCCATAACCTCTCGGGTTTATGTGCGTTAGCGCACCTTCTGAAAACCTATTAGGGAATTCCACTACTTGGATGACCGGGTGCACACCGCTCCTGATTAGAAACCTATGCCATTCGTGGATTTGCTTTCCGTTAGTGCGACGTGTATAGGCGGCTACTTTATATATTTGGCACCACCGTGGTGGTGCAGTGGTTAGGATGCTCAAATGCGGTGCCCAAGGATGCGGGATCGAATCCCGGTTGCGGCAGTTGCTTTTCGGTGGAGGTGAAAAGCGAGGTGCCAGTGCACTGTGCATATTCAGTGCACGTTTAAAAACCCCAGGTGGTTGAAATATCTGAAGCTTTCCACTACGGCGTTTCTCATAGCCTGACTATCTTTGGGACGTTTAACCTCTTAAACAAAGACAAACCTTATATACTTGATTGTTTTCGTCATTAACACTACAGCTCCGAGTCAACATTCACGGTGTGTTCCTTCTTGTTCCCTGTTTTGCATTACAGGTCGCGCGGTGTTCTGTTATGAATGTGCACCAATCAGCCCCAACATCTGCTTTGCTATCGCGAAACAAAAAACTCCCACAATGACTTTGCATGGCTATCCAAGGTCATTTTAGCCAAATAATAGAGCCAGCACTAAAAAAAAAGACAGAGACGGCTAATTACTGCCAACGTGTAGAAAGCCACATGGTCTCTCACGCAACGACACCTGATGCCCCCGTGTGTACCTGTGGTGGGTTCCCCCACGCAGGAAACCGTAAGAAAAGCAAAAGTTGCAACAGTGATCAACTCGGACCTAAAAGAAATTACCATTGCGTCAATCCGGAACTGTACGGTAGTCGAGGCCGAAGAGGCAGCCATGGCTTTAGCGGCAGCGAAGGGCTACCGATCCAACAGGTCGTTAACCATACTCACAGACTCACAAGCTGCATGCTACAGCTACCTAAACAGCAGAATCAACCACAGCGCGCTGGAAGAACTAGCCAGGCTTGTAGCTAGTGCCGATAAGGTTCTGCGTGCTCTGAAATGTTCGGAGCAGCTAGGAAAAAAAATGAAGAAAGAAGATCGCTGTCATGCCCTATATACATGCATTGTTGCATCCTTTAAAAAAAGAGTAGGGGCAAAGTATGGCGTGCAGGTATTGTTTTCCGCTCCTAATAATATTGGCAAGATAGGGGCAGCGGTTGAAAGAAAGCGGGGCCGTGCTGGGGCCCAGGGGCATGCATGCCCCAAACGTCTCTGTTTATTAATAAAGTTATTACTAATACTGGAGGGCACCGAAAGTAAGAACACATGCCATGTCAATCACCCCAATAGGTTCATTAGGTGCGGGATGGGCATCGTGTACCAAATTCTTTTGTCTTGTGGCCATACGCATATTGGCCAGACAGGCCGTCGCATTAAGATTATGCTGATCGAACGCGCACAGTGAATAAAAAAGAAGGAAACTAACTTGGCAAACCATTGTAATGCGCGTGAATGTATACCATTCTTTGTAAACACTGAGATATTGTTTCTTTGCAAAGACCAGACCACAAGAAAGGTCGCCGAGGCCTTCCATATTAACAGGAAGTAAAATGTTTGCGTTAGCTAAATGTCTGCAACATTCGCTGCAAAAGAGATGGCCATGCCTCACTAAAGATAGTGTGTCGGCGGGTTCGACACGTGCGTGTGATGTGCGTATTTTTATCACAACATCAAAGTTGGCTATGCGTATGGGCTTCCACCAAGTGTGGCTTCCACCATATTTGTCTTCCTTTCTTTGAATGAATAAGTTGTAAGTTCAGTGCCAGTGCTGTCCCTTCTCCTCTTTGTCCCATTGTGTTGCGCTCATATATTACTGTTTGTCATGGTTCACCAACTCTCCCAATCAGCCATACTTCTATCTTTTACAGCGCCCTCTTTACTCCTCTTCTCACGGCGCCCGCTCCACTGCTCTTCCTCAGAAAACGCCCTCTGCACTAGGTTCCGCGGTGTGGCGAGGTGATTAAGACACACACCTGCAGGCAGGTACATATGTCCGTTCGAATCCCTATCGCTGGCTGGGGTAACAGATATATGCCTAATAGCGGGGCAATGGCATGATACCACGTGAGAAGCTGCATGAAAAATAGTTACTTTCCAATTTTGATAAGAAAGCGAGTAAATATGGTGCCATATGGAGGCCCGTCAGTGATGTGTTACGAGGAAACGGGGCGTAGAGGCAAACAACTGATGAAGGGCCCTGCCACCGGAGCATGTGTTGTGCAGCCGTTGTCCCACTCGCTGCTTCGGTGGCTCGACAACAGTTGGCGTCACAGCAGCTGTAATGACTGTGGGGCAAGCGAGCCATAAGGAACAGGTAGCAGCGAAAGGCGACGAGACATCGCCCTTTCAGTTCCAACGTATTGTCGCGAGTTGCTGCGGTGCAGCGGTGGCGTAGCGGTAGAACATCCGCCTCGCATGCAAGAGGACCGGGGCTCAAATCCCGGTGCCGCGAGAATCTCCACCAGATTAAAAAAAAAAAGAAAAAAAAGGAAAGTCCGCGTGTCGATGGAATTGCATAAACAGGTTTGGGGTGCGACCTGATGCCAGTGACTACCTCCGACAACGCACTCCCTCACCAGAACAGGAGTTGGCCACCCTGGTGCAGTAATTGGCCGCAACCTCTCATGATAAGCTCCATAAAACCCCGGCCCTCAGTCACCAGCGGCTGCGGAACAACTGACCACGGCGGCGGTCAGACTTGTGGCGCAGCAGGGGTGCTAAGAATTCCTGGCTCCGCTGGAGAGGCCGCCATTGGAAACTGACCCTAGCAACGTTTAACGCTAGAACCCTAGCTAGTGAATCTAGTTTAGCAGTGCTGTTAGAGGAACTAGAGGGTATGAAATGGGATGTCATAGGGCTTAGTGAGGTTAGGAGGCCGAATGAGGCATATACTGTACTGAATGATGGGCATGTACTGTGTTATCGAGGTTTACCAGAGGGGCGATCAACTAGGAGTAGGTTTCGTTGTCAAAAAGTAAATAGCTGACAATATAGATGAATTCTATAGTATTAATCAGAGGGTGGCAGGCATCGTAATTAGTCTTAATGAGCGGTATAAACTGCAGGTTGTACAGGCCTATGCACCTACATGTAGTTATGATGACCAGGCAGTTGAAAGCTTCTACGAAGATGTAGAATCGGCAATGCGAAAAGTAAAGATGCAGTATACTGTACTAATGGGCGACTTCAATGCCAAGGTAGGGAAAAAGCAGGCAGGAGACCAGGCGATAGGTGACCATGGCGTTTGTTCTAGGAATAGCAGGGGAGGAGTTACTGGTTGAGTTTGCAGAGCGCAATAACTTAGGAATCATGAATACCTTCTTCAGCAAACGGAAGAACCGGAAATAGACATGGAAAAGTCCTAACGGGGAGATTAAAAATGAAATTGACCTCATAATCTGTTCAACCCCCGCCATTATGCAAAATGTAGAGGTAATCGGGAAAGTGTGATGCAGTTGCCACAGGATGGTGAGGTCCCCAATTAGCCTAAATCTGAAGAAGGACCGCAACAGGGTAGTAAGAAAGAAACCAGTCAACGAATTAGCGGTGAGGGGGAGGGCAGAAGAGTTCAGAATCTCGCTACAGAATAGATATTCAGCTCTAACCGAGGATGGCGACATTACCTTAGAAGCAATGAACAATATTTTCAGAGACATCATTACTGAGTGTGCGGTAGAAGTAGGCGGTCGGATAGTTAGAGATGATACCGGCAAGCTGTCTAAGGAAACGAAATATTTGATTAAGAAATGCCAGAGTATGAAAGCTTCCAATCCAACAGACCAGATCGAATTGGCCGAAATATCAAAGCTAATCAATAAGCGCAAGGTGGCCGATATAAGGAAGTATGAGATGGAGAAAATTGAGCATGCTGTAAAGAACGGGGGAAGCCTTAAAGCGGTAAAGAAGCAATTGGGCATAGGTAAAAACTAGATGTATGCGATAAGGGACAAGGCGGGCAACGTCATCACGAATATGGACAAGATAGTTAAAGTAGCCGAGGAGTTCTATACAGATCTCTACAGTAGCCAAAGTAGTCAGGACCGCAATGAGATTGGCAGCAGGAAAAAACAGTAAAGCATTCCACCAGTCACGAAGGACGAGGTCAAGAAAGCATTAGAAACTATGAAAAGGGGGAAATAAGCTGGGTAGGATCAGATAACTACAGATTTGCTGAAGTACGGGGGGGGGGGGGGGGGGGGGGGGATATCGTGCTAGAAAAACTGGCCACCGTGTATACGCAGTGCCTGGTGTAATTGACGGTATCGGAACCATGGAAGAATGCAAACATTATCCTCATTCATAAGAAAGGGGACTCTAAGGACCTTAAAATTTACAGACAAATCAGCTTACAATCTGTTACGTATAAGGTATTTACTAAGGTAATCGCTAATAAAATCAGGACAACCTTAGACTGCAATCAAGCAAAGGATCAAGCAGGTTTTCGGAAACGGTACTCTACTATCGATCATATCCATATACCATCAATCAGGTGATAGAAAAATGCTCGGAATATAACCAGCCCTTGTACATTGCATTTATTGATTACGAAAAAGTATTTGACTCAGTTGAAACCTCGGCGGTGATGCAGGCATTGCGAAATCAGGGGGTAGACGAGCCGTACGTGAAAGTGCTGGAAGATATATATAGTGGTTGCACAGCAACCATAGTTCTGCATAAAGAAAGTAACAAAATTCCCATAAAGAAAGGTGCTAGGCAAGGAGACACAATCTCCCAAGTACTATTCACAGCTTGCTTAGAGGACGTATTCAGAGACTTGGAATGGGAGCAGTTAGGGATAAGGGTAGATGGAGAATACCTCAGTAATTTGCGATTTGCTGATGACGTTGCCTTGCTAAGCAACTCGGGGGATGAACTGCAAATAATGATTGATGACGTAGACAGAAAAAGTAGAAAGGTAGGCTTGAAAATCAATATGCAGAAGACTAAGGTAATGTTAAACAGCCTGGGGAAGGAACAGCAGTTTACATTAGGTAGCGAAGTACTGGAAGTAGTAGGCGAATATGTCTACTTAGGACAGGTAGTAACCGCAGATCCGGACCATGAAAAGGAAATAAGAAGAATAAGATTGGGATGGAGCGCATTTGGAAAGCACTCGCAGATTATGACTAGAAGCTAACCGGTATCGCTCAAGAAGAAAGTATACAAGACTTTCATCTTACCTGTACTCACCTATAGGCCTAAAACGTAGACACTAACGAAGAGGGTTCTACTTAAGTTGAGTACTCCGCCCGATTTTTTTTTTTACCGACCTGTGCGGTGCAGGCAACAGCAAGTAGAGGTGGCACGCATGGCAATATTACTACAGTTAGTTATACCCGAATTTAGTTGCGACATTTTAGTTGTGCTTCATTATGTCGTTTTTTTTTTGTTATATCAGTTTTTAGTTGCGAAATACTGCAACACTTGGCTTTATCTGATCCTTTTTAGCGCTCGTTATGAGACACGACATCCTCTTCTACTCTATATATAAGACAATTTATGACTCACGAGACAAGATCACGTCCTATCATGCGACTTTTGGTATCACCACTTCCGACGTGATCTGTGCTGCACGAGAGATAAGGTTTTCGCCTAAACAGGAACGTAAGATTATGCCATTTGTTTTGTTACGGTAGGCTTCAACTTTGTGGATCTATTTTTTGAGGTTACATTTTCCAAAACCAGCAGAACGCCTAGAACAGTCCGATTGCCAGTGTAGTGTTACTGGCAACCTAAACTTTTATTGGCATTGAGGAAACAAATGCGACCCTAGAACCGTAACCAGGGGGCCTGACCTAGCAGTGCTGTTACAGAATCTAGCATGTGCAAAATGATCAATTTTAGGGCTTAATGATGTTATGGGAGGCTGATGGAGAGCATACAGCGGTGTACGGATACTTAGTGGACAGACGAGAACTAAGTTGGGGATTCCGCATCAGTAAGAATATAGCTGGCAACAGAGGAGTGAATGCATTAACTAGAGGGCAGTAGTTGTCGCACCAGTATTGCTTTCGCAATAACAGCCACAGCTACGCATGCGCAAACCACGTGAAGTCACAGGAGAGGCGCAGGTGGTCGGAGCCGCCACTGCCGCAACCGCCGCCGCGACTCCACCGGTTGACCTTTAGCCGATGCCACGCGCTTTCACCGGGCTGTGTTTATCAGAAGTGTGACGGTGATGAGGATGTGGAATCAGAATAAAGTTTATTCTTTTGTGATGTATGGCTGTAATCAATGTTTCGCCGTGATGATAAGCCATGGAATATCTATAAGGGGCAACCGCGAACAACAAGGTAAGCCACAACTACGCCAAGGAACCACAAGCTAAGCCATGGCATCGCCGAAGCTTTCCACTTCTGATATCCAGGCTTAACCAAGCTAAGCCACCGCTAATTTTTGTTTGCTCGAGTTCGTGCTGGGACGGGGAGCGAATGAATCAACACCACAACTGAGTGTTTAAACGAATGCATTTATTCTTGACCAGCAGCTTCCTGAAGAAAGCAGGCTCCGCACAACATCTTTGGCGGATTCCTGCTGTTTAGTGGTCATGAGGTGCAGGGCAGGTATTTGGCGCCATGAAGGTTGCAGACAGAAAGGGCGTCTCGTGTTCATCTCAGAAGTCAAGGGCAATTCGGCACTGGGGGTTTAGAGAAGGCCCTTGGCACGGGTTTCGCCTTGTGATGATAGACGGTTGACGACAGCCCGGACAAAACTACATCGACCCTGATGGATTCATTGAGCAGCTCCTTTCACGGATCCTCACCTTTCGGGGCCCACCTAGGTCGTCTCTTGTCTTTTTGGCACCACTAAGGTTGTTATTTGTAGTCTTTCTCCTAAATACACCAACCTTAGACAATAAAATCGGATTACTGATTCATACTGCAGCTGGTTACATCGGCCAATCGCCAATCATTCAATGTCTTCTGGAGGTCGCAATAATAGTCCAGACAAGACTTGGGATTTGCGCTCAATGTGGCTGGTAGTATCATGGTGCTAATTACGCCTTTCCACCCAGCGCCCTTTGTGCTCGCCAAAGTACTAGTTAGACTTATCAGACACTTATCAGCTTGAGTTTGCTGGCCTATTACATCGTTTACGCCGCTCTCAACCTACACAAGCCGACAATCTTGCATTACGAGACGTTTCATCTGATCTTCCGAAACCAAACCCAGGCTGTTTTAAATTGATTCTCTTTTGAATCGGTATTGTATCAACGAGCCGTGCGCCCTCGTTGGCCAGGGTGGGTGAGTGTCCTCAGGTATGCCGCACAGCGGCAGCCACAAGGGGCCTGGCAAGCGCGCAGTGGTTCATCTCAGGCAGGGCGAAGTGGTCACGTTACCTTGACGGTGCTTTTGTAGACATGATCCAGATCTTCTTCAAAACTTCGTTATTTAGTTGCCAAGGTGGGGGCCACTGATTTCTAACGGGAGGTATGCAATGGGCAGCCACCATGCGCGCCCGTACCACGAGAACGCTCGTAACCTCTTATATAGGATACTATGTAAATATGTATCTGTAGGCTTTTTTATTGTATATAAATGCGTGCAGTACACGATAATACATTGGACCCTTCCAGTTGAAAACAAAAATGGGTTATATTTTTGCACATGCTTCTTATGCCTCTACATTATAATAATGCCACTTCCCTTTTTTAAGCCATTAACAAAAGTGACGACTGTCTGCCTTTCACGCATGTTGGTGATTATTTCATTGCCCAACCGCATTTTTATATATTTAGTATCGCCTATAACATTTCAATGACATTTAATACCGCCGTTCTCGCAGGAGGTATGAGAAAAATCTTCTGGATTAAGGTCTTGGCCTGGTTGCCCCAAGACGCACCACGCACAGGCTTATCGAGCTAGTGAGAAGGATAGAATCAGTCCTTTCCTTTCTGTAATACCAGGTTTCATTCTAAAGGACATGTGCACATAAATATTAGCGGTAGTGTCACTTTGCATGATACAGAATCACTATCAGGATTATTTACTCAAAGAATGGCCTAATCATCGGCAAATAAATAAATTTCGCATGAAATATGGTTTGAAAGGTCCGTAATCAAAGTATAAAGAAAGGTGTAGCTCTAAGACATCGACTTGCGACACAACAGAGCATATTTATTTATTTGAAAAAAAAAAAAAAACTGCAGGCCCAAGCAGGAATGAGTTGACATTGTTACATAATGAAAAGAATAAAAGTGTACATTATTAGCAGCACACAAATACAAAATATGCATAAAACGATATTAACAGGTAAATAGACGTTGTGATGCATCAGAAAAATTTTGTGAGTATAAAACAAATTCCGGTAACAAATTCCAATCTTACATTGTTCTAGGCAAGAAAATGAACTTATAACTTAGTTTCGGCAAAAATGGGAGTAAGTGAATGCTCAGTAACACTGCTACTCCTTCTCACCAGAGGACGCCTAATGCATTCTGGAAGTTTGAGTTTATTTTATCCTGTTAATCTATTAAAGAGGAATGTCAATCGGGCAATCTTTCTGCAGGTTTCCACTGTATGAAGTTATTTAAATTCATTAACTGTGTAGGGAAGTTTTCCCTTCTATGTTTTCCGAATATAAACCTAACAGCTTTCCTGTTGACTTTTCCAAGAAGCATTATGTTTTTTTTTTTCGTGTACGGGTCCCATACTACTGAAGCGTATTCAAGTGAAGATCGTACGGAAGTTTCATAAGCTAATCGTTTTATATGTGCCGGGGGAGTTTTAGCTTTCTTCGTAAAACCCATAGCTTTCGTAATGCAGCTGTAGAAGTATGTGCTAGGAGATGCAGGTAATATGTCCGGTAATAAGGAGATGTTTTAGAAGTTGAAAAAGTTCACGTTAAAGATTTAGCGAGGATAATTTGAAAAGAGAGTTTTTGATACACCTTATCAAACACTTTAGGCAAGTAAAAAAACTTAGATACCGTCAATGCAAAAAACTGGGCAGAGTAGGCGTTAGAATTAGTGCCTCGATCTCGCAGCCGATTTATATCTATGTGGGTGAAGTGGAATAATTGTCATCAAAGCCACTAAAGTTTCAGTTAGAACAATATTCTATTTGCATGTTGCAGATTTATATATCGTATGTTGATTGATGTCATGCAACAAATCTGAAGCGCTATTCCGGAGGTCAGAAATTGATATGCACAGCGAACATAAGGACTCCGTCCATCGAGGTCATACACTGAGTGGTAATTGCGTCTGGGACGACGGTTTTTTAGCCATCGGGTACCTCAGAGAGAGGCCTGTCAGGATTGTGCATGCAGTAATGTAACTTGAAAGTTTCTGTTTTTGTGTGCTAGATATGAAGCATGTATTCTTGTGACTCGACCCAGAGCTACGTGCAGAACTTCTATGAGTGGGGTTTTCCACCTTGACCTTGCTTGACAGACAGGTCGAGAGAGGAAGAATTCAATACAACTTTATGTCTCTTGCCTCTAGCTCTGTTATATAGGAATACAGTCACCAACTCGCCCAACAGTTTGTTTTGGCGTTTTCACGAAACTACAGCTGCCGCTTGATATGTGCCACCTTGAAGCTTATGGAGTGCTTTGGCATTTGTCAACTAAGGCACCCACCGGGAAGTGAGGCAGCTACAGCCTCTTCATTCACGGATGCAGTTCCCTAAGAATCCCCTCAGCGTGCGAGATGGCGGTTTAGCAATAAAGCTGGTCCATTACTAAAGCAACTATTTCCATAGCCTCACTTCATGTGCTGCATACAATGCTTGGCATGTTCGCTATTGTAAGCAGACATAGCGAACCTAAATAAACCTTGTTGCTCAATAGCGGCGCCGTAAGTCGCATGCTAGCCAGAATGGCAAGCACTTCATAGGCGTTCTCGTGATTCTCTTTCACGCAAACTACGTGCGCTTGCAGGCGGAAGCTTGCGCATTCTGTCCAAGCCACACACGACATGCTTTAGACAACGGTGCTGCTCGAGACACTCTGGGCATGAGATGATAGCCGTGCGTGCTCCTTAAATCGTTCAAAATATGGGCGCTCACTATTAAAGCGGCCGACAGCACCAGTTCTGCTACTTGGCGTGGCTCATTTGCAGTGCTACCTAGGTACTGCAGGTTTCACCGCTTTTTCTTTTGTTCTGCACTTCCGAATGCATAATGACCATAGTACAGCAGCCGCGGTATCGATTGAAGCCAGCTGATTGAAGAGATAAGGAGGCTCGCCTATGCCACCAAATGGCAGCGGCAATGAAGGACTGACCACTTCCTTCCTATCCCTGCGTCCAATAATGTTCGCGAAACGTGAGGTTAATGGCCTGAAATGCATTTTTATGCGTGCATCTGCAGTTTGTGACCAGGTAGTCTGCATTTGTTTTCGGCGGGATGATGAGTACAGCGTTCATCATCGCCCTCTATCAACAAAGACTTGAAATATTTTTGAGCGTTTTTTCCCCATCTCAATAATAACACATTATCTTCGTTTAATCATGCGTAACTGGGCCGTTCGTAGTGTCGAGGCTAGCTAGGGCTGATCCATTCATAGCGCACGCGTTTTCTGCCAAAGCTGTTTTTCATCGTCGCCATCGCCCTTGGGAACAGTGGTCCGTCGCACCACTTTCTTTTCCCTGTGTGTATGTAGCTTTCAGTGGAACGAAGATTCACACGTTGACATGCTGATGTGAGCTGCTGACGACGCGTGCGGATGTATGCGGGCGGGTCGCTTTAGCCGCGGGGGGATCTTGCGCAAGCGCCGGTGTGCGTAGCTGTTAGGGTGGGCGGGCCTTCAGGAGTTGTTAATCGATACAGAGTCCGCGAATAAATACATGTTTACGAAACACCTCGCCGACAGCCCGAGGGAAATCCCCGAGCCACCATTCCCAGAATACGAGGTGCCGCCCGTGGCGCCGTTTCCGCCGCGCGTCCGGCGACATTAACCATGGTTCACTCCTCAGTGCGATGAGTCTATGCTGCCACCTTTCCGGTGGCTTGAACGTACCCAGTGCGTCGTGATTCATACTCTGGGTTCTGCAAATAATCGCGTAGGGGGACTTGTGAAAATCGTGCTTCACCATTCCATATTCAGCACTAAACCGAAAAACAGGGCCACCATCACAAATTCCATTTCTCAAGTCGACATGTCAGCGTGGGAACTGCAGCCGGAAAGCACACGCATGAACGAATTAACACTCTGCGCACTTCGAAGAAAAATATTCGAGTGCTTTCGGCTTGACGCCCTAAGACATCTGCTTGCTATGAGTTCTCCGGTTTTTCCCATGCCTAATAAATATATGTAAATATTGCACATGAAATAACAAGAATAAATGCTAACAGCTCTCTAGCTCTTGCTGTTTTGGCGAAATAGAGGAAATGAGGGAAAAACATGTCATACGGGTGTGTGAAATAAGGTAACCTATGCTTTAATAACGACTGCTTTTACTTTATAAGGTTTAAGGCCTCCAAGCGGCACCACAAATTGTAAAATGGCTCCAGAAATGACGAACATATTGGTTTATTTAACACGCCCTCACATTTACAGTAAGAATTGGAGCGTTGATTTTCGCCTCCATTGAGAAGCAGCCGCCGCAGCCAGATTCGATCCCACTTCCTTGGAATCAGAAGTTAAGTGCCGCTACTGGTGAGCCATTGCGGCGGGGACCAAATCCTTAAAAAAAAAAAAAAAAAAAAAAAAAAACAACTATCAACAACCTTACTTTGATGTACTGAAAAAAAAAAAATCCATAGTAGACTCGCAACACAGCACGGTTCTAGTAATTGTGCAACCAAATACGAGTGATAATCGGTAATATGTAAAAAATGAATGTTTGTGTATTGAGAAGGTCTCAAAACGATAAACAGAACATAAAGAATTGACAGGTATTGAGGAGGAGGAGGAAGATGAGGAGGAAAGGCAGGGAGGTTAACCGGTAAAGGAACTGGTTTGCTACCTTGCACTGGGGAAGAGGGGTTGAGGGGTATAAAGGTTGTGGCTGAGAGAGGGATGGGTGATGACAGTACAGTTACATCACAGACATGTCACATCACATCACGTCACAGTCATTACACGTAACATAAAAAATCATAGCCTTTCGATCAGTCCTGTGTTTTTCATAAAGCGGAGCAGTGCCTGCGAGGCCTTCACCGCAGACGATCGCCGTGGCCAGGGACCGAGGATCGTAATTTCAGTTAGTGGGCGTCCATCTGGACGCTCCAGCGCACGGCATAGGCATTGTCTTTCCTCGCTGTATGTGGGGCTCTCACAAAGAATGTAGCCTATAGTCTCGTCTCATCCGCAGTTGGTGCATGCAGGGCTATTTGCCATACCTATCAAAAAAGAATAACAGTTTGTAAATGCTACACCAACCCACAGGCGGCACAACAAAGTTTCTTCACATTGGGGTAGGCCAGGTGGAAGCCGGAGCTTCAGGTCAGGGTCCAGGGATTTTAAGCGGCAGTTCGCAAACTGGTCAGAATTCCACAAGGAGAGCGTGTGTTCCCGCGCAAGACAGGTATTGAATACACTCACTAAAATACAAGGAAGAAATATCATGATTGCTGATTTGCGGACGGAGCAGCAGATGAAATATGCAAGTACGTGCGCAGTAAGGAACACCATTTTCAGGCTGGTCAGAGAAGCACATAGCTGTGAAAATGAACCCCTTGAAAAAATCGTTAAGTAGGCTTTCCTACGCTGCTTCCTGCCCCAAACATGGCGTCACTGGCCGCCAGAAAAACGGCGATATAGACCTGAAATTCCATGTTGCTTCTGCGCAGATGCATGTAGTGGTGATAGGACAATTATGCGAATATGTTCTGACGCATTAATAATATGAATTGTGACCATAATATAATGTTTCAATACATTGCTGTTCTCTCATTAGTGGAGAATGCTGCATAGATGTGAGGCTTTCTTAACAGTTATGAAAGGTGCTTATTAACAAATAATACCTTCTATGCGTTAATCGGAGCACCTGTTAAGGCATAGCAATGTTGCGCAGAAGAACGTACAGAAGACAGGATATGGGACAGGCGCTTGATGATACCCAATACATATTTGTGCGCAAATTAAGGATTGCTGGTACAGCAGTGCGCTAATTTCATAATAAAGTATGCTTCAATCCGCTCACGTACGATAGTATGGCCGCCGTTACCCAGAACACTGGCCGGTTCAGCCGTAGCCGATGACATTTGCAAGTAAGGCACTGCCTAGAAATTAGAAACGTTAGGACGCTTCCCCGTCGATAATGACAGGTCATCTTCCCATACAGGATCGTCCACATTGCGTACAGTACGTTTTCTCACAATTGCATCGCGTAGTCGACTCCGGCAGCGCATGCAAAGGACCTCGCGTGTTTCTTGCCACAAACACTTTTGTGTTTGGCTTTGCGTTTGGTGAAACAGATCCATTGATTTGCTAGCTTGAACAGAGCTGTAAGCACTGCCGACATGTACTTTATCGCCACCTTCTTCAGGTTTTATGACACCTTGAGCATATAGAACACCACCGCTTGCTTCACTTTGCCTTCCGACCTTTATTGCCCATGTCCCTCAACTTTTGCAGAAGTGCAAAGTGTTTCATGCAGTGATGCCACGGTCGCACAGAGGAATCCGGTAGACATAAGCCTACCTACCTGACCTTCTAAGCTTTACTGCATTTTGTGCAGGCAAAACTTCCGGAGAGCAGATTCTAGGCAGAGAGCGGCAAAATAGTATCTTCGTTAACGATTGATGAGAGCGTCGAATTACAGGGTAACATACCTTTTCGGGTTGTTAGACAATACAACGAGCAAACGTACTCTTTATAAAGATTATGCCCTCGTGTAATTATTACATTCTGTTCGCGGAAAGAATTTCGCGAAGAAAAGTTAAACGCTGCAGCGCTGCCTAAACAGATGTAATGACTCATCTTCTCTATCCTAGCTAATATGTCGGAAGGTAGTGTTTGCTAATATAATTTGAAAAATCCACCATGCACTTGAAGACATTTAAAATGTTACTGTCATTAAGAGCAGTCGTCTATGAATGGTCAATATGTGACAAAAATGTTTTACTTACGGCAAGGTGCTGCGTCTAACCTCATGGAGATACAGATGATGATATATGCCAAATAAGAGTAATCTTGAAGAAAAATTAATGAATCTGCTTTAAATCATCTGGGAACATGGCTGCAGAATTCTAGGAAGAAACTCAGTGCTCTTCTAAGCATTAGTTCTCGCCATAACATGGAGCGGGAACTGATGGAAGGGGACTTCACAAAAAATGAAAAAACGACTCTATCACAGACTATTCAGGTGCAATATACAAGCGTGAAGTAGTGCTTCGGGATGAATTCCACAACAGTCTTCATTATTGTCCATAGAGTGGTACGTGTTATACAGCTGCGCATGCTCGACGTTCATCTTTGTCCTCTAAAACAGGTTTGTTATTTTTAATAAATTTAGTTTTCCGTCTGTACTCGGCTCATGCTTCGGGTATGAAAGGCAGAAATATTCAGAATGCTCATTCGCAACGGTTTTAAAAGCAAACAGATAAAGGACCACATTAATGAAACAATCGACCCAGGTGACACATTACATACCTTATGAGGGCTATACTTACTGAAACAAAGGGGTATTGCTTTTCAGTTGACAGACCCATCATTCACATTTGCTCGCTTTTGCGAAGTAAATTTCTTAAAAGTGAAGCACAATAATGTGTGCGCAATCATATATGCTTGATGGTAGTGAATGCACTATAAGCTACACGTCTTTTGCGATCCAGCAAAGGTAGACAGGGAATGGGCAGCCGATTCGTCAAGCCTTTGCAGAATATTCTACTTCATGTAAGATCAGTGGCAAACCAAGAATCGCAAATTTGTTCATCTTCCTTCTTCGTAATAGATTTTGTTAAACGGTACTTACGGTGTACTATTAAATGCATGTGAAAAAAGGTTTTCTGATGATACATTTCACGCTTCGTGCTAAATGTTTTGAATCCCCTTTTTTAAGATACGAAGTTATTGGGTTCTGGTGGTATACCTAATCTCTTATCGTCGTTTGACTCTGTTCTTGACCTTTTTGTGATTTATTAACCTCCCTACAATAATACCCAAGGCGCTGTAGGAATTTGTATAGAAAGAAAGAAAAGAGAATTCAGTTTCGTATATTTTAAGCCCAGATATATTAGATCACTTCTCATTTAGATCAAACAAAGAAAGCCCTTTGGACACACTGCTGGAAGCGCTAGTCACGTGAAACCGCACAGCGAGTGGAAAAACGAGAGCGGTTTCAGGCAAATTTGGTCAGCGTACATATATCCCCCCATACATAACTGCCATGCCAGAAAGCCGAACAACTGGCATCGCGTATTATGCACTGAAGCCAACGTAGCTGGTCAAAGGGTGGTGGCGATTCTATACCCTGGCATACATCGCTATATTGCGATGCATTGCTCAGCTTACCGAATTGTGGGCAGCGAATTGGCGGTAAGGAATTCCGAATATTGCTGGCTGCAGAGTGGATGGTATTTTTTAACTGAAGAAGACGACCTTTTTAAAGTGAAAGTTTATTAGTTTGAACATATTTACACAATACATAAATATACAGTTGAGGGTCTCATATTCAGAAGACTGAACCGGGACCATCGATAGATCATTATAACAGAAAAAATAATAACAGAATAATTAGCGAAAGGGTATAGAATACAAAATTTGGCAAATGCGTACTTTTACACAGAAAAAAAAAGCAATAACACAGGCACTAGACAAATATAATAAATCAGCAATTCAAGAAGTACACCTTGAAATTATTCTTAAATATGGGCAAGGACATTGGTGTTTTCAGTGTTAAAAGCAATGAGTTCCAGAATGAAATGGCTGCGAACGTCATTTTTTTCACAATTAGTACGAACTTTCGCGAGTAGAAAATTGTTAATTGCTAGAAATTTTGTAGATTTGTAGTTAGAAAGTAGTGTAGGATTAGCAACTGCAAATGCGGCGTGTCATTTAATAGCTTAAAGAACGTGAATAAAATGTTGGACTGATAATATATGATGTTCATATAATAAGGAACGAGCGTTAGTAAAAAAAGTGCTGCAGGTGATAATGCCGATGGCCTGATTTTGGGTGGCCTGAGAGCCAACGCAATGAACAATAATTTCATAGAATCATTTCTGAGTGCTCAGTAAAAGTAGGTTGTAGGTTAGTTAAGCAGTAATACGGCAAGCTATTTAAGCGAAGAAATATTTCAATAATACATAGGTAATTAGTTATATAGGGTTTTATGGCGCCTAAGCAACTACGGCTATGACGCGCCAAACAGAAGTTTAGATTAATTCCAAAGAGCACGGATAAAGAACATTTACGCTTAGTGGATGGCTACAGGCCAATCACGTTGGCAAATGGGGACTTAAAATTTTTGCGAACGTTCCATCAAATCGTGTAAAAAAATTACGAGGGATTTAAGCGTCTGAAGTAGTGAAAGGCGAAACCCTGAGTGCCGCATTCTGCTACGCAACTGACACTAATCAGTAAGTAATTAATTAAGCAGGCATTAATAACTGATTAGTGTTTTATTAAATAGGCAGTTCATAATTAAGTAAGCAATAATTATACAACAAAAGTACCCAATTAGTCGTCCACTAGTAATTAATTAGTTAATTATAATTAGTCATTAACTATTAATTGACCATTGATTGACATGGGGTCATATAAGGCACGCATTCTTCGCGCATGCTGTGGTACTCTGTGATTGGTCGATACCTCTATGACGTCCTCCTGCCTCGGCCAATGAGAGCCGCCGCAAAAGCGGGACACATTTTGTCCACGACAACATGAGCCATTAAAGGATGACGGTTCTCATTGGCCCTCATCAGACGTGTGGTTTGAGGGGCTGCTCCATACAAAGTAGCATACATATGTACAATTCTCGATATTGCTTTGGCTTTTATGAACAGCATGCTCTACTCTCGATTTACCTTGCGAAGGCATTTGATGGTATCGAGGATTCATTTCTCTTTTCTCGAGCATGTCAATGTTGAATCAGCCGTACTTAAAGGGGTGCAACTTCGTTACGACGACTGTCTCAGTCGCTTGAGTGTTAATGGCCACTTCTCAGAGCGTGTGTAAATTCGATCATCCGTGAAGTAAGGCGGTACTATGTCACCGCCACTCTTTGGCCTCTACCTAGAACAACTTTGTTCGAGTGCACTGCAAAACAACAATGTCCCTGGTTATATTTCCTTCAGCAATGAAGTCAAAATGCTTGCGTACGCCGATGATTTGGCGTTTTTCTGCACTAATAAATCCAGCATTGACAAAACTGTAAGCAATATTTAGCTGTTTGGCATGGTCTCTGGCACTCAAATGAATATAGGTCTAAAGGTTCGGATCTGTGGTTCGGTTCATGACGATCAATGCCGACTCATTAAGCTGGAATTGAACGATTTCGTGTCCCCCTAAATACCTTGGAGTTCCCATTCACGCATTCAAATTTAGTGAGTGGAAAACGCGTATGTTGAACCACAATGCTGAGCCTCTCCCAGTATTCATTTCGGCCAGATGGTGCACCAGCTGAGAGCCACTTAAGAATACAGTGACTATCAACCGGACTGGCTCCCATTATTGATGTGCTGTCTTTCGTTGCTACCGTTTTAGTGAAGTTCTGCTAAGACGGGTTGTGTGGTGGTTCTTTTGTTCTGACTTTTGCTCTGTGAGTGGTAGTGCTGTGAACTGGGATAAGTGACTGCGTTTCTGGCATGGAGAGTGGCTCACAACCCTTGCGAATTTCGTGAACATGACATGGGTAACAACCCCAGTGAAGTATTTAGGAGTGCCACAGGAAAACTACTGGGACAGTGAGTCATATTGGAACCAGCAGGTTTTAGAATTACGTTAGAAGGCCGACAGACTAAAAGGATTCGGTTGGTCTATGTTTGCACGTGCTACGATTTGTAATTTTTTTCTTGTTACCAAGATATGGTACGCGTTACAAGTACTGCATTGTTCTCGCGTGAATGTGCAGAGGTTTCACCGTGTGTTCGCCATTTCTGTGTGGGGAAGTACTCGGGAGCGCACCCGCCGAACCAGCTTGTTTCATCGCGTCTGCTCTGGAGGAGTTGGTTTGGCACATTTGTATTTGCGCCAAGTGGTTAACCATTTTATGTTCTTTCGTGATACGAAGGACACATTTTTACGAATTGTGTGTCAGGTTAGGTTGAACAAAGTGTTATCAAATTAAGTTCGGCCAGCATGCAAGGGAGTATTTTCGGAATCCTTAAAGAAGTGTACATGTCATGTCGTGTATGGCAAGCACGTTTTTCGTTTGAATATTTATCAACTGTGATGCGAAAGAACCTTTACAAGGACTTGTGCGATGCCTTTCTCCCGATCCCATTGTACAGGTCGCTGTACTGAGCACGTCCATGGAAGTCAGTCCTTAAACGAGTAAAATATATGGCTGTACCAGGGGGAGCAAAAACTTTCTTTTTCAAGCTCCACAGCAATACACTAGAAGTTAAGACTTATTTAGAAATAAAGTTTTTTTTTGTACCTTGGGGAAATCACTGTTTTATATGCCGCAAACAGAAAACTATCGAACACGTTTTCTTAGACTGCTGGGAAGCCTATTTCTTCTGGGAAATTCTACAACGAACAGTTAAAAAAGACCTAACCGTTTATGCATTCGGAATACGATTTTCACCAATTGAAAATGATGATGAGCTACTGCTGCGCATGATCATGTTATTGGGCTTGCACAGTATCTGGCGATCCAGAATGGCTTTCAGGCATGCAGACGTTGATGCGAGGAAAATAGAAGGCAGTATTTTCGCGAAGCTGTTGCGAGTGTTAATGAAGTTTTCAAGGCACAAGGTAAAGGGCCTTAGTGGCTTCCGAGAATGGAAGTGTTGCTTCAAATAGGGTGTTGCTTCAAATAGGGGGGGGGGGGGGGGGTGAGGGGGGGGGGGTTTGATTTGTAATGGATCACGCAGCCGAAATCGCGTGGATTGAACCCATGTTGGTGCATTTGTCGCGTCCTTTTTTTTGTGTGTGCGGAGTAGTGTTATTTGTGTGTAAAATCTGATGATAAATTAGGCAAAAAAAAAAAAAAAAACGGTGGTGCAGAGGTAAGACGCCCGACTACTGTGCCGGAGTACCCGGCATCGAACCCGACCGCGGCGGCTGCGTCTCGATGGAGGCGAAACGAAGAGGCGTCCGTGTGCTGTGCGATGTCAGTGCACGGCAAAGATCCCCAGGTAGTCGAAATTACTCCGTAGCCCTCCACTACGGCTCCTCTTTCTCCCTTTCCACTTTCACTCCCATCTTCCTCCCTTCCCTTACGGCGCGGTTGCGGTGTCTACAGAAAACAAGTGAGACAGATACTGCGCCTTTCTCTTCCTGCGAATCAATTAATAATAATAATAATAATAATAATAATAATAATAATAATAATAATAATAATAATAATAATAATAATAATAATAATAATAATAATAATAATAATAATAATAATAATATGAAATATATTTTTATTATTCTAATTTTTATTATTAAAATTGGTATGAAATTAGGAAGTTTGCGGGGATCATATGCATTCAGCTGGTGTAGGACCGGATTTATGGGGTGATATGGGGGAGGACTCTACACTACAATAGGTATAATCCGGCTGAGGCTGATGGTGGTGATTATGACGACGTCCAAGCCTGAAAACGAAATGGGAGAAGATAACACAGGTTCTCTAAGTGCAGCAGAACGTCCAAAACGGTGTAGGAAGCTTTGATGCAAAACGATTTGCAGTCAAACGCCCGAAAACTGCAGGTCTTATTGTTTTAATTATGAAGTGTTGCACTCGCTACTGCTGCTGGGTCTGTAGCGAGAGCTGAATACGCCAGGTTTTCGAGCCGTCGGCGTAATACTATCACATGTAGCCTGCGAGCTACCTTATTATGTAAATAAACTAGACCAACTAGCTCTTCCTGAGTTCATTAGGCTGCATGTTCACATATTCATCTGCTTTGCTGTTTTTGTGCGTAGCCTTCGTTGGCTGGATACTTTTTCTCAGGTTTTTAACATGACGCATTAAAAGAAACCAGCCAAGCATTTGCCTTTTTGATTGTTTATCAAAGTTTAGATTCTATTAGCGCATTGCATGCTATTGGATTTCTGAATCCTTCACTGATAAAGGTTTCACTAGGCCGAATGCATTCTTGTACATAACAGTTGCCCTTATATCAACTCATCTTATACAAGGAACACATTGAGACCCCTGTTAGCTATATCAGCAAGAATATAGATGAGCTTCAGTAAGGAGAAATTATTGAAGTTGTTTTTGAAAATTTAAATCTCGTTTCCATATAAACTGCACTGTACGTTTGGTTTTGTAAGAAAGATGCTTTGCAATCTAATTGCAGGTTGCATGTTCGCTCTTCATCATCATCATCATCATGACCATCAGCCGGACTATACCGACCGCCGGGCGAAGGCCTCTCCCATACTCCTTCAGTTACCCCGGTCCTGTGCTAGCTGCATCCACTTGAACCCTCAGAATTTCTTAACCACATCCACACACCTGAATGTCTTCCGCCCAATGCTATGCTTACCTTTCCTTGTAATTCAATTGGTTGCTCTTAGAGACCATCGGTTGTCTTCTCTTCACGCTACATGTCCTGCCCATGACCATTTCTTCGTCTTAATTTCAACTGGAATATCAGTAACTCGAGTTATTTCTCTGACTCACTTTGTACGCTTCCTATCTCTTAATGTAACCCCTACCATTTTTCTTTCCATAGCCCCCAGCGTTGTCCTCAACTTAAGCACAACTCTTTTCGTTAACCTCCATATTTCAGCCCAATGTGCGAGAACCGGTAGAATGCAATTGTTATCCACATTTATCTTGAGTGATACTGGTAAGCTGTTAGCCATAATATTTGAGTACCTTCCAAATGCGCTGCATCGCAATCTTATTCCCCTAATTAGTTCCCCTTCATAGTATGGATGCTATCTCATGTTGGCCAAAATTTTTTTTTCCGAATTTCCTGCCTTAAAGTAAAACTTACTTCAATCGCCCATCTGACTTGATCTGGATTTGCATGCTTTGGTACCATTACATACTTTTCTTAATGCAAATACTTACAAAAAACCTGCACAGTACCCGAAATCGCTCACCCATCAGTAAGATTTTCAGTGTTCTCCAATAATTTTATTCATTTTTCGCGATAAACGACTTTCTTGTATTGAGACAAAAACTGCTCACGATCCTCATACGTGTTGAAAAAACATAAGCTTGGAAATTAGCCACTAAGCCACAACGTAACTTAACGTTGCAACATGGTGCTGTATAACTTCCTGTGCGCCAATCCTGCTTTTATCAGAGTTATGTTCCCATAAACAGAATAAAAAATAAATCATTGCATCAGAGAAATATTTCACATGATGTTATAAGTAACGGTTATTAATGCAACGGCAATAATGATCTCTGAACAGATAAGGACTATAACAGGGTGTGGAAATGTGCAGGTTCAATCAGTGAATTAAGATTAAAATTTCGAATGGAAAATAACGTACACAGAGGTCAGTCCATGCCTTATTCAAATTCTGCAATAAGCTGCAGTGTTTTGCTATAGTACATTGCAGAGGGTTTCCTTAGGGATCTCTTGCTCCCTCGAAGCCATTCGTTCAAACAGCGCCCGTTTGACCGAAGTGCGGCCGCGTGACCAAGGTATTTCATACACTACATTTTTCACGCATTTCACGTGCTTGTTTTTGTGCTCCTTTTGATATTGACGTTTTAACAGCGATGCGGTTCAAGCCGTAGACTACTCCGTCTATCGAGCGGAGCTGAATGTGTTCGCCGCAGTGCCTTAACTATGAACGAATGTGACATCATTGTGTCGTAATCATGACGCCATGTTCGGTCATTTCCGACGAGATTGCAAGGCGTTTCATTGTACATACGAAGCTGACCCCGCCGGGCATCCGATCCAGGGGTCCGTGCTGCGCCTTCCATTTGCCGCTTCCTCGAACGCCGCACCCCACAGGCTACAGAAGCAGACGCAGAAAAGCGGGAATCAGCGGAGTTTCAAATTGTTTGACCGGAAAGAAAAGGTGCAGTATGTATCACACTTCGCCGGCGACAACAACAGATAGAAATGACAAGTCTCGAAGTGTAATCCCGGATAACTCGGACCAAATGTAAACAGCAACGCTGTGTCATCAGTCTTACAAGAGAGTGTAATCTGCCGTACTTTTTTTATTTTTCGTTCATTACTGACCAGCATAGGCTTCTGAACTCACGTGCTGACATGAGCACTTTTACGTCAACTCTAGCGCCAATCTCCAAAGGGTGGGAAATGGCATGGATTGATGAAACGATCGGAAACGGCGCCCTTGCTTCTGATGTGGTCGCTATACCTTATCTAAGTTCTTGCAGTAGCCCTTCTGTGACACCGAAAATCAGCCGCATCAGGCAGGCTGCTTCCAGCCAACAGATTTAGGCGTCAAAGCTGGCTTGTGCGCCATGGCGAGATCTTATCAATGCAGATCTGGGAGTGCTCAGAGATGTAATGGGACAGTCTCTTGTTGCTGCGTGCTCAGCGTCGGGTTCCTTTTTTCCTCTGGCTCCTGAAAGCGCTGTTTTTCACGACATCATGCAAAACAAGACAGTACTCCCCTGATGGGGCTGGGACAGGTAGGTCACTGCCGCTTGCTGCGGGGCTTGCCTGCCACCGAATTTTTATCTGTTGTAGGCCGTCATTGCACCCGTAAACGCTTAGGTAGTGGACGACGGCTGTTGCGGTGCGCGTCTTTGTCTTCCTTTGCTTTTTCTTTCTTCTCCACTTTCACTCCTCTGTCCGCACGAGGCAGCGGAGGTGGCTCGCTCAGCTACAGAGACAGTAGCAGGCCCATGCACTTTCTTTTCTTCATCCTACAGCCACAACAACAACAACAACAGTTTTTCAATAATGGAAGGCCTTTTCATTTACATGAATTTTAAACCAAGATACACTACCAGAAACTAGGGGCTTCGCACGTTATACTATATATATATCCGCGTTAAACCTTTGCTGGTTTTTATTTTTACATTACAGTTATCTGTGAAGGAGAATGAGAGAAAATACGAAGGTTCTGGCCAGCTTTATTCCCCTCAATATTTTTTGCTTGAAAACAAGAACAAAAAAGCAGCAGGTCTTGCCAATTTTAGTAAACAGCTTTTTATGAGTACACAAAAAGGTATAATTGATTCAAACTTTAAAAATGCTAAATACTAACCAGATTCTGGCGGCAAACAACAACAACAAAAAAAAAAAAACAAACTTGGAGGCTAATTGGCTGCACCGCATGACAGCAGTGCCGTGTGAGGAAGTTGGGGCAACGAATTTCATGTAGAGTAAAATGCTGTTAACAAAAAGAAAACAACACTCATACGTGTGGCCCCATTACTATAGAGCAATAAATGGTATCTCAGACCTCTGCAATGAGTGAAAACTTGTTTTTTTGTACGGCCGCAGTCTTTATAAAAAAAAAAAAAAAAAAACATGGCTCGGCTAACTTTCAGGCTAGCCGCGAAACATATCTCCTGCCACTCTTTTTGCTGTTTTCGATTACTTTCATCTGGCGGGTGTAAGCGTCCTCTAAATAAAACGGAGCCCATGAACGATAATAATAATAATTTGTTCGCAGCAAAGTAAAGGCGCTGTATCTGTCACACGTGCTGTGGACACCTGACCCGCGCCATAAGGGAAGGGAGGAAGGTGGAAGGGAAAGCGGGAAGGGTGAGAGGGTTGCCTTAGTGGAGTTCTGCCGAGTAATTACGGTCACCTGGGGATCTTTAATGCGATTCCAGTGCACGTTAAAAATCCCCAAGTGGTCGAAATTACGCCGGAGACCTTGAACGAACAATATTTTGTTTCATGCAGTGCCCTGCAAGCGGATGCGCACGTGCATTGCTTGGGTGCATGTGGCCCGTGTGGGTCAACCGGATGTTCAGCTCAACACTCTTGGTGTTCGCCTATGAGCAGCCCGGAGAAGGGAGAGTATGTGTTCCACAGGACCGTGCTCCGGTTTTTCTTTTCTTTTGTTTTTTTTCTTGGGGGGGGGGGGGGGGGGGGGAGAGGGTACTAGTACTAGTGCCTGAGCTTTTTCCATAGTGTCAGGGAATATTCGACTGGAAGTGGGTAATGAAGACAAAAAGATAAACTCTGATTGAATATTCCACCCTTAGTACTTATTACACATACCGGTGCTGAGTGATCGAACATTTATATAAATTCCTAGGTGTTCTACCTTTGCTGCCCTGATCCTTGTAACCTACGTCCTCCGTACCATATGAGTCCGGCTGTATTGCATCTGAAAAAAATTGCCGACGATTACGTCACTTCCTAATGCGAAATTTGAGCACAGCTTATCGGCTGTTTCACCCTTTCGATAGATTGAGGCAAAGATTTCGAGCAAGACATGTATGTACAATTACAGACACCTTTTTTAGAGCGCAGCTCTTTGGCGTCCGTTCCTGGGTTTCGCGTCGGCGTCGGCGTCGTCGTCAGCCTCGTAACCAGCTCCACCCCCCTTTCATCCCCCCAGCGCTAGCAGCGACCGACTGATACCGCTGGATGCCGCTGACGCCGCTAGAGAGTCAAGATAACGTGACTGCATAGAACACCGTCGCCGCCATGCAGAAAGAGGAGGGGAGGGTCCCCCCCCCCCCCCCCTCCCTGACTGGTGCTGCTGGCGTCAGCAGCATCAGTCAGTCGCTGCTATCTCTTCCCTCCTCCCTTTATCGCGTTGTCCGCTTGCTGCGCGCGCTTCTGCCCCCATCGTTTGCCGCTGGGTGTACACGCCGCCCCCCTCCCCCCTCTTCCTGCGAGTCTCCGGTTGTCAAAGCGCCGGCTCGAACTTAATTCCTTTCTTCGCTCCTCCTCCAATGCAACCCCTGTGCGGTGGCAATCAGAGAGCCAAAACGGTGGCGGCGGATTTGCCTCAATCTATCGAAAAGGTGAAACAGCTTATTTGCTGCGCTCAAATTTCGCATTAGGAAGTAACGTAATCGTCGGTAATTTTTAATTTTTCACACTCATTCCTTCGAAAAACACTCCAGTAGCAGTTCTTGACTGCCATGAAGGAAGCGCTGCTCCAGCTGCGGAGCTGGTTACAGGGACAAAGACGCCGACGCCGAAGCGAAACGCAGGAACGGGCGCCAAGCCAAAGTAGCCAAAGCCAAGGAGCTGCGCTCTAAACGCTAGATCATAGGACCGGTACAGTAGAGAATGCTGTCTGTCGCTGTAGGTGGCTCCTTGCCACGACCTACTGGTCGTACTCCTTGCGCGGGTAGAGTGACGGAGCGAAGAGAGAGGGCGCGCGCTGCTGATGGCTTCGCCGCGGCCCGTGCGAATGCAGCCGACTGCATTCGGCGCCGGCCGCCGTCGGACCCTGCCGGAACGTGCCAAGTGGGCTGGCGGCTGAGCGCCGCTTGACTGTAGAGGGCCGCGGTTTGTCCGTGTCGCCTTGTCGCGCGCGCGCGCTGCGTCAGTGCATAACAAGCTTAGTATTCGCTTAGCAGAAGAAAAGCTTGCACGGCTTGCTGAAATCACCAAAGTTAGGTAAATGCGACGCGCGGGATAAAGACCGGTGCTCCATATTTCCACCTGCCGTGAAGTTTTTAAAAACAATTCACATTCGAAAACCGCTATTCAGGCTAGCTCAAAAAGGAGTTTAACCGTATCAGTAAACTGAAGTATGATGGGACTGCGATCAGATTATGCTCAGCGATAGCACCGATGGTGTGGTCATGAACGCGACAGGGTAACTGACAAGGAAATGACAATAAAAAAATGTTATGTTTTCCTGCTAAGGCAAACAGCGTTCCTTTTTGAGTGGAGTCGAAACCAAAAGGCAATAACGATGTGTATACTGTACAAGACGAGCAGTTGGGTCATGCATCCAAAGGCCAAGTTATCCAACCTGCTTATCGTTGCATGAAATTGTTTTAAACCAAGAACATGGATAAATACGACGCGTTTTGGTACACCGTCGGCAAAGTTCTGGGTACCTTTGACCTAACGGGTATATTCCACGAACATAAACCTACTCATTTGTTATAGTTCCGTTTTTACTACATCGCAATGTGCATGGGTCAGTTTTGCACAGGTGAAACACAAGACAGCGAAAATATGACCGAAAAAGTCCCTTTTATTTTTAAATGTCACCACAGATCAATTCACCTGACTACTGTTATCTCTAAAACCTAGGAACTCGGGGAAAGTTACGTTTCCTCCAGCGGTGCGTGTCACCACGCGTCCGGTTGTCCATTTCATGGAAGGCCCCAAGAAGTTACCTTGCAGTTTCTCTGCTCTGGCTTGATGCGTTGCTCTAGTTGAGGTGTCAGTGCGAATGCATGCATAGGCTGACTACCACTGACCAAGAAACATGTCCCACCTCGTTTGTGCAGTTACACTGTTAGGCTAAGCTGTTTCGTGGGGTCGCAACCACGTGTCCTCGAGCAGGCAGTTCAAACTCGTCCCGGTATAGGGGCTCTGACTCGAGTCACCCCGACCGGTCTTTCAAGTTTGATGGTCTTTCAAGGCCAGCCAACAAAGAGAGCCGACCAGTGACTGATCATTACCTTCTGCAGTGTTTTCTCGCCAAAAACTATCGCAGGGGAATCGAACCAGTCGGATTCAAACCCGGATACTCGGGCTCAGTAACCGAACCTCTCAATCAATGAGCCACCGCGGCATGTGCTTTAGCTTGCTATAACCAGATTATAATGGTTGAACATCCTCCATTTGAGGCTGCAGCTCCTAGATGGCGCCACAAGGGCGGTGAACTTTTTGGTGGCTTAAAAGCAGAGAAGTGACATAAGGTTAGTAATGTAGGAACAAAAATTTAATAAATAGAATGATGGTTTAGTTAACCATTCTAAATCAATAATTAAGATATAGGGAGAAAAATGAGCATGATAGCTACTGCTACCACCGCGTTTCAAAGGGGACGCTCCTATATTCCATCCATTCCATCCATCCACTTCAGGAGAGAAGACGGTACGACAAAAGTGAAGCTGGATAGTTTATTGATATATGACTGCGATGGACCAATATAAAAAGAAAATATTCATAGCGCTAACAAAAAAAAAATGGCTGTGGCTCAACTTGGTTAAGCCGGGAAATTGCGAAAGCAATACCCATGGCTACGCCCTCGCTCACGTGATAGTCGTGCTGTTGTGGTGCTTGTGTGAAGCTTGTTGTATACCCTGTGCTGCTGTGGTGATCACTTGGCTATTCTATGTACAACTAGTAGTGAAACTATAATCGCTGCGGCTGTGAGGATATACTCGCATATACACGCATAACCGAATGGGTTGTTAGTGAAACGTCTGCGAAATTCGCGCGTGGCCGCTTCAAACACGTCGACTCTTCTTTTGTAGTCAGCACAACGCTCTTCACTAATGTCTCCATCGGTTTGAATCAGGCCAGCCCTGATGAGGGAACTTTCGCGCTGCTTCTTTAGACGCTGTTCTCGCTTTTCTGATGTTTCTTCAGCACGTCTTTTCCTCTTGCGTTCGTTATCCTTAATCCGCGATGGACGTTCCTTCTGAAGCCGCTCCCGTAGTTCTTCGTGGGTTTCATGGGCTCGTCGCAGCCGTTTAGTCAAGTTCCAACGTTCGTCACTGCTAAGAGCTGGCTCCATCTTCACTGTAGACAACACTGAGCGAATAAGTCTCATCATCAACTGAAGAGCTCGCACGTTCTCGCCGAGCCGCATACTGGGCACGTCGCTTAGCAAGTCTTGTTTCACGCTCTTCCTCTGCCTCTGTAGCTCGCCGCTCTCTTTTACGCGCATTACGACGAGCTTCCCTAGTGGTAGGCGGCATCGCTGCAAAGCAATGTTAAGCCACTGGTGTTTGGCACTTCTACTGCTTTCTAGCGACGTGAGTCGAGCCTAATCTCTTCAGCGGAACGCCAGAGTCGCGCTCCTAGCGGAGAGCGCAGGAGTTAGGCGCCGGTGGTGGCACCGCCGCGGCTTGCGACGGCGCGAGTCGGTCGCCCTTCCCTTCAGCGTGATGTCACACATGACGTCACACAGAGGTCAACTAAGGTCAATGGTGGCACCACCGCGCCAAGGCAAAGGCTGAAAGTGCAAGTAGTATTGCTTTCGCAATAATATACACTCACTAATAGGCACACAGGAATGGCGCTGTGTCTATTTTTGAGCGTCGATTTGTTAGAGCTGTGTATCTTTCCTCTTATGAGTAATGCACCAACTACCGCAGCAATTCGCTTTACTTGGCCAATAGTAAATCCTGATTCAGTTCAGTTCAGGCGTTCAGTCGTGTCCGACTCTTCGTGACCCTATGGACCATGTCACGCCACGCTTTCCGGTCTCTCACTATCTTCTTAACATCACATAGCTTCATCTGCAATGCCTCGAGAATGCCATCTAACCATCGCGTTCGCTGCCTACCCCTTCTCCGGCGACCCTGATTATTATCCTTATTTAGTGCTTGCGAATAACAGTTTACCTTTTCACTAGGATCTAAAGCCATATATATTAATATAGATTATGTCAGGCACTATTTCATTATAATAATTACCCGTACTAATAACTTATCTAAAGTGTTCAGTGTGAGTAAAGTAAAACATTATAATTCAACATCAAGCCATATATCGTTGAAATATTCTAGATGTGTTTAATCCAAAATCAAACTCTTATAAGCCACGAAGAAGCTATGTATAACCGAGCTGATACTCGTAACTTGGTTCAACCCTGATTAAACCGCCAACAATTTAGTTTACCTCGTGTTTTCGTGCTATTAGCGCACTACTAATATGTATTAAATGCTGTTTGTACAGTTAAAATGGCAAGTTGTCGCTTAAGCACCGTTGGCAACGCAGAAATAAGTGTCGCTGTTTTTCAGTGAAATTTCTTTGCTCCCAGATGGCATATGCCTGACTGCGAGTGAAGGATATGCATCCCCAAACGCATATCGGCACATGCACCCTTCCTAAGACGGCGCTTATCAGTAGGTGCGAATAAATTTTGGAACTGCTTTCGCGGCTGCAAGCTACGCGAGCTCCATTTGATGGAACAGAACAAACGTTCTGTAGTCCAACAAGCAACAACTGTTCGGAAGATTATGCTAGATAATCGCCGGTTACAAATCGATCCTTGGCACAATGTAAGATACGTAAAACTTAAAACCAGATCTCAAAATAAAAGGAGTATCAGTAGGCGTTGCCGTACCTTCTTGCTTTAACTTGCTAGTAATCAAATTCGGAGGCTTGAAACTGGGTCTGGCGTGCAACCTACTTTGCCGGCAAGTGGTTTAAAATAACCCCGCTTTCGTAAATGCTCCCGTCTCTCGTCAATCGATTGTAATTTCTCAAATTTGATTGTATCTTTACAGTCTCAAGTTTAACCTCGAGGCTCACGCTCTTTAATAACTATTAATAGGCAATGATGCATTGTAATTGTAAACATTAAAAGAAGATGAATACTATGTCCTTGAAGAGAAAGAGTAGATTAATTAAAAAGAAATTGGGATGCCTTTATCGGACCGTGTTTTTTTTAGTAAATATTCAAAAAGGTTATGTACCAATCACCCATTTTATTCTCATTCTAGGCTTCCCATGAACAAGCGACATGTGACCAATATATAAGCAATGATGATTGAAAACTATTAGTGATACCACTGTGAAAATTTATATCTGACTGTTTCCATGCTATATCAAACCATTCTATAAATTTCATCAGTCTAAGTCGAAAACTAAAAAGTTCCCTATCGAACCCCTATTTCTCCTTAACAGCCTGCAGCTTGGGTTACGGCGAGGTAGATGTCATTCGACAAGCCATGATTATCACCCGAGTTTTATATATTTGCACTCAGGTGTCTGCCGAAGAAAAGAGGTGATCTACTTAAAAAGGCAGCCAACACATAACCATCGACGTTGCGACTGGCTCGTGCTAGTTTGCAGTTTTTGCACCCACATCTGCCTTTTCTTCGGGCTATTGGCAATGCAAAATGATCGAAATGACACATTATGACTTTAATGTCGGTGTACAAAAAGACATGCAACAATCCTGCCAAGCTTTTGTTTTCATCATCACGCACTCCATGAATATCCGCAATGGGTTCTTACACTGCAAGAGCAGAGCGTTGCGCTATACAACCACCGAGTTCTTCGAGTAGGTTGGAGGCTACATCCAAGTCTCCAATATTTCCAGACTATAATTATAAAAACATCGTCTACATACGTCGACGAAGCATCTAAAAAACAGCCCGCAGGGTTTCGCTTTTTGGCTATCGTTCTTACACTTGCTAGTGACAGCGCCCAAGAGTTGCGTCGATTTCGTGATCATTTTTCATATGACTGGCAAATAAAAATAGACAACAGACGAGGGTGGGGTCAAACCTCGCGTAACAGTAGTTTTAAACCCTGAAGCCAGGCGTGGTGCCGATCTCCCAGCTAAGCGCGGCCACAAGTAAGCGTAGCAGCTCTAGCTGTACGGAAATGTACGACCGCATTGCCCGGATTCATTACCCGTCACTCTGGTGCCTTTTGTTTTCGGTTCTGCATCTCACCATCGCACATTTATGGCACTTCATTAAGGCGAAAGGTTACCTGGCTATGTTAGCGTAAAAATGGCCACAAAACGTGCAACTAGAAAGTGAAAGCAATACGTGGAAGCAAAATGTAACGTGTGATATGATGTCACATTATGATGAGACTGGTAGTCATGAATGTGTACGTAATGAGAAATGGTATATGAATGTAATGTCATACCTAATCGTGTCATATGACTCATTATAATTTAGTTATGAGTCATAGTCACTTGTCATTAGTCAGTCAGATCGGAGGTCCAATTTGCATAACAGTGGAGTCCATGACTTGTGTAAGCCAATCAAAGTCATGGTCATGACAACTGTCGTGAAACAAAAGTGCGGAGTCACGACACGCAAAAATGTTTAGTAATGACACTCAAATGTGCTTAGTTATGACAATATAGGAGCTACTAAAGAGCAGCCAAAGCGCATGCTTTCCCATTGTCAAGCTGCCTCTGCCAGCAGCTTTTTTCCCACGTCCTCCCATCCAAATGTACGATGGCAAAATAAAGGTTATTATTATTATTATTATTATTATTATTATTATTATTATTATTATTATTATTATTATTATTATTATTATTATTATTATTATTATTATTATTATTATTATTATTGATTGATTGATTGATTGATTATTATTATTATTATTATTATTATATCTCGAGTGCTCTAAATGTTTTTCAAGCTCCTTAGGGGTTTGGTGTTACATTGATCGGGCTATTAATGTTGTAAATGCATTGAAATGTTCGAATTTCGAAAGCGAAGCTACGACTTGTTTTTCATGCAGTCTGAATATACTTCTTCATAACCTAAATTACGGGCCATTGAAGGATCCTGTCTCACAGCACTCCATTAAGCCTATCTTGTGCCAACTGCATTTACCCAGTGAATGATTTAATTTGCTTGTATCTGCAGTGCATGTTGTTTTTATACTATAACGGCTCTATTATGAGTGATTTTGAAACATCGAGGAATATACATTCTACAGGTTGACATCAGTACTAATCTATAAAATGTTGCAAGCAACGTTATTTGTAATTGTGAGACAGTATAAAATAAGAGTATTTCAATATATATATTCACAATAATGGAACACACATTCTACAACATAATGTAATTCTGTCAGCGATTCAAATCACATACTGATAATTGGACAATCGACTCTAACTATGCAAAAAAATTTTAACTGTGCGTTCTATGGCACTCAAAATGCTTCCCATTATACAAAACCTATATTTTTATGCATAACAATATACGCAAATTTTCTAGTATTAAACAAATTGATTATTAAAAATTGATTTATTCCCGCATAATAAGTCACATAAAAGGTTTTGTAGTATGTAATACCTCTGCATCAAATAAATACACATCCAATCAGTGCATACCATGCCAGCGTACCGTCACCTAACATTATCCATTTTTGCTGGCTTCAAGAAAAAGGAAATAACATTCTCGGTGAGAAATGCAAGTAGTTTCGCCTTGAACCTAGGTACAACAGTTCATAAACTGAGTTTTCATTTCCCTGATAAAAGCAAACCCGCAACTTGCGCAGAAATGTGTGGCGTCCAACACGCGAACTTGAAACCGCTAATTTGCAAAACAAATAACAGCTGCAACGGCCAAACCCCACATGCATATGAGGCCTGCTACGAATAACGCGCAACCATAAAGCTTGCACAGCCATCAGAATGGGTGCGAATCTAGCCGATAGGCCCGTTGAAAGCCGGCAGCATAAAAATAATGGTCAGTAGCCAACATACAGCGCAGTGCAAAATTAATCGTCGACAGGCCATGCATGGTTGCAGGTCTAGCTCCTCATCGCGCGAAGTATGCCCCCCAATGTACTCGCAGCCTCAGTATGGCTGGAACTAGTGTGGTGAGACCGCATCCTCGTTACGGCTACTGCTTAACGTGGGAGCTAACATGCAAACGATGTTGTTTTTATTGTTCTTGCACGGCACGCGATTCTTAAATGGGCCGAGTAAGGCCAGAAAATGAAATTGGCGTCGTAAAACGTGCTTCGTTCCGGGCTCCGTCGAAGCTGCGGCTGGAAGATATTTCTCAGCGCGTAAAACGCACCCGGCTAGGCGGGGAGCTGCACCTAGCTATTTCGAGTCCTTCTTCGTTTTCGGCCCAACTCGGCTTCCTCTTCACATCTGCCTGCTCGGCGGCCGTGACAGGAGGCAGTGCTCCGCCGGTCGCCCTTGTTCCTGCTTCCTCCGCTCATCGTCTCCGGCTACGTTTGTTTCCCGCCGTTGTGGACGTTTCGGCGCCAGGCGGTTGCGCTCCAGCGACTGGAGCGAGGAAATGCGCGCGGGTCGCGGAAGGGCGGTGCCGCCTATAAAGCACCCTCCGGACCTTGTCGACGGCGGTCAGGGACGTGATGGCGAGACGAACGGGAGCGCTGCTGGTGGTGCTAGTCGCGCTGCTCCTGGTGGCACCCAGCTCCCAGAAGAAGCTACTCAAGCTAGCCATGCTCATGTCCGGTGGAACATCATTCATACCCATTCCGATTCCTCTCAGCAAGCAGGTGCAGCACACCAAGTTCGTTCCCATCAACATGCCGTACCCCGTTCCCGTGCCGTAAGTGGCCCGTACTTTCTTATTACTATGGCCGGCATTACTATGGCGGATGACGAGGTCTCCTTCATTTTCCGGCTTCTGAACTGGCTTCTTCCTTTTCTAAACCTAAAGTTGGAGAATGTAAACCTCGGTGGCGCTGGCCGCATTTTAGGGGAGGTGAACGACAAAAACGGCTGTGTATTGTGCGATGCTAGGGTATGCTAATGAACCATAGCTCGTGGATAGCCAAACAGCCTTCGGTGGTTGAATCTTCAAATTTAAAATAGAAAACCATGGTTGAATGTTTCTATTCGTGATGCTTTCGCCACAGATAAGAACGCAATGTGATTATGAGTTTGGTTTAAATTTCCTACCACGACTGTACCATGCCTACAATGCCTGTTGTCTTTGTCAACTATAATTGTGTCTGTCCTGTGCACTTTCACATTGAAGATGAATCCAAGTCGGTATACATCGAACACTAATTCTTACGTCTGTTCGCAAGCGGTTACATTGATCATCGTGAATTATGCTGATGCACGTATGAAGCATTGAGCAAATCAGACGCCATAACCGAAACCCGACACCATTCGGAGATTCTTTCTTTCCGTGCCACGAGCAGTGCCAGAGAGGTATCTAGTCCAAAGAGTTTTTGACAAAAAAATTTGATGACTGAAGCCTGTATGGGCTGGCATTTCTAATGGCCACAAGCCAGGCCTGATTCTATAAAAAAGAGCGTTTTACCCGTCTAAGCTGAGTGTCGACAAGGCCACTAGGACTGCGCTTATGTTGACTAGCAATTTGTGACCTTTCCGAGCACCTCTAAAAGTAGGCCAGCCATGTCTACGTGGTCACTTCAGTATGAGAGCATAGACATTTATTCGGGATTGATGAGGACGACAAATGCTCCATGTATCTGCCACCATCAAATTTGGTCTGAAGCAACCTTAGCCTGGCTGCCCAGGCAGGAGGTTACTTACTCTATGCTAGCAACGCGTCGGACAGTAATCTCTATTTGAACTGTATCAATACTGGCCTCTAGTAAAGAGTGTTGTCCCTCCATAGCACAGAAACAGGTTCTTATTGTTCTTCAGAAGTGCGGCTATGCTTCTGTGTTAATGAGGCTAAACAACGGAATGATGAGGGAGAGAAGGCGCTGTGATTGAAACGATGTCTCCTCTTTTCAGGGTGCACACACACGAGCACTTGAATCACGGCAGCAAGCACGCACACATCAACTACGACCACAAGCATGAAAGCTCCCGGAGCAATGTTGTCGTACTCGACGGCGATCACTACGGCGGGGGACACTACGGCGGGGGACACTACGGTGGAGGACACTACGGTGGAGGACACTACGGCGGTGGCTACTGGTGATGACGGCCTTCGGTTCCTCGAATTCCTGCTCTTGTAATTGCTCCATCTGCCCTTCACCACCGATGCCATATTCGCGACCCACTTGTCAGGGGCACCACCTTGCTCCAGGGTCAATGTCTTGGCAAAAAACGACAAGGTGAGGGCGTTGCCGGAATACAATTGCTGACCTCGGATGAGAAACGAATAGTTCCTAAAATAAAAAGATGATCCACTTCTTCTGACACAAAGAGCCGCAGAAGCAGAAAACATAATGGCGTCAGAAAGCATGTGCTTTAGTGCTAAATAGTGAAGCTCTCCTTAGCTTATTTATTGCGACGCGACCAAAACATCTGCAGCTAATTAAGAGAAGTTATTTACTAGCCATTTTTTTCTGTTGGAAACCACGAAACCTCGCCTCCCGTGGCGGTGTGATCTAAAGTCAAGAAAGGAGGCATGTATTGACCTGTTCGCACCCGGGACAAGCCTAATCGCTAGCACACATGCAATACGCAATGCATCGCATTATCGAACCATTACGCGTCTGATGACGCCTTCATGAAACACCGATGATGCCTCGCGCAGTTTGCAATGCATGGCACCAGTACCAGTACCTGAAGTGTGAAGGACGGGACAAAATATTTTGAAAGGTGTCACAAAAATTACAAGAAAGAAGGGACTTATACTCATGCGTATTTCTCCGGGTTTGGGAATATGTACAGGAGGATGGGGAGAAATGATGGATGTCGGATTTCATAACATGTCGCCCGAAATGTGCCTGTAATGTCTCTCTTTCATCACTGTCCATGATTTCGCCATTTTGCTGCCGATTTGTAAATAAATATTCATCAAACACTTGTCTAATTGTCTCCTGCTCATTATTATTCGCGCGGTAGTTGCAGCCGCGACAGGACTGCCTAGAACGCCTCCACTCTAAAATCACATGCAACAACACTTAAAATTACGTTTAAAGATGAGAGATGTCCACTGTACTTATATTGTAATAGAGACACAACGAAGTAGGTGCGTTCGCAATTCGTACTGAGATAGAATCTACGAAAAAAACAACAACAAAATAAACGGAAGAAAAGAAAACAAATGCGCTTAAAGTACACAGTCGTGGTCATTGTTTGCCTTAATACTGTGCTCTTCTGATAAACACTTTGTACCAGAAGAATTAAAAAAAAAGCAAATAAAAAGAAAGAAGCCCTGCAATTTTGTCAGGGTTCTGCCAGCATTGGCTCTATGAAGGTGTAGAAGGAAGTAGAGAGCACTCAAACCCAACTGCATGGTTCGGTTGTCTTTGTTGGTTTTGATCCAGCGGCATTTTGTGACTACTTCGGCGTACATTAACAAGGGTACTCTGAGCTGTTTGCAGTCCTCGCGGAGATAACACAGCGTGAAAATCATTCGCTGCCACAGCAATAGCAACTTCCGAATTTATAGAACAAGTAACGAAGACAATTTGTCAACAATTCGGAAAGCTTTATATGCTTAATAATGTTATATTTTGATAAAACTAATGCGCAGCTGCACATTCTCTGCCCCTGTCGGGATACACATCACGGTACGTCCTTGGCAGGGGAGATATCAGCTAGCGCAGTTAACTCAGTACAAAGTACTCCGATAACTCAGTACAAAGCTTGACTTACAGAACATGCACGCTCATGCCTCAGTGACAAAGGGCATCGCGGACAGCGTTGTGAAAAATTATGTCGACGTTTAAGTCAATTTGTGAACGAAATACAACAAAGTTTGGGGCAACGTTGCGTATTATTGGTGCAGGCTGATGAGCTCGTTGTCGATGTGGTAGTGTCGAGACTCAAACGATGACGACACAGTCACTGATCTTCCTAGCCGCCGATGCTGTAGAAGTACTTGGGAGCTAGTCTAGCTCCTCGCGGCTGAAGTCACATTCTGCCAGGTAGTGGCTCCAGCCCGGTGCCTTGGGGTTGTTTTAACGTGATAACCCGATAGCGATAAGAAAATCCGGTGTCGGCGTTGTGGTTGTAACACGGAAATAAAAAGTAAGTAAATAAATAATAAATGTTTTGCGAAAACCTGCGCAGCCGAACATGGTACCTTCGTCGGGCGAGGTGAGAACATAACCACTCCGCCACAGATCACATTCCTTCTCTCCGAACAAAGGGGGACCCATGATATGCATTGCCTTATGACTGTCAGCTATATTAGGTGCGTCGTTAGAAATAAAATAATTATGGCAGTAATAGTTAAGCGAGTATTAAAGAACATTTCCGCTTTGCTTATCTGCGATGCGGTGTCACTGGAACATTCCTTCGATGGTATGGCAATGCCGCATGAGATGGCGCGAGCCGCCGCCCGATTCAAAGCCTTATACATCCTACAATAGGGTGGAAAGTTGGGCTGGTTAGTGAATTATCGTGTGACTGAAAACAGTGCTAACACGACTTGTGTTGCTCTCCTTTGTCTTGTGTTAGCGCAGTTGTCACAAGACTTCACACATTCCCCCATTGTCTTCAAAGAATTTGGATTTAAAGACAGCGGAGAAAAAAAAAGACTACAGACTTTAAGCGAGAAGAAATAAACCAACGGAGGTTTTCTGATTCGGTTTGGCAGTTAAAATCAAAGCAGGAGTGAAATGTACCCCTAACTAAACACAAAAAATACAAATTACAGTTCTTGACGCGGCTGGGTGGCGCGAGCTGCCGTCATCCGTCTAGTCGTCGTATGTAAGCAAGCGAAGTGGACGTGCTTCTGTAACATTCTGGAACGTGTGTGCGAAAGCTATCGCGTTGAACTCATTAAGGCAAAGCTTAAACATCCTCCAATTTTTTTTTCAATTTTCAATGTTTGTGCCGTGCTCAAGTGACTTTGCGACGTTTAGTTGCGCTGGGCCATTTCACAGGGTCCCCGATGAGCCAAGCTGCGCATGCGCGAGGGGCGAGTGACGTCACACGGAGCACAGCTGGAGAGTCGCGTCGGAGCCGCCGCTGACTCCTCCGCTGCGCGGGTGACTCAGAGGTGCCGCCGTCGCCCCGCACCTGCGCATGCACCAGGAGAGAGAGATATCATAAGGTGGCTGCAGTGTCCCCATAGTTTTTTGTTACCACAAGAAGACCAGCCTCAAGACAGAACTTGTCCGGCGTGAGTGGCAGCATCTCCCGCAGCCCGTCTTTATGCCACTTTGATGGTTTGTTACCATAAGGCTGCATTTCCCGTAAGCTTACTTGCATGTCTCGTCGGCGAAGTTGAGTGAATTGTTTTGCTTCTTCATTCTCTTCAATGACTACAAATATGGAGCACTTTCGACTCTTTAACCTGGATGGTCAGAGCTTAGCAAAATGATTAATACTCGCGCCTTCACTCTATTTGCCTAAGCTATATCACGAGGTCACAGCGATACCTTGCGCCGCTAATTCAATGTGAATTCGAACCGGTAGAGTTTGAATCCGGGTCGTCAGCTTGAGTGGCCAAACGTTCTGATCACTCTGCCACCGAAGGGAGGGCGGCCTCCGTGACGGTGGGTGCCATTGCACCCGCGCTGATCTCGGAGGCCATGGTTGAATCTCCGCTATTTCTGGTGGCGGCTCTCAGGTGGCGCCACATGTGCAGCTGAAGTAGAGCGCTCCACGCCCATAGCCACAGAACGTTTACGACATTTTGCCTTCGCACGATATAAGAATTGTAGACAAGCAGTTTTGTTGTACATGAATAAACTGGTGCTCTATCTATTACTGTCCATTACACTCTTCTGGTAATACCACGGCTCTCGTACCCAGCTATAGAAGGCGTGTCCTTCATATTTATTAACGAGCCCTTGTTCCCCTATATTTACTTTCTGGTTTTACCGCGTACACGGGCAACTTCTTAAAACACCTTGAATCGGGGAGTGAACAGTGCCATCGGAGGAGCGCAAGTAACTAACCTGATGCATGTTTGCTTCATAATGTCATGAGGGGACTGGCCCACAAAAGAGCACAAAAAGTGTGTATTTTTCTGGTTTCACCTTTCTGTTAAACATTCTCCGCAATTCACCCAGCCTTGTTGCTACCGCGATACTCCGAAATCGTTGGCACGTGCGGTAGAGTGGACTGCCCTAAATATTTCACAAAGCTTTAAAAAAATTATCACCATCTACGCGAAGTAATTGTGGATCTGGGCTTCTTTAGTTTAACACTCATCTTTCCTTCGGAACATGAATTGAATATCCGTCTAGGAACCAGTATGATCTTCACGCACCTTCAGATGAAATTTTCCTCACCTTCGTCAAGTTGTTATTAAGTGTCCGTGCATCGCTTCTCAACGAGGTCTCTTTCACATCCTTCCAGACCAAATAGCTGCGTAGTTGTTCTCGTCCTAGGTATTTAGACAATTCCGACAGGTAATAAAAAAAAAACATCTTGGCAATCGCACATAGAAATAAATTGCACTTGAGTGTGTTTTCTCTCATAATTTATTTTTATAGGCGATACCAGAGGATCATCTTGTATCGCGCCCGTAGACCAACTTTAGATAATATATACCAACAGGAAATCACCGGCTTGTAGAAGAAACGAAACCACGTTTGCGCATTTAGACATTCGCCAGCTAGCCGCTTACGAGCTTTCATACTCTAAATAAATATATCTGGGGAGTTCCTGGTAGAGATTGGAAAGGCATTGTGACCTGGTGACCAATCACTCTGGAACTCAAATTGCCTCACTTATTCCTGGAAACAGGTAAAAGAATCTGTGCAATATTAAATGTAATGGCTGCGCTCTACTATAACTTTGCATCTTACGGGAAAAAACGGCTATACTGGAACGTTTACTGCACCGCAATAGGCCTGCCGTGTGTCGAACTGGACTGCAATAGGCCTGCCATGTGTCGAACTCTTTCTCAGCTAAGGCACTGCGGGTTTAGGAAAAATGAACCATGTTCCCAAATTTCGTCACAGTTGAAGTTTATTCCGATAATGTGCTCCGAAGCCTATATCAGGGAAGAACAATTTTTGTCGAGTTCTGTCATGTCTCTTGGTAGAAAATTGCAGGAACAGCGATTAGTTTTCAGAATACTAGATTTATGTTCATCCTGGATCTTGTGTTTGCCATAGCAGATTTGATACATGAATATTTTCATTGTGAAGTTGTAGGAGGTCTGTCCGATCACGATGCCATCTTTGGTAGATTTTCTGTTTGTTGTTCTCCTAAAAAGCTAGGGTACAAAGTTGTCAGAGATTTTTCACATGCTTACGACGATGGTATTCTTTCCATACTTGCCGATTCCTTTCATGATTTCCTGCTTTTTAACCAACTTTGTGGCGTGGAAGTGATAATGGAAAACTTTTACGTGATTGTGTCTGAGTGTATATCAAAGGTTGTACCGAGCAAGTGTGTGAAACGCAATCCAAAATATCCTTGGTATACCAGAGAGATAATACAGCTTATCTGTTGCATAAAGCGACTTCGTCGGCAATCCCGATTCAAGAAAGGTAACCAGGTTTCACTGCTGTGCACATTAAAGACAAAGCTGAAAAGTAAAATGCATGAGGCTAGAGACCTCTATTACAACAATACTTTGTCAATATTCATTAAAGAAAACCCGTCAAAATTTTGGAAGGTAATCAATTCACCTTCTCCAAACCGGTGTTCATTCATTATTGAAAACAAGCCCTGCTCTGACGCTCAAAATATTTCGAAAGCCTTCAGTATTTATTTTAAATCTGTCTTTTGCATTGATAACGACATTGACCTTTCCTTTTCCCAAAGTTTTTCACCAGTAGCTTTCCAAAATAATGAAATGTTCTGTTCTGGAATTCATAACCTCTTGAGTAATATAGACACTACCAAAAGTCCTGGTCCGGGTAATATCCCTGACATGTTTTTGAAAAGGTGTTCACGTTATCTAATAATTTCAGTGCTCACTCGACTCCAGCAAAGCACCGCGGATTTGGAAGGTCGCTAACATTGTTCCTATTCACAAATCAGGCAACAGATTTCTAACAATAGACCAATTTCATTTATATCTACCTGCTGTAAACTGCTGGAACATGTTACTCAGAAGCACATTATTGAATACTTAGCTAACAACGACATCCTTTCAAAGCATCAGCATGGCTTTCGTGCAGGGTTTTCTATACTGTTACTCAGTGAATTGAATTCACGCATGATATTGCCACCTCGCTTAACAATCGGGAGCAGGTTGATGTCATTTTCATTGACTATTCTAAAGCTTTCGATAAGGTAGGGCCCCAAAAATCTGTCTCCAAACTTCGTAATTTTCTTACAGGCTCTTACGGTGATAAATTAGTTGAATGAATTATAGATTGCTTGTACCTCAGAACTCAGTTTATTAGCTGCAATCAAGAAAAGTCATTACCAGTTCACATTTCCTCGGGCGTTCTACAGGGTTCCGTCCTGGGCCCCCTTTTATTCATAATATATATCAATGATGTCATTCAAATTTTTCTGACACTCTTGTTAAGCTACGTTTGTACGCTGATTATTGTGTTCTGTATGGCAATGTTTATAATGTTAATGATCGCTCTATTAAATAATGTGGTCTCTTCTTTTTATGACTGGAGTAAAACTTGGGAAATGCAGATTAATTTTCAGAAAACGGTGACAATGGCCTTAAAAAAAAAACAAAAAAAAAAACATTACATTTCAAGTACGGCAATGCAGAGCACACATAAGAAAGCGTCCACGAATTCAGGTACCTTGGCGTAGTATTCTCCCCGAACCTTATATGCTTAAGCATGTTGATAAGGTATGCGAAAAATCATTACAAAAATTAGGCTACCTAAGAAGAACTTCCGGTCAGGCTGGTTCTTGAATACGCGTCGGTAGTGTGGTCACCTCACTTTGTGCTAACAAAGATAAACTTGAGTCGATACAGAAAAAAAGCGATTAGATTAATTTTTAACCGGCATAATCACACTTTCCCCCCTCACAACATTACCATGTTTTATCATTGAATTCTCTCGAGCATCAACGAAAATGTGAACGGCTTTAATGCTACACAAAATTGTGCACAAATCGTATTTCTTTAACTGCCCCCATTTCATTGACCAGCCGTTCTGCCCGTGTGACCTGCTGGACGGATCTCATGAACATCACACCAATCCGATCTTTCCACGATTGTCATAAACTGTCTTTTTCCCCGCACACAGTTGAGATGTGGAATTCACTTGATGGTGTGTTGCGACAGCTTCCACCGGTGCAATTTGTCAAACAAGTACCTTTTAATGTGTTATGATTTTATTTTTGTATATGTAAATCACTCTTGCTATGTCTCGAACCTGAGACAGCAGTATCTGTAAATAAATAAATAAACCACAAACTCAGGCTGCAGCATGGCAAGCAGCAACTTCTCGAACAAAGATTTCAAAAGTGTCTCAGGCTGCAGGGTATTAATAAGGTCACTTGCCAAGTTTCGGTTTTTTTTTTTTTTGCAGTGTTTTAACGTCCCAAAGTGGCTTAGGCTAGCTATGAGGGCCATTGCAGTGCACCAAGCTATGAGGGCCATTCCAGTATAGGGTGCCAGAAATTCCGACCATCTGGCGTTCTTTAACGTGCAGTTGCATCACACAGAACACGGGCGTTTGCATTCGCCTCCATTGAAAATGGTCGCCGCAGTCGGAGTTTGGCCCCACGTTGTCGGGTTGAGTAGTCGAGTGCAGTAACAAACTCTGACACCACTGCGGGACAATCTCAATGCACTAAAGGCGTTGATTATGAAGTAATTGTGGTACTCGTGAAGTATTTCATTTTAGGAGTGTTTTGAATACTTTCACTTGTCTTCCCACTAGAGAATAAATCTAATTCGCCCGTGTATAATTCGTTTGTGTGTAGGAAAGGCGAAAGCCTTTTCTGTCTAATGGTCGAAATTTCGCGTGTGCGAGGGCTGTGCGCGAGATTCCGCGAGATGTGCTCTCCTTGTCTAGCGTTCTTGGCATCTCCATGGAAACGTAGGGTGCGTGACAAAGAGCTGCGGCTGCTTGCGATGTACCGTCAATCCGCCACATAGAACGGACAGTGCAAAGGAACGCCACGCGACAGGCGCGGTGGTATGCCGTCCAATCTCACGTTTGCAGGACTGCAGCGAACGCATGACAAGGAAAGAAAATTTCCGCTCTACGGCACCAGCCCGTACCTTACTAGAGAAATGCATACATGGGGCGGGGCGCGCGATGTATCATATGCAGCAGCAACGCTCAGGCTTTCGCGTTTTCCCAGCGCAGATTCTGCAGTGCTTTCATATTTTTTTTTGTAATAATATAGATGGTACTTTCGCTCAAAAATAGTAATTTTCATTCATTTCAATTTTTTCTTGAAATAAAGAAAAAAAAGTAATGATGTAATTCATTTCGTGTCCACTTAAAGTATAGAACACAATCATAAACATGCTCTGGGCATTTACACCGCGCTGCTGTAAGATCTCTCTTTGGGAAACGGAACACGGAGAGTTCAAAGTTGCAACTCGCTGAAGGGATGAGAAACTTTGCTTAAAGAAGCAAACGTGAGTGTCAGCCATACTGATCGCTGGACGGCTCTAGAATACAGATTCAGAAGTGGATGAGAGTGCGGTAACATGAATTGAGGTGTGAATATGCGTGTTTCTTCAGTAAAACTGCATCAGTTGCGGGTCAGCTAGCGCTCACGTCTGTCCGTATTCCATCTTCGCACTGTTCTACCCAAAATTAACGCGTTGCAAATTTAGTTTAACTGAGCGTTAAGCCGTTCTGGTGCGTTTCATGTGCATTCAGATCAGCTGCAGTGCCAATCTATCAGCAGCCAAGACACCAGTCACATTAAAACAGACACTGTGAAGGGAATGAAATGTTGTATTTTACAAAATCTCAGCAGATATTTCACATTCGCACAAGTTTGGAAGCTGCACTTGCATCATAAAAACAGGCACACAGCGACCTCCACATTCAGAAGGCGTACGCGGGCGTGTCCTGGGTAGCATACAATCTGGAGCTCGATCATTATTACGAACTTCCAAACAACCATCATTCACTATAACGAAGCGAGTTTCACTCAATAACATGGCAGCTGCAACACCATGGGTGTGTACTGCAAAACATATCTGTTGTAACATGGTACACTCATAAAGGTCAGTGCACCGCGGTTAGGATCCACGCAAAACAGAAATGGAGCATGCGAACAGTTTGTGGTTGTCAAATAAAAAGGAAGGACGGTAGAGACAGAGTACAACCACCGTGCGCACAGTCAGTAAAAGAATATTATGAGTCGTATATTATCTGTGCTGGTACTCTGCGATGAAAGCAGCACTGAACAATGATTCGTTCCCTTAAGTTTCTTTGCGAATCACCACAGGTGCGCGCACGCCCAAAAGATTCAAGATGCATTTATACGCTTCTTGAAATCCATGTCACACAGGCGTTTCTAAATATTATCAGTTATCGATATGAGTTTATCTCTTCAACTTCGGTGTGATAAGCCTATGAATGCATTTACTCATCTTGCTGCCGTGGCCACACAGGCTGCACAGGCCCCACAGAGTATTGCAGACAACTAAAACAGCAACAGGTAACCTTACACCATGTCATACAAAGTGTTTTAGCAAAACCTACTTAACCCTAATATAGTACTGAAATGTTTGGTCCAGTAGAAGCGTCGATTACATTCACAGCTTTGGGAAGAAATAGCACGAGCTTTCTTTACATGGCGTCTGGAAAATGCTGCAATATAGATCGCAAACCTGAGAAATTTTCGTGATAACATCAGCGTTCGTCCTTGCAGACTGCCAGAAGATACGCAAACCTTGTTGCAACTAGTAGTAATTATAAGTTAAGCGCATGCCACTGACCGGATACTTATGATATCATGACGAACTAGAAAGAAATGTCTTGTGGCTTTATTGGGATCTTCCAGAGAGGACGCGCTTCATGTATTACACCCTAGCTTCTGCACGGCGCACAGTGATAAGGCGAAAAAGAGCTTCTGCATCATGACTGATGGAGAAATAGAGGGCAGAGTTGGACGCTAAATCTTCAAAAAGGGTTTGACTGGTTGCGTTTCCACAGCCAGCGAAACGTGGTTTATTTGCACAGTTAATAACATTTACCACGGGTTCTTACGGCCGCTCTTTCTGGAGGGAAGTTAATGCCTCAGAAGAGCGCCTTTAGGTCACCTAAAGAGTTTTTGTCCTCGGCTTCAGGGGAAATAATGATAAAAAGCACCGTTGCTGTAGTTTAAGCGGACAACTTCAACGCCAAAAAAGTATGGTACAGTCACCCCCAAATACATTCAAGGGCTTTCAGATACGCTGCATGTTACCTAATTAGGATGATTTCAAAAAATGTGTGTGATAAGTTTGTGTTAGACACCCCAATATTTGCAACCGAACACGCTTACTTCATTAAACGAGCAGTTAGCATGAATGATACCTACGTAAGTCGCACATTGCGACGCAACTGTTCGTTAACATTAAGTAAATAAAAATTCTAAAATATTCATAAGCGAGTTTTTTGGTTCCTTGGACTATTCCCTCAGTGTAAATTGCTCACATTTCTAGTGAAGAAGTTCTAATTCTATTGCGCTCTACAATCCTCAGCTAATGTTTTTGTTCCAGTTACGCTCCTTTGTATTTACATTCTTCTCAACGCCTCCGCCGCTGTCTATCGGCGACCGAACAAAAAGGACTGTGCATGACAAAAATAACTTAAGCGCGCGTAGCAGGGCGAAGTGCAGGAGTGCCGAAGCACAAGCGCCCATTGCAGTTTGGAACCCTTCGGCCTTAATGATGGCACCTGAGTTATCTTCGTGAGCCGTCCACATCTTTATGCACTACTTTACAAAAAGTTACGCATAAATCTTTATTCGAAATTATACTAAAGTACTGATTTCAGGAAGGCTGCCTAAATAATTCTGCTCTGTATAACTGACGCCTTGATGCGAAAACATCCTAATTCAAGGGGCTCATCTCTTTGTGAGTGCCGCGGTCACTTTTACAAATGCCATTTTTGTTGGGTTTCTTCTCCAGCATTAAACTGCATTTCTTTAACTATTATAGGGGTTAGAAATGTATGTAGGGGTCGAACGGAGCATTGGATTAATGTTTTCTGGCCGAACAGACCCAACTCACGATTATCATGGCCAGTGGTATTCCTATTCACGAAGCGCTGTTGTATGGTGTGTATAGGGATATTACAGCAAGGACCAGATAACACAGGAACAGCTAAAGTGACATGGAGCCTAACCTGACAAACATAAACGACTTATGGGATGAATAAATAGTAGCATGGAAATGTAGTTCCACTAATAAAGCCTATGTTCAACTAGAGCTTTGATCCAGCTAAGTAAACTAAATGGAGCATTTTGCTTTGAACTAGTTCGAAGAATGGCACGGTTTGAACATGAAATAGCGCACGAAACTTCGTACAGGAAAGTGGAGGTAATACACCTAAACGGCGATGAATATATAAGATAAACTGGTGAACAACATTACGTCGACGTTGGACGGCTGCTATATGTGTAGTGTTCTACATATGAAAGCTCTTAGTTGCAGTTCTCTTAAATCTTGGGCTAAGTACAACAGAAGCAGAACGAACCGTGAGAGTATAGAAATAAGTTGACTAAATAAAAACCTAAGGTCAGCTCTCCATCGGAATGGCGCTCAGCGCAAGAAAACCTGTCAATGGACACAGACGGCTACTGAAGGGTTCATCATGCTGGCTCCGCTTTAAGTCACTAGAAACGTGCGTCCAGAGTGAATATTTAACGCACAGAACGCTGTACACTCTAACAATGCCGCTAGCAAGCTCACAGGTCAAGAGTGACATATGCCTGGCTACGAACGGCACAGTGAACGAAGTATCTTTGTTATGGGCGACAGGTAATGAGTGGATCACAGTGTGAGCGCGACGTAGGACTTCAGAGACAAAGTCCTAACCTCGCATGTAAACAGGCTGCACACGCAGCCGCTGTAGTCGGACATCGCCGCTGTCTCGCAAACCTTTGGAATACCGAAGAGGCGCCTTCTTTTTCAATTAATCAAGAGCGGGCCACGCGATCAATCATTTGTTTCCATGCCGGACTGCGGCATGAATTGATTTTGTTTCCTAGCCTCCAGTCCAATAAATGGACGACGTTTCGCAAAAACGTTGCCGTGGCGGACACGGTGGTCGCCTTTCATCTTTTCTTTGCCAACTCTCTCAATTCCGGTTGCCTTGCGCAGACACACATTTTCCATTTGCGGAGCACTCGAAATTCCTTGCAACTTCCTCACCTTCGCTATGGTTCGAACATTGTGACACTCAAAACAGTGAGTGGGCATAGCACGAAGCAGCACGACCAGAATCACCGGCTTTGAAAGTAATTCGTGATGATGTATTAGAAGGCGCAGATAAGCCCTACAAGATTAGCAGTTGAGACTACGTGATATCTGCAAACGTTCGAAGAAGGTTATCTTGTGGTTTTGCACTTCCTTCAGCAAAAATCGCTCGTTAACGTAGAGTATGCAAGGATCACCCATTATACACCACCAAACAGTCATACGACAACACGCACGGCCGTTTCTTCACAAGCAGGAAACCTGCGCAGTCGCCTAACTAGGACGACATCAACGTAAAACCGGTGGTCTTATGAACGCTACCTTGCAAATAGGGAGATGCACCTGTAATTTCACGCCGTGTGGTCGTTTTTCCTGCTCATACGTGTAAATTCGTCACTAAGAATTCCTGCATCCAGGTACGTTTATGTGTCATGTAAAGACACATAAACCAGAATGATTTCTCCTGTGTATTTTAGAAAAAATGGAGAAATGTATCCGCATCAAGTGCAGAAAGAGGAGAACTAAAACAGCCACAAAGAAATAAGAAATTGGCGATGGATGTCTTCAAGCTGCAAGATAAAATGAAAAAGCACAGGGATTAGTGATTGAACTGTGAGATCGTGATCAGCACCCACTGCTTTATGAACCGTCTAAAGGACTTCACCTACTGCAAATAAATTTATGTTGGACCAGCAAAGAGGTACACAGTGCTCGAATTCGCTCTGAAGTTGCAATAATAATCATGAAGTCAATTGAATTTGCTCACGAGGGTCAAAGCCAAGTGTGAGCGACAGTTGGGAAATTGCACGAATTGGTTAGGGCCCATTACGAGAGTAAGTTATTATGCCTTGTTAGAGCTATATAATGAAACATTAACTATTGGAACAGTTTGCGTATTTACTACATTCGTTTTGATGCATCACGCGGCAGATCTCACACCTTTGCTTTTGCCATAAACCGCATTGCATTCGCGAGGTGACGTCACCGGTGTTACTACGTTATAATTGCGAGTGCACGCTTAAGTCCCTTCGTATAGCTTGCTTGTGGTAACAACTTTCGTTGGCGTAGTCACGCCAAACGGAAGCTGAGCGATGGATCTCGATGCTGCTCCTCACAAAGCCCCCCAAGCAGCATCGAAGTTGTGGCGGGTTCTCTCTATTATCTGCTCTGTTAGTGATATGCGTCACGGATACTTAATAAAGAAGATGTTACAAAGTAAATGGACGCGGGAACAAAACCTACATTCATTATTCGACCAGACAACTGCGGTCAAAGCTTTATATGTCCTGAGTCATGATTGCATCCCCTTTTCTATCCCTTCTCTTTTAGTCGAGAAATGCGTAAGGGATTCACTTCCGCGCCTCTTCCTAAAGCCTGCATTTCGGTCTGCTATAGTTGACTGAACCTACATCTAACCCTATAGGCGTTCTTCCAGCCTTTATAAATGCAGTTTATTATGCACGCTGAAAACGAGTGATTGTGCTGAGTTGTATCGCAACTGGTTCGATTACTCGGTAGCCCGTGTAGTGGTCCGTTGGTCCCTTCGCAAATTGTTAATTTGCAACCCTGGTTAATTTTCGCACAGCAAAACATGGTCAGCAGAAAAAAGTCGGTGCGGCAAAACAGTTCTGAAGAGTTATTTCACAACCATCTTTCCTGCCTTCTTTGGCCGGCATAGAGTAATATTTCATTAAGGAAACTGCACTGCCCGTTTAACATGGCGCGCTCTATAGCCCTCGGGCAACACGTTATCACGCACGAACTGTGCGCAGTCATCAAATCAAAAGCGTGTGACGCATAATTGCATCGACTGCGATATGTTCCGCAGTCAACGCAATCGAGTTCATGACAATGACGGAAATAATCCACAGCAAACAAATATATAACATTGGACGCTTTCAAACTTTAAATGTACAAGTTGGTCAGTGTTTCTCTATTTAAAGGAGAGCAGTCCCGTAACAGTTACATAGCGCGTGCTTCCCAGCCTGGTTTATCTCCACTTTTTGCCATACGGGGACGCAATAGGAGGAGCACTGTAAAAGAGGGGAGAAACGCGAGTAGAAGCGGTGGTCAGCTCTGTTAATAACGGCAATGGTTGGCTCTCCTGATGACTTCATCAGGCACTTAATCGCTTCTTGTGAGCTTTGCTGGCACAAGCAAGCTCGATAAACCAAAATAGCTGATCTTAATTGAAGGGATAAAAAATATAACGGTCACCACGGCCGACGTTGATCGCGTCTTTACGTGGGTCGGGAGTGGAGAGAAGTGACGTTAGAGCCAAAGTAGTCACCTCAAAATGCACCTAGCGTTTCTTAGTACCTGAATAAACCAAAATAAACTGTCTGCCGTCACTTTCTTCTTCCTTCGCTCTGTTTACTTTCAGGTTAGTCATCAGGAAAATTGGTTACGGTGAATTTGGGGTAACCATTTAGACACGATAACAAACCGCGCATAGCTGCTACTTTGTCATTTGGCTCTAGCCTATCAGCCGAGTATTGCACTAGCGAGTGCTCTAACACCCTGTCTCTGTAAGCAATGAGGCTGATTTTCAGATGTCAGTGCAGTATTGCGCGAGTGCGGCCGCATATATTTCCTAATCGCTAGGTGAAAACTGCAACTTACAAGCTACATGCTACACTAGCAGCAGGTATTACAGTCTGTACAAGATAGACATTAGGTGAAGTAAGATTAACCGGCCAAGAAGACGCACACAGGAAAAATCGACACAGAAAGAAAGAGGAAAGAAAGATAGACATTAGGGTAAGTTGATTGCAGATTTTTCAAGATCTATTACCTTCCATACGCTAATCTGGACCCCACTGTCTAATTGCTTTGGCATACAACCCTAAAAATGTTTAAATCAAAAGTGCTTCACGAGGCGCACCTGTACGCCAAAAAGCAGCTAATGGGAAGCATATTCAGGAGAAGCCCATGCTTTCTACAAATTTTGGATCCGTTACATAAGTATGACGCATCATTTTTTTTTTTACATCTAAAGCGTGGAGAATATTGCTTTGTATCTCGGAAGAGCATCTACTGAGTTTTGTCCTGTGCAACTGTTGAAAATAGGCATTATCTATGCGGTTCCCAGCATATTTTAGATTTAGTTCATTTTCAGCAGGTAATGCGATTTCTGCAATGGAAGGAACCCCAATTTCTTAAACCTAGCTTTCACATGAACTTTTTCGGCCTAAAAAGTTGGTCTGGATGTAAAACACATCTATTTCAGTTAGCTTTTTTCATATTACCTCTTCTCTCATGAATGACGACTGGGACCCTGCTTCTCAGGCGGAAGTTTGAGAAGAGGTTAAGCAAGGCTAAGGCCGCTCTGTGTAGTTCCCGCACGAAGCGACCAGCAAGCTAAGCCGACCACATGGCTAAGCACTTCGCCTCTCATCATGTCTTCATTAAATCTTATCTGTGGTTTTTCTAGCAATAGCGGCTTTCGTTCGTGCAAGCTTTGTGTAGAGGCGTTATACAGCTTGCTGCTAACATAGAAAACAATTAGCACAACAGGATAAAAGGCCCAGAAGTATCGCCCTAGACAAACTAACGTAGCAAGGAGTGCAGAAGAGGGCAACGCGACTGGCAAACATATAAAGTGCTGCTAAGGCTTTCGTTCGTCGATTTCCTAAAATTGGCAGCCTCTGTGATAACATTCAAACACAGATCGGAGCCTTATTTTTATAAAAAGTTGAAACCAAGCATTGCAGGAAATTTACGTTAGATGAAATAAAGTACTTTCAGCTGCTCTACTTTAAAGCTCTAGTTATGTCAACTTGTACAAACAGATAGTTCACGATAGTTCCCATTTGTATGAAACTGAATCACGGAAAAATTATGAAATTATTGCTTTCATGGTTGTCTATTGCTCGCGCTAATATTAGAGGTCGGGCTGAGAGGTTAGTACATTTGTGTGGGCCAGTCGGTGAGGTATCATGCAAAGATACAGCGCAGAGGAAAAAAGGATGGCAAGGACAATAAGACACAAGGAAAACAGGACTAGCACCGACTGCCAGCTCAGTAGTGCAGTTGGTAGTCTGCGCTAGTACTCTTGCCCCTGTGTCCTGTCGTCCTTGTTTCCTTTTGCGCTGCCCCTCTCCATGATGGCGGGCTGAGAGGTTTGGCAGCTTGGCCGAGCTATGAGCTAAATGTCGCAAGGCTTGCAGTAGCTCCGTTGGGCATGAGTGTAGCGAGGTAACAATTTTGGACGAAAAATGGCGAACCTTCCTTTCCGCTGCCCGATTCCAGCTCTGGCGAATTGTCTTCTTTAAAACAGATTCAAGCATCAGACGCGGTATTACGCCCGACAAAGGAAAAAGAAAAGGTAAACCGTTGTCCATGATAGCACACGTTTTTATATTGGTACAGGTATAGGGTCAGTGCACCAAGATCCAGGCACTACTGCAACGCACACGTTTCCTTGTTCTCTTTTTCATACTGCGTCCCTTGCATCTTCGCCTGATATATCGTATCTGGTATGGGGTAGGCTAATATTTTCTGGCTTCATTTCGTATGCACCTATTTCAGAGGAAACATAAATTACTCTACGTCGAAACTGTTTCTTCAAGAACAGAAACAGAGGGCACGTAAGACTGTTTAAGTTCTGTGAAAGGGAAGGTATGAAAGCCTCATCGCGAGTTTGTATTCGAGCGACTGTCGTAAGCTAGCCTCCAAATTTACTAAAAGCTGTATATTCTAATTTCAACCAGAAATCGAATGACACAACGGAACAACGGAACATGGTACGACGGACGGTGGTCTGACAACTGTTAAATGAAAGTGAAGGAAAGGTTTAGCATGAATAGTACATACGTTACCGGTTAAAATTCCCGCAGGAAGCTAGCAAAACTACTCGACTAAGAGTTGCGTACCACGTGACACGAGAAATCAGGTGAAACCGATCGGAACGCTCCAACAGTCGCATCACATTGCCGATACAAAATTCCACTGCATGACGAATTTGGCTTCTCAGTTTGTGGTCCAAATGTCATCGTTCTTAAGCTAGCCTCCAACGTGGCTATCAGGCGAACGATAAATGGAATACAAAATGACAAACACCACCGTGAACACTGCACAAAGAACTGTTGCGCAACCATTTTGGTACGAAATCACGTTATATATTTGGTTACACTTCCTGCTGGCACTTCCTGCTGACACTTCTGTTCTGCTGACACTTCTGTCCCCACTTCCTGCATTAGACAATCAGGCTTTCGCCTTAAAAAGCATTTGGCTTAAAGTAGGAGAAGGGGCACTTGGAAGGCTTCAGACCGTTATTCTGCACTAGTTACGCACTGACACCGAAAACGGAGTGCTGACCCGTGGTGTCAAAAAGCCGAGTGGCTTTCTCGCCTGCTATTGCCATTAACATGTCTGCGTCTCCTGCGCGCGTATGTTTGTACCAAAACGAAATTAGGCGCATTCGCAACGCCAAGTAGTGCACTTATCGCCGTGCACGATTTCTCGCCAACGTTCACTGAAATCACTATGACCGTCTGCAACTGTCGCCGAGAAATACGTCTGATAGTTATAGCCGTATCGCCCACACTGCAGGCTCCGTCACTCTTTCTTCTTGTCCCCACCGCACTTTCTGCCTCTTGCATTCCTCTTTTCCTCCTAGCGGGAACTCTCTCCTTCTGTTGAGTGCAGCTCATTGTCTTTCCTGCTCCTGCTTCTCCTCAAACTCTCCGCTTTGAAGGGCCGTTAACTGTACCACATCCCTATTGAATAAGGCTTGGCAGCTACAGCGCTCCTTCAAGTCTGTCCTACAATTGATCGGCTACAGCAAGGGACTATTTAGGCACCGCATGTCGGATTTGTTAATAATCAGATGAGAAATCCCAAATTATATTTTCCGGCGATTCTTCGGACAAATGAGTGCGCGCTTTCAACCTATTATCACTTGCAAAAGCCTCTTTCACACAAAGGTGTAATAAAGCACCTCGATGTACGGCTACCTAACGACAAGACCCTCAACATGGCCGGGCTGGTCCCTCATACGCAAGCTCGAGTGACATTGGGGCCAGGCTCAAGTGGCTCCACCAGGACTCAGTAGTTTAAGCCTAGCGCGAGCAGTGAATCTACAAAATGGGGACGCAAGGGATCACTGTCATTGGGACGGTCTAAGGGACGGAGGTCTAGGTGAAGGATAGTAAGCTCGAAACTGAGACTGTATGCAGGGCCTCGAGTACGCCTTTCATGGAGCATTGTGCAAAGTTTTAGTATTGATGAAAATAAGAAATACTAGGAAGTACGAGGTCTAACGTAAGGCAGCTTCAGGCCGATCGTTTGGGCGGCGGCAATGGGTGTACGTTTTCTGCAGTCACTGAACCGGGCGCTTCAAGGGTAGTTGAGTACTAAATTACTGACAATTAAAAGTGACATACTTTTTAGATATTCGACAGAAAATTCAAAGAAGAAGTTGAGTCTTCACAAGGCTGTGTTGACTAGCGCATCCATAGGGTACTTCCGCCCCTGTTAGAAGTGGTAGAGTACGGTGATTTGGACTTATATGGTCTCTGAGAATGCAATACTAAACTTTTGTGCCCAAACCGCACAGGGTGCGAATACGCATCTTCGTACGGCAGAAAAACCAAATTTAAGGACCTTTAAAAAAAAAAAGCACACAAATTGCAGAGACTCAAAAACTGTTATCAAAATGCCCTTATGTCGTAGTTTCGAAACTTGTAACTGGCTTTCTGTAACAGTAAATTGTAGGCATATTTCTTAGTCCCCGGCGCTGCCGTACGAAACTTACTATTGAGCTTTTTTTCTTATAACGAGGATTTCTCACTGCTGAATCACTTCTTCAAGCCCGTCCTACAATTGGTCGGCTAACGCCAAGTAACTACATTAGGCACCGCATGTCTGAATTGTCAACAATCAGAAGAGAAATCCCGTAGAGAAAAAAGCGACGACTGCATAGAATGCAAAAACGAACTATCTGTGCTTCAAAGCCAACTCACGTACGTAGCGAACATTTTACTTTTTTTACAGCGCTACAATCAATCACCATTATGTTGGACCCAGTTAAATGATCAGACACTAGCCTACTAATCGCGATAATTGGACAGATTTAACGGTGCACGGTTCTCTAGTTTCTACAAAGGCCCATACGGTTAATCATCACTTTTTAGGCCGGTTAGCAACAGCAAAGCTTTCGTAGTAGATTAACACAACGCTACAACTCGAAACAAATATATATTCTGCCTGTCATCTCTTTCTTGGTTAAATTTTGTTTGTGCATGAGTACATGCCTTAACTTCAGAAAAGCAGTAGTTGTTGCCTAGGTGCTGGCGCCACGCCATCTGGTGACATGTACGCGAATGATCGGTGACGAAGAAGCCAACCAACGATGGTCAGCGGGAAGGTAAAATAACCTACGAACAGAAAATGCAGGTGTATAAAAACAACAAGAAAGTTCGAAGTATTTAGGTAGCGAGAGTGAAATCATAAATAGACTGCACTACGAAAAGCATTCGATGGAAGAGGGTACGGGGCGGAGTGTGTGTGTGGGGGAGGGGGGGGGGGGGGGTAACAGTTTTAAGAGCGGAGCTCTTTACACCGGCTGCTCAGTGCCAAAAACAAAATAGTGAGGGGTTTCGTGAAGAAAAGATACCGCAGTTGCAGCCAACAATCCAGAGTAAAGATTCATTACTGCGCAATTATATCATAGCACTAATTATACAAAGATGAATTGGCATTCAGTTTCGAATCATTCGTTGGTTCGTTTCGCGCTATTCTGGCTGCTGTCGTATTGAGGGTAGGATGTTTGAAAGCGCACTCTAACAGCAGAAAAAAAAACATTTTGACGGGTACAGAACTTGAATTGAAGTGCCCTAAAAGTGGCAACCTATTTACATCCCCCAGCACTGGGGCCTGATAGTGTGAAATCAGCCTCATGTGTGGAGATTGATCTGAAGGTGCTTCCAGACAACCCAGCATTGTTCTAGACTCCGTTAATTCCCCGTGATTTGATAATCGCTTCTGGTGGAATAAAATGCTTTGGGCGCCTTTTTTTTGTGTGTACAAATGCCAAACATGTGACATATACAGCGTTCCGTGGCCGAGCTGCAGCCTCGTTTTCAAATTGTTTATTTATTGTAACTTATCTGTCTCGATAATATCAAAAAGCATTTACCTTACCAGAAAATAAGATATTCAACTATTCTTAACTTCCTACTTCAATATTTTAAGAAACGTTTAGAAGTGTGCTACACTGATAGAACTCCAGAGCAATTCTGTTACGACTATAATGTATAAGCGATGATAACTAGCTTTGAACAAATGGTTTATATTTAACGTTTATCTTGCAATCGGCCGTGCGATTATGTGGTTCATTATGCTCGTGGCTATTCTGTCGCGACGCAGTCAGCGAAAGTTTCCTGCTCTTTGTTTTGGTTGTAAAGGAAGACAGGACAAAATCCAGTAATGTGATTGAAGTTCGCGCAGCCATTCGCTCAGTCACCTTGCCTTCCCTGCTGACACTAGACGACGGGTGCACGGCTATGCGCGTAGAGGTTTCCAGTAGCTAATTTCTTTTCCAGCAACAGAAGTGTACTAGTCCAACATGTATTAAGCACCTGGGGCCGGACTTACAAAGCTGCCCCTCGCGATGGGAAACACTGGCGCGCATATCGCTTCTGCCCACTTTCCTGACCGCCAGTTCTAGCAGCCGAGAATAGGTGCCACCATACATGAGCGCAGGTAACGTCGCTATAATTATTATCCTCCATATTTTCCTTGAGAGTCGCAATAAGTAATTCTGTAGGTTTCACGGCACTAGAAACGAAACCTAGCTGTATTTTTGTTTTCATTGCATTCTTGCGGTATTATGAAGGCGAAAGTTTTCAATCTTTTATTTTTTCAGGAAAAGAGGGTTTCCAGACTATTATTTCGTAATAAAAGTTGCATAATCAGGCAACTTAGTCTGCAAAATCTGAATATAACGTGACCAATATGTAACATATTTGCAGTGCATACAAAAGGGGCATGTATTGTGGCATCATACGGACAAACAAGCTGGACATTGTTTCAGTGAGGGCTAATATGGCGAGCAGCATTCAGGCATGTTGAGAAAAGCACGCGAGGAACTGGTAAAGTGGTGCGGAAAGAGTAGTCGTGGTGATGGGACAGTGCAAGAGCACCAGGCTTGTCCAGACGGGCGTTATTCCCGAGAAAAGATGACTAGCAGGTGCCCACGGACGGAAACACGACGGTACAAATATGGAGGCAAGCTCGCAAATATAATCTCAACTCTTCCTTGCCCCAAGTGCCTGTTGGGTGCACAGCAGCGCATATGACGCCGGTTGCAATTTCGCTATTCACAACTTGGTCCAATAGTGGAAGCAATACGCGTCCGTGCAAGACTCTTCTTTACTAACCGGTGTAGCTCACATACCTCTCCGAGCAGAAAGCACTGAAATGGGAAGCCATTTTGGCTCGAAAGTCGAACGAACTATTGAATACGTCTGAGTTGATGGCAATCAAATCTAGAAACATACACTGCAGGCATTTAATACACAGTAAAGTTCTGATTTTGGAACGCCAAGGAGAGAAAAAAAAGAGAGCGGCTTACGACAAAAGAGCGTGTCACAGTGTGCCACAATAGCACAGTTTCAATCTGCCTTTTACAGACGGTACAGAAGCAACCGACTTGCAAAACGAGCGAAGGAAAGGAAACGTCTCCGCAGACTCTCATTAAGTTTCATAATGAGGTCCGTGAACATACGACTGCAACTGGTTAAAGGCGATTTCAAATTTACGCGGCCAATTTTGAAAAGACCCATTCTTCCACCCTTTCTTATTGCGCGCGATCCTTACCTCCTTGCGCATCGAAGGACGATTAGGGAGTAGAAAAAGGGAGAAATGGAGAAGAGATATTTGTAATGTGGACCATTACGCATAACGATGACAACGACAGGTGATTAAGTGAAAACAATGAAGGCCAGCTCCACCTGTGCGCTGCAAACATTGTTGCAGAAAGTGCTTTCTTCAGGTACCATGTACGCGGCGTCAGCAGGTGCAGGAAATGGGATTGTGTTCCGGCTGCACGCTGCTAAGCTGTGGAGCCCTCAGAGCCTGACCCCTCCTCCTCCTCCTCCTCTTGACACTTTAATCTCACGACGATCCGGTCTTCAAGCAGCGCCATCTCTGAAGAAGCAAAAATGTATCTCCTTGCTTCCTCGTTTAAAGTAGCAACGCGAGATGATATTCCCAGTGGAAAGTCTCTGTGCAAAGTACTACCGCAGGGGCGTGTATGCGGATGCAGGGAAGATTTTACACGTGCTTCGGCTACTTTCGGTCCGTGCCGGCGACTAAAGATCGCCAAAGAGAGAGGGACGCCCGATTGTGTAGCCTGAGGCACAAAAACACAGGCTCGAGCTCTGCACTTCGTGGCCAGAGAGGTTGCTGCTAGCTTCTGCCCTAATGTTTCCTCATCGAACGTGTTTCGCGCCCTCAAAACAAGCCTGTTGCGTTCTGTGCTTCTTTGGCGATTCTATTCCTTAATTAGTTTCTCTCCCGTCTTGTCTCGACTCATTCGAGAAGCGTGCATCCGCGATCACTCCAAGACGTTTCTTTCTTGCAAGCCGGAACTAGGTCGCTCGAATGATGCACTGCGTGACGCAGTATCGGGGCCCTAATGTACTACCCATCTTGGTGAGTGTGTAGTTCACAATTAGGGCATTAGTCAGCTGAATTGAACTTCTTGCAGACGTCTATCATTTACAGCTCTCGTTTGAAGTGACATGTACGGTGTCCGTAAAGTAGTTGAAGCTAACGCGTTTTGAAACTTCCACCAAGGCTTGACTGCATCAACCGCAAAAAGTATAAGCAGCAGCGATTCTTTACAACAGTTCAGGCTGTTCCAAATGTCTCTGTGCAGAATAATGCGCTCTTTATCGTTTATTTCCTAGGCTAGCATAAAGTTTTAATAGAAATGTCAGAGACCAAATTCAGAGACATTCGTTGAGAGGTTCGGCCATGATATTAGTGCTCCGAGCATAGATCTCGTTCCAAGCTTCCACGCAACACTTGCTCATCGAATGCTTTGTTGCTGCCTCTTTCCGCATAAAAACGACATTGGATGTCTGCCACATAAGCACCAACGATCACCAAATCAGAATGAGATTTCATTATAGCACAGCCTATAAATAACTGCGCTAGGAACTGCACTTTTGAATGCTAGCAGTGCCTGTCGCTGCCTGGTTTGAACAAAAGAGTGCGTCCCTTGCGCTGTTCAGATAGCAGTGCAGTGTGATTAAGTTAGATACCGTAGCCTCCAGGAAAAAAACACTGCAAAGTCTCCGCAAACTCATGGCCGACTGCGGCTATCGAACTGGAGAAAGGCTGAAGCAGAACATACAATATCTACGTTTAAAGTGCTACCTTATTCGTAACGGGCTCATAAACTCTAAGAGTATACTTAAGAAGCGCACAAAGAATCAAAACGAAGAAGGGAAACAAAACTTCGTAACTTAGTTTACGCAAGTAGCTTCAAACACTATTTAACAGAGGCCCGATACTGCATTATTTAAGGCACGTTCCAATCATACTTTCCGAGCGAAATTGTGCAAAAGACCGCTAAAAAAAATTATTCGACAAGCAAATCACAAAGTAGCACCGCATAACATCTGCCAGGCTCACTACACCTCGAAATGTCGCATGGCCCTCCATATTGCACGGCCGTTGGTAAAACGTCTCGAAGGACTAGTGCAGTAACTGTGCTCGTTTTCTTCGGACCAGCAGGTATGACATCTGAGAGTCCCTGCGTATAATTAGATCACCGCGGCCGCGGCGCAAGAACTTTCTTACCCTCACGTCAGTGTCAGCACTAGGTTAGACGAGTGGCCTTGGCTAGATAGGAGGTCAGCAGCCCACAAGACCATCGACTCATCAAGAAGAAATTCCGTACAATGAATTAAAATTATTTCCGCAAATGAGGCGAAAGTAACTGGGTTGCTTATCTAACACTTGTGAAACGCCCAGCAGGCGCATAGAATCATATGCGTTCCTACGCTTACCCATCTCAAATAATTCTGACCTTGTGCGGTGCCCTCAGTTGTCAGCTTCCAGTCATTATGCACAATAATTCGGCGCCAGCACCATTGCTAGAATCGTGGAGGTGACGGAAAAGTTAACGTCATATAGTTATTGAAAATACGCTGATTACAGTGTCGTGCGTCTTGAGACGGTGCGATGGAATAAATAGAAGAGGATCTAACGAGCGAGTTACAGCCTACGACGTATCGGTAATTTCAGGCTCAGCGGGTCGCCACAGGCACTAGCGCAGATGTTTTTGAAGCGAAGCTGAAAGCTACAATAATAACGATGGTGATTTTATTTTATTTATTCCAATTACGCATCTCCGTCGTTATGTTCTGAAAAGAGTGAGAAATGTAAAAAGACAGCCTAATATTAAAGCTCATAGTTTCCACTTTGGGCGTGGGCTATCTCAACGCTGCTCATATTTTAGAAACGACAGTGTTCATTGCTTCTTTTCTGGTGTCGCTCAACAAAAATCACTATATTGTGATAGTGAAGATATCTGATACATATGCAATAGGAGGATATTTAGGTAGGGGGAGGATCACAGACGGACTTCTCCCGCAACAGTGCAAACGCTTAACATGTCTTAATCACTGCCATATTTTGGTCCATTGCGGAAACCAAGCCGTGTGTGTTATGATCCATGGCCAGCCAACGGATCCACGCAAACAAGCATCCCTTCAGTTCACTGCTGGCCTTAGGTTAGTAAGGCGACGAGGAACACTAGCAAGATTTCGACATTTTCGCTTTCAACGATGTGCAATTAGCAACTTGAAAAATGTTTCACAATTTCTAGGTCCTAGGCTTTTTCGGGGATACCCAAATTTTGTGAAACCCCTTGTTCGCACAGTTGGCGTGAGTGCTCCTTTGAACGAATTCCGCTGCAGTTGTTAGGAACAGACCGCTGCTGGCGCGAGATTGCGTGCGCAGGCGGGGTATTATTGCACGATACAGATCCAGCGTAATTATGGTAACGTTCGAGGAAACAAAGAAGAAACAATAAGCCTTTACAGACCGAATAAGCCATTCCAAGATAAATTAGACCGATGAGCTGAAGATTTGTGACTCAACGTTATACTGGAAGACACAGCCTGCCCACCTCGACGAGAACCATTCTGACCTACAACGCCGTGGTAGTGTGTCTATGAAGCGTGCAACCAATATATCGTACCTTCCTTCTAGTGCAATCTGGCGGCCAACGAGCGACGTCTGTGCCTATGGAGTTGTGTAGTCTTTCTGAAGTGCTCTCAGCGCTAGGACAATGTCAGTGCAGGATTCCATGCCATCGTGTTGCCTTGGCACTACTCAGCTTCATTTCGGCGGCGGACTTCGCGTGTTACGACACGCATGCGCAGATGCGCCCAAGAACACTGAGCTATTTTTTTCCTCTCTCTCAAAACAAAGGAACAGATGCTATGGAACTACCAATGAATCTGCCACATAAGGATTTTAAAGGTGGCATGGCGGTTCCATTTCAATCAAGCTTTACAAAAATAGCCAGTTCAAAACAGCTTAAGGTAGATGGCAAGAAAGCTTAGATGAAACAAATTGTTAAACAAGACACTTGTACAATGTGTATGGCTCCCGCCGTTCGTCCAGATTCCAACTTGCAGCATGCGGGGTCAGTCAACAGCACGCGCTTTGCCCAAGATACTAAAGTTAGGCGTAACACTGAGCCCTGGCAAAATCACTCCGTACTCTTCGTAAATTCATGGCGGAGCCAGTGATAAAGACACATGCCAGCAGCGAATAGGCACCACGCATAATGCCACACGATCGGCATACGCAGAACCATTGCTCTGCCTGCTTCGGCGGGGGGCTAAAGAAATATATGTGTATTCATATCTGGAAAACTATATACACGACGTGGGCTCATTGATACCACAAATAACAAACATACTGACCAAAAGGAGGGCGACTAGGTGTGGCACAAGCTTTTAAAATAAGGTGTCGGACTTCAAAGAATAATGCCTGAAATAAGACCTTCTGAAAGCGGCAACCAGTATCAATGTAGGCGTTTCTTTCTTCTAGCTGGACCCCAGCTTGTTCATAACCGAAATAAAAAATATGCGAATCACAACATAAACGCAACATTTCTCTGAAGAAGATCCCCGCGCTATGAGAATTGATGGTACATCAGAATAACCTTGTTTGCAAAACATCCTGCCCGCTGTTGAGTGCTAGCTCGGGGTCATATTTAAATTCGCACGGGACATTATTTTTAAAGTTCGGTAAACTGGTAAAATGCTTCAAATCAGGCATTTTGTCAAAGTGTGGTATTGCATTTTCATGATCCTGGCACTTCAAGAGCATCATTAACCACACTCCAGGAGGCACAGTGTCGAGTGAGGGGAGATGCTGAGCACACCGCTGGAGCTCATGGGTACATAGTGAAAGCACAATTAAAACCTGAGCACCGGCATGGTAAGTAATAAGAGAGTTGCACGAAAAACTGGAAAAAATGAAGCGCTGCCGATTCTTTTCGTTGTTCATCCTTTTGGTCTTTACCTATTCACATCAGGCGCTCGTGACATTAGGGCTTGCATTAGAAAGCGTCTTACCAGACCCACTCTGAAATTCAGGCTGCGATTGACCTACAGCGAAAGAATCACCAGAGAAAAGAACGCGTACATTATACGGCCTCAATGTATACCAATGTCTCCGTTAAACGAATTCAACTCAGCGATAAACGACAACCTAATTTTTAAGCCTGTTTTATAAATGGCGGAAATATTTCGGTTTCAGACATACTGAATAGGCACTGAACATAATACAGAGGAACGGAAAACAGCAGTTAGAAAAACAAATAGGTCGTCCTTATCACAAACACACATCTCTATAATTGAATATCTGTGCATTAGCTTTCGGCATTGACAAGCACCATCATCACAAACCATTCAGGCTATCGGAATGTTTGGCTGTGTGTAGTTCCGTGTAGCGCACCAACAAGGCTGCAACTACAGTGAGCATTGCTTCTGTGTTCTTGCGCGATTCGACGGTCCAGTCTTGACCACCATGATAAGAGCATCATTACGCGCGCAAGTAGCGCGTAAACATTCAGGACAATGAGGTGCAAAACAAAAAGTGCTGCTTGCACTAATGAATTACCGAGGACACACCTCGCTATATTCTAAATGTAAACTTTGAGAAATAGTATCCATAAATTTTACATAACAGCTGATTTCATCTAAACAGAACTCTTGAACGCTGATCATACTTTTTAGGAATCTATTGCAAGCTCTTTGTTTCCTATAGTGCACCTGAAAGTTGCGACATCTTCGCAGAAAATCAGGCTAGTTCCACGGAACAATCAGAATTGGCAAAGAAAGACATTGGGAATCACAATGCAATCTGCCCCGGACACGTCAGACTGGCGTCGCGGTCGAACAAGTGAAGGTGCTCATCTTAAATATCGCGTTGTCACGGGCCTCCCGTAAATCGCGTCTCAGGCAACAACGTGCGCTAGGATGCGTGCAGGGCTCGGTCGCCGGGTGGCGCGAGCGCCGACTTCCGATGGCGAAGATGGCCGCCGGGAGGCGACGTCCCGCGTCCCGGCCCGCAGATCAGGCGGAGGACACGTTGTGTAGCGTGGGCCTGAGGAGGGCGGCCGTCTCAGTCACAGACACGGTGACCACGCTCACGTCTTCCTCCTCGGCTCCGCTCGGCTCGTCGTCGCTGGCCGCCGCGCTCTCCGATGTGCTAGCCACCGACGAAGAGGCCGCCGCAGGTGGAGGCCGGGACTCCATCGCAGACCTCTGCTGATTGCGGCGCCGTAGCCGCGCGCCCAGGTCGGAGTTGCCGCGTTGCATGACGGTGGGCCGCTCGAACGTCTTCGTTACGGGCGTGTTCGGCTCGCTGCACTGCTTATCGACGAGCGCGGGCCGCGCCACCGCCTGCACACTCGCCGGCTGGGCAGGTTGAGTTGGCGGTGGCGGAGGCGGCGGCGAGGGCGCCATCGACGGCGCTGCCGACGGTGGCGGCGGTGGCGGCGGCTGGTGACGCAGGCTGAGCCCCGGTGGAGGCACCGCGGGCACCGCGAACAGTCGGGCCCGGTCCTCCACGTACATCTCCATCAGCTGGTCCAGCTTTGACTCGATGTCCTCCACCTGCAGGCCCATAATAGGGATCAGTGCTTGTGACTCGAGACTCCATGATGGGTGCTGGGACGAACGCGCTGATCTTTCTACGCGCATGCCTTTCCCGAAAGTAGACGCCCTGAACATGCTAGTGCTCGAATGGGTATTATGTATGTAAACAAGAGACAAGAAAGAAAACAGGACGAAGCTTTCCTGCATATTGCAAATTAGATTCTGCAAAAAGGTTAGTCTACCGGAGCACTACATAGAAGTGGGTAGATGGAAGTGGGATGGACAAGTGGCCGACGTTTGTCGCCGGTGCCATCGTTGCACACCTTGGTTCCGCGAAACAAGGCTTTTGGTTTGGACTGGTTTGGTTTGGTTTGTGGGGTTTAGCGTTCCAAAGCGACTCAGGCTATAAGGGTTACTTTAGTAGAGGGTTTCGAAAATTATCCCACCTGGGCTTCTACAACGGCCACTGAGGCCGCATAACATATGGACGTCTTACTTTTCGCCTCCTTCCAAAGCGGCCCCCGCTGCCGGGATTCGATCCCACATTCTTGGACACAACAGTCGAGCGCCCTATCCACGGTATCACCGCAGCGGGTTAGAAGACTTTTGAAAAGAGTTCGCTTCTTAGCCTAGCAGAGAACTGTATAAAGCTTACTACACAAAGACAGAATTTGGCTCATGCATCAACAAAGCCTCGGTCTCTTGAATCGACGCAATGTTCTCTTAATTCGATAGACATCTGATCCACACACGCCAACATGCCAATGTTATGTTCATGCTTCATCCTGTCTGTTTTCTTCCTTGCGCGCGGTTGCAGTATATATTCAAATACTAACCGTCAACTAGCCTGCCTTCCCCTGTTACATCCGAAAGTGCTAGCTGATCCCCACACGACTTTCTGGCCCAAAAAAGCAGCACTTCCACCATGTGTGGGCCCCATTTTCTCACCCGGAAGGTCCTGCTTAAACAGAGTTTAATCTCGTCGATTCCATGCATCAGTCACGGAGTTGCCATGAGGTTAACATAATCTATGTATCCACTCAGTCAGAAGTAAACACTGTACAGTGAAGTTTGTGCATTGAAAATGAAGCAGGCCAGTTATAGCCCCATTTACACCCTTAAAGAAATGACCGATGGAGGAATGTCGTTTTCTTTTAATTTAAAGACCTGATGCTTACGGTGGCTTTAAGGCTGCAGAGCACGGCAGAGGGCCAACCCAGTAGGTTAACCAATTCTAGCAAATACGGTGCGCATACACTGTTATGTTACGGCATTCTTTATTCCGAAAAACCCTGCATTTTTGTTTCTAGAGAATGCTAAGCATAAGTCGAGCGAACACAAACCACTCTTAGGGTTAAACTACATGGAACACATACGCTCCAAAACATAACTTTAAAAAGTCGCGGTGTTTCAGGCTGCAGAGAACCCTCCGCGACAAGTGAATAACAAGTCTTCGGTTCTCCCCAGCAGCAAATAACGGTTTCTTTTCCTACTTGCTCATTACACTTATTTCATCAAGTTAAAGATTGTTCTTACAAATTTCCCGCTTTCATTATCCTCATGCTTAAAAGAAACATTAGTTTATGCTTCCAACACTGCGGGGACTTCTAGTCGCCGGTACATAACTTTACAGTCTTATTAAGTGGCAGCACTTCGCTTAACCACGGTGTACACTTGACCTTTGCAGCTTTGCTGCTGCGGCGCATGGTACCCATCGAGTAAGAGCAGGTCACGCGAGCAATGACAGGTGCGGCTTATTCTTCAGGGCCCTCTTGTAATATGGCACCTTGCTACTCAAAAAGATCTAAACTGCGAGTGATAGCATCATTCGGCTTTTGGTGTTTAGTTTATCGTCTCAAAGGGTCTAATGCTAAAGAGGATTGCAGTACAGGAGGGCTCCGATAATCTCGACTACCCGGGGTACATGCACTGACATCGAACCGCACATGGACGCCCTACTTTTCACCTCCATCGAAAAGCGGATGCATCGGTCGGGATTTGTTCACACTTCCTTGCGTTCAGCAGTCGAGTGCCGTAACGACCCAGTCAGCGGCGAGGCGATGAGCAAAATATAGAAACCACTCAAGCGTATGACGGAACAGTGTTAACAGCGCCCGTCTGCCGGCTTCCCTTGTGGAACTTAGATCGCGTATACATAACTGCCATCTGATAATCGCTAGTCTGGTTTGTGCCTCTGTTATCCCACGCTTGCCACCCAGCTCGCTAATGAACTAAATGTGTTAATTACCGTTTTAGTTCTCATTCTAGGGAGCATGTTTTATTTGCGGAATTAAAGCTCGTCCTCCTAATAGTATAGAGAAGAAATAAATTACTTAAACACGGCAGCGCACGTTACAAGACCTACCGATGTCAGTCTGATTGGCGGCTTCACATTGCAACACTGCGAAAATTGAGTTCGGCGCAGATCACACGGCCAATTCTGAAAAACTTTTATTAGGGAGTAACGTCACATTTTGTTACACCATCTCACTCAATTCGCATAAAAAATCGCATACATGCCCCATATAATTGCATAAGATCTCATAATTTCTTGTTCATTACCATAAATTATGGGATAAACACCATATGAGAGTCTATGCGATTTGATGAGATTGTGTGAGGTTATTGCCCCGTAGAACTTTTAGTTTTGTCAGTAGGCCGACTTGCTAGCAAAATGAATGCTCGCATTGGGTACCGAGCGAAACTTACAGTGAAAAGTATCGCGCCCGTCTAGCTCACTGGTAATGCTAGCGGAGTGAGGAAAGCTCTCAGAGGAGATATCTACATCCCACGCGTTACGGTGTGAAACCGCCTATAAGGTTGGCACTTCTGGGCCTTGTAACCAGCACTAGAATGTTTTAAGACAATATTTTTTTCTCACCTATGCTATTTGGAAGAGACTTTCAATTATGCAAATACAACGTACACCCTAAAATGAAAATAAAAAAAATAATAACATAATTACTCAATTAGCGAAACAATTGAAGCAGCCTTCCCCTTATCTGATGTCCACCGCAGCCCTAAATAAAGCCGCAGGACTAAAATGAATTCAAAGCCAGTTATCTGTGTCTTAAAATTTTGGACCTTCTAAAAAAAGCACCTGGCATGTAAAGCTGCACTTCGACCAAACCGTATAAACCTGCCTGCGTGGTCTAGGTGCGTGGATGGGATCCAAGAGCTCTGGAGAAATGCATTCCAATCTCCCTTCCCTACACAAGGGGGAATTCGAATTCGGTAGCGCCTGACACAATGACCTTGTCATGAATTGCCGTGACGCCGCACAACCCAACGCCTATTTCACGTCCCTATCAATTGCCAACTAGCACTTGGGGAAGGCACAGCTGTGGTTGTTCGCCCGCTGCGCCAACGCTGCATTTTAAAATAAGGCTATCGTGCTAAAACAGGTACTTTCACAGTCTCGTTAGAAATGCTGCGGCTGCTTTCAACCTCGGTGATCGACACTTAAGGAGTTGGGAATAAATATTTGAGGTGCGGACGGGTGGCACCGTCTTCTTTAAGCTTCTCTCGTCGTCGTTGCCTTACATCTCTTCACCAGTCGGAGATCACTTCATCAATATTCCATCTAAGGAATAAAAAAAAAATTAAAGGGTCTCTTGGAGGTCTCCTAACAGGAGAATGATGAAAGCCTACCCTTCCTATCCTATAATTCGCCTCCCATCGTTATCCTCTTGTCGGCATTCGTTGCAGTGCTACATATAATTATAATTGGTTTACACGAAAGGAAAGGCGCAGTATCACACTTTCTCCGGCAAGTGTCAGTTTGGACGGTATTCCATCGCTCCTGTTGCGTGGCGTTCCTTGGCGCAAGTTGTTGTAGTGGTTATTTTATTTATATACAAAAGAAAGGAAGAGATGTTTGGCAGCCCCGGAATCTGCTATCTGATATTTGAAGCATCTGAACTGGGGCGGCGGAAATAAAGGGATAGCAAGTTCAAGTGTGGCATTGCAGATGGCAGGGACGCATCGCGCCTCGGCCAATCAGAACGCCGCGAAAGCGGGACATACTTAGTCGACGACAGCATGAGCCTAAAAGACTTTCGCTTAATTAATTGGGGAACATTGAAGCCCGCCTTTAGGGGCACGACGTGACTGATTTATCAGTGCCTCTATGGATCCCTTTTTTTTGGACATTTTTGCAACTCGCGTGATCGCTAATCTGTTATCCGTGACTTTGTAATATCTCACATAATCTTTAGCATAGAGGCGTAAGCTGCCATTATACATACCAGGCCATCCTAAATAAAAATAAAACCACACTTAACCAAAGCATACGCACGTCTCTGCGTGAACACAGCGGAAGCGCGTTTGACTTCTGGAGGATTGAATTCTCCTCGCACTCACATCTTAAAGCAAAAAGTTGAGTTGAAAACCTGCTGAATCGATTATGTAATGCAGCCGCGTGCCTCCGCGCAACCCTTCAAGCAATCAATGCCCGTCCATACCACCTGCCAACTGCCACCTGCCAAAGCCTTGGCCGTAAATTTTCGCTCATAACGCGAACGCTAACTAGGCTGGCGCCGTATTTCTGGTGAACAGTGTTTTTTTTTTTTTTTGCGATTTAGTGTTAAAGTTGTGCTCCGACAAAGACATGCACTATAGCAAAAAAAAAAAAAAAGGAAAAAAGACCGCACAGTTCGCAACGCACGTGATCATTGCGTTAACCCATAAACTTCAGGCAACAACATCGCTCAAGTTGTTGAACAACAGTGCGAAGTGCCTGCGTCTATGCAGTATGTGCACTTTGGAGCCTTGCAAAAGACATAAACGAGCACAGGCGCGAGCAGACCATGATCGCTGTAGAAAGGAGAGAAGCTGCTCCGATATGATCTCGTAGCATTTTGAACGCTTGGGCAGACAGCAGTTCGTGTAACCTTAGCTTAGGCGTATAACCAGTAAGCTACCAACAACGTGCAGACACCCAAAGTAATACTTACCGCCCTTTCGACTTTGACAATCCTAGATGCGAGACTAATCTTCGATTCGTAAACATCCTTCGCTTTGGAGCCAACTTTTCCGAGTATTTGGTCCAGTCTGTAGGTAAAGAAGGAAAATAAACCCACGGTACTCTTGCCAAGTCTCACAAAGCTAAAGCACACGGGAGTGGGCGCCAAGCACGATAAACTGTTTTGATAACTGCTTGGCGAGTAAATACCAGGAGCAATAAATAACGAGGAGTTCGCGCAATCACACTTTATTTCTCTCGTATTCTTTGTCATCTCAGTTAGCTCACAGAAGAAGCTATTGCACTCAACCGCGCCGACGCTCACCTTTCCACCTACCGCATTACCTATTGCACCACCATGGTCTCTTGGCCTCTTCTGACGACAATAGCTAACTCCACACAAAAGAAGAGACCTGCTGGTCCTGTCATGGCATTTAAACCTCTCTTCGCGGCTCTCCCTTCTCCATTCCCCGTTCCCACCGCACCATGTCTCGGCAGAAGTGGCGCTCCGTTCCGGAACTTTCATGCAGAAACACCATTCTTCAAAGATCGGTTGTGTTGTTTTTATCGCAACATTAAAATTATTTCACTTTCGCGAATCAAAAAAACCTGTTATTTGAGCAAAAGTTGTGATTTGCGCAGCTAGTATGCATAATCTTAGTGCAGCTGCCGGTGGTGAATGCGGCGCATTCCTGAAATATATCTAATTTCGGCGACATCAGTGCATCCATTCCTGCTAACTTTTTTCTTCTAGCACTTCATATTTACTCCTCAAGTGTTACAGCTTAGTCGCCTTAAGTCGCTAGCAAAATAAATTCTCGGTATGTGATATCTCGTAAAAGCATAGTCCGTATAGCACGGTGCTCGATATTGTAACTTGTTCGAACTATATGGAGAGTGTTTGTACGATTCATTACATGGGAGAAATTCATTATTAGCATCTTTGGAAAGCAGCACTGCAGTTAAGGAAGAAAGCTGTATGGCTTACACAGGATCTTCGTAGTGCAAGAAAACTTTGTTCGAGTCCGAGGATCGAACCCAGGACCACCATCCTAGTGGTTCTACCAAGTGACTTAACCACGGCTGCTAAGAAGCCCTTGTTTGCTAACTTGGCAGGGAGAAGTCGAACCGAGCAATATGAAGGGGAAGGAAGATTGTCTTACGCGTTTATGGAGACCTTCAAAGGAGATGTTAGGTTGTAAATAACAAATTATGGCGGTATCTACAAAGGAGAGCTGTGAAGCTTCCACAGAAACTTTGCTGTCGCCAATTCTGTCGTTCGCCAGAATTTCAAATCAGGTCTACAGTTAAAAGAAGGTGTTCATATAGCTTGGTTTTCGTGCACGTTATTGCATAATCTCTGATCTATTTCAAAACTTAGTCCACAGAGGAGACGTCCTCTGAACACCTTACACCAACATCGCTCACGCTTTGAGCTGTTCACGCCATACACCTTTCCCCTTTATCCAAAAAGAGGAAGTGCACTGTGAAGCTACTGAGCTGCTGCTGAGATCTTTGGCGCCGAGAGTGCCAAGTGACATACCGCTGAAAAAAAAACAACACAAAAAATGACTGGTTTAATCCTGATATATACTGGCACACATATCGCCCTCCCTTGTTGCTGATAGGGACAATAGTGCTGTGACAGCTGCTCCCTAAGCTTATTTTCAGGCTACTCCTGACATGCGTGTCCATTTTCCGGACGCAAGTTCGCTGCATATTCCAAGTAAAAGTTTCAAATATGCTTATCTGATTGTGAGATGCGGTGTGCCTTGGTTGTTAATAATTTCCGGCACTATATAAACTGACAATCCTAATAAGCAACATAGCTGTATGTGCTACGAAATATCTCGGATTGTAGTAAAAGTAATTAAGGATCATAGAAATGAAACATCAAGTTAGTTGCACTATAGCATGATGGTCGTACATTACCTGAATTGGATATTCTTAGTTCGTCCAAGGAGATCAACGTGACCCGCTGAGTATTGTTCGATGACGTCTTTCACATCATAAGGCTTCAGGGCCTCCTTAAATTTCCTCCGCGCTACAAAATATTTAATCTGAAATACAAGCAGGTAAAGAAGGGAATCAATTATGTTTGTAGAATTTTCCAAGAACCTTACTATAATAACCTCTAAACGTCCGTACGTGTAGAATGTAGCTGATCTTAAATATGAGCAATTGCTTGGGGCTCGGGTACTTAATTCATTTCGATTCTAATAAGTATCTGTAGTACCCGACGAACAAAAGAAAGCTGCACGAAAGCCAAAAGTCATTTGTGTCAGGCGGGTGTTCCTGCTATCTGTTGTAGTCTTCTGAAACACGAATATTCATGTCAGCCTGATGGGCGCGCATTGAACGTAACCGCAATTAGGGGATCACGCTTGCCCAAAGATGAGCCCGAAGATATTAGCAAAAGGGTATAATTTGGACAGTGGTTATAACTACAAGAAAGGCCCCAGCCCAAACCTAACCGGGCTTATATTAGGTAACTGTAATGAATGATGCCACTCGATACGTTTTAAGGGCTATCGACACATAACATACCTCTAAGCTAGGTTGCCGAGCCACACGTATTCACGTGTTAACCATTGAGACAAAAATGGTCACTATTACAGCCCACAATAGTGTTACCAAAGAGATCAGTTTCGAACGTCAGATTAACAGAGAGGTACCACTTCCCCTGCCATAACTGTCCGCCGTATTGTTTTCTCGCTTTTCTGCTAGGTACTACAAAAGCTGAAGCTTCTTAAATTACCTCTAAGAGTAAAACAGAGCGAACCTAAGTGCGCCACCCATCACTTGAAGCACTGGTAATTCTCAGCGCATCGCAGCTTTTTAGTGAAGCTAAGTGGCGGCATCGAGACACAGGACTTGGTTGGCTAAGCAAAAGCAGCAAGTGTTGTAAAAGAGAAACGGCATCACTCGCCTAAAATTGATGTCTCCTGAAATTATTTGTAAAAGGCCTGGGTTGGAATACACAAGCCACAAATGCACTGCAGACATACAAAGTCATCTGCCAAGACTTCTAGCTATTGAAACTATGCTAAAATTGCTAGTGTTCAGAAGATGTGACATTCTACATGGAGGGCCAGCATGGTCACAAGACTATTAACTCAAGTGGTATCACAAACTGAAGAAAGTTGATAATATCCAGCAGCCATAATATTTGTCTTCTTACCTTCCTGAGCGATCTGATGGCGTTTTTATGTTGTTTCGTGAGCACTGTAAGCCTGGGTTCTTCGGGCTCTTCGTCTGCAGTGGTACAATGAAAAGAACACTGGTCAGATGACTGTACTAAGTGGAGAAATGTCCATACATTCTATATTTTAACAAAAAAAAAAACCCCAAAACAATGTATAATTTTTATAATAACTACAAAATTTTTACAATATAGCTGCAAAAATTATTTTAAGCAATCTGTCCTCGCTAAAGTAGAACAGCTAGTATAGAAAGGCATAAACGCGATCAGTAAAGCATTGTGACCAATTAAGTTCTCATTGACAAAATGTTCTTGTATACTTTCCTGACACGGATATCATTAACTGGAAATCGAAGCGTCAACTGGAGTGACAAGAGAAATGAAAATAGTGCACGTAAAACGCTAGCATGTAATAAATGTGGGTGTCCTGTGAAGTTTAACACTAGCTCTATTGCTTGAGCTGATAGTTTGGATTTACCAGGCGACTTTATTTATCCCGCTGGCATCTGGAGGCTAGAGCGACTTTATCTTAACGGCTTCTATTTCTTGTGCAGAAATAATCTTGTCAAGGATCGTGCACGCTGTCAAAGACGGCCGCTAAGTGCCGATCGTCGACAAAAGGCCTTTAGTTCGTGCTTCATTTGTTTCATTGCTCTACCACAACCATGCCGTGAATACGTGCAAGGCTAAAGCAGACAATCTTTTGGTGTGATCCCCTAGCTGACGTACACATCAGTCAGAAAAACATCTGCCATGAGGATTTAGCGACTAGGTTTTTCGTTTAAAAGCTCTGTCAATAATAATTCGGCAGGCTTGCTCCTTTTGCACTGTTTTGAAATGAGGCCATCTAACAGAAAGAACAAATGTGGTATCACAGCGCAAAAATTGCTGCTCCTCTTTCAATAAATGGCAGCTGCCTATAGTTTCTGGCCGGTTTGTGCCTTACTACTTACATCTGAGCATGGGCATCATGTCAGTAGCCCTCATAATTGATAACAATAACATGTAGATATATCTCTATTCGTCAAATATATGGTGGGTGTTTTCACTTTCCCTACGGGTGTTATCACCTTTCAGGACACAAAGGGATGCACCCAAAATGCTGTCATCAAAGAAGTACGTTTCGGCCCGCTAGGTCATTTGCACGTCCACTGACAAACACTGGAGGAAAAGGCTCGGAAATGCATGGAGTTATATTTTAAACATGTGCGCCCTAGTGCCGTTCAAAACATTTCAGGTAACGCTAATGCGCTTCTGAAGAAGTTTGAAAAGTGGCAGGAAATAGCCGCAACTTCCTTCTTCACCCTTTTCCAAAGGCTTTGAAGCTATCTATGCAGGTAAACGAAAAAAAATTCACAAAAAAATCTCAGAGAACCAGAAGAAGTCAGGCTGAAATGTGACTATTTTTGCGAAGTTCATACTAGGTTTATACCACAAGCAGAAGCCGAGATGCTCATGTCATGAACGGCGGCAAAGCACCACAAGCACTTTTGCGAACGCTTCAGGAACGAAAGCCGCTTGAGAGAGAGGAGAATTTGCGCCGCATTTTCATGCAGGTGAAATGAGAAAGCAGCTGTGTGTGGGCCATGCCAGCGGATATTTAAGGATATGGTGCTCAAAGTAAATCCGAAGCCCCCGCTACGCCTTCGGTGACGGCCTGTGACATGGAAAAACCATCATGCTAAAATAGGCCCGTCATCAGAGTACCGGGCAGGGGTCAAATAGGAGATCAGCCGCACAAAAGGAACTGGCAGAATGCACTGGCCTCGTTCCATTAAAAACTAGAATAAATTGTCCAGCCCCGTTAAAAGCAAATTTTTTTTACGCATGCGCTTAAACAATGTTCATTTCTTCTCTTTTCTCGGGGTGTCGAACAAAGCATACGCAAATTAGTTCTCCCACTGACAGGTACGATATATAAGATATTTTTTTTTGTTGCAAAGTCGCATCCAAGCGAAAGGACCAGCTCATCGGCACCTTCTACTCTTCATGGAAATTGGTAGCTCTCTTGAAAATCGCACCTTGCAGGAACATTTTAAGACATCATATATATTCGGGTAACTTCGCAAACCTCCCTTTCCTTTATCGTCATCACGTGATCTCTGCCACAACGCCCCATCAAGGCAAGTCAACGAGAATACCTTACCTTTCCCACCTCTCAGTACGACGCAAATGAGCCTTCAGGGACGCCGACATCATCTACCATTGACAAAGTTAACTGCAGTAGCCCTTGCTTTAAAATTCTACAGAAAACACCTCATTCGAAGATTCTTCACGCTGCATGCAGGATTCTTGGATTATCTGGGTCTTCCTAGAGTGCTCCTATGGTTAATATACACGCTTTATGGTTTTCCATGCAGGCGTCTGATGTTTCCGTTTCCTCGAAGCATTACCGATTCCATGCTTGTTCGTGTTTTGCCATGTCATTCCATAAGCATCTCGCCTTCAAAAATGTTCTCAGCTCAAAGCAACATTGGCAAGGACAGCGAGCGAACGATCCCTAGACGCTGTCTTTCAGCTTCAGGTATCTACAAAGCGTCTAAGCAAAACCCATGAACACAGAATGAAATGAACTTTGACAGAAATCCCTGATAGTAGGTGCTTGAACAGTATGAGCAAGAAAAAGCGATCTGCGACCGCTGCTAAACATATCAAACCCGCTTTCGTGGTCTGCCTTTAATTCTGTAAGAACTTCGTCTATTGATTAACTCGCTAGCTGAAAGACGGGGTCTGTGTCGTGCACAACATTTCAGCGTTTTCTTCTTGCTTTGAAAAACAATAAACGCGTTAAATATTGGTCAGGTCATAGCATAACGCCTTCCTTGCCCTCAGAGGCACCCCTCTGAAAACGCGACAAGGTGAGAGGTGCACAGATATCTACAAAAAAGAATTTCCGGCAGCTTATAGGTTTTACACCTTAGTTCTTTGTTCATATTTAGATGTTGCTTTAGTCTGAGCAAAAAAACGAGATGCTGCTGGGTTACTTTGTTTCGAACGTGCATGTGCGCCAAGAATGAAGGCTGGAAATAACTGTCAAGAAAACATCTCCATCGGAGGTAATGCAGCAGGGAAACAAAATGCGAACTGGGTGCTTCGAGCAACATGCCGATGGTCAGATAAAAAGCATGCTCTTGTTGAAGCATCAAAGAGCCCACGATTCCAGAAAGTGATAAGTGCTCGGAAGCAGCAGAGCACATCAACACTGGTTGATATAGGCGCTGTTCAGACAGTGGAGCAAAGGATCTCGCACTGTTACGAAATAATTTCTGCATTCTCTTCGAGAGAGTCATTCGTCAACTTCTCTCTGCGACGAGCTTCTTATGTGAGTGGGGATCCGGGTAGGAAACACAAAGTCCCAATAAGGCGCTCGCACTATAAGGGTTTGTCTCATCTAGGAGCTCTGGCAGCGTATTGAGCTACTTGCGGTCAGGATTGCTTTAGAACATCATTATTGCAAAGCGTGCAATTAGTCTGCTGTGCTCTTGTTCCCGAAATGCATGTTTATAATGAGAAGTCCGAACTGCCCTAAATGCAGAGCATTCATTCTACGCTGTGCGGATATAGTTACCGCCAAGTCGACAGTGATCTGTTAGACAAACGCAGCACACAAGTCCGCAACTGATTATGAAGACCAGACTCTGTCTGCATTTCGTTTGCGTCTTAATCCACGAGGACGCCATGTAAGAAAAAAGAAAAACATCCTATTCACGTTTTGAATATCTAAAGGCCAGGACGTTTGCATCAAATATAAGACACACGTGATTACTTGAACCTGAATAACCCCACGCCAGTTTTATTTCTCCACACGGTTGCTATCACTTCAATCAGCAACCCTAAATTTACCCTTCAGAAGCCCCTGTCCTACAATCCGACACCGAGTGCTCCCTTAGCTGAAGAAATTGGAGTTTTGAACAAATTCAAGCCATGCAATTTCCGCAATTTTTCACAATACATGGTCACTGCATCATACATTGCGAAACGAAACAGCAGTAGTGCGTACATGAAAAGCGGAAGAATAGTCGTCTTGTAATAAATAAATCTCAGAAACTCACTTTTTCGGCAACTCAAGATAAGCGACTGGCTCTCCTCATTTTTATGGCGCATGGAATCAGACCTACCTACCAAACTGTATGTTTGTTTTTTCTAAAGATATCTTTGTAAGCTCCTAAGTTTCTTTTTGTTTACTTGAATTCCTATAAGAAAAAAAGTACCAGCACACATTATAAATTACAGGCTGAAGCGTATTTATTTTATAGTCCAGCACGTGTCAGCCTATGGATAGTATAAACTTTGTTGGCATTGGTATGCCAACACACAGTGATGTGTGTGACCGATTTGCCCATAAATATTAGCCTAACGTTGATATGCACCTATGATAAGAAATGGTCACGTAGACCAATGTGCACTAGTGTATGGATCGCTGATATATTTGGAACATTCTTTGAGACACAATGGGTCCCGGATAGCAGGACTAAAGGCACATGCCCTGTTCCTTCGAGGGCCGTCTCCCATACGCTGGACGGCAAGTGCAAATGATGTATTGCAATTTTATGCAAATTCTAATGAAAAGTAAACTGATAAAACACCAGCAAAACAATTACGCATATTTGAAATATATATATATATATATATATATATATATATATATATATATATATATATATATTTGTTCGCCATGAACGAGGACAAAATATGCTCATGGCGTTAAATAAGACTTCTTGAATCTCTTAAAAATCTCATGTGATCTAAGTCTGGATTCTTAAAGCTCCGAGGTTATCTAAATCGCTGCATGATAGCACGGAAAGATCGGTGGGTCTAGCAGAAAGTTAGGCTCTAGATACGCCAGAGTTTCGATACCATAACCAGCTCTTACAGCGGGTAATTTGTAGAAGCTACTACATGCACTGTTCTGAAGGCATGGGTTTTACCCTCTCCAAAGTGTTCATCTCCTGCATTTCAAAAGCACCGTTAGGTGCTTAAATTGACAAGCATTCTTTTCGTACCAGTTTTCAGGATGGGCTGCAAGAAAATTGAGTAAGCGTAGATGAATTAAGTCTATTCATTACTGCAAATGGCAGGGCATGAGAGCTGTACTGAATGCCGCGGAAGAAAGTTTGGGCCATAATGGCCGAGAAAGCTCCTCAATGTAAAGCCTTACCAGCTGGTGAGGATGTCCATCAAGAAAGAATACCGCGAAAGAAACAAAGGAGCGCAATTGTAGGCTAGCTCAAAAGCATCTTAAATATTTGAGAAGAAAGTTGGGAGTACGTGCCTGCAGCATTTTTTCTGAAAAGTTCACGATGTAGACTTACCCGTATAGGCCATTACGTGCACAATGAGGTTTTTGGCTACTTATTGTACATTTTGTCCGGACAATATTTAGTTCAGCGCATTTTCATATAATCTCACTCTGCTCAAGCTTGCCATTCTAGTGCGCCCTTTTTATGAAAAAAGTGATAATTTGGGTCTGGAAAACAAAACGAAAAGGTTGAAAAAAGAGCGTCACACACACGCAATAACAACACAGAGAATTTGTCGTGCCCTTCCTGGAAAAGTCGGGCACCAACATATTGCGTGAGCGCTACTAAGTGCAGCATGTTGTAATTACATCAGTAGATTGAACACACGCGCCCGCCAGCATCCCGCAATTCCCTTTGCCTTGTGCGTTTAATCAGTTCAGCTGAGATGACGCTTTCTTGCGGTGGATCAGGATCGAACTACAGCAGGAACTTGAGAACGTGACCATTGAATAGGTTGCACACTGCACTCTTTAGAGACATAGTTTGTTTTATATAGCAAATCATTACAACGACTAAAGAGACAGCCTCGAGAAACCAGATACAAACTACCCTTGGATCAGAATCGCGTCGGTTGTGAGCCTGTTTTAAAGTTCTTAGGCCATTGTAGAGTAGTGTGCCATGTATGTGAGGTCTAACAAAAAGTTCTCAATGATGAGAACGTGTGACGCCTTTATATGTGCATCTGCTGCACTGCAGATATGCGATGCCTGTCTGTCATCGCCTCACAACTGTGTCCACGTACAGGTAGGTGACAGCGAGGCTTTTCAAATTTATAGAGATATCGATAACAATTTCTTGTTTTATGCTAAAAGAGCCATGCTGATCCTGACTTTTACAACCCTACCACTACCGGTCTGCTTAACGTTATACATCGACATCTACATTTCACTAACGCTGGCCAAACATTGGTTGGATGTATGCCCACAGGCGCCTTTCGACAGCACCATTAAAAACTTAGACCGCAGGCATAGGCGGGTCCTGTACTGAAGCGCAATTGGTGGAGAGCTGCTGGCAGGTTCCAGCCTGCAGTCTCAAGAATCTCGTTTGCCGTAGTACGTCTACTGTGTAGTGCATCACTACGAAGTGAAAATAAAAATAAAAGCTTTCAACAGAAGTTATTACGCGAATTATACAACACGAATAATCAAATATATGAGTATATTTGACTACAAAAGAAAAAGTGTTCTTTACATAATGGTAATCAGCAGAAGTGTGTGTGGCCATTGGGCTCCAATAGAAAAAAAAAACAGGTATTACGCTCAAGAAAATCTGGGCACACTGCCTTACGGAAAGTACAACTCGCGTAAATCCCGAAGTGCTGTTGATGCGCGGATAAGTGACTGTTGCTGAGAAGTCTGTTCGATTCTTTCAGAAAGCAAGCACAGATTAAAAGCGGGAAACAATTTGGTGGACACCTAGCGAATAACTTTAAATGCTTAATTTTATCGACAACTACATGTTGTAAGTTGTATGGAATGATGTACAACCCTGCCACGAAGCTGTGTTTAACATAGTGACTATTTTGGATAGCTCGTGCAAGTCTAACATATTGGACCAACGAAAGACATGTCAGCACATGAAAAAGAAATACATGGCAGTGCGCTGTGTACCTTTTCATGTGCTTCCGCTTATTTTGCTGGTTCAACACATTTGTTTGTATCTTTGTTCTTGTTCAAAGTCGCCAACAGGCAGCTTTCGCACTTTCTGATGGAAGATGCGACCAGGTTTATCTCGTATGATCGTAGTCGCACGTAGCAGCTTTTAGATTGTGAGTTGACTTTCAAGTTGCTTTTGCCTCTTTTTCTCAAAGGTTTCCTTCCAGCTTTAAATTCACAGCAACCTACAGGGGCAAGGATTCTGCCCTTCGACGACAGCCGAGCCGGTACTGATATCGCCGCATCCATGCTATTGAGTTCTTCACGCGTAAAATGTAGCCTAAGCATTTTATTCGAAGCTTTCGCTGTCTTCGTGAGTCTCGGACTGCCGCCATCAGCACGTATTATGTAGTGGAGGTGCGCTACCACCCGGTTGCGTGTGGCCGCTCCCAAAAGATAGCAAATGAATGCTGAACTATTAGGCTACGAGTGCACCCACAACCTTCGCCGCAGACAGCTTCCGAGCATCATTTTTAGAGTAAAATAAATTTTGTACAATACGAAGACACTTCAGAACCACGGAATACAGACGGCGATTGCTGTCGTATTTTGGTTCACCATGCATACAGCACGACGCAGAACAACGATCAAGACAGCATACAACACAAAGGGCTTGTGGTGTGCGTGCTGCCTTTGTCGTTGCCCAAATTTCTTCGTCGCGCTTCATGTGTGAAAGCCTGATGTACAAACATGTCCACCAACTGGTTTTCAGTATTTCGGTGCGAACTGTTCAACGAAATCACTTTGTGCATGCATATAAGACGAACGACACCATAATATTACACAATGCAGACAAATTATCCACCCGCTCCGGAGCGCCTAATTTGAGCAACTGGCACACGGCACCTGTTTCAAGCAGTATACATGTTGACATGGCTTCCCAAGTAGCAAAAACAATCCGCCCAGTATAGCAAAGTGTTGTTAAAGTACTGGGCCTATGTAGTCCGCACATTCTCAGTGCACTCCCAATGTCCGGTCGATGGTTTTCGCTGCCTGCGCTTGTAGACCTTTATGCTTGTCAAGGCATAATCGAAACTCCTTTTAAATACAAAAAGACATGGCCGTCAGGACGTACAACAGTCGCTGCTGTGCTTGCGCCTAGGCGCTAGCATGCATAGGTTTCTGGACCGTGCTGACACCAACTGGCTGTTTTCTTTCTACCTATCTCATGCTCTAGACGCCAGTGGCACTGCGTCTGCGCGGCCTATTGGAAGCAAACATCGGTCCATGTACTAAGGAATACTCCGCCTAGAGTGCTGCGCCAAATGTTTAGCGTGTGAATTCATGATTGGAATAAGGTTGACGTTTTGATGCCGCATGATTTCTTTCCATCACAGATGGATTTAGCAACAAGCGCACTTAATGAAATTTTCCTCACAGTTCCATGAACCACCCGGTTTTCATGGAGCTGATAGGGTTGTAGGTATTTTGTCTATTGCTTGTAAGAGAAGGATGGGTGAAGCTAGTACAGTCACATCACATCACGTCACAGTCATATCACGTAACGTAACATCAAAATCATAGCCTTTCGATTAGGCCTGTGCTTTTCATAAAGCGGAGCAGTGCCTGGGAGGCCTTCACCGCAGACGGTCGTCGTGGCCAGGGACCTAAAATCTTAATTTCAGTCAATGGGCATCCATCTAGATGATCCAGCGCACGGCATAGACACTGTCTTTCCTCACTGTATATGGGGCACTAACAAAGAATGTGGCCTATAGTCTTGTCGCGTCCACAGTTTGTACATGCAGGGCTGTTTGCCATGCCTATCATAAAAGAATAACACCCCTTTCCCCCAGTGGAGGGAAGCAAACCGGTTTCTTCTTCTTCTCCCTCGTTGTAATGGCACATACCCACAGTGGGGGATTGGCCAGAATTCGTTGTAGGTGACATAATATTTTTGATAATGTCGATTTGACTGTATGATATAGATAACCTAATAATCCGGTAATAATAATAACCTAAATATTAATAATAATAATAACATAATAATAATAACATAATATTTTTGATAATGTCGATTTGACTGTATGATATAGATAACCTAATAATCCGGTAATAATAATAACCTAATAAGCCGGTTTGTTTTACGGGTTAACCTCCCTGCCTTTCTTCCTCATCTTCCTCCTCCTCCTGTCAATTGCTTATTAGTGTTCTATGATAGAGCTCACCCGGCCGCGTATTGCCATACCATATCCCGTAGGCGCACTGGAGCAGACGACGCTTTCAGTGAGTTAAACGGCGATTGTTGCTGGAAGATCTCTCTGAACGCAACCTAAAAGTAACATACACTCACTGTAAATGGTGATTGTTGCTGAAAGATGTCTCTGAACGCAACCTAAAGGTGACATACACTCACTGAGGCAGAAAATGATTGTGGGGAAGGTAATTGCTTAGTGTAACTCTTGTCGTACCGATTCTTATTTAAAGGTGTCATTAAACGCAACCTAAAGGTAACATACACTCACTGAAGGCAGGATATAATTACAGTGAGGGCAATTGCAAAAAAAAAATATTCCAAAAAAACATAGAGCACAGGAGTCGAACGCATGTTTAATGGCATCAGTTAAAAGAGGCGTGGTGTTCATCTATTGCGCCACCAAACCTTTTTTTTTTCTTTATTGCCGACTTGGACATTCAAAACAAGACGATGAACAATAAAACGTGCCGAAACTTGAGGAAGAAGTTGCGCCACCAAACCGACGAGAACGGTGGGCTTTAAATATGTTCTTATTTGTTTAGACAATATATCCACTATTTGTCGCCTGGTGGCGCTGCTCAGAGGAATCACGCGCCAGAGCGTCGTCTGCTCGAGTGCTGCTACGGGATATGGTTTGCTAATACGCTACACGACCGTGATTATGCCCCTGTTTGCGATGTCAGTAAGTGTAGACTTGCCAGCGTGACACATTGTGGTGACGTCATGCATGACTTCCCCGCACGGTAACCAATCACAGGAGAGCGGTGTGAGATTTCAGGCGCGAAACCTCGCAGCGTTTATCTATGTAAAAAGCCGACAAAGAAACACCGAAACTACAGTGACCGGCGCAGACTGTTTTAGTTCCTACTCGTCATACACAAATTTCTTCGCGCCATTCAGGCCTCAAACAAAATGTTTTGGCTCAGTTTAAACAGTACATTTTATGTAAAGTCAGGCGTATAGAAACGGTGAAATGGGAGAGAGACAAAGTATGCATTCACCTGAGGCAGAAGTAGGTATTAATCAGCCTTTCTACTGGAAGGCCAACGTACAGCCATGTGCAGACCTCTTGCAAGAGTGCTCGACTCAGCTCCCAGAGTGCGAAAGGAGACACGGGCAATGGCAGCCATGGCGCGAGGAGAAACTAAAGAATGAAGCTCTGCGTGGCAGTAATAAATGTGCGTCATGCACAAGGCAAGGAAAGTGCGGAAAGTCAAAAACAAGTTCAACTTGCTTCGTGAAGTGAGGCGAAAATTCAGTGCCCGCTATTCTGAGCCGCAGCGACTCAGCACGAATAGGGATGTGCATAAAGTCACAGATCTTTATTTTTCACTTATTGTTCGCTATTGCTTATATAATGTATCAACGTTGTAAGCGCGCTACGACACATGTGAACTTAGCAATGAATCGACTGATTTTAAAGAATTGCTGCATTCAACAGGTATTAGAACAATTTTTTTAGAATCACATCCCCAAGAAGCAGACCTCTCAATTGAATTTATGCTTTTATTTTGTTAAACTGACGAGTAAGTGCTTATTGCTCCTGATATTATGACATCATGAAGGCTCGTTAACTACAAGAGCGTACAAAGGCTGTCACATTTCAAGCCCAATGGTTTTAGAAGAAGCGTAAAAAGCAAGTGTGCGAGTGCTCTTAGCTTACCAATAAACATTTCTTGCTTCCCAAGCCTATGAAAAAAGCCTCCGCAAAGAGTTGTGGAGCGATGAGACCCTGTACTCGAAGAAAAGGCAAGTATATTTAGGAAATCGCACGCAGACGCTACTAAGTGGAGAGGACACAAAACGTAGTCGCTTTCCTGGAACTGACACTAAATTAGCTCGTATACAATATCCGCTTACGGTTTTGTTAAACCCATTGTTGCAAGAAAATGAGAAACTTAACATCATTTTGCCTCAGCTCGCGCTGTCTTCCGAGATAAGTCAACATTTTGGAATGTGACCTAAAGAAAGAAGAGGAGACTAGTTTGGCTCGAATATACTAAACATATCAAGAATAGGGGCATAAAATTTGTTTTCTGTTCTAATATGCTGCTGCATAGTCCCTTGGTGAGTATATTGCAATTGTGGTAGCCCATGACCTTTACTCGCAACAGCGTCTATTACGTTAGAGACGCGCCCTTTACACTAGGTACTCGTTATGAATTGATAAATATGATTGAAGCCAGAGTCTAGTTCAAGTTCCTTCAATGAAATCTTACCTCTTTCCAAATTACAGAAATCGTTTCCTGCACTCTAATGTAGCTTTCAGGAAGCAACGTAATTCAATACCATCACAAACACCTGAAACCGCATTTTTGGACAGCGCGCAGGCGTAGTATTTTCGTACTGTCCTCTTAGCTGCCTTCTGCGCTCGTTACAGTGGATTGGTTTGAAGCACTAAATATTCTGTGATGCGGCTACAAGAACTATTGGCTAACTCTTCTGGGCGCGTTTTTCGACGCTTTCTCAGTGGTACAATCTCAAACAGCATCCCATTTTGTTTATAGAATCTATTCATATTGGACAGAGTTGCACTTAATAGAAGATATATCTCGTGCTATTTTATTATTGCTGTGCGCCCAAGTTCTTCCGCGTATAGTTGTGGTTATTTAATCATTGTAATAAAATCAAATTTATCACCAAGCATCTTTTTCTTTGTTTCGGCCAACCTACGGCAACTAGAAGAATTGTCGTCCTGCGCTTGCACCTATTAGCTAAATGTACCAGAAAAAAGCAGTGCGAGGCGCTTCTCACAATACATCGCAGGAAGCTAGAAATCTCCTATGGGGTTGCTTGTGGTTATTTTGTTTTCGTGATGCAATCTTATATGCTAAATATTGTGGCTATATTTGGCGTCAGAAAGAAAAGATTTGTCAAGATTTTGCTGGCATAGCTACCGTTTTTCTTTGCTCACTCTTGCTTGTAAAGCTGGCGTCGCTAAAAGGAGCGACCAGCCAACTTGCGCCAATATGGCCATCGCCTAAACATGCGACCAAGATAAAGCGATTTCTCAGTGTTGTCTGCTTGCGATTGTACGTTTCATGCTGCTTTTTTGTTATTTTTCTCTGGCAGCACTGTTCCACGCTCCTCCTTGCTTCATTGGCCTGGTCCCATTGCTGCCACCGTAGAGATGGTATTCAACATACCATGCATAGCCTATATTAAACGCCCACTTACTACTGCGCGCTTCGAGCTAAGGAACATTGTCAGACCAAGAGATCATGTGTCCCTAAACACTAAACGCAACTACCATTACTTTCAGTTGCCAAGTATTTCACTAGCCACTGTCCACATTCGCGATATATTAGTACTGAAAACAATTCCTAATTCCTTGAATGAACGAACATTGGGGCTACATACTCAACCAGCCAAAGGACGAGACACAGGAAAGAAGAGGACAGGACAAGGCTGGACTAGCAACTGAATGTTTATTGATCAGAAGAAAACAACGAAGACTCCTTCCGAAAAGCACGCGCCCAACCCAACCGGTGGAATGGCAGGAAATTGGGAAGAAGATGAAAAAGAAAGTTCATAGCCAATTCAAAGTCAAGGCCTAACTAACGACTTTTCTAATGGATCAAATACCTTACAATGAAGGCTGACCGACGCCTTAGCCACACACTTGTCCTCGGCTTTAGCCTTGACTTTGAATTGGCTATGAATTTTCTTCTTCATCTCCTTCCCAATTTCCTGCCATTCCACCGGTTGGGTTGTGCGCGTGCTTTTCGGAAGGAGTCTTCGTTGTTTTCTTCTGATCAATAAACATTCAGTTGCTAGTCCAACCTTGTCCTGTCCTCTTCTTTCCTATGTCTCGTCCTTTGGCTGGTTAAGTAGGAACCCTTACCAACGTGCCCAGTCGTCAACCTTGTTGAATTGGGGCTAGAGATGGCATGGCAAGTCGTGCACCGTAGGCAATTCGGGGCACGCACTACTTCTAGAGTCCCAGGGCGCACCTTGTAGCCCAAGGCTGAGAGGCCATTTCATGCATATGCTGCATTCCACTGTGTGCAGGCTCGAGAAAAAGTGGTCGCACAAATATGTGGTACTGACTTTGACTGCTTGTACTCAGGTGCACAAGAGGCATTTTCGAGTCATTTCAGTGACAATAAGCACTTATACTCAATAAATTATATGATGCAGCGAAATTCATGCATAAAAGAAAGCTTGAAAGCACACCGCGACTGCAGTGCAGAACGGCCGGTCCGACGGAATGCAGTCTTTCACAGCTGCGTTGCCAATTAGGCAACCACGTTTTTCCCGTTAAGGCAAGAAGCGCTATTTAGAAAATTATTATTGGTAACGTGTTGAGCGGCTTAAAACGGCTGAGCATAAAGGTGCTTGGAAAAGTGCATCTGCAGTTCATGCGGATGAGATAATGCGAATATTTGCGGCTGTCGTGCTGGAAGTGCTTTTCATTCTGACGAGGTTCTTTTCATGCTTCAGTGAGTGATGAACTATGTAATTAGAGAAGGGCCCGTTGAATGTGTTCCAGTATTATTCGTGTCAGATAGCGACCATACTTCTAAAGTTCAACGTCCTCAGTTGACGCTATAGTCAATCAATGCCCAGAAAAAGAAAATGCACAAGGAGAATCGAAGAGGGGTCTCCAAGACGTTTTGCCCCAAATTGTATTTCATTGATTGAAATTGTATGCAGTTCACAAATAATGCACTCGAATAACTGAAGAACCTATGCTAGTTCTGATTGTAGTCTCCTTTGACTTAAATGGATTTGCGCCATGGTTGGAGAAGGGCATGCACACCATCTTTGTAGAAGCATTTTTCTTTATGGAGCCAGGAGAGGCGACAACGTCCGTCCTCAGACCAGCTTCAAACCAAAAGGCTCGGTTGCCAAAATTGACTGGTCTTTATAACCCTTTTTGTACCTTTGTGCTCCGATGGATCACATTTCAGAACGAAGAGGATGGCGCTCGCGCACTGAAGACACGGCTGCTCCAGAAGAAAAACTTCCGGTACTATGCGGGACCCGTCGCCCTTGCTCCACTGCGAAGCAAAGCCATGCAATTTGAGTGAGATTATTTAAAAATAGCACAGCTCCGGCAGATGTGCTCCTGTGGTTTTGTTACTTGCATAAAGTGTGAAGAGTGTTCAAAAAATAAAATGAGGGGCAATACTTATTGAATACTGCGAAATGAAAAAAAGAAAATGATACTGCGAAATGAAAATGATGAAAAGAACAATGCAGTGTGCTGAACGGTAGTATCCTGTCACAAAGGTACGATGAGCAACGGGTGAGTAGAGAGATTTCTCAGGTAAGCATGAATTTCCCATCCGGCGCGATGACAGCACTTGGCAGCGTTTGAGGGAAGCACAAAAAAAAAGAAAACTTCAAGCTCAGCTTGCGTTCAGTTGAAAGATTATTGACTTGATATGAAGAAAAGTGCTTTATCCATCAGTGAAAGGACGTGTTCATGTTTGACACTATCGACGAAGGCAACCCGCAAGGAAGCTGGTGCGTATGTTAGGTGTAAGCTGCATGAAGCATCTTGACAAGCGATTGGGTGACCACTTGGCAGTAAAACCCGAGAAGCCTTCCCGCACTTCGCAGCTACAGCAGCATCACGTTGTTCGGCACCATCTATAGTGCGAGTCCAAACGCCGTTTAGACCGTAGCACATCAGGACGCCGCTGAGAAAGTGGAATGTCCCGTTCACGATACTCGAGTTCCTGGTCGGAGGATTTATTTGGAGCATATTCCTAATTATGGTGATTGCTAGAATGACCATTCCATAAGGATCTCTCTCGAGGGAAAATGGTGTGTTGTTAAACGAACAGCGATTGGTAGCGATACACTGAAAGCTACACCTCTTGCTTCTGTCTGGTAGGTTAGCCATAAAAGTGTTTTATTAGTGCTATTTCGCAGTCACAATATACAAAGCCTTCTAGGTCATTCATTTTCTTTTACTGTGGTCTGAAACTCTAGACTAGAAAAATAAACCCTGTTCCTGAAATGACACAACCTATCACAGCGGCAAAGTTCAACCACCGGACAATATAAAATTGCTACGTTTGTGTAGGATATCTAAAGACAGCTGCTTCATGTCATATTACACCTTGCGAACTTGTAGCCGATGAAGAGACAATGCCAGAAGTTTCCGGCTTCTCAAGCCGGGCTTGAACCTGCATTTCTCATTTACGCACTATGCTATAAGCTCGACTCAATACCCGAAGCAATTTCTTAATTTCGAACGCTTTGGCACTGTTTATCAATTTTCATCATTTATTCGCAAAGAGAAAAAAATCCTTATGCTCTTTCAAAGGAAGCAGTTGGTGTACTCGCAGTGAGCTTTGTCTGTATGAAAATAAACCGGCGCCTTTCTTTTACTCCGAAGCGCAAATCTACCTAACCACATCATGAAACTTGCTCGAAACCTTACATATGTGTTTAGTTCACTAGAAAATTGTCTTCAGAAAATTCGCTAGAAAAATTGTGCTTTTATTTTTTCTCCAGAACCAAAGGTGCAAAATGCGAATGTTACAAAGTTCATGCGATAAAAGTTAAGTATATGCGCACCATTTTGTGTCATCGCTTCTAATATCTTATTTTTATATGGTATCCTAGCAGGGACCGACACGTCAACCACAGGCCTAAAGCGTTTTTTGTTTGCAATTCCATTGACAACTTGATCTGATGCTGGTATTGTCGACATAACTGAATATCTCCGGCTATAATCACCCTTTACTCAAAAATTTTCAGACTGAATCAATCCGTCACGCAAATCAGAAAATTCAACCTCAGTGTCTGCATAGTTGAAAACAGCGTAGTGCGCAGAGAGGTAGTCACAACCTAGAAATATTAGAATTAAGCCATAGCTGCACGACGACCGTACAACAAATTCAACTGTGTACAGAACGTCCTGACTGTAAACACGAGCTGTACACACGGTTAACGACTTGTGTGGCTGCGGTGTCACAGTACGGAGAAGAACATAGTGATAGAGGAGTGGTCACTTCACGTGGTGAACGGTAAATACGGGCAGAGATATCAGAAATGGCGGCCGTGGTTTCAACAGTTAAGGGCTCGTGTAGCAACGGTTTGGACATATATATCGATCACATTGGTAGGCGACGGAGAAACACTTGCAAATGTGTACGGACGCGCCCTTTTTGCCTCAGGGACTGTGCTTAATTGTTTTCTGTCGGAATAGGCTTACACCGGCGGCGCATCGGTGACAGCAGGCATCGACGAAGTCGAGACCAATGTGAGGTGTGGAGCGAGCGGTTAGGGATGGGTGCTGGCGGCGGTGAGTAGGATGTCTGGTAACAAAGGGTACAATGCCAAGGAGCACAAGAGGCTGCTCGTGGAAAATCACCAGGAGGAGTCGTGAGACGTTGGCGGTGGCAGGCGATATGGCCTGTGATGCCGCAGGGGCGGTTGTGTGGTGCGCGCCAGCGGGTAACGGCTGGAAATGATGGCACGACAAGTGGTACGTCAGACGTACCATCTGTCGAGACACTATTGAGACAGTAAGTGCATTGAGACTGGTAGGCAGCTTCGACATATGCGAGTGGCGTAGCCACGGGCTTGAGCTTGGGAACAGCTTCAGCAACTTGATGCGGTATGACATTGCGTAGCAGTAGTCAGCGGAGATGACGAAACCGGGATAATTCTTGGACCTTGTGCAGTGACGAGGAATCAAGGCCAGTAGGCTTGTAAACTTGACAAGGGCTCATCTGGTCGCCGAGCGAGGGTGCATTGTCGTCGTAGCTGGTCGAAGCATTGGCACTGAGAAGTCACATAGCTAGGTGACAGTGCGAAGACTATTAAAAACCTCGGAAATGCGCGCTCTTCTGTCTGTTCTCTTGAGTGTATGCCTAGTTTTGGGGCCTCAGGCATCACACTGGCAATGGTCAACTACATTCACTGTAAGACCTGTATATGTCTCACCCGGAGAGCTGCGCTCTCTAGCAAGCGTTGCTCGGCAAGAAACTTGCCTACCGTTGGGCGACCGAAAACATCCGTAAAGCATGCTTTGAATGTGGTCCAGTTAGGCAGGTCCATTTCGTGGTTTGTGTGCAACAACTTGACCACTTGAGTTAAATAGAAAATAGCGTTGTTGAGTTTTAGCACGTCGTCCCATCTGTTATGCGTACTGACATGCTCGTAGGATAGGACCCATTCTTCGTCATCCTGATCATCGGTGCCACGGTAGACGGGAGATCATGTTGACGCATGGGCCCAGCACAGATGACAGAACACACCAAGGCCGCTGGCACTTGGTCCCGCCTTGCTCATGATAAAGGTTTCTTGACGCTGGTAACTTGCCGGTACGAAGCAGGTTGCTCTCGCGTGTCCAGTTACCCAGCAACAATCACCAATTGTAAGAGGGGGTCTTTAGTTACAGGATTTGATGGTCCGGGCACACAGCGCGCTGTGTCCTAACCAACACACGCGCTCTCGGCTTCCAGCTCCTCGCCCCCTCTCTCCCGACTAGCCCCACAAAGCTTCCACATCGTCATTTTGGTGACTACAAAGCCAACAAATATCCGTTTACTGAACGGTTTCTGTTATTAGTCACGCACATACTTACCAGATGTACTACAAAGCATAGTGCAATGTGCGGCAGGTCGTTGCGGTGCACAAATCAGGTAACAAAAATTATTCTAAATATGACGAGTCTGCTGTTGTGCAATGTTCGTAGCATGTGTTTCGCAAGGTCGAGTGGTGGCAGACTCCAATGCTGCACCCTTTCTGTTTGGTTTGAAAGCAACCGCGATATTAACCCTGCAAAGTGGCATCTTTATTCACTTCGAGAAAAATGTTTACAAAGTCTCGGAAAAGCTTTTGCGTATCAGTCTGTAACGTGTGCTTGTATTCTAAGGTACTTGCTCTGATCAAACAGCGTCCTTGTAATCATCATGAGTTTCTATTAGCGGAATTGCATTAAAGCACTTACCAACAAGTCCCGATTCTAGTAAACGACTTGCTCCTACATGGTAATATTCGCTTATCTGCACATAACATATATGAGGGCAAATAAAAACTACCAAACTGTGCTTTGTATCATTTAGTTTCACAAAAATAGGTGTCAACGTGCGCATGACACTTTTATAGTTTCTCTATTTTCAATGCAGTTGGTTCATTCACCCACAGTCTTGCTCATTGCGTCTAAGCAGAAGGTTTTAAGATAGTCGGCAAGCAATGTCTGCGCTGATGCCTGCAGGTGTATGGCCTTGAAAAAAAGTATTATGATAAAATGCTATGGTAAGTTCTATCACTTCAAATCCCTTACGAAATGCGCTTTCACGCCTGCTGAAGTGCTCGCGATTCCTCTTCCTTTATCGATCGCCGCCTCATCAAAGCAATAATGGAATATTTCTTTATCCATGACCGCAATGCGCATTCGCACGCTGTGGTACTTTTGTACTTTTTGACAGCTTCGGAAGAGGAAGAAAATGCTAAGATTTTTACTGCCTCACTAGTTGGCAGCACAAGCACCAAATGCAGATGAGAAAACGCTTTCTACCGCACTAAGCACGGTTTCTTTCTTGGCGAATTTGCGATTCTGTTGTCCGGTATACTCTACGCACCTAAACACTGCTCGTATACACGATTCTCATCCAGACGAAAAAATTGAATACTCAGTTTGGCTAATGTGTTTACTAATATCTGTTATTCATAACCAACATTGTTTTCCCGTTCAAGCCGCCATTGGAGTCGGACACCACGCACTGAGCTTCCAACTTGATGTGCGAAAACGATTTTGACACACTTCATGTGGCCTTACGCGTGCTTGCAATGGGCTTCTTCACCTAGTCGATACCGATGATTATTTTTCGTTGAGTACCACTTGGTCACAGTAAAAGACAAGCCATTTTTAATGAGTGTTTTAGTTCGTTTATCGCTAGGCCACGTTGTTTGCAACGCGCGTCTCCAATTTTCAACACAATTTCATACTTGCTCCTGAAGAGTGCTCAACCAGATTTGCACAAACTTATTATAATGGCAGCTCAGATCAAATCCTTTCCTATTTTTCATAGATCCTGAAACCTTTGGATTGAACACCTCCAAGCTTGTCCAATGTGATATTTACGGTCACTCAAATGCCCTCTATTTATTTGCGTTTCATTTACATGACAATTCATAACTTTTTCCAAGCATAATGGGCAAAGGCGAAATACAAACGAATGATTATATGCTATGTACAAAAAGCATTCGATACTGAACTTTTTCGCAATCACGCAAGAGCAAATTTATTTTATTTATTCAAAATACTTTATACATTATTCAAAATACTTTAGTTCGGAGCACAGTGTAAGGAGGGTAAAAAATAAGAATGTGTAGGTACAATACATTTTAAAGACGTCGCCACGAAAAATAATTGGAAAGAGCTCGTTAAGTGGTTAAAAATATTCCCAATGGCCATTTTGAAACTTCGACCGCTAAAAAATCTCTTCTCGCAGCAAGTTTCATTGACAATCGTTTTTTGCTGGACAGTTAAAAATTAAGTTTTTTCTCCCTGAAGAGTTAAGCTATAGTTGTGTGTGGCTCACGTTTTTTGATTAAAGAATGGTGTGACAAACTGATAACGAGATGCCTAACATTCCATAAATCATACCGTGGTAAAAGTTTCACCCAGCTATCATTCATAGGGCATGGATGAGTTTTATTTGTTCCACATGCATGAGGATTGGCAAATGAGAATTCGTGTATTTACCGTAGATCAAGGGCGCCAAATCCCTTGGAACTTTTACCATGCTACAGTTTCCGCTTAGTAATAGATTCATAAGTTCTTTTATAATTTTTTTCCAGCCTGCCCGGATGACTCCGTGGTTAGGGCGCTCGAATGATATGCCCAAGGAGGCGGGATCGAATCCCGGCCGCGGCGGCCGCTTTTCGATGGAGATGAAAAGCAAGGCGCCCATGTGTTGTGCGATATCATTGTGCGTTAAAGAAGCCTAGTTGGTCGAAATTTCTGGAGCCCTCCCCTACGGCGTCTCACTTAGCCTGAGTAGCTTTGAGACATCAATTCAAACCACTAATTTCTTCACAGAGCTTGGTGCTCCTTTCAGCTTAAGTCTTAAAAATCCCAGTTGTTTCATTGCGATGACTTGTTCGTTTGATCGTTTATTGTTACGTTTAAGTACTATTAATTTATACCTTTAGTTACAGGTGTAGCATTGAGAATGTAGTCGATATTTATGGGCGTCCTCTTCCTGGAAGTACGCACAAATTCCCATCCCAACAGATTCACTGACATCACGCGTTGGTTACACCATGACGCAAAATCGTAAATAAATAATAAGCAGGTTTTGATTTCATCAAGAGCGAATTTCTTTAAATAGCATGCAATAATCGGCGAAGCGGGTACCCAGAACAACGTCAAAGTAGACCCAGTCAATTATGTACAGAAAAGCAACGGAGGACCCAGCTCACTCCATTGAGGAGCATCTCAGGAACCATTAGGTGGAGGGGAACGAAATCCGCCAATCTCCATGTGCTGCGCATTGGGCCTAAACTGTTCAGCAATAAAATATATGAGTGATGTATGCATTCCAATTGTTCGGATGTTATTTATTGTGACAAATCTTATCTAATATCTTACTAAAGTAGAGATATAAAGCGTGTGCATGTCCGGGCTTTGCTGATATTGTACTCTGCGTTGATTTTCAGAAGGGTTGAAAACCCTTCTCTGAAACCAGGCTAACATGTACTAAGACATGACTGTATATTTAAAGCTCACAGAGGGAACAAACTACGGATATAGGATGGTAGTTCTTCATCAAAAAGAAGTCTCCGTTTTTGCGGATAGGCACAATTATGAGTTTGAGAAAACTGAGGGCAATGAAACAAACAAACTTACTAATGTAAACTTTTTTCAGGAAACCAATGATTTTCCATCACTGAATAAGGCTTTAAAATATATTTAGCCATATCACCAATACCAGGAAATTCCACTTCGAGTCCAAAGAGCCACTTGACGATGCTTTCATTAGGCATCACACTAACAGGTTTCCAAAAATAATAGCAAAGTCAAAATATTAACATATCATCATTACTGAAAAACACGGAATAGCGAAGAGAATTAAAGAGTGCCGCCATTGCTTCTAAATACGAAATCCACAAATGCCTGCTGAGCATACTTTACAACATTATTCAGGTTTTCTCGCCTTGAGTTTTTTTTTTTCATAAACTTTTTAAAGCTTTCTTTGTGCATTTTTCAAACCCCAGTGTATTTTGACCATCCGAGAGCGCTTATTCTCATGCGAATCTGCAATGTTTGTGTATTTTTGTTTGTTTTTCGTTCTCAGATGCCCTCGGTACACAGTACAAATCTCATCTGATGCCTGCTGGTGCAAGCGACGTTACTTACCTTTTCTGAAATTCTTGTTCTGCATAGTAATATCTATATTTATTCGGGAAGGACAATGTGTATTTCAAATCCATGACCAATCCTAATAAAGTGCAGGGAAAGCTTATTACTGGTAATATCGTAAGACAGGTGATTTTGGTGGGAACGTGTTGAGAAAACCAGGCTAGGTTTGTTTTCCTTTCGAGGATCATCTGAAAATGGGTGCTGCCATAAATCCTATGATGCATCACAGAATTTAAGGGAGTCATGATATCTAATATGTGAGCATGAACTTAATATTGCAATCAATTCAACATAGGTCAATTATAACTTTTTGAAATGAGAGCTCATTTGGTGCAGAAGATATTTTTAATTATTTTTATTCTTTCGAAAGCAGATTGCTGGCCAGGCAACCATTGATCGCTGCTGATAATACAAGGGCATATCAGCGCCCTATCACCTGTTATTCGACGTTCACTGCGTTAAAGTGTCTGCGTGCACGCGGTGGATGGCGGCCGCTCATAAAACGTTTCTTTACAAAAAAAAAATCAAGAAAAAAACGTGTCTGCAACTTTTGTTCGGAAGCGTTCGGAGAAACGTGCGAGTTTAACGTCACTCGAGCCGTTTCTGTAAAGATTGTCGAGGAGACCAAAATCAGTGGGCCAATGCTGTATCATTTCAGCATGAAGCATATTATTCGCATATTGCAGGAGTTGCCTCGTTTTACTAGCCAGAACCCCCATGCATGAAAAGCGACACTTCCAGTATTTGCCCCACTATGCCTATGCTTGTCACAAAAGAAGGGGTGGTGGCGTTGCGTTGCTGACTGACGAGATATTGCCCGCTGCTCCATAAAAAAAAAAGAAAAAAAAACAACTTAAAGATAAATGAGCCCAAAGCGACGTTGCAGCACACTTTTAGGCATTGCAGAAGCATAGATAATTGTGGGATGGTGCGGCATCCTTGTTGATGCTTGAGTTGCTGGTGTATATGCATGTGCGTGTTGGTCGAACGTTAATTTTTTTCCACTGGCAAAACCTTTTTGCGAACCCACAGCCGGTCTGGCCAGAGTGCAAGACCGCCATTCCATGTCCAGTGAACGAATGTGCGTGCCGCCGCCACTGTTGCAGCACCGCCATGGAAAAATCCAACGTGGTTTAAATGCTTCTCTGTCGCACCTAGCAACAACTGCAGCCTTTATCGTTTTCTCTCACCCGCAGCCGCACGCGCGACTGGTGAGCTTTTTAAGGATCCATTTCTTTCAATGTTAAGAAGATGATTCGTCTAGACACTTAGAGTGCTTCAAGGTTAATATGTATAATTTAGAATTTAATCTCATAACACTCACAGATGATTGCTCTGATTCCGTGGATTCCGACTGTACTCAGTGTGTTTGTTTGCATAGCCTAATACTGCACAGCATAAAATACAAACTTAGCTCTCATTAATAGAAATATTCTGTTCTGTTTTGCACCATTTGCAGATTTATTTGTTACATGCACACCGTAGGTAAGATTCCAGAGTCGCCAATATGCGCAGACCTGCCTGCAGATATTTGCCGATTGTTAACACTGCGTAGGACCAGCGCTTCGAGCTAATTCTGCCCGATTTGCTCTCTTTGATATCATTAGTACCGGACTTAAATTTTTCAAATTGGAAAGCGTGCTCACTGACGATTGGCATTTATCACAGCGGCGAAATTTGTTGTCCACAAGCTGCGCAGAGACCTTCCGGCTGTCTTAAGCATTGCTCGTCCTACGTCATCACATCGGCAATTCCCGCTCGGCTAGCACGCGTCCAGTGATGTAGGTAGTTGTCTATTTAGGACCGCTAATGCCAGAACTACGCTTGGTGGTCCCATGCGAGTGCTAAATGCTTCTGAATGCGCTCTCCGCTACTGCCGATGTTGCAGGCTGAACATGCTAACTTGCCACAGAACGGACTGAAAAGCCGACGTCGAATGAACTTTCCCGTGGAGGTGCTTGCATGGAGTAGAACGCCATGCCCTTGAAAAAGGGAGTGAGAGTGCTGAGACCCTAGAGTTGCTTACCTGCATTAGAACCTCAAATCCTACATTAAAGCGGCGATTACACATTTGGGAAAGCACACCGCACAGCACTGGCAACCCACTGCAGATTTAGTGGCCTTAAGCCACGCTGCATGCATCCTCTCCTAAATACCTTATGGGCTATGACTTCCCCTTCACATAATAACTGGCTGTATTGCTGATAGCTAGAACGGCTATCTGGGCAAGACCGCAAACGACCAGTGTGCAACGACGTTCTGCTGCTAGCCCTGCACCAAAGACTGCAGTGCGCTATAAAACCCTTTCTAAGATTACGTGCTAAAAGATTTTCAAAGAACGTAGAAGAAGATGGGCACACTATGACTAGAGAGCACATGCGTATTGTATAAATATTCACAAAGCCAAATGTGATTCAATCCTACGACCGATTACTGAAAGCCTAAAGCTTCACACAAAGCAGGAAACGAGCTCCCATCTTTTGCAGAAGTGTTTAGTATTACTTCGTGGCAGTAGTTTTAACGAAGCCTTGACTGCTCCCATGGAACGTCCATGCAGGCAAACAGAATGTGCTTCAGTCGGATATGAGCTTTCAACATCAACTTCTAGACTAAAAGTTGCCCAAGTATCGCATTTTATGGTCGTGCTCATGACTTTCACTGAGCATATACTGCTCGACTATTACAGCACCCTCCTTGTTATTACTCTGGAGATGCAGAAAACATCGCAATTATTCACATTTAAGCCGAGAAGTTTGTTAGAAGAATCAGATACGCAACTCACAGATCAGCTTATATTCGAAGATTTATAAATATATTTCAAAATACATGACCGCAACTCGATACAACTGGAAAATATGTAACGTAGCTGTATGTGGGAACAGCAGCCGTCCATAACATGTGCCACTGACCGCGATACTAAGCTATCGTTAATGCTCGTCTGTGGTACAGCACGACAAAGTCACTGAGAATTTTAATCCACTTTGGGAGTGGTTTGACCAGCAGCACAATGTCCCTTCATGTCTAATTAAGGAAAACCACTTAAGGCTTTATTGTGAAAAAGCTCATGCATAGACTTAACATGCTAACTTGTTATATGAAGACAAGGGAGGAAGATATCTGGGCCCTGCACGCAGGACAGGATGCCTCTTAGGACAATTCACCCGTTGCGCGAGTTTTCTGCGTATGAGTCAAATGTCCCCTATCGACCCTTGCTAGGACTACTCGGTACGGCGTTGCTACACGCCGATACTATAAAAACGCACATAAAGCTCTGCTAAAATTTGGTCGCCGCTGCCATGTTTTCGTGTAAACTTAACAGGAGCCAACACGTGAGCGCCGTCAAATGTTTTGCGAAAAGCTGAGCCTGAGGAAAAAAATTTCACGAGTGTCCATTGCTGGGCAAAGCAATGCCAAGTAAGCAGCAGTGAAGAAGACAACGCTACTCGTTCCAGCCCTGTCTTTCGTCCTCCTCGTTACCCTGTACAGGGTCGTCCACCCTTACGGTATACACGCGAGGTAGTGGTCGCTCTCTTCGAACCGCTTCCACGTCCAACACAGACATACATCGAACATACACAGACATGCATCGAATGTTGGACGTACAGGTGCTCGAAGATAGTGGCCATGCATTCGCGTTTTCAACGTAACGCGCGACGAATGCATAAAATATACATTCCTTAGTCAGGCTGCTGTCTTCTTCCACTGTACTTTTTCTTCGCATCAATAAAGTGGTAGTCCTAGCGCGATGTGTTGTGTAAGTTGTCTTCTGGACACCTGTCCACCGTGTACTCTAGCGGCTCGTGCACAAGGCGGACAGATGAAGTGAGGCTGATCACCACAATGACGATAATTATTATATTACGTATTATTTTTCCTTGCAGTAAAACTTCGCTCTCACAGTCAAATAGAACCAGCCTTTAATTTCTGCACTAATGTCTGCGATTTGGTTCAGTGCACGAGAGAATTACTTTTCTCGATGCGCAGAATGTTTAAAAAGAGCGCCAGAAAGATCAAACCGGTGTTTGAAAAATTAACGTTTTACATCCCTTGTTACGTACACTCTAGGTATTTCATGCATGCGTCCGCCTGACTTCGTCACTGCATTCGGTAGTGCATGACCGGAGTGAAGATTGGACCGCGTGCAATTTTCGACTGCGTGCGCTCCCCTCGCAGAAAAAAAAAAGCGAGCGCGTTGCGAAACGCATAATTCGTGAAAACTAATGAGATGTTCAGTGGTGAAGGAGATATACGATCTCTATTTCGCATTAATTATCAGCCCTCCAGTTCCAATTAAGCTAGAAAACAGCAGAAGAGGCGAGCATATTCACTTGGTTTTTGGTGCTTTAAAAATGCTTGGCGACGGTAGTGACAACGTCAAGGGAAAGAAAACTAACAAATAAATGCAAGTTAAATGTTTTTAAAAAACAAATGTAAGTTAAATGCTTTGGGCATCACACCATTAAAACAGGAAAATGCATTTTAACTACGGAAGAACACCCAGAAGGTTAATCATCTTGCAGAGTTTCTCTGCCGAATCACATTTCTGGTAACGAAGACATACAATCCATTTCAAATTCGGCTGGCTATTATAGCGGTCTGTCGAAAAAAGAATACATTTGTCTTTCTTTTCAGTTATCTGATTTCCATTTAAGCCGCATCAGCGTTCTCTAGCCACGTCCCTTCAAATGTATAGTTACGCAAATGCCGTTCGTCTCCTTTCTGCGCATTTGTTTGTGAGCTTGCACATTAGATGGGGATTATTCTAAAGGCTTCTTGCGCTCAAAGGTTCATCTTAATCTACGTGTCATACGCTGTGCTGTGCAGTAAGTTTTTTATGTCCACATGCATTTTTTACAACGTAATTTCTGGTAGCACTTTGCTGGCAGCCGTCGCACATTCTCCGAATAAATTCGTACCATGTGCGTGACTAGAAATGTCAAGGCCAGTCAGCTTCGTTCATCTGAGTAGCTCACAAGATGATTAGAAAAAACAAGGCTGGGCGAGGCAGCTTCTCTTGTCCATATTCAACAGCGCGAGAGAAAAAAACGAGGACAGAGCAAGCACAACGAGCGCTCCGTGTTTGTACTGCCCCCTCTTTTTCGCGCTGTTTAAATATGGATAGCACAAGACATAGTTGTCCCATTTTTGCACTCTTTTACAGCCGAGCACACAGGTTGACATGTATCGTACACAAGTAATCTACCACTATTTATACTGACCCCGTTGTAGGCAAGTTCTTTGCCAAATATAGGTGAAGTGTGGTAAAATCGTTTTCTTCATTTAAATATTTTCTGATCGTGATGGCTTGATGCTCTAACATTCTTAAAAACATGAAGTTACCTGAGATAGCCACATGCTGATGTTTAACGAATGATTGTTTGTTGAATGCTGTGTGGTGTGAGCAAAGCTGGCCGTTAGGGAACTAAATTCCTGATATCAGACGTATGCGACATTTTCTGCCTGGAGGAAAGTGACTCGAGACAGCGAGGTTTAGGCTAAGGTTCTGCATAAACTTAATAGTGCAGGCAGATGGAGGCTAGGCTTCCTACAAGCTACTTAAAATACTAAATACCGAAGTGGCAGCCCTAGAGACTCCGCCTCATCTTCTACAGCTGCCGAGTTCGATCTCCGGTGCCAGCGAGTACCTATGAACCTTCTAGTGTGTAGAGTATTTCCTGCAGTCTGGCGCTCAGCATTTTTCGGGCAATATGATTGGGAAAAGGCTCTCGGAAAAATGCATTACCAGCCCAGCCAAAATATCAAAGCCAAGCTACTCGCACGACTCTGCTTGTGCCGTTAGCAAATATGTATCGTAAGTGCCGACCTCGTAACGTCACTTCTTGCTTTCTGCGGAGAGGAGTCTATAGCAGCATTACTCTCGTGATCATGGTCTCTGCACCGCATTTCACTGGTGACGCACGCTGGCATAGGCTGCCGAAACCAGGTCCCGGAAAGAGTACAAAAATTTACGCCTGTCACCCGGCCTGGTTGTTTCTTTAGCATGTAGGCTTGTAGGACACCAAATCCTCTTCTCCCCATGCAACAAACTTGTGTTTACGGCCTTCCTCCGCTCATTAAAGCAGGTGCGTGTCGGCAACGGCAGAAGGGCCGCTCGTTCCACTGTTTTCTTCCCCCAATAGTTTGCGCCACTCAATATATGCAAAAAGGCACGTTACTTAGCACTCACACGCAGACGCATGCAAATACACGTGAACAGTCAGGCATACTCAAAACCACAAAGCAGGCAGAAGGCAGTTGTTGTTCATGCGTCATGCATACGGTGCAAATGTCCAAGAAAAGTACTTGACGTAGACATGGTATGGACAAGCTTCATTCAGTACAGGAGCTGGCACCGCAATGCTAGCGACAAAGCGAGCAGATGGCCCTCGTCAGTGCCCCTTATGAGCCATGTACTTCATGCCCCTCCCACACTGGTCTTTAAAGGCGACACACTACACATTAACAGGTGCTCACTACTGGCATTAAATGACGCCATCTAATGTGCATCGAGAGCTCAGGCAAGACTCTAGCTCTTAAGACTGTTGATTTAAAGAGCTATTTCATTTCTTTTCTCTCCTCTGTGCTCACTACGCGCGCAATAACATGTTTGTCTGTTAAATCTCTCTTCAGCTGTTATGCGACAGAGTAATGAAATATTTAGAAAAATACTAAATAAAAACTGTCTCAGCGCAGCCCTAAGTTTAGAAAGAAAAACATTACGTTGCAATGTAAGCACAATTTTTTTCATTTAACGGCAAAACACCATTTCTCCAGAGCGGACAATGATGGGCATACAGCGTGAAACTCCGTTATATTATATAGGTCGCATAAGGCGATGATTTGAAGTGAAAACACCTCTGTGCACACAATTTTAGCACGCAAAGTTAGGCGCAATGCTAATGGCTTTAATTTTCGACAACATAGAAACATAACCTTCTGCAGATGTATTTTGCTCATTATAGCGTTACCAGCCTGTTTTCTTCATGCATTCTTGTAGCCAAACCTTGTTGAAAGACTGGTGAACATAGCAGTCAAATGCCGTAATAAGGTCACGCCAAAATAATAGCGAATGTAACTACAGCGGCTGCCTTATCCAATTGAATAAGCTGCACGGTCCTATGAAGACGGGATGAGGATACGCCGCAAAGCTAATAACTTCGACACCTTGGCAGTATCACACATTATAAACTTTTCGAGAGCGTTACATTCCTCATTATTGTTGAAAAGGGCCATTTACTTATTTTCAAAGACCTAGAATTAAATTTTACGAAGACAAATACGGGAGGCCGTACGCTAAGTTTCTCCCCAATGGGGTGAAATCACGAAGCAATACTATGATTTGAATACACATGTCATGTCTGTTCGGCTGCTTTAAATTAGTCGCATCTACGGGGTCAATAGCGCACCGAACACATGGGAATAAGTTTTTTTTTTTATAAAAGCCTCACTCCTCCTAACGCTGCCGAACATTCCAGTCATGTCTGCGTTCGTATACGCGGTTTATTACTTTAGAAGAGAACACCGATACCTGACTAAATGTTTGAAATAAGGAAGCGCTAAAGGAGACGTCTCTACCCTGTAAACCCCAAAATGCACATCAACACTGACGTATCACTTGCGCATGGTAGCGGCGCAAAGACGTGCGCTTGTAACACGGTTAGCTTTGTTGTGGTACGTGGTGGTAGTGTGCAACCTCAATGACACGAGTGGGTGAAATGTGCTTCTGGAAGAGTGTGCCTGTGTCCAACCTGTATCTGGAGCCGACCTAAAGCCAGGAGACAGGGCTAGGAACGGCGGGTTGGTGAATTCTTTCTGCAGCAACACGCAGAGGCCAAAAGGAGTGGTCCCGTCTTCGGCGCAGCAATCTGCTCAGAGCAGGGAACACGAAATGCACTCAGGAATCCGCAGCAGGAAGCACTGCAATAACACACTTGCCCCAAGCACCACGAACATGCACCACATACTCCTCGGCACCTGAACAATGAGGCACACAGAAACAGCGCAAGCACCAAGATACACCAAAGCGAGCACAAATAGGCGAACATGCAGCAGTCATGCCACAGTGAAAAGCCCGCAAAACACAGCATAAAAAGCACGCACAGCCATGTTATGCTGACCATCTCAGCTCACATTTGCACAAGATTTACACATTCTGGCCCGCTGTCCGAATAAGGCTGTAAAAAAAGATTAGCGGTGGCGACTAAATGGGCACCCAAAGAGTGATATTTTCATTCAGCACTCTTCTTTCAGCCTGTAGCAAGTGGCTTGATTTGGTAATAAAGTTTAACGCCTTAATGACGATCAGACTATGATGGTCTCCATAGGGTAGGGCTTCTGACCACTTGGGGTTCGTTAACGCCCACTAAAATAGCGCAGCAAACGGGCGCATTCCTTTTGACCTCCGTTGGAAAGTGGCCGCAGCGGCCATGGTCGAACCCGAGATCTTGGATTCAGCAGCCAAGCTTTCCAACCACTCAGCCGCCGCGGTGGGGCTCCTTGGAGCACTTACTGCGTCCCATCTGTATTATAGTTACACGCATAGATACGTGAATATTGAAGATGCTCTTGTTGTTTGAATAATTGGTAAGCCAACTAACCTCCGTGAAAGCAGGTGACGGTGTCAAATATCTTAATATTTAAGTGCAAGGACTTATGTCCTTGCACTTAAATATTAAGCGCCTCCCTGAAATGCAGCTTTCCGGCTTGTACATACAAATGTTTTTGCGTCCGAATATAAATTGCTCGCCGATAATAACATCACAGCTATGTTAATACAATTACAAGTATCTACTCTTAGCGAGCCTGTGATAATTAACTGCTGCAAATAGTTCTAAAGCATATCTTTAATAAAAACGCTATATTCCCGATGTTTGAAATACCCATATTACGATAAAAGCGGCGGCGTAACGAGATTAAAACAGAAGACCACGCAGCATAAAAAAAAAATGATTCTGTAAGCGACTGGGAACAATGGCCTTTACCCGTATCCTGCGACATACCTCTCCTTCACTGCAGAGAAAACGGTATCACTACCAGTAAGCACATATCTCGATCGTAATGGCCCTGCGAACGTGCCTGAAAGCCCACTTTTGTAATGATAACGGACTGCGCCGAAAGTAAGCCTACTTACGCTTCTCGTAGTCTGATCTCCTATTCATTTTTATTTAAGCTAGGCAACCGCTACGCTTGGAATTTCCGTAATTCAAACACCTGGTTGAAATGCATCAAGCTATGCTACCAGAATGGCGGCAAAATAAATCTAATACTCTGCATTCTAACTACACTAAGTGGGTGCCAGAATTGAGCTCGCGATTTGTAGTCAGCAGTCGACAAATCCACATCACTTCTGTAAATTGCGTAAAGTTGGCTGTGATCGCTGCATGAATGAACATGATTGTGGTTACCCCGGTCCGAATAAGAAAAAAAAAGAACCGGTCCATAACACACCAAGTAGTACCACTGCTAACACATGGTACTCAGTGTCCTCCTGTACATTGCTCCCTTCCGCTATCTGCTTCCTGGGAGCGATAAAGAAGCACGTGACACGCTCACCGCAGAGTGCCGCGCCTTAGCCAGTGCGGCGGCGTGCACCTGCTGAGAACGGGTTTCGCTTTTTGTTAGCGGACATACCAAATCTTTCGCACTGCAGCCTGGATAATACTGTTAATATTAATATCGTTCACAGCGCCGACAAACTCTAAAGAACTGCCACTTAAAGAAACAATAAATAAAAACGAAACGCTATTTTACAGTTTACCAGATAGCTAGCGGATATGAGATATTATAGTTTCTATATGCCTGCAAGCTGAAAGAGAATACTGAGCCGAAAGAAGTAGGTAATTTTAACGAATGAAATTGCGTAAATTTAAATGCTTATAACGGTTTTCGCGGAAACATTATGGGGGACGCTTAAGCTCCGCTTTTAAGGGTATAACGCGACAGTGTAGGCTGCCAACCCGCATTTAAAGCCCCGCTTTATATAAAGGTACAGTGTCGACTACTTCTAACTATAACACGGTCGCCGCTTTTAAAGTGCCATTGCGTCCGACCTAGCCGCGCAATGAAGCTATGTGGCCAGCCATTCGAAGCGCCTCTTCCGCGTCCCTCTGTGGTTGTATCGCTTTGTTTCGATATGAGCCCGAGCCGGACGCAGTGCTGGTCTAAAAGCAGCTAGAAATGGTTGACCCTGTACCTGCGTGGCTTAGGATTAACGTGAATGCAACTGTCCTGGCCAGCTGATTCGGATATCACCATCCCACATAAAAGGAGAGAACCCAGTTCGTAGCTTCTGGCAACTGTACGTCCAGCCACTCTACGTGCGCGTCCATGTTAACTGCTGTCTACCGCCCACCAGGGTCATGCTCGTGGTTTTTCGCTCACAACCCCAACGCCGCCACCTGATTTTCAGCCACCGGGGCCTTTAACGATGTCGCGTTAAAATGGGACCCCATGAAGCTCATCCCTCATCCCTTGGGTGAAAAGCCAAGTACGGTTTCCTTAACTGCTGGCTTGCACATAGCATGATTGCGACAGCGTCAAATTTTACCGAACGAAACATTAATCTCGTTTTCAAATGCTGAGACACTGTCACATTGCCCAGTCTCGTTACAGTAAGTACTACGACAGACTATAGATAGAAAGCGTGGTTTCTTCGCGCAATGAATGGCATTGTTTTGACACTTTCATTTTGTGCGACGAGGTAGATTCCTACGTACGTCTTCAGAGCGAGTCAACTAAAGCACATCTATAAATATTTCAAGGAGAAACCCTTGGTACAAAAAAAAAAAAAGAAATAGCATACACTTTACAATGTGACGTGAATGTAGAATAGGCTGATGAGCAATTACCGCATTTTTCATCAAACAGAATAGGCTGGCATGGACCATTTATTTAGAAAAGGCGCACTAGCGCCATGCTACAGCTACTACAGCCATGCTAACGCCACCCATGGGACGTCATTAGCGACGACGCAAGAGCCGGTGCACGCCAAATTCTAGGCGAGGCGGATGCGGGTCCGCAACCAGTTTTTTTTTTCTCGCATATCGTTGGAAGACACATGGCACGAAGTCTCCTGTAGGGTTCACGTACTGAAAGACTAGAATGATGTTCCTAACAGCGCTTTTTCTGAGAGAAAAATGAGCTGCGTCAAACGTGTCCAAATTTAGTCCAGGAACAAGGAGCTAATAAGGAACTGTCGCCAGTGTAGGACTAAAAAACGTGTAAAAAGTTCACGATGCTGGCTAGCTGGCTGGCTCGCACTTGAAATGAAACTTGCACATTCCCTCTCCTCATCACTGGTACAATAGTTAAAGGCCGCGCTCTCCAGGATATACTGGTGTCCTTTTATTGCCAAACCCACGTATCTTTAACAAATAATTGTACAGTACAAGGCATTAAGTATATACGGTGGCCGGTATTCCTAGCATCATCTCTACATCGTCCTTCACATACCTGTAGTTGTCTGGTGATCCCCAACTGATTTCTTAATTTTCATTGCTTCTGAGGCTCCCCTTACTTCGATGTTTGTTATAAGCGGAACGTTTGAATCATACGCACAACTGCCAATTTCATTATCACCCTGGTTACTTCGGCTGTTGTATAGCTCAATGCAGAACTTTCAGGCTACGTTTACTACCTTACCGATACTGGTAATGACATTGCCCGCTTTATCCCTAAGTGCATATATTTAATTTTAACTCTTTATACTCTCCTCAGGACCACTTTCAGGCTACGCTGTTCTCTACATCATGCTCCTTTTTTCCCAGCATGCTTTCTTACTCCCTCACGCTTACATTTGTTAACTTTGATAGCTTTGTCACCTCTGTCCTGTTTGTGTGGATAGAAGCTTTCATATTTTGAAATTTCTCAATTAGATGTTTCGCATCCTTTGTCATTTATTGGTTCTTTATGTAACCTTGACACCGGCTACCTGTAAAGCAAACATGTTAATGACAACTTAAATAATCGGTCACTGCTTCTGCACTAAGGTAGTTCTCCTCGGTTAAGCCCGGATATTTGTTCTACAGCAAGGCTCTGATTTCATTTGATTTACTTCTTATCGTCAATCCGTTAATGGACTTCTTTCTAGCTAATCGGTTCCCTTTCTTTAAATCTGAAGGAATTGGAGCTTATTATCCTATTGCAACCGTATCGCACTTTACATATACTTCTACATCCAACAGTGTTTAGAACACAATATGAAATATGTTTCGTTTTAGTTGCCACATTCGGCCTCTCCAATGTCTACTTTTTCCGTGCAAATAACTAGTGCTTGGTATTTCTAGAGCAGGTGCCATAGCTGCCAAATGCCTGGTCCCCACACGGTTTTTTGCCTACCTTGGCACTGACGTCTCCGATCAGTACAATATACTGTGCTTTTACTTCACTCACTGGCGATTTTACGTCTTCCTGGAAGCTTTCAACTACCTAGTTATCAACATTAGATGTAGGCTCTTAGGCCAGTATGACCTTCAGTTTAAATCTTTTATTAGACTTGATTGCAATGCTTGCAACTCTCCCGTTAATGCTAAACTCTCAGCATGTCACCAACGACATACTTATTAGCAAACCCGCGCCAGTTCCCATCTGCTCGCTAAATTTTGACAGCAGAATATATATGCTCTATCTTTAAGCAATTATGTTCCACGCAGCCTCGACCACAAATTAAAGACATCGGCGTACCGATAACTCACCGAAAATATGTTCGAACAACATTTCACGTTTACACAAAGGGAATCCATAGAAGCGGCCGGAACGTAATGTGGTTTAAGTGATGAAACGAGCTCCCTAAAGTACCAGTTCGTTTTTTATTTTTAAAGTAATGGGGATCTAGCATTCTCTAAGTCAAAAGCCATCTTCATTGTATCGAGCAAGAGAAATCTACATTATCTTTCATTTTCAGAAAACAAGTAATCCGGATTGGCGCTGTCGATATATAAGCAAATCTATTATAACACTTCCTGCGTTTTTAGCGGCTTAACCCTGCACCTCGTGGTAGCTTTCCACTGTCATGTAATTGACGGCAAAAAAAAGAGCTGGGAATAAGAGAGAGTGGGATTAAGCATAGTGAAAGTTTGCGACAGCTAGTAGCAAGTGGTTTCGCAATAGAAGCTTAGCGAGATGAAATGAGGGCAGTTGAGGGGCACAGCACAAAAAAAAAAAAAATTGCCCCTTATTCTGTCACACTCGGGCTCTTTTGAAATATCTTGAAACTGATTAATTCGCGAAGCTGATCGCTTACCACTATTTACAGTTACCAAATATGGTGCTTTTAAAAGAATGACAAGCGTTTCTCAGCCACCATGATAACGGCCCAAGCTTCCACTTGGACCTGCGCAATATCGCTGCCTGTAATTCCACGACACACTCCTTCAGATCTGCGTGGTCGAAACATTTGCTCTGTCGATCACGTGCGCAAAGTACAAGATTTTTATCAAACGGAATAACGCCGTTCTATTCATCGTTGAAATAGAATTACGCAAGCCACGCGGCAACAGCGCCATATAACAGCCTGGGACGTTACTAGCGAGATGGCGCGACCATGGCATACGTAGGGTGAGCACATCACCCCTCTCTTGGTCGTAACAGCAGCAGGACCATAGAAGTCGGTCCCCGAACATATCCCAGACACATTTAGCATACCTCTACAGCTCACTGCTACTGTCTAGCGCTAGCGCGCCATCAGCAGCGCACGCGGTAATTGGCCCCTCTGAACCGAATATGCCGGGCCATGACGGGAACTTGGCGCTATCTGGCGCCGTCGAGGTCATTTTCATACGCGTACTGATGAGGGCAGTAGCGGTAGACGGTACAGGTAAGCCGTAGCGCTAAGCCAAACGTCTCTATTGTGAAGTGGAGCGCGTGCGATGTTTCAGAGCGTAGTGTAACAGCTACCACAGTAAAAAAAAACATTGTCGGGAATAAAATAATGATCTCGGAGTGGATTTTTTATACGCCACACGCTCATTTAGAAACAAAAGCTGAGATATCCAGCTAAGGTAGAGTGTGTTATCTTCTATGCTCGCACGTCGGAGCCCTGTGCTGTAGCTGGGGGCACCGATTAAAGAAAACCCGTGATAACTGAAAATCACACTGTAAATACTACGTCGCCTCCGTAAACACAACTTTAGGGTACATTTGCGGCAGTATCCACAAGCCGTCTGACTAAATACGTTAACATTTTATTACCGCCTATCTCACTAAATTTCTTAGCAAGGAAATCCATGCTGCACTTTTCTCATCCTGCCATTCAATGACGCTTTACGGTTCGTTTCTTTCCTTCGTTCTCTTTCTCCTCCCTTTATGGGATTGTGTTCTGCGGTATGATATCTGCTCAGTATGGCGCATTCTGGCCATTTTTCTTATTTAAACTTCCCCTTCCAGCAATGCCCAAACTTGGCGGGCAAGTGCTGGTTTGAATGGGTAATTAAAGAAAGAAAAACAAATAATCAACAAACAATATTCAGTGAGGAGAAATGATACATCCGAATATTTCTGGATAGCAGTCGACTACCCATTAAACTCGGACTGTTAAATATTTCGTGTGAAAACGCATGCCAGTTTGATAAAGTAGGCAATTACTCGATATTATAAAGATTACACTTAGCTGGAAGGCTTCGTCTCCGCTTCTTAACTACCTATATCTGTAGAAACCAAACAAAATATTTAAATGTAGAAATATCACTCCGAAGAAGCCTGCGGAGGCTAGAAATCAAAATGTCTACTCATAGTCGGCAATGATGCTTCCCACATAAACTCTACCCACTCTAAAAATACATTTTTTTTTTTTTGGATACGGAAGTAGTTTCTCCATCCAGTAAATGGTAAGAGCTGAGAAGTAATGGCCAGTGCAGCTCTAGGTAGGACACTGAATTTTAAAATAAGTTTGTTTCTTATAGCAAGCTGTTGAGATTCACGACTACAAGGTACTAGCAGTCTTTTGGCCCATTTGACCAGCGAAACGAAGGTACGTTTTACACTCATTGTAATTGTGAAAATTACTGGCATGCATTGAAGCTTGTGCTTTAGCATTTTTGGCACTTTCCATTCTCATTTTAAATTGCATTCTCTTTTGCGGCTGAATAGCCACAGTAAGCAAGATTGTTTTGCCTTCTCTAAACTATGCCTGAGGTGCGAAGGAGTGACGCTCACCACTCCGGACAAGAGAACGGCGCAGCATTACTGCAAGTAACAGAAAAGATGCAGCGTCAGAGACACTGAGTGCTTTAGCAAACCATTGCATGATCAAGTATAACGATCACTTGACTGCATGTTGTTTAAAACGCCTTCGTTTTAAACTAAGGGAAGAAAACGTCCAAGGCTAGGAATTGCCTCGCGTCAACGACTGTTGTGCAATGCAATGGAAACAAAAACAGCCCCTGCGGGGGCCTTGTGTACCGGGGCTATAGAAGGCTGTGAGATAGGGCGTCCCCTGTTAGTAGTGCTGCTTTCCGTGTCACAAAAGGGAAAGAGAAAACAATGAAATTGCTTTTAAAGGGTTATTAATCAGCTGACAATACGCTTAACAACAATTTGTTTACGCACAGCATGATCCGCTCGACATTACTGTGAACGCCGCGGGAGGAGCCACTCACCGTCCGAATTTCGCTTCGAGGCATCGGAGATGTCTCTGGCGACGCTGTCCTCGCTGAAGCTGGCCGGAAGCCTCCCCGAGTGCATGACGTTGTCCGCGCTCGCGTTGGAGTCGCAGTGGTAGCGACTGCGGGACATCGGGGAATGCAGGTGCGAAGGAGTGGCGGGCTGTCGGTGCCGACGGATCGTGGACAGCCTGCTCACGAAAGACGTGTTGTGCTTGAACCTGCGCTTGCCACCCAGCAAGAACGAAATGTTAGCCATGTGTTGAAATAACAGAGCGGCTCACAGGGTGCGCCAGAATTGGTGGCCGCGTTTTATATATTTCACAAGTCCAAACGAAGAGTGCGACGCGCGCATGACATCAATATACGAAGTGTTATTGGTTCCCGCTCTGGGCAATCTTATTCGAGTAACGTTACAAAATCTATGGCAAGTTGACGCTGAAATGGAAGCAAATTACCATCAGAGGGGCATTCAAAAATAGGACAGAGCGACTTCAAGAAGCATCATTCGCGCTGACATGGGCTCGCAGCCTAGTTGATTAGACTTGCACATCTCGTCCATTGCGACTTTCACCAGCACCTCTAAATATGATTGGCGATAGGCAGGCACTTTTTAGCGGCCAGGATCATACATATTCTGGCGCGGTTCTGAGAAAGCTGATCAATGTAAATACGTAATACCAATGTGAAAGATCATGCAGGAGGATGATAAAAACTTCCCTGCAATAAGCCCCACCGGTTGCCTGTCTTTCTGTGTTCGTACTGCTCGGCCTTTTTATCGTCAGTATCTTGGCCAATCAACGAGCCCCCATACTCCTTAAGTAAACTCTCAAAATTGGAATCTTCGCTCTGCACCCATTTCAAAAGAAGTAAAAATTGGATTGTTTAATTCGCAAGGCATTTTATTAAAAGAATCAAGCGTTAAATATTCTTTCAACTGAAAACCTGGCCCAAGTGTAACACGGGTAGTTTCAATGCCCATTGCATACAATCGAAATTTAACGTAATGACAACACTGAGAACTCGTTGGTCACCGACTCACTTGGGAAAGAGGAGGAAAATAACTGGCCAATGAAATCGTCCGGACTATTGAGAACTGCTCCTTGCCGTTAAAAAAAAAGGACAAAACTCGAAGTAAGCTGATATGATTTACGATTCGTCACGAACATTTAGAATACATTAACCACTCCACAGACTCCTTTTTTTTTTTCGCTGTGAATATCACAGCCCCACTGAGCATCCGCTGGTTAAATGTAAAAATAGAAACGACGGCGCTCTGGCGTGTCCTGCATTGTGTTTCGCTCGCTTTCACCCATTTGCATGCTGTTTGGCCACCACGATCAAGAAGTGCCCCACCCGCATTAAAATGACACCAGCCGTGGACGACATACAGATTGCCACTGAGCTGTGGTAACTTACGACTGCGAGAAAGGAGGGCTTCTGAAGTGAAGAGACGAAGGTTACATCGTTGACCATCGTCGCTTCACCTCCACTCTTTCTGCATCGTGCCAAACTGTAATGTACCTAAATAAGCTTTCTGAATAAAGCTTCACCATCGCTCTCTCTGCATCGTGCGAAAATGTAAAGTATCTAAACAACGTTTCTGAATAAAGCTTCAGTCTTAAACAGTACGTACTCCAATATTCGGCTTCATCATCCCGAATATAACCCATCGCGAGGCAAAGGCCTCCAATATCCATACAATGTATCCCCCTCCCTGTGAAGGCTGCACTCAAATAATCCCAGCAGAATTCCTAATCTCATCTAGCCACCTAACCTTTTCCTGTCCCTAATATGCTTGCATTCTCTTGGAATCCGGTCTCTTAGCGCTATCGATCATCGGTTATCTCGCCTCCATACTACATGTCCCGCCCAGCCTTACTTCTAGGCAACGCATGCCCTCTAATACACCTTTTTTTTCTTGGTTTCCAATAGAATGTCAGTACTTTGTGTTCGTTTTCAAGCACTCTGCAGTTTTGTCGCTTAACGTTGCATTTATCATTTTTGATGCATAGCTCTGGACGCTGTCCTTTTAACGTCAACCTTCTTCGTTAGCCGCTACGTTTCTCCCTCATAGGTGAGTACGAGTAAGAGAGGTCTCTTATATTACGTTCGTCAAGGACGTAATCTGCCATTCATCACGTAGCCCATTTATTAAATGAGCTACATGTCGGCTTCGGTCTTCTAGATATGTTAGGATCTGCGGTCACCACTTGTCGTAAGATGAGGCATTTTATTACCATTCCCGGCGCCTCACCACCTATCGTAAACTGCTGATCCCATCCAATGCTTTTGAATATTACTTTAGTCATCAGCATGATCATGTTTAGGCGCACTACCTTGCTTTGCCTGTCTAGGCCATTAATCAACGTTTGCCATTCTCCCCCTCGATTTCGTAGAAAGGCAGAGAATCACACATTAATTAAATTTTATCTATTAGCTATTATCCTTCACCGTTACTAAACACGTCGAATAATTAGGCGATGGATACCACTAGTAAGATCGTCTACTTTCTTAATGTCCTTGCTTGTGCGGAATGACCTTCTTTAAGGAGGACAATGGTTGCCATGGACTATCTCAGATATCTTCCGGTACCTTCTTATGTGGCTCTACACCTGGTTTTGCAATCCGTGCACTAGTTCTCAAGTTTCAACTGAGTCATATGATTTCTCAAAAACCCATGAAACCAATGTAAACGTCTCACTACATTACTAGCATTCAGACAGTTCTAATCAATATTGCTAGCCGCATCACGCTCTGTCGCATCGCATACTAACTATTCAACAATTACTGAAAGTGACCGTATGGCAGCGGCGCATATCGATGGCCATCAAAATTTAATTCAGTGTAGCGTGCATTTGTTTTCTAGTTGACTGCGTGCTGTAAAAATGAATAAATTTACATATGGCGATCTCAAATATGAAATGCACTGCGAGTATATAATTTACTAGTTTAAGAGGGTGCATAAACAGCCAGCGAACGTATTCACGACGCCTTCAAGATGATGGCTTGCATCTTTTTTATCTATGGGTCATCGTAAGGTTTTAAATTACAAGAATGGGCTGTGCTGCGCTGCTTCGCTGTGTCTGTTGGCTCCGTCCCATTTTCTTTTCTTCTTTTGGGACCATTGCTGTTTTTTGGTGTCGAATATGAGCACAAATTAGAGTAATCGCTTTTTCACAGCACTCCCTGCTGGAGAGCAGACCACGTGCGTGCTTGACGATGTCAACGCCCGTAAACTGATCTACAGAGAGACGTCCCCTGAGCGTCAACGAAATGCGTACGATTCACGAAGCTGACAACGATCTCGCAAACGAGCTCACCCAACTAATAGTATTCAAAACTCGGTGAATTTCAGAGAGAAGAGTCGTGATTCGTCCGCATGTGCGCCAGCTTGCAGGCTCCTCTTTGTGAAACTGGTACGCTCTCTCGCTACAACTCCCCTCCCTTCTGTCCGTCGACAGCAACTGAACTGTCTCTATGAACCTTCGAATCAAAAGAAAATACTAAGCTAATATGGCCATGCTTTCTTACGAAAAATATGACCGTACAGCCTTTAAACATTGCACGAAATGCGTGCTGTCCATCACGGTTCACGCCTTCCCTGCTACACCAATGAGTAAAGTAATCAACAGAAATTCGTAGACAAGATACCGACCTGAGAGCCAACCAATGCTAAAACCAAAACGAAATAGGTAGCAGCCTGAGCCAGCGAACAACGGAGTTTGTTTTCGAAATCCGCAACTGCCTCTCTCAAAACAGCTTAACGCCGCATCTTCGCTATTCTCCTTTAGACTTTTTAGTGTTCTCGAAGCCCTTCTAGAGCCCCGTCCCACTTTGTTGTTGCGTGCCCCGCGCTGGAAGCCTAGTTCGAAGAACAGAACGGCAGTGCTGACGGGACGTCTGCTCGCCCTGATCACGGTGCTAGCATTGCATGCGATAATGTGATAAGACGCGTGATTAACCGTCGGGCTGCCTTCATGTCTGGCTTCAAAAAATTTGATTTAGCGGATTCTACTTAATTTTTCCTTCCTCCATGGCTCGCAGTCATACGTACAATAAGGCTAATTACAAATAGTTAAGTAATATTTAGAGAACGGAGTTTTCACACAAAGAAGTACGTTTAAGACCCCCAGGACAGGCTCTTAGAGTTCAGGCACCGATAGGAGAAACTCTAAATATAGATGGAGTGCAAGTGAATTTATATCCGGACATCTGCACACGATAAACGCTGCAATATACAAAATGAGGTCCACTAAAAATGTCAAAGTTTACGAGCACTTTTCTCAAGGCTACTCGCAACATATATATAAGGCCAGTAGTATGCTTCAACAGTGCAAAGGGAAAACTCCCTCTCTGCAACATATATATATATATATATATATATATATATATATATATATATATATATATATATCAAACCAGTCGTATGCTTCAACAGCGCAAGGGAAAACTTCATCTCTGCATCGAAACGTATTTGGAGTAAACAGTGTGATCGTACTTGTTGCAAACACTTCTGGTGGGACTGATGACGAACAGTCATGTTGAAATACAACGGCTGAAAACGCTTATCCATTTGTTCAAAAGGGAGCTCGTCAACTTAGACGCCAAAGAATAGGCCGGTCATGCTGAAATATTAACAGCGAGCATTGAATGTATTCAAGCAGACCCTTTAATCACTATAATACAGTTATCACTTCTTTAAAGAAATCAGGAATATGGCGTCTAAATTACAATTCGAACATGAAAAACATGAAAAACATGGTGTAATATGGTGTAGCTATTTTACGTATACACGATATCTAAAGAATTAATAAATACGCCCTGCAATGTAGACAGCGCTTTGCAGTTGGTGGCAAAAGCCACACTACGACCTCCTAATGGTGCTTGCATAGGTGGCTGTGAATAACAGAAATACCAGGCATGACAAAACTAGCCGCCCAGTGCTGCTCAACGTTGAATATCTTGGCATAAATTAAATTAAGTCTTAACCGCCATGCGTACAGCGTCCAAGATAGTTACCATACAAAGAACACTTCCATAGTGACGTGCTGCGGACTAAAGACGTCTGCGTTTTGGCTAACACTGACTGTAATTCTCGCGAAACAAAGTGCTGTTGGCTAGAATTTCGAAGCCTCTTAAGAGGCTGTCCTGCAAAGTAAAAGACGTAATCCGGCTTTTTTTTTTTTTTTCTGCTTTAGCAGCCTAATGCAGCAAGCTTACGCTCTGTAATGGTAGGGGACAGTGTCAGGAAAATGTAAAACGTTCGGCCGATGTGTTTCGATGCATCATTTTCCCATCCGGCATTGGTAGAGCGTTGACCACAACGAGTTAAAGTGGTTGTCTATTACTCTCACGTGTGAAAACTCCAGCTCGACTCAGTGCCGAAATGCATTTGAAAATGTGCGACATCCGAAAACCGAACAGCATTGTAATTTGAGGCCGCGTTTAAGCAATATACGGCATTTTTCAGCGTCAACGTCAAAAATAGTAGACACTGACACTAAAAACGCGCTTTTATACCCAGATGTAGCTGGCAGCGTGTTTCCTTGCACAATGTAACAAAATTGCGTGCCGGAAAGGGCGCACACCTGTAAATAGCTGTGCATAAATTAAAAGAAAACACATTTTCGCCCTCATGTACAGCCGGCCAAATATATAACTGGCATGCGTGACAGCTCCATTTTCTGCGATTCCGAGCGTTAGAGTAGCTAACCTGCAAAAGTTCTAGCATACGCAAGGGCTTACCATGCCCTTGCGTAACCTTGACTTTCTGCAAGTTTAGTTGTGCAGGAGCACAAAAAAAAGCGGCCGTCGCGCGCGCCAGTAAACGATTTGGGCGGCTGTACAGCACAGTCCACTGTTAAAGGGAACATGACATTGCGTGGCCTGAACGCTTTGCAATACGCTGCCGCCGACCACTGGCAAGAATGGACGGCACCAAGTGCATGGTCGGAAAGAGCAGTTGGCCGTGCTTACTGCGCATGCGCCTTGTACGATCGTTTATAGCTGGCTTTTTCCGAAGTGCTTTGTAAAGCGCAGCAGCAACGCGGCCTCATGTTGCTTTTAACAGTGGATCGTACTGTACATACTAGAAGAAATTATCACGGCTAGTATTGGGACGAGGATATAACACATGGTCGCTCAGGACAACAGAGTGGTTTGAAAGTGAAGCCAAGGGGAGCAGGGGGTGGCAGAGAGTGAGGTCACCGGGTGAGATAAGGAAGTTCGGTGTAACGAGGTGGTCGCACATATGGCACGACGGGATTAATAGGACGGATGTAGGACAGGTCTGTGATGACGACATTCACGGGCAGGGCGAAAAACCGATCGTGCCGTGTACTCACAGGATTCCAGCACCGGGGGCAGGCAGGTCCAGTCTGTCTCTGCGCTTTGTGCTTGTGAACGACCCTGAGGCATAGCTGGAGGTGGGGTGCAACAAGACAACACCACACTGTGCGGCTGTGCAGAACACCGTGAGGCGCCACCAGACAAGTGCTGTGAGCCAAAATCTAGTTCTCCTTAACTGATTACGCCGCCAGTGAAGAGAAGCTCTATGCAACCCTTTGTATATTTCGTGTTGAGAAGCAAACCACATTTCACACTCGATTTTTTTTTCACCCCAATCTTACGTTGCGTCCATAACCATGCAATTTAAAAATTATTTTATATTAAAGTGAGGTGAGAATAGATGGGAATAAAACATCGAAATATAACACAAACAGCAATAGGAGTAAGAGTTGGGCAGGAAATTAGACCACCTCTTTAATTGCTACAGGCATGCGATTTTATTTTACTACTTATGTTTTATTGATGGCGTCCTTTGCATTTGGCGTGCGTGTGTACAGTGCTATCAAATTGCGTCAGTGTGCGAGTGAAGAAGAAGAAGCATGCAAATACACAAACCAAATGTGCGAGTGTCATCTTCGGCGTTGTCAAAAATTCGCGTGCTTTCACGTTATATGCTCTAAGGTCTCGTCAATCTTCACCATAACATTTTTTTCAAATCTTGTGTGCAGGCTTCTGAGGATATGACTTTTAAAAAAATTTCCGCATTATTCGGTTGTCGATAGAATAACTAAATCTTTAAGTGAGCGCTTGCCCCTCGTGTTTTGCCTTAACCTACCCTTTTGATCTGTTTATTCTTGTCATTAGCGAAATTTTAGTTACGCAAGTATGTAAAAATACACATCAGTTAAAATGAACTGCTCATCGCTGGCTGTAAACGACAAACATTTGAATTGCAGGTTTCGTGGCGTCGACATCTTAGTTGTGGTTCTGAATAGTTTAAGTTTGCCTTGTTCCTATGTGTGCACTGAAAAGCATCGCCTTCACCCTAATACAAGCAGGCAAGTAATCAGACTATTCAGTGCACAGTGCTTCAAGAGAAAATATTCATCTCCTTGTGACAAAGCATCACCAGAATAACTTACATATCTATAAAAAATCTAGCCTTTAATTATCGTCATCTGAAGTCATAAGGAAATGCACTTAAACACGGTAAATATAAGGACTCATAGGCACTAATTTTATAATTGTCTTCACTGTACCCTCATGTGTAGACCGTAAAATAGCTACATCGTAGTCATTACCCCGCGTGCAAGGACAATCGATTACTGTCTGATAAACGTAATCGCACCGGTTTAAGTCCCCTCTTCATTACAGTTAAGGTCTGCAGTATACACTGTAAGAAAGTATGCGGAATACTAACATTTTAATTCGTGCTCTGGAACAATGTCTCATACTTTTGGAGGCAGGTTCACATATGGCAGCGTTGGCTGTGGGTTGTGTGTGTTAGCCACTGCTCAAAAGGGTTTGCAGAGCGTATGCTGCGCATTCATAGGCAAAATTCCGCATAGAATACGGAGGTGACGAGGATCAAGGCAAGACAGAGACAAAGAGCGGTTGCGCCTCTTTTCCTGCTGTTTTTGTACAGTTTATGTAGGTTTTTGTAGGTTTTATAGGACCGCCTTTGTAGGTTTCGGTAGTTTATTTTTTGTGCACAAGCTATTAGATTCGTTAATTTATAGAACGAAAGCTAAATAAATCTGCTTTTAAGCTTGAGAAAAGCAAAATCTAATAAAATAAATTGACAAAGCTTCAAAATGTACACTTGTACTTGAAAAGAAAAACTTCAAGGACACTTTGGCGACTAAAATGATGAAAGGCGAAAGCTTGAGTGCTGCATTCTGCTACGCGACTGTTGTGCATGTAGCGATGAATGCTGCTACGATCGTAAAGCGAGCGACTGCTCTTTCACATTCTGCGAGTGCATTTATGCTCCTTGTATCTTAGCAGTTGTTCGACGTTTACTGTTGTGTGGTTGATTTTACCGGGTACGCGGCATTAAATAGTATTGAATTGATCAATTACGCAACTGTTACTAATTAGTAATTATTATTTATTAGTCATTAATCAGTAATTGATCCTTGGCATACGGGCCGCGACATTCATTGGTAAAATTAATTAATTAATTACGCAACTGTAATTAATTAGTAGTTAATTATTAGGTAGTCAATATTAATAATTGCTTAATAATAATAATAATAATTCTTTATTATTCAGTAATTAGTCATTGCTCATTTATTGCCATATGACCATATAAGGCACGCACTCGAGCATACTGTGCTGGTGCTCTGTGATTAGTTTTGACCTCCATGACGTCAACCCGTCTCGACCAATCAGAGCCGCCGCAAAAGCGTGACACTTGCTGACGACAACGATGAGGCAATATCTCGCTTTAAAATAAGTGTTAAATATTTTCTCGAATATACGAAGAGCTTGGCCTCTTATTGGCTGCTATCTGTGTGAGAAAACAGAAGCTTTAAGATGAATAGTATTTTTGGCACAAAATAATAACTGGACACGCAAAGTTAAGCCAACGATGGAAACAAAACTAACCGTACCACGCGGATGATTATGTTCTATCCCGGTCTTCGTCGTCGTCACTATCTTAACTTAATTTTTATGGTAGAAGGAGCACGTTCAGATTATGTGCTGCTCGTGGTGTACATAAAATCAAGCGCAAGCAAGGCGAAATAACGATATTTGCGACGTTTGTTGAGCTGGTCATATTTGTTTCCGACTTGGATTCTACCGCGCTTTCGCAACGCGTTCCGAAAAATGGCGCCTCGAGGGAAACATCAGCATGGAGAACGAAACTTCAGTGGTTTTATTAGATTCGAGACAGCGCAGAGTGTCCATGAGAAACGTGGAAGGCGCCGAAATTGGCATGGAGGACATGTTTAACAGATTAATAGATCTAATAGATGTACGACCACTTTCATAGGAAACGAAGAAATGAGCGTGAATATCACTAACCATTACTAAGCTCTCAAGTGTTCACTACGGCTTCATGAGATAAAGAAACTCGGCAACGGGAGGAGTGCCGTTTCAAGTGATATTTTAGACGTATTTGTTATACAGAATACACACAACTGCGTTAGTGATACGTGAGTGAGATTGTGCAGGAGTGAAGTAGATTTTTTCATGCTTGTATTTTGGTGTATGGTGATGTAGGTACGCACGTGCTACCAGACCTGCCGAGAACGTATATTACGCACATGCCCCGCCATTTTTATATCTCGTGGTAACCGCCCCTTAATAAATCACATGCTAGCGTGCGATCGGCCCAGTTATGTCCTGCTGCCTGTCGTGTTATTCAGCGCATTTCCTCATGACTTCATAAAACCATAACTTACTTACTAACCCTAAATTACACAACAAATATTGCATTATCCCAAACTACCAGGGTATTTATAACTCGTTCTAATTCCCCAATGGACACCGCCAACATACGACAGCACTGGTTACGATGAAGTGAATGCAGATAGTATAATTTAATGCAACCAGACGGATGTAAAAAATCATATATCTGTAAGCAAACTTTATCGCTTCTTATGCGCAAATTTGATTAGTAAACACTCGGAACCATATGGCAAATTTCTTATTTTGGGGTGCAGATTCATTTCAGCCACTGATGAAAGAAAAGAAATGGCTATAAAAATATAATTCCCCTTTCAAAGCGTTAGGCCTGACGAAGTTCGCATAGCTCACGCGGTATCTTACGGCTCCTTACAGGAGGCCTCTCCCGTCATGCGGTTGTCATGCCGTTGCTCCTACTTACTGCCGAATAAACAGGTGCTTTAGCCGCAGATTGGACGGAAAGCTAGGAAGTTAGTGCTTGAGTTGTGAAAATATAGCCCTAGCGCGAAGCCACTAGAGCGAAGGTAGAGACACGAGAGCATTGTCTCCTCCCCTTTCGTAATTGTCGTTTAGCTATAGTGATATGTATTCTCAACCTAAAGTAGAACGAGAGAAAGAAGATGGCTACACAGTATGAGAGTCCTGAATAAGGGTAGAGGGGCCTTAGGTCGCAAGCCGAGCCAACATTTCCACAAATGAACTTGTCTTCGTCTGGGCAGCGCGATCATCACTGGTGGGTGGTTTCAATAAAGTCCCACAGCTCAAGCATATTTCACAAGGAAACGAGTAGTTTATAGGCGTATAGTTCAATATGAGTTAGATGTGACGTGTGAAATCAGACGTGATGGTCAGTTACATTCGCGATCATACGAAGCTTACGGCACTCCAAACATGCTTTATCGCAGCTGTGAGTTGCAGGCCATGCAACCGGGAAAAAATCGTTGTTTTCTTGCAGACCGCGCAAATCAGCAACATCGGCGTTTTGAGACACACAATCTATTTTCATCTAGCTACAGATCCTGAAACCGCTGCTTTCTTACGACAAACCTATAGAAAACTTCTCTGTGTTGTTATTTTCTTCAACACTGCGCCCATTTAATAACCTCTTTAATAATTACAACAAATTTCCAAGCTTAAACTACAAAAAGGCATAAACCAAGCCTCAGCCTATCGACCAAAGTCTTCAAAGGAGAACGTCTTCATCTGTTGTGCAGTTTAATATTAATGTTTCAAAACTTCGCAGAGAAAGAAAAGGGTATGACAGTATAGGCGCGGCCATTTTACGTGTCCCTGCGCAGACTGTAAGCTGAATGCAATGAAGTTCTAACAAGAGCTCAAACTGTACACTTTGGAACCTCCTAGTCGTCTGAGACAAACACAGGCTTGTACTTCGAAGAACCGTTCACCATTTATTATGAACACGCGATATACTTGAAGGCAGTGCACACTTCTGCGACAAGCTATACTGCCAGTACATAGATAATGCTAGTTGCCGCTTTTCCCTGACTAGACGTTAGCGCTCATAGTGCAGTAAGAACACATGCATCCCACACAAAATATTCAGTCGCATGGGACAGCCAACAGAAAATTAAGCACTGCCTCGATGGCTTCAGTGCAGCGCCTCAGGCGCCTCCGCTTACGTGGGTGGACTGGGCAGAGGGACCTGATGAATCTTCCACGTTGCAACGGACATGGAATTTTCATCGGCGGCGTAGCACCTCCATAGGCACTGGATTAGAGTAGCAGCCGGCACACGCCGTCGGATCATGTGCTTTTGTCGCTGCTGCTGTTGTACTTTGAGCGCAAATCCAGACCCCAGGATGCCCTGCAAGTAGTCAGGCCAGAAGTCTCATCCAGGGCCAACTTAAAAGAAAACAAATGACGTGCCAGTCCGAGACAACACACCAACTCCCAGAGACGCTCCAATGAAGACCCTACCTCCCACATCTTAACCGGGTAATCCGCAGGACCTCCCTTTTAGCTCACTTTCGGGACATGATGTAACTTTCAAAGGAGGATCTCCGCGGGAGGTTCTGTCGACTCCCCGTCTAGATCACAAAAATACCTTCCCGGTAGATTGTTGCCTGAGATAATGCACCATACAGCACGAAAGCGAGTGAACAAGAGCAGCACAAAATCGTTACGAATTCCAACAGTGGGAGGCATACAGTATATATTTAAGGGCAGATCCAGCAAGTTACGATCCATGCCGGCCATGCAATCGTAAGAAATGCCACATTTCCCACTCTTAAATCCGAGGCTATCGGCGTTGGGATATTTAGGCTGCAAGGTCGATCGTGAATAAAAAAAAAAGAGTAGGTGGAAACGACCATTCTGAGGCCGTTTTCTAATTATGCTGTTCTTGACCCGTACCACTGATCACGCACTTCTTATTCTTCTCACAACTATTGTCAACTTGTTTGCCGAGCATGGATTAAAGCCGATACAAAGAAAGCACGTTAAAATAGTAATCGCGCGCCGGCCGTGTGGTGTGTCCTCCATGGTGGCCTATGTACAGACTTTGGAGGAATTAAGGTTGCTAAGATGATAAATTGTCTAAAACAGACATGCAAATTGAATACCTGTGCGCCTTCTATCGTGCTAGAGCACCTACAACTATTTTATGACGAAAGAGCTCACAGAGTGATGCATATGCGCATCAGATAGCCGCGTAGTTACTTACAGCAGGGAGAGCGAAGAAGGAGATTCCCATGAGAGCACAGAAAGATGCAATCAACTTCCCGGGCCACGTGACGGGCACTGTGTCACCATAACCTACTGTACACAGGGTGATCTGTAGAAGATTGAGGAAAAACACGCAACACTTGTCAGCTACGTAACATGCACGTGCAATGTGGACACTGCGCATGCATACATGTCGCAGCTCCGTGAGACCCTTCACAGGCCTGGTGAGGACACCGGCGAAATAAGGTTCAGTGAGAGGTTTCAAACTAGACAGCAGTAAACATGGGAATTTCGCGCCATAGACAACCAGACGCAGAAAATAAGGAAGCAGCACACAAGCACTAGCGTAACAGTACAGTAGCGTGATAAGCTTACCGATTTGGTCTGTTCTGCAATGTGCTTAGTTAAGAAATATTCACTGAAGTGTGGCAATAAAAGTCAATGCTTCGTCAAAGACAGCCAAGAAAAATGCTTCCGATGCACGCTTTTGCTAAGCTTTAGTCAATGCACTGTGTCGCCTAGATCGCAACCAGGGGTCCAAAATGTCTCCCGGCCAATGGGGATATTGTGCTCATGCAGGTCGACTTCAAAGACATTCGGTCACAGATTTAAAGCACCGTTCTTATCAAAGAAGGATAGGGTGATATATATCCTGTTTTAATTACGACGAATCGCGTTTTGTCGTACATCTATGACGCTGACATAAGGACCACTGTTCCTTTTGTTGCCCCGTCTTAACACTTCATCGCCGATCCGTCTGTTCCGCGCGACATTTTTAGTGATCTATTGCATCAGACATTGTTGATACTTGTAAATCTAGTCACAACCTATCTGTCTGTTAAGTTCAAAATGGTGCAATGTCAACTAACTAGAGCCACAGTATTTTTTGCTGCGAAACCACTGCTGATATAACTTTCATTAATTGGAGAGCGAAACAAAAAGAGGCTGCCAAAAACATTGAGGACACTGAATCTCCACATTTATTGTTCGATACAATGAGGATATGATGAAACACGCAATGGTGTGACGCGGCGACAATATGTATATATTGTCGCCGACATGCAGGACATGCAGTGCGAAGAGAGGATAACCGATGGTCGCTTAGGGTAACAAACGGAATTCCAAGGGAAGGAAAACGTAGCAAGGAGCTGCAGAAAGTTAAGTGCGCGGATGAGGTTAAGCAGTTCGCACGAGTCAAGTGAATGCAGCTAGCACAGGACCAGGTTAATTGCAGGAATATGGAAGAGGCCTTCACCTTGCAGTGCAGTGGGTATATATTCCGGCTGATGATATATACATATATATATATATATATATATATATATATATATATATATATATATATATATAAGCAGATCAATCAAGGGGAAATGAGGGTGCTCGTTATAATACACGAAGGAAATAAGCCAACAGTCAGCGAGGCCAAGGAAAGCGTTGGGGATGGTACTTTGTCTTTTTTTTTTTTTTTAATGTTAGCCAGACCACCAAATTTTGATGCTGCATTTCCATTTCGGCAGATGAAAAAGAAATCACAAGAATTGCTAGCATTTTTTTCGCTGTTCATACGTTCTATCTAACTTCTCCTCCTTGCCCTGGTGTATCGCATACGTTGATGTGCCGAAAGCAAAGCAAATGTGATGTATTTGGTCGTACATAATCCTAGTAAACATTAAAAAAAAAAAAAAAAGACAAAGTACCATCCCCAACGCTTTCCTTGGCCTCGCTGACTGTTGGCTTATTTCCTTCGTGTATTATAACGAGCACCCTCATTTCCCCTTGATTGATCTGCTTGTAGCTTACGGGGGTCTCGGTTCTGGCAGTCTTGAAGCCATAGGTAGCGTAAGAGGGTTCTAGCACAGCTTTCGCCCTCGCTCTTGATCACGTTCTACGTGACGCTGGCGGTAACAAAGGACGTCCCACGTCCGCCGCTATGGCTGAGGGTGGCGCTGGTGAACACTCTCAAGGTTCGTATACAGACAACATAAATACCCAAGAAAGTAGCAGGGGGGACAGCGGCCGATGTAGCTCAGTTGGAAGAGCACCGGACGCGTTATTCGGAGGTCGTGGGTTCGGATCCCACCATCGGCACGTTGTTTTTTCTTCTACTTTGTGTCTAATTATCTTTCCCCTAAACAGATTACATTACTGATTATCCTAGTAAACATTAAAAAAAAAAAGACAAAGTACCATCCCCAACGCTTTCCTTGGCCTCGCTGACTGTTGGCTTATTTCCTTCGTATATATATATATATATATATATATATATATATATATATATATATATATATATATATATATATATATATATATATAACGATTTCCGCTAGTGGCTTTCATTGGGGATCGTCGTTTGCATTCATGTAATTTGCTGCTGCTCGTTTAATCAATACTGCACGCATTAGTGTCTCTCTATTTCACGCATACTCAGCAGCATGCAGTCGTAAGCTACCAAATTACAATAACCAAGCCCCAATTTAACCAAACCGTATCAACGTGGATAAAGCTCGAGCTTTACAAGAAGCGTGGTCCAGGAATAGCGTGTCTGATTCGGGATGCAAAGGTACGAGGCTGAATTCGCCCCAAACCCATATCGTAAATTTTCTTGTCAGTGCATATCATTTGCTTTATATAGTCCTGCCGCTTTTTGCATGGCCTCAAACACTTAGATCAATCCAGACTTTATCGAGATGCCGGTACCGCAGTATCCTCTGCTGAGTGATAATCTTAACGCTGTCGTGTTTAAAGTAAAGCACTAGGCGAGTATAGTTTGCCAGCTCGTTATGTCTCGGTCGCCACCGTTGGCCGAATAACAAACCAATATTGAGCACCAAGCGCACACCCGCGTCAGAACGGCGAGTCACAAGCTATTGCCTCTCACATCACTCGTATGCTCGGTAGTACCGATTCTGTGACCCTTGTTATACACTCTGAGGGCCACCTGATGCATGACTCCAAAAGAAAAAAAAAAGACGATGCACGAAACAGACACCACAGGAAGAACTTGGGCAGCAAGCTTGAGGCAGAGCATTCTCCCATTGTTGTCGACACAGACATCCCCTTTCATCGCCCACAGATTTCATACTTCTGCGGCGAAACAATCTAGCCTTCAGCATTTCAGGATCCGGTCGCGATTTGCCAGCAAGACCACCAAATTTTGATGCTGCATTTCCATTTCGGCAGATGAAAAAGAAATCACAAGAATTGCTAGCATTTTTTTCGCTGTTCATACGTTCTATCTAACTTCTCCTCCTTGCCCTGGTGTATCGCATACGTTGATGTGCCGAAAGCAAAGCAAATGTGATGTATTTGGTCGTACATCATATCCAATGAAAACATCCTTCTCATGTGGTGGAATGATAGTGAAATGAGGTTTCTTTGACAGAGGGTTTTGAGTGGTCAATGCAAATATATGCTGCCAGCTTTTTTTCCGCGAATATAAGGTGTTAGTGGAATTCTATTAGAACGCATCAGGACACGCAACCCTGGCTTCAATGCGACATCACGTTGTGATAACAGAACGATGATACAATCAAAATAACACTGCATTTACGTATTATTTTGGAAAACAAAGGTCAGAATACGAGTGCTTCATAAAATCAGCGTTTTTCTGACGCAAAAAAAAAAAAAAACTAGGCGCTACTCAACGCTTATAAATCACAACCCTAACAACAAGACGAGGCTGAAATGCCTCAGAAATATGCAAAAAAAAAATTATTTCAGATTAGAAAATAATCATTCTTGCTGTCCATCGTCGCAGCGCTTTTCGTGTGCCGGTAACACGGTCGTTTTAACACGCGTATTCTAGAGCAGCATAAGCAAGTAAGAAAGAAAATAAACTCTCCGAGCGCACTTTGTTCTAGGTGATGACCCGAAAGAGTACTTTTGCACTTAATTCTTATTTGTTTCTTCACTTCCTCTGCTTCTCCACCAATTTATACAAGCACAGTTTCCATGTTGGCCCACAACACTGGTTCTGTTGATGGGGGCTGTACCATGACAGCGTGTGACTTATTTATACGAACAGGAAAGAAAAAAAAAAAAAGAAGCAGAAACAAGCCCTCTTTCCGGGCTCTAATATCCTGGCTTCTGTCTTGGGTCGCGAGCTCGGTCGATACTCATAACAAGCACCAGCGCCAAAGAGGCAAACAGGCCCGCAATTAAGCCACGCGCTCATATTGATCCTAGTGAGAACAAGGCTGCCATGAAAGAAAGAATCAAAATCTTCTCGAAAGAAAAACATGACTTCCGACCTGATGAGAGTGCCTAGTAGAACGAACGCTTAAAAAAGCAATATGCAGAACACCATTATTATCACACTGGGGCGTTCTTCGAGTAAGGGCTTGCCAGCCGAGACGTGCGTAAGTGTGCGCAATGTATATTTATGCGCACGAAGTAATCATGTATTGCGGTGTGTGCGCAGGAGCCGTGGCTGTCGTAAGAAGGTCAACGTATTCCTCCAGTCTCTGTCCTGTCAAAACTCTCGCTACGCTCCATGTGCACCACTGGGAGCAAACTAGAAATAACATTTAACTTCTCAGTGAACTGACTTTCCCGTCGATAACTACTCACTATTATTTCTCCGGCTTGGCAGGTTCAATATCATCACGTATGTGTGAGAACTAACCGATAAGTAGCGGCAGGAGTGCTCCCCGGATCGTCGCCCTCTAAAGCTAATAACCTCGGGGACCAAGTTACTGACAAGCACCATCCGTTATCGTTGTAGTCACAGCAGTGGAGCCTTTCAAACATGCAGATTAATTTTAAATAGTAAACCCAGATGCTTGTCAACGCAAAATCTGGGAAACGTTGACCAGTGTTTGGCAAAACGAAAAAACCGGACATGAGGAGAAACTGACAGGCGCTTTCCGCTTGGCGATAGTCCGCTACGTGGTTGCTTGCATGCCAACGCTAAATGCTTGGTTAATATGTACAAGAACGGTTCCGTCATCATCTCTGTACAGAGGGCTATGGCCACATCTTGAAAAAAAAAAAAAACAAATTACTGCATTTAGACGCAGGAGGAAATGTTGACAAACTTAGTGCCTATGCTATTTCTTGCTTCCTGATTTGGCGTTCTTTCTGGTGCGTCGATGCTTGGACGCAAATACTACAGTGTATGCTCAGCTTCGAATCGAGGCACATGTTTCTTTATCTCACTCAAATCTGCAGTACTGATTTACATATCGGTGGCCTCTGATGCGACGTAGGCCAGACATTCTTGTGCTGGAGGATGCCGATGCTGAAGGGGCCACCAGGGATAACTAGTGAAACGCGATCGAAATCAGTAGGTCAGGATATAAAACATTTTTCGAGAATTCTTGAGTATTCGAAAGTACTTGACTCAGACAAACAGTGACAATTGAGAAGAAGAAAAAACAGGACCCAGCACAACTATCAAGTGAACCTTTCTCTCTTGCTTCCTTTCTTCTTTCTTTCTTTGAAGAACAGCTTTCATCGAAGAACAGAAATGCGTATTATGATGACGATGCGAAGCGGTCGCTACCACAGGACAACGCGCGCTTCTCTCTTTAAAGACATTTTTCCCACTCGTCACCGGTTAGCTGTCTGCAAACTATCTCACCAGAAGTAAACACTACCGATGGTGTAATAACCCAAACTTGTGCGCGCTTGCTATAAAACATGCGTCCAATATTTTCTGCCCACTGAATATTTTGTAGCTAGAAAATGCAAGTATTTTCCTCAGAGTCTGGCTTGCAGTTCTCGCAAACGTACATGTCGAGCTGATCTAATGTAGGTCTCTTTAATGTTCCTGCCAAATCCCATCGGGACGGCTGCCTGTATGTTCTACGAAACTTGCATCACACGAGAATCGCATACTGCAGATAACTTCTTTCAGCAACTCATAAACGGTCTTTTATGCTTTACACCGTACGAACCGCCACCCTATAAACTCATCATTGTGGTATTTCCTCAGTCTCAATGATTTTAGCTTCTTTTGAGTGGAGAAGACGAGCGCCAAGCTTTGCATGCTAGCCACACAATAGTGCGGTACAATATTAAAGGACGCGCAAAAATGCCGCCTGTTCTTAATCTCCCGTATACCCTACGGCGCCAGAAGGTGTTTTCCTTTCTTTTTAACTCTTCAAGCATTTCTCAGCTGCAGTTTTAATAAAATGAAGAGTAAAACAACCTCGAGCAGCACGCACGCCCAACTATATTGTCACGTCTCGGTAGAAGACCAAGGAGAACCTAGCGATAGATGGTTTGAATGGTCGACCAGAACAAGTCTTGTGTTCAAGCTTCTTTCACTTCCAGGCTCGCGCTTGTCGTCATCTTTTGCGTCGTCTTCTATGCGGCATTTGCCCCCCTCCTTAGGAAGCATCGTCCCGATGAGAACAAAAGGAAGTAGGAGGTTAAGGTCAGACTGAGTGGTATGGCTTCATACGCACGACGTGGACGACGTCAGCTTGGTGCTGGCGTCGCTTTGATGTCGACACCCCGTCTGGCATCACCTCATAAGTGACGTCGGTTAAACGTCGCTGAACAACATAGGGTCCAAAGTATCGTCGCAATAGTTTTTCGGAGAGTCCACGGCGGCGAATAGGTGTCCAGACCCACACTTTGTCGCCAGGTTCGTACATTACATGCCGGTGTCTCTGATTGTAGCGTTGTGCATCGTGCTCCTGCTGATTTTGAATCCGCACACGAGCTAGTTGGCGAGCTTCCTCTGCACGCTGAGCGAATTCCTCGGCGTCCTGGTCGAGATCATCGGTGTCGGCATTCGGGAGCAACATTGCATCCAGCATAGTTGTTACTGGTCGCCCGTGAAGGAGGCTGAATGGTGTCATGCGAGTGGTGTCTTGGCGGGCCGTATTGTAGGCGAACGTAACGTAGGGAAGTATTTCGTCCCAATTCTTGTGGTTTACGTCGACGTACATGCAAAGCATGTCTGCGAGGGTCTTATTGAGGCGTTCCGTCAACCCATTGGTTTGAGGGTGATAGGCAGTAGTTTTACGGTGACTGGTACCACTGAGGCGAAGAACGATTTCCAAAAGTTCGGCCGTAAATGTAGTTCCTCGGTCAGTTATAATAAGTGCCGGAGCGCCATGCCTCAGGACAATGTTCTCAACGAAGAACCTAGCTGCTTCGGCGGCGGTACCCCTTGGCAGAGCCTTGGTCTCCGCGTAGCGGGTCAGATAATCAGTGGCGACAATTATCCATTTATTCCCGGCTGTAGACGTCGGAAATGGTCCCAGGAGGTCCATGCCAATTTGCTTAAAAGGTGTCGCTGGCACTTGAAGAGGGTGGAGTAGGCCAGCTGGTTTTACAGGGGGTGATTTACGGCGCTGGCAGTCAATGCACGTACGTACATAGCGTTTCACTGTCGCCGGCAGTTTTGGCCAGTAGTATCCGTGCTGTACTCTAGCCAACGTGCGGGTGTAGCCTAGGTGACCGGCGGTTGGCTCGTCGTGGCACGCTTGCAAAACTTCAGTGCGGAGAACCGATGGGACGACGAGCAGAAAACTGTTTCCCCCAGGACGGAAGTTCTGCTTGTAAAGGACGTTGTTGCGAATAAAAAATGAAGAGATTACTCGGGCGAAAATCTTCGGCACAACCGTAGTTCGCTTCTCCAAGAAATCAATAAGAGGGAGCAATTCCTGATCCTCTCGCTGCTGTTGGGAAAGCGTTGCGTCATCTATGACACCTAAAAACGCAGTGTCTTCATCGGTCATAGTGGAAGGTTCGACCGGCGCTCGCGAAAGGCAATCTGCATCTGTGTGCTTCTTTCCAGATTTGTAAATAACTGCCATGTCAAATTCTTGCAATCGAAGGCTCCAACGCGCGAGTCTCCCTGAAGGGTCCTTTAAGTTCGTCAGCCAACAGAGAGAGTGATGGTCGCTGACGACTTGAAACTGTGTTGGGAACTTGGCGACTGCGGAGAGCTTTTCAGGATCCGGCCGAACACCTTCTTGGCTGACGACGTGGCCTAAGAACTGCAGCTCCTCGTAACCGAAGTGGCACTTCTCGGGTTTTAATGTGAGGCCCGCAGATTGTATGGCCTGAAACACAGCTAGCAAACGGAGTAGATGCTCTTCAAATGTAGCCGAAAACACTATCACGTCGTCAAGATACACCAAGCATGTTTGCCACTTAAGTCCCGAAAGCACAGTGTCCATCAGTCTCTGAAATGTTGCTGGCGCCGAGCATAAACCGAACGGAAGGACTTTAAACTCATACAATCCGTCGGGAGTGATGAATGCTGTCTTCTCCCGATCCCTCTCATCCACTTCGATTTGCCAATATCCACTTTTCAAGTCCATCGACGAGAAGTAACGTGCATTTCGTAGGCGATCTAAGGAGTCGTCGATGCGAGGGAGAGGGTACACGTCTTTTTTGGTCACTTGGTTGAGCTTGCGATAGTCTATGCAAAATCGTAAGCTGCCGTCTTTCTTTTTAACAAGTACCACGGGGGAAGCCCAGGGACTCTGTGACGGCTGGATAACGTCGTCTCTAAGCATTTCGGCCACCTGGCGCTGAATGGCTTCACGTTCTTTCGGAGCCACACGGTAAGGATTTTGTCGAATCGGGCGAATCGAGTCATCCGTGATAATTCGATGTTTTGTCAAAGGCGTTTGGCCGATCCGCGATTCTGAAGCAAAACAGTCTCGAAATTGATCTATGAGATCCAAAAGGCGGTCCCGCTCTGAAGAAGATAGATTTGGGCTCACATCAACGATGGTTACGGGTGTCTTGCACACTGATCCTCTCTGTTGCAGTAAGCAACAGTGCTGCGCATTTGGGAGGCTGTCGAAAAAGGCCACAGTTGTGCCTTTCGGAATTTGCTGACGCTCGTCGCTGAAGTTTGTCAGCAGCAGTTCGGTATGCCCATTGGTCAAGTTGACCAGCCCTCGAGCTATAGAAACACCTCGGCTGAGTACCAGGGTAACTGCCCGTTCGGCGACGCCATCGCCTGTATGCGCCACGTCGCATTTCACTTCAACAAGAGAACATGATCTCGGAGGTAATGTCACCGTCTCATTGGCGACGCGTAAGGGCAATAGTGGTACTTGCGCATAACCAAGGTCTTCATGGTTATTGGTGAAGGCAACGATGCTGTCACGGATGCTGATTACAGCCCCATGAAGACGCAGAAAGTCCATGCCCAAGATGAGGTCTTTGCAGCAGTCAGGGAGAATAACGAAGCTGCCAACAAACACCGCGTTTCCTATTCCTATCCGGGCAGTGCATTTCCCTGTCGGTGCCAGTAGCTGACCCCCAGCACTTCTTATTACTGGCCCAGTCCATTCAGTTTTTACTTTGCGCAGGGTGTCGGCCAGTTTCTGGCTAATAATTGAAAAATCTGCCCCGGTATCCACCAGAGCATGTACCGCCAGCCCATCAATGGAAACGGCGAGGTCAGCGCTAACAAAATTATCTGAGTTGATCGTCCCTTTCGGCATTTGCGGCGGAAGCGCGGCAAGGTCGGCGCTGTCAGCTTCGTCGTCATGGCTGATCATCTGGTACGGCATTTTCGGCGGTAGTGCGGAAATGTCAATGTTAGCGGCGGCGTCAGAAGCCCGGGTTGTCGGCAATTGCGGCGGTGGTGAGGGTTTCGACACTTTTAGACTGGTTGCAACCTCCCCTCGCGAGGTTGCAGCTCTTAGTTTCCCCGGTGAGGGCTAGGAGACCGCCGTCCTCTAACGCCAGTAGTGTTGCGACGTGTCGGCGAATAACGCTGTGGCGATGGGGAGGAGCGGCGGCGGAAACCCGGGGTTTCGGTTTCCCTGCTGACCGGAGGGTCGTCGTCGATTTGGGCAGAATTAGTGTCGAAGCGGCGGCGAGCAGAAGCAAGCGGAAAGGACTGCCCCTCTTCGCGGTGGCGGCAGTACCGATACACATGGCCAGGTTGTCCGCAGTAGAAACAAAGTGGTCGGCTGTCATAACTGCGCCACCTGTCAGTTCGGCGCAGTTGAGAGCGCCTGGGAGGCGCCCACTGAGGCCCCTGGAGGAACCGAATCTCCTGACGGTTCGGTGAGCTCGGTGGGGCGTGGTCTGGAGGTGGGCGACGAAGGACCGCAGCATAGCTCTCGGGCTGCGGCTCGAGGTAAGCTGCAGGAATGTTGGCGGTGCAGCTGATCGGTTTTGGAGCGTGGTATGGTTCGGAAAGGGGTGCCGCGTTGTAGACTGGATGAGACTCGTTGCATGGTGTAGACGGTGATAGGGCGTATCGAATTTCATTCCTCACTGTTTCCATGAGGGCCCCTGACGACTGAGCCTTCGTAGTCGTAATTCGCTGCAGCTCCTCAAGGACAATGCCTCTAATGATGTCTCGAAGAGTGGTCGTATCTGTTGCAGTCAGCGCCGCCGCAGTCGTCGGGGCACAGTTGACCGGTCGGTTGTACTGGCGGCACCGGTCTTGGAGGGCTCGTTCGATAGCCGTAGCGTCCTTAACGAACTCACTCACGGTTTTAGGGGGGTTGCGGACCAAGCCGGCAAACACCTGTTCTTTGACGCCATGCATGAGATGCCTTAGCTTCTTTGGTTCACTCATATCAGGGTCGGCACGGCGAAAAAGGCGAGCCATGTCTTCCGCAAACATAGCCACGCTCTCATTTGGCTTCTGGATGCGCACTTCAAGCAGGCGCAGCGCATTGTCCCGTCGGTCAGTTCTCGCGAAAGTGTCGACCAGCTGGCAGCGGAAGTCATCCCATGTGGATAAGCTGGCCTCATGGTTTTCAAACCACGTTCTAGCATTATCCTGAAGGGCAAAATAAACATTACAAAGCTTCTGGTCCACGCTCCACTGGTTGATCTTTGACACTCGCTCAAACTGGTCGAGCCAGTCTTCCACATCTTCAAACGCTTCCCCGCGAAAGCACTCTGGCACCTTGGTGTTCTGTAGAGTCACCGGTGTAGGATTGGTATGTGCCATGGCTTGAGAGGTCTTAGGAACTTGGGCGTTTGAGGAGTCGTTCGGCAGATGACTGTACTCCGGCGCTAGGCCTAGAAGGCGGCGGCTAGCACGATGGACAGGCGTGTCGATGTTTGGGATCCGCTGTGGACTGCCGGAAGGAGTCCTATGCATACCCAGCACCTCCACCAGTGTCACGTCTCGGTAGAAGACCAAGGAGAACCTAGCGATAGATGGTTTGAATGGTCGACCAGAACAAGTCTTGTGTTCAAGCTTCTTTCACTTCCAGGCTCGCGCTTGTCGTCATCTTTTGCGTCGTCTTCTATGCGGCAATATTAGCAGCCGGGAGTGCGTTGAATCATTCACGTCGTCTTTGCTGCCGCGTCAGTAAAGGAGACCACTGACAGTTAAGGATCTTCCTGGCACTGGCGCTCTCATCTTCCCGACGTCATTAGTGGCCAAAGTGCATTAGGGCCTCTCTTAAAGGAACCGTCCTAAGATACGATCTTTAGGTACTCACTCTTGGCTGCTCCTGAACTCAGACAGAGAGACGGAACGAATAGGTTTTCAGTGTCTTCTATCATCTTATAGGCCTATTAATCGCTCACTTCCGCTTGCTTTTAAACCTGGCGCCAACTGCTGTAAATTCAAGATATTGCACGCATTCCTGTTCTACCGAGTTGCACGATTATGGAGACGCGCCAGGTGCCCCCACATTTAATCTCTGGAAGCCTTTTATTTGGCTACAAATCCGTCCAGCAGGAGCATGACTGAAATAACGTTAATGAGCAACAACAGAGACAAACTCTAAATACGCAAGGAATATGTCATGGCAGCGGAGATGGCCGCATCCGACATGCACACCTCTGTAATCAAGATACAGTGCCACTGCTCTTGCAGTTTTCACACAGTGAATGCTGAATAGCAGATCTTGGATTGCCCTTCAAGTATAACGACTGTCGTTTTGCCTGCCTCACCCCGGAAGCCCGAAAAATTATCTAGCAAACTTTTCCCAGGCCTCCACATCCCGCAGAAGTTCCAGAATAACTGCAATACCTAATACTTTATGCCAGGATGAATGGTAACCAAAATAAACAAAAATTACCGAGTCCACTCATCACACAAAATCACACATATTCGGAGGCACTGCATCACCTAGCTTCAATTATTTTTGCAAGCGACTCTTTGTTCCTTAAAAAGAAAGCGCTTTGCATGAAACGATACGAAAACTCCAGCATTATCGGCTACGACGAGCATGTTATTCATGTTACAGCCAACGCGGCAAACTGCTCATTCGCAGCGAAAATTATTTTTGTGTTCTCTCTTACCGCAAAATACACAATTCCTCATTGTTTATATATTAAAACCTCAAATACTTATTTTTGTCGCTCCAGCCTTGCCGGCATCGACATGTCAAGACTGTCAATATTTGCTCAAAGCACAAACGCTTGAGAAACACCAGTCCCCGCTGCCAAAATACCAAAGAAATTAAAAACAGCAAATGGTGCTTTAGCATTGTGATTTCTCTTATGTCGAGTATTAGTGAGACCACGACGTATCCCGCATAGCGACCCGCTCATAAGAACACAACTTAGGAAGTCTGTTAAGTGAACATTTTCAAACGCCCAAATTTTCTGCTCTTAGAAGAGCAGCGGGATATTCTAGAGAAGTGAATGGTACTCACCACACCCCACCAAAGGGCATCGGCATAGTTGCCAAACTTTACAGGGTTGATATCTTTCTCGGCGAGAAATACAAGAAATGAAGAAAAGATGAGTCCTAGAAATCCAATGTACAATGTAGTGATGAGCTCCTGCAATGGAAACAAACCACTTGCGTTAGTTTACGTAGCTGACGTGCGTGTGCTTGCATGCTGAGTTCCTTTGAAGACAACAGGCTGAAACAGTCTTTACAAACAAGTACACAACATAATGTCTAAGCTAACCTCAATGAGCACAATATCGTGACTGCAAGAAAAACCCCACCTCAGTTCTTATTGCTGAAAACTGAAGTGAAAAGCGAAAACACAAATAGCGAATTGTACATCGCTACAGCACTCTGTATATCACTTCGTTGGGCGACTACACGCCAAAACGTGGAGCGAGTAGCTGAAATGCAGATGTAGTAAACTAACTACGATGGAGTAATGCTGAAAGCACTGTAAGGCTGTGAGTGTCAGGACCCAATCTAGTGAACGTCAGCCAACGGAAATACGAAAATACGACAATACAACGCTGTTATAATCGTGCTATACCAATCTCAGCTACCACTCCTAAATGCGCACTGCTTTCACTGACTGCAGTGTTGTAAGCGGAGCAGAAACACAGATTTACCGCAGACACATACGTATGCAGCGTCGCGAACCTTCTATTCTAGATTTTTGATAGGCTAAATCTCGTGCACATTGCAGAAACGCAGTATGTAGGCTCGAGTCATACATGACACTCAGCTTTTTCACACGACCAGTCTCATGCGAATAAACAAACCTCTGCATTAACTCATGCTGTGGTCAATATCGCCTAAACATGCATGCAGCCGAACTTAGTGTAAAGCAATAATGAATTCACATGTGAGCTGGCACTTTTAAAACTTGCTGCGCAAACAATGACATCGGGCGATATTGGTTTCATTTCTCTCCTGCCGTACTACAAGAGGATTTTATTCGGTCTGATATTTACCGCCCTGTCACAGAGAAGCTTCTCCACCTTACTCCGCACTTCTATCCGTATTCTGTTTTATTGCAATTCAATTTTTGATTCCTGGTCAAATAACTCAACACTAAACCCTGTCTTCAGAACAGTGACTGCGCCTTTCGTCGGGCCGTGGGGGCCTGTTACCTGACGGTGCGCGTAGACGACAGAGCCGAGCAACTTCCAGGTGCCCCCTCGCCTGTCCATGCGCACCATCCGAAGGATCTGGAAGAACCGGAGACCTCGGAGTGCCGAAGCCGCGAACATCTGGCCGCTGCTTCCCATGGCCAGCACCACCACCGAGGCCACGATCACGATGACGTCTGCGATTTTCATTCTGCTATCACGGCTGTACCGGCCTACCTCTGCCCTTCTGGCCAGACACCACAAGACCTGATCATATGCAGCCAATACTTCTTTGCTTATAGGCCAGTCCACTTATAGCAGTGACCACTATAAGCTAATCTCAAGTAGCGCTAAGGGTGAGGGGGCAACGTGCAGTGAGAAGGCCGACAGTCGCACGATGGGGCTCAGCGGCTGCAGAAATGTCGAAACACTCTGGTCTGAACCACATGAAGCGGTTTTAAGAGCTACAGCTCAACTCCTCTGGGTACAAACCTGGGGACCAATTGGTTACATCGTGATGACATTGAAACTGGGTCAAGGTCAAAGTAGAACTTAGCCTGTCTAAAGACAAATTTCGTAAAGAGGGTTATGTTATGGTAGGCTGCTGCTGACCGCATGCCTAACACACCACCATCGCTAATGACCTTTGCACTTCACACTTGACCTTGAAATGCGACTGATGCTCAGTAAGGTCAAAAAACACGTGTTAGGCGCATGATGATGTCAGCTGAACACGTGGTATCAGCAAAGCCAAGCAAAAACAGAACTATCGCTCGTTCAACCGCGTTTAACCACTGCAGTTTTTTTTCTCCGCGAATTTTCCTTTGCGTTTCAAGCACCAGCTTCTGGAGCGACAAACTTCTAACTTCTACTATCGCGGGCACTCACCGCGCCCGTTTTTACGGCCGGGTTGCAGTAACTGCAGAGTCGCGGCCACGTGCGTTTCAAAAACCGGTAAGAACGTCCCCGGAAAAAAATAGCCCCGGAGCAAACGTCCCCACAAAATTGGCCCCGGAAGAAGCGTCCCCGGAAGAAAAGTTGCCATTTGCGAAGTAGAAGAAAATGCCTCCGTATGTGTGCAATCAAACGTACTGTAACGTGCGGGTTCGCTTTCGCTAATGCCCGGCTAATCAGGGATGAATTCCTTTTACCATCACCGGTTCTTACTCATTTTACTTTACATCTTCCGTGGTTTCAGCTTGATCCTAGTCTATAGTTTGTTTCCACTGTTTTGTTTTTAATTTCTACGTTCTATAAGCTGAAGACTGTGCCTCCCTGTGGCGCGCAGTAAATTGTATGTTACAGCTGATGTATTCAAATGGCAAAGCATCATACTGATGCAGAACGTCCATAACAAAAATAATGATGCCAGAAGAAAATTATTGGCAGCGGGCAAGTGCCTTTCTGGATCCTTTTGTGCTTCAACGACACGACTGGTCGAAAGTGGTTTGTAGTGCGGTATTTCATGAAATGACCTGCGCTGCCCTGTCGTAGTGTGGTACGCAAAGAGCGGTCCCGACGACAGAACTCTCGTTTTCGCTTTTTGTTTTCATTTTTTGCAAGATATGTAGTGCGCAGACCACCGTTTTCGGTGGGCCAGAACCTGCGAACAGTGCTTGAGGTGGCCACGTTTAACGATTGGTTAGGGCTGGGCCTGCCATCTCTAGTACAGCATCGTCTGCACACTCTCATATTCTAATTAAATGTTTTTCACCACCACCACCATTACCGTCACCATCACCACCGGGAGTGTGGCCATCGTTCGCCATCGAAAGTGGTGACACCCGTCACCAGAACATCTGCGGGGATCTTTCAGTGATCCCTCCTGCCGTAGGTGGTTCCAAAAACTACGAGTTCGAGCAGCCGATAGTATGTTTCTTCATTATTAATATTCCAAGATGAGCCCTGTCTTTTTAGGTGCTTAAAAAACTAAGAAACTGGCGACCAGACAATGTTTTTTTGCGAACTCAGCTCCAAAATGATACGTTCTTGTGGCACATTTTTGGTTTGGGGACGTTCTTTCCTAGGGAACGCTTCCTGAAGGGCTGTTTCTTCCGGGGCCTTAACTTCCGGGGACATTTTTTCCAGGGACGTTTTAACCTACACCCGTGGGTGGGTGGGGGGAAGGATGAGGGTCAAGGCGTCTAATCTTGACCATTCAAACACGCAGAAGTCAAGTCACACACCACTTTTTTGTCCACAAGCGTATATATTTGAAACCCAGAGTCACAAACGGTACCGCAGCCCTTAGAAGAAAACGTTGCTCACCTATCACACAGAACGGGCTCCGGAGGAAGCGTAGCCTCCCCATCCACCCTTGGTACCTGGATCGGCACCCTGCCGACCATAGCCGGCAGAAGAACTCGATGGTGAACCAGATGACCATCACGATCTCCTGTGGATAGCGAAAAAAAATATATGGGGTTTCACTTGCTGCTTCGTTAAAAATGAGTCATCGCATCCCATTTCGAGTACGTAGATGCTACGGTTAAGCACTGCTGTTCTTTCATGACAGCACGAAGGAGGCACTCACAGTATGCACGCATATGCAGCGAACTTCAACTGTCTGGTGAATGAATCCATTTCTTGGCTTGGTTATAATCTCAACAGAATCGCTTAATCTCAACAAGGAGTATGCAACTAATTCATCAAACTACGAAGCGTAACGCCAATCCGCCCACGTCTTGTGAAATTATTGGAATTTCAATAATGTGCCCATTATCTCGAGCGGGTTTTTCAAGTGCAAATAGTGAGCTCTAAATTAAAACGGGGGAACCTACACGCCTCCTTTGCGAGGTGCCCATCTAAGTGCGAAGTGTGATGCCCAAGTGCGACTTTGCGCAAAAGAGCACGAGCCGAAACGCACGATAACCAAGTTGCATGGACGTCCGTGAAATGTGGGTGCGGACACCTCCAACTCCCACGTGTGCCAGCTCGCTGACACCACTGCTTACTCGATTAGCGCTGTCCCGTTTTTCTTTCTTTTCAAACTCCGCAAGCCGTGACAGAAACAACATCACTGAACAAAGAATAGGCAACATTGCGAAAACAAAAATAGGAACGACGCCAAAGCTTCGCCTTTACAGTAGAGGGATAGTGCTTTTCACATCGCCTCTTCGTCGCGCAATATTTAAATTTGTATTTTTAAATTATTTCAAATTAGAAATGATTAATATAACACCAGTACACATCCTAACCACGCCTTAGCGTTGTCATGAGCACAGCAAAGCGTTCAATGAGTGCCCCTCTAAGACGCTCGTTGTAAATAACCACGTGTAATATATATGAAAACAAGACCCCTCGTGGCGTATATGCGTTGCGTGCCCGCATGGTATGCAGAGCACCTTGGTTCGAACCCCATTGGTAATACGTTTATTTCAATGAATAACTTCTATAAATTATAAAACACTCCCAAGGAACCTGGTCACAAATTTTCACTTCGTTTGGGCCCTTTCCAAATTGGTTAGGTTTATTTGAGTCTTGGGGATTTCTTCTTGGACGGAGTCAAGACGACGGCAACACCAAGTTTTCACCGGAACAAAACCCTTACGTTATCACGTAAAATGGCAACGCGTAGGTCTACAATCTCTGTGCTCCGATCATTCAAAATCCTGTTAACTGTGCTACTGAAAACAATCATCGCACTTGCGTATTTGCTCTCAGTGCAGCAATAGGAGATATTGGTGAGATTCTGGTTTCCCGGAAGCCCTTCTACAGTTGCCACTGCGCCAAATATTCTGTCGAACAAAACGCACAATCGACTTCCTATTTGGGCTTTAATGGCAAAAGTACAATGCCATCAAATCTACACATACTTCAAAAATAATAGGGATATGTTTAGTGGTGAGTAAGTTTAATCAATCTTCCAAGCGCAAGATTCGTGCAAGCTTACTGTCCCTGCCATACAAGCCAGGAAAAGGTTCCTGAGCATTCAACCGGACCACAAGTTTGTTGTGCTTCCGTTTTTCAGCATGCTGTTTCTTCTTGTTTTGTGTAAAAGTGCGTGAGTGTTTTGTGAGTATTCCCCCAAAGGTGCAAATTTTATTCAATCGAAACAAAATATCGATAGGCATGAAATACATATTCATGACATAGGTAGACAGCTTGGTATAGTAATATATCAATATATCAATTGATGTTTTCATATTCCAGCAAGTGAAATATATGATAAGTTTGCATAGTCGGCAACCGCTTCCAGCCCTGCGGCACCTGGTATTCTAAATGGTCGTAAATATCAGGAGTTCAAAATGGCAAGCAGATTCCAGCATATCTTTAAGAGCAAACTCTCAGTCTCGATGGGCAAAATTTAGTGCAGAGGTTATAATTGTATACAACTAACTATTCCTCCATAACTATGTAATTGTCACAGTCCTGTTGTCAGTGCCAATGAGAAGTTCGAAACAATAGACAAGATGGCACTTCGGTCTTCGAAAAGTAAAAAAAAAAAAAAAAAAAATTTCCTCAAGCCATACAATATGAAGAATTCTCGTGTTTTTTTTTTTTTGTTTTTTTTTGCACTATACCTAAAGGAAGCGCATGAGACGTGCAGGAAGCTAGGTACTGACTCTACATCCGCTGGTGACGCGTTTGTTTGTTTTCTCAGTTTACTCGATCAAAAATTGAGCGGAAAAACTGTAGAAAAACTTAAACGTAGAAAAATAATGCCCCATCAGGGTGCCTGTCGCAGCAGGGTATAGACGATGCTAGCGTTCAAATTGTACGCTTTTGAAATAAACATCGGAAGTAGCCTCCCAGCACACACACCTGCCGTTTGGCGCGCTGCAGTCAACCGGACTGATGGGCCCACTTATCCCCATTATGTGGCTGTATGCCGCATTCCCAATTTTCGAGCCGAGCACCACTTACATCTAGCTACTATAGCCGAGTGAAGTCACCGGCACTGTACCACGAGAGCCGGAATTCGAGCATCTGCCGTGTATTTCAACGCCAAAACAAGCAAATTTCAGAATTTTTCTCGCAGTCTTTAGCGTTGTCCTCGTGAGATATTCATTCTCATATCAAATAAATAAGAAAGCTGAACGCGCGCGAAATGTGAGCATAGTCTGGAGATGCGCGTGATTAATAGAGCGAACAAAGAAAACAAGCTAGCATGCTTCACCCAGCCACGCAAGAGCAGTACGTAATTTTGTTACACCACCTTCTTGTCTGATTCTATTCTTGCGAGTGTACAATATCACCATGAAAGGAGATATATTATGGTGAGGCAGCCCAAAAATAATAAAAAATAATATGCCTCTGTCCGTGCCACTAAGTATAATGGGCTAGTATGAAAGGACATATATTGTGGTGAGGCTACGCAAAAAAAAAAAAAAAAAAAAAAAAAAAAACATAAAACATTGTGCCTCTGCCCGTGTCACTAAGTATAACGGGCTTAGTATGAAAGGACAATGAGGCTAAGTTCGTTTTAGAATCGAATTTTGGAGTAACAAACGGTGAGTAATGACGGAAGTCTGGACACCCGTCCTTCCAACGGCCGAAGCGGTGCGAGCTGCAGGCAGCCGATATGTCTTGTCGCGCCGAGGTTGGTGAGAATGGTTATTGCTCTATATCATCATTTACTTGACCAACACCTGCTTGTAACCTAACCTGATTTAACAGGCGCGTTTTTACAGCTGCACCTACAGTGCAGAAGAACTCAATATTGTAGGGCTGGTTTTCGTGAGCATAACGCGAGAGATTAGAAGAACGAAGGAAGAGAGATGTACTAAGTCCACTGCACCACTCAGGACAAATAAAAATTCTTGCTTTGTAATTTCTTTGATACAATACGAAAGAGTTACCGATAACCTGCGTCGACCAAGCAGCACAATATCATTTGGAGACATCCAAATGAATCACATCACGGACAGAACATTCAAGTACAGCAGCGTCCTCGCTCCGGCTGAACCGAAACATAACTAGATACAGCAATAGACTGCCTGGAGAAGGATATCGCCAAGGATAGAGTGAGGAAACGTGCATGCGTGCATCACAATTGAGCCCAGCATTGTCGACGCTAACGCGATGGGACGACGCATGGCAGAGAAGACGAGGCCCCGTGCGCGCCACCTACAGCGGCCTTCTGCCGTCTGCTGGTGATGTACCTTTGCATAGGGCCTATTTTCCTAAACTATTTATCATCCTTTACGTCGACGGCATTGCTGATATTTTAATGCTACTGACGGCGCAATAGGTAGGCATCGTTGTGCAGAAAGAAGAGAAGAATGAATCGACAAATTGTCGTGGTAAACGAAAACCGACCGGAAATCTATGCTGATGGCCCATTTCGTGCACATGTCATAGGATGACTCCAAGGTCAAGGCCGCTTACTCTCGGTCACGGTGTAAGTTGTCATCCAGCCTCGCAATAGAGACAAGTGGCGGGGCCCTATGAAGGTGCCCGCTCTTTACGAATTTATTTCTGTATGACTGAACGGACGGTGACTGCAAGCCAGCATTAGCACCAGTAATATCACGTTCAGCGAGGCTTTGTCGAGTGTAAAAAACAAGCGACGCATAAACAAAAGTCCAAGGCTTCGCATCGTTAGTCAGTACAGAGCCCACCGGAGGCCATATATTATAAGTCTATATGTTTATAAGAGTCAGATGTTGGGCAAGTTAGTGTAATGACTTCACATGCATGTTTTTCTTTAGCGCTAAAGGGCGGGACAAAGGAAACACAAGACGACCACGGGCGCTACTGAAAGCTGATTTATTGAAGACAGGTGGAGTCGTATAAATATGTAACAGGCCAGCGCTAGCGCAACCTAACGAGGAGCTTGGATCAGCTGCATAAATCAGAGTACACCTGATGTAAGGTTCACCTCGTCTTTATACATAAAATATATGCTTCACTAACACAGTTTGCTCGCCATTCCTGATAAAGTAAAGCTTCCAAGGTTTCACAACATTTATTTTAATACGGTACAGAAACGTGGCGCCCAGTTCGATGCAAGCAATGCAGTGGTCAACAAGGCTCTCGCGCTCCTTCTTGTTGTCCAGATCATTTGCATGCTCCCAGAGTCGGTCGTTCACACAGCGCCCTGGCTGGCCGATGTAAGTACACTTTGCCACAGGACAGGGGAATATGGTACACAACCGACGTTCGATAGCGCATTGCACAAAATGCTTTTCATGGTTATTTTGAGAGCCCCGTTTTTTATCTTCGCAAGTAATGCTACGGCTCAGCTGAGCACGTTTCTTCGGTGTTTAAGAATCCAAGGGCAGGCGAAACAAATTGACAGCCATTTTCAGGTTGTGGGAAACCTTGTTTAGGTAAGGGACGACGTGCGGTTTCTGCTGACCATCCAGGGCCTTCTCAGCAATTGTGCGCTTACCGGAATTCATTGTCTTCGCGGCGTTTCCGCCTTTACCGACACGACCAGCCTAGGAAGCCCGCTGAAACAACCTACCCAATTGATTCTCAGGACTTGCTTGCATCTCTTGGAATGATGATTGCCTTAGAACAAAATCGAAGCGGAGAGTTGCAATGCCCCTCTTTATTATTTTCGAATCAGAGAAGTCTTACGGCAAGCACTCTTTTTGTGCTCGGGGAGAATACGACCGGCAAACGGGTCTTTCCCCGAACTAGGCCTCAAATCTAAAAACTCAATAATCGTGTGGAAGTTCATAAGTAAACCTTAGCCCTTTGCCATGAAGCTTAAAATGTTTGAGAACATACCTTAGCGTTCGCTCATTGGAACTGGAGCAAAGTTTAAAACAATTAAAAAGTCATCCATAAAACCAAAATCCTTGAGGATTTTTTTTCATTGTTAAAATGATGAAAATGATCGTGTAAGCAGTGATCTACAGCTTTTCGTGCAATCACTGTGTCCTGTGGCTCTGAATGTGGTAATGACGAGCGGTCATAGCATGTCTCTAATTAAAAAACTAATGTACTGATACGAGCCTTTCTGGAGCACTCAAATCTTAAGATTGTTGCAGTGCTCGGGGAATACAGCAAAATTATGTTGTATTCCTCAGACAGGCATTCATTAGAGATATTTAGCTTGCCGGAGACGTACTAAAGCAGACGTACACAGCTTTGCCAGGGGTGAGAGGGGTCGGTGCAATCGCGGTATATATACTGCGCATACGTGGAAAGGGTCCGATAAAACGGTATACGTCAACAATAATACGTCTCCGCCAAACTAAATCTCACTATTAGCTTGTCCGTAATATTGATCTTCCGGAGGTCTTCCTCGCCGTCTTAACTTTTCGTGGCTACCTATTTCGCGTGCAGAAAACGGTACGCATCGAACGCTTTTGCGGATTAATACACGAGCACAAGCTGCAATTGCTCTGCGCTATGTGTAAAGACCCGCTAAGAAGCGCAATATTTCGGTGGCGCCTTTCTTGTGCGCAGTGAACGTTTAACGCGGCAAAAGGGAAGAGCGATTGCAAAAGAGTTCTGCCCGAGACTTTCGCTCTCGAAACACCAAGCTCCAGGAAGGATGCACCATTAACAGAGCGGTACTAGAACTTGTTCCCCTCCTCATGAACTCCCAATATAGTTTGGCCGCAGGCAGCGTGCTAAACCATGATAAGCGCAGGAGCACTATTTGTTAGTTAGGATGCCTGAAGCGCGCCATTTTGGAATGGAAGAATGGGGTGGAAGAAGCAAAACAAAAGGTTCGACACACAGAACGAATAATATGGGCGATTATAGGAAAGGCTCATTGATTTTACTCAATGTACAAATGGACGCAGATAGCGATGGCTGGAGTGGTGAAAACTATAACAGCTCTCTTTTGTACGGACAACTACGACAGTGAAAATTTTTAATTTATTGTGACTTCGATACACAATTTCCGGTAAGAGACGAGCCTCGTTGCCTCCATTTAACTTGACGAAATGTGGGTGCAAAGAATGAGCGTAGCGAGACTGAAAAAAGAATAAAATACTACAGAACCGTGTCAAAAATACGACAAAATATTATCTAGTTCTGTCGTAACGTCGAAATTCTCTGTTGCTCTATAGCACCAATTTGCAGTCCTGCAGTTTTTTTTATGTTCTTTTTCTGTGCTACCTTTCTGTTACTACACAAAGTTGGGATGCTACTGCACAAATTATTGTTGTCACAGTAAGTTCAGTGTTAAAAGCGCGCAGAAATTCCGTTTAGAAAACAGATACTCCTCTGTGCTTTTTTTCGACTGCGTACTAGTTCACTTATAAGGCGAGATAATATTCGCAGCTTCGCGTTGTGCTGTACTTTCTCGGATCTGCAGTAACATGCTCCCGCGAACTAAGAATACGCGTCCTTTAAGTCACAGCTAGTGCTTATAAATGGGCCCCTTTTCACCCAGGATGACAGCTTATTACACTCCTTGCTGCAGACGCGTCTCGCTCTGGGGCACCGGCTGGTATTGGCATTCCAGTCGCAAAACGATAGGCACGGAAAGGTAAACCGTGTACGCTCAGGAACAGCAGCGTACAAGAAACGCGTGCGCAGGCAAAAGTGTGTCTCTGTGCCCACTGACAGGTTGGCACTTCGCAATGGACAGTGCACCAGGCGCGCCCATTTGTGTTAGAAAAGGCGGTAGTTCGATAACTGACCGCGTCATCGTCATCGAGTACTGCTCATTCTTATAAATAAAGGTGAAATATCAAAACGCTTGCCTTACCCGTGAGATTTCCTTAACTATCACGACGAGCTTTACATGCTTCCACAGTTCAAAAAATCGTTGAAAGGAACCATCTAATTTTCAAGCCGGTCGTAGATGCTCGCTGGTTAAGGCGCCACTTCGTAGCGACGAGGGGCAGTCTGCACGCGTCTGGCATCGAGATTTGGCGCCTAATAATTTTGAATATATCGGTCAAAATTACAAAGCTAAGCAAGTAAGCCTACAACTTTGTTCTGTTCAGTTCAGTCGTTCAGTCGTGTCCGACTCTTCGTGACCCTATGGACCATGTCACGCCACGCTTTCCGGTCTCTCACTGTCTTCCTAACATGACATAACTTCCGCTGCAGCGCCTCAAGGATGCCATCTAATCATCGCGTTCGCTGCCCACCCCTTCTCCGGCGACCCTCAACCTTTCCCAACATCAAATCTTTCTCCAGCGACTCCTCTCTTCTCATCAGATGACCAAAGTAGCTGAGCTTTAACTTTAGAATTTGACCCTCCAATGAGCAGTCAGGGTTTATGGTCGACAATATCGACTGATTTGATCTTCTGGCAGTCCAAGGAACTCTCAAGAGTCTCCGCCAGCACCACAATTCAAATGCGTCAATTCTTCGGCGGTCAGCCTTCTTCACAGTCCAACTCTCGCATCCATACATCACAACTGGAAAAACCATAGCACGAGTTATACGGATCTTGGTTGGCAGACTAATACAACTTTGTACTTCTTTTGAAGTACGCTTCTATCGGTGCTCGTTTTGCATTATCCGCGCATTGTTACAATGATCCAGATAGCTTGACAAAAAACAAAAAACAAAGAAAAAACATAAAACATAATTGGTCTGGCAACTTGCAATTGATTACAGTACACTGGCTCTGTAGCGTAAAGGGCAGCAGCGAATGTTCGCTCTGCCCGCTCAACGACTTCAGACTCGAGGATCACCCGAGCCACCCGAGTGCACACCCTACTGCGCAAGAGCAAGACAAGTTGTGCAGTGAAGCATGCATTAGGGTCAAGGAGTAAGGTAAGGAAGCCAGCATGAAGGCAGCTTTGTGCATACATCAAGAATAGGACGTTAGAAGGGAAGTCTGATTAAGGGCTCCTTAGAAATACATGCTGAACAATAGTCCGAAAGAGCTCCATCACGGCTCTGAAGCCTGAGCTAAGGATCATTTTAAGATTTGTGCCTTAAAGAACTGCCCGTGAACGGCACTTGTGGGCGTCACTGCATAGGTGAGGTATGGTATGGTATGGTATGGTATGGTATGGTATGGTATGGTATGGTATGGTATGGTATGGTATGGTATGGTATGGTATGGTATGGTATGGTATGGTATGGTATGGTATGGTGTGGTATGGTATGGTATGGTATGGTATGACACGGTCAGGTATCATATGTTGTGTGGTGTTGAACAACAAAATCTGCTCAAGAGGCGCAGTGTAGGCGTGTTAATGTGTTCCGCATTATTTGTTTACGATCCGGCGTTCTTTGGCATGCACAAACATCACACAGACGAAAGATAATTTGAATATTTATTATCGCAATGCTACCGACGGGGCCAAATTAGATTCCTGATCCTTCGGCTCAGCTTCTGCATTCCACAGCCACCGTATGGGAGAACACAAGAAAGTGCTGAAGTGAAGCGCTTTCTTAAATACACATTTGAAAGACGCGCCATCAGTAATTGAACTTAACGAAAGAATATCTAAGTTTTTAACTGTGGTTGTAATCAAGAGAGATATTAATAATGTTATGCCAACTTGAAGGCAGAACTCTTTTCCACCAGCTCCTACCAGGGCATTTTACCGAATTAGCTCGAGGTTAGGGTGAAAACAGGTTAGTGCAAAAGAGGACTGTCCCAAGAGAGAAAGACAGGACAACGTACTGCAATAGCAGCCTGACGGCTGTTCAATATCTCACTTCCCAGCATGATGTTTTTAATGAGAGAATGCATCTAACAGCTAAACGTTCACTTTTCTTTCGACGCAGGTTTCTGATCCGCCCATCGTGCTGCCCTTTGCGTGATGTCCCGCGCTACAGGATGAAGCGTGGGAAAATCGGGCTTCCCGACAGCGCATCGCGTGAGTGAACTTTCGCCTCCATACACGTGGGCGGCCCCCAAGCGTCTCTGCTGAATTTTAATTTTGCCTTTTAAGAGTTAAAATAAATGTGCGTGATTAGAAGAAACGGCGTTAGAAAGCCGCGTTTGTATTCTTGCGATCGAACCCTCTTAAGGACTGCTGCAGGCCCAAAGGAATCTTGAATAAAATAAAAAATAAAAGGCCGACGGTCGGCATCGGGTGACTTAACTTAGTTTAAGCCCTTGTTTTTTCACTTGCACAGCACTCCAACACGTCGACGCCAAGCCGAGTCAGCAAAGCGAATCGTGAAAAAACGAAAGAGAAGAAAAAGAAAGGAGAAGAGAAATGGGGAGTGAAGAGGAACCAGAGAAAACATGGGAGAAATGGAAACACGATAGCTTTCCCCTAACGTTTTAACTAAGTCGTGGCCTATAGTTTAGCGAATAATTATTCAAAGGAGAGCGTTAACGTTCCCCCGTCACAGAAAAGCCGGCGCCGTCATTTGTTGGTCGTGAGCGAAACTCTTATCCACCGAGACGATCATTACTTTACAGCCGCATTAACTAGTTTGAAACATAACCACAGACATCAAGTTAAACGGGACGTCACGCATAAAACGAAAGTAATTAAAACGTGCCATATAATGTGAATTAGCGGTTGCCACATGTTTGAAGTGATTTAACTTTATAGCGTACCCGTCCACCGTAGCGCCTTCGGCGCAAAAAAAAAGTGGAATAAACGTGTTTTCAATCAATCAATCATTATAGCGTAATCGATTTCTTGCAGAGAAAACTTTCAACAAATTTACATTTCAAGCATCGTCCGAACTCACGACCCTTGGGTTACGCGCGAGATGCTCTACCGACTAGGACACTCAACGCAGGTTTGTACGGCTTTCAAGCTATAGCGAGGTTTCCAAATATATATTGTATGGTCGTTCACGTAAAGACGGTGCGTGCAAAAATAAATGTGCATTTGTGTAATTAAGGGGAGCACGGCCCGCTATTGTGCCGTACCCTTAAGGAGCAGTTTATGTATACGTCTATATTTTCTTATCTGCCGATGCTGCAATCCCGTTTTTTTTCTACATTTTACAAGGGTGGACGAGGAAGGAGATATGCAAACAGAATACAGTAGCCAGAAGGTATGAACTCAGCGTACTGTTGGAAAGGAGAAATACATCTCGTAATTCCGTTATATGTGTTGATAGAACTGGCTGAAAAGCGAAATTGTTGCCAAGATTTTCCAGACATTCAGGTTTGAAGCCTTACGCAGGCACACCTGCAGAATCTCTGGGTCCGTACTGTGAGTTAGCGTCGTTTTGGCGAATGTCGCTTTCTCCCTGACCTCAAGTCACTTGATCGGGCGAAACTCCGAAACTGAGTGTCTGTTCGACTACCGCTTCTAGCGTTTCCACCAATCAGACGGCATAAATTCAGAGAGAAAAGGACGCTTCTGATAGCGATGCAAACTCGGAATTCGGACTCAGGCAAGACACAGCACAGATTTTTCTACTCCACTTTTCTTTTCTTTTTTTCGCATCGAACAGCGGCATGTAAATCATGCCTGCTGACCAACCGACATAAGTCCGTTCTTTCCTTGTTTTCTTGAAGAGTGGAGCCCGACCATATTTGGCGTCGTGATGTGAACATACCTATCAAATGATGTAATCCGACAGAAAGATAAGGCCGATTGTTGGCCTCTCTGTTCCAACACAGGCTTTCGAACAGGTGCACTCGAATCAAAACACGACGGACTGATTAAGGGAGCTGAACACCGGTATAAAGAACTGCAATAATACAATTGCGTTTCGGATATGTCAGGTGGAACCTCGCGATGTATAAGTTACATAGCAAACCATTTTGAACGACGGTCGAAATTGCATACTCCGGGCATGTCTAAAATGACCACAGCCTGGAAGCGGGAACGAAGGAGAAGAAGCGTATAGTACTTAGCTAGTTTCTTTTACAACTCGAGGAGGGCAACTTGTCGATCTCCGAGGAGCAATGAATAAAAGAGTAGCCCGAAGACTCTTTCCTATCCCTTCAGCAAATGCGCGGGTGCCACGGAAAGTTCAGAAGCAGGGATTCTGCGTTGACTGACGTATCCTGTTTCAAACTCCCGCGCACTGGGACAACGCCGGACATGGATGCTTTGACAACAAATGGTCCCTTGCAACCTACGGACGACATCGACTACGTTACGACAGACCCAAGATGAGTGTCATCTGTCAGCGTAACACGTATTATGCGACGACTTATATTCTAAGAACGTTTCTCCTAAGGAAGATTAAAGCACCTGCCATCTCATGACACAGTGATTTTAGCATTGTTCGCGGAATTTTGCGCAAGAAGCCACATTTTCTTGTCAGTAATATCGTGCTTGTGGCATTGCGTCTGAACAACAGACTGATGATAATGGGACTACTTTTACTCTGTGATTGCATTTCAAACATAGAAGCTGGTAACGAATGAAATCCGCCTGATAACTTCAGATGCTTACTTCAAGCCCCCAAATAGCTAGCTCGCCAAACGCTGTTGTCCTTCGAAGAGCTTTTATGGGATGATTCAGGACATGAGTACCTATCAAAGTAGTATTGCCATGTTTCTTTACAAATATATTTTATTTCATTTCATTTCTTTATTTGCCCAGAAAACATCCTGGACGGGTCCCGCGACTAAAAGCTGTTATAATAGCTTGATGAGGCCGTGGAACCCTATATAACGCTAGATTCTCTCTTGGATAATCTGTAAGTGGGCGAATTTTTTTTCTTTCGCACTTAGCGACATACTCAGAGCGAATCCATTCACGAGTTCCTCGCCGTTCGAGTCCATTAAAGCTTAATAATCAAGCGGCTTCGACATCACATCTAATGCTATTGCAGACAAATGCCGGATGAGTGATTTAAACCAGATACTAAACGAGAAAGCAAAGTGTTACCACATCCAGCGCCACCGAAACCGGATCCTCGATTGGCAAGTTGATGATGACCGTCGCCTACTAGACGCGGCCGTGGAAAACCGCGTAAAGTCGATGTACCCGCAGTGGCACTACTAACGGATTTGCACAGCTGATACGCGTACGAATGGCCGGTTTCGCAGAGGGCGTGCCCATTCTAATCACCACGGAAGCAATGGGAGCTTATCTCCTTGAATTACCCTCTCCGATCGCTGCAAGGGCGCGACTAACCCATTGCTCGCTGCCTGCCTTCATCCACGGCAGCAGGTGGTACGTGTTCGTCTTGTTTCGCGCTGTCGTCTGTTGGTTACTAGGGGAGTGCAGTCCCGAAATGAAAGAAAATAGAATTTGATTGCTTTAGTTGCATGTCACCAGCGTATTTCCTATCAGAACGATACCTTTACAACAAAATTTGCCCGTTGGAGCCATCAAAAAGAGGACTCACTCCTGTTCGCAATATGCTATTGTGGGCGTGTTTATGGGGTTTAACGCCCCGAAGCGACTCAGGTTATGAGAGTAGCCGTAGTGGAGGACTCCGGAAATATTCAACCGCCGAGAGTCTCTAGCCTCCACTGACAAAGTAGAGTATACTGGTTTCTTGCTTTTTGCTTACACAGAAATGCGGCCGCCGCGGCCGAGATTAGATCCGAAAGAAATGAAAACTGAAAACTTTGAAAATTCTGGATCCTAGATATCGCCACGCATAACGTCGAGGCTGTATATTGCCGGAAAATTCGAGTTTGCATCACGCTCAGGAGATCTTATTTTATATTATAAATAGGGGTTGGTAGCTGCTATCGAAACTGAGCCAGTTTGCGCGGGCATCAAAATTTTCCCTTTTTTGTGAGTTGCATAGCTTACGAAAACATTACTCTTGGGAGTAACCTGAGAAAATAGTGATTTAGAATTCAGTGGATAAAGTTCCCCTGGAATCGCCACACTATTCTCGTTTAGAAAAAAAATAATTGAAGTGACCTCTTCCCGCAGCGATTGTATCTTCAAAGAATTTAGGTTCCAAAACGCCCATTATTTCGCGACACTATCGGCACTTCCTAAGCTCCCCACTGTGGACGAGTGCTCCGCGCCAAGACTCTTGCCGGCGCTTCTTTCGAAACGCGCTAACATAAATGGCTCTTTAACGACTGAACGACAACGGCTGCGATTGATATTGAATTTCAAAATCACTATACTCCTCAAAACTTCGCAATGGGAACACTTCAGGTTGCGTATTATTTTGCACGGTGGCGTAGCCTATAGCATAGCGATAGCTTGCACACTAAATCCATTGGTGTGGTAGTAGTAGTTTGGACCGCGTGTCGAAAATATTCGGGGGCTGCGTAGAAAAGTCGTATCACAGCAATTTGTGGTTCTAGTGATAGAAGATTGATTGGTGTCTGATAGGCGTTGATTGGATGACGAAACCACTGTAGTTAAATAATGATTTGAGGAAATAAAAAATAAAAATAAATGAAGAAAGGGGTTCAAAGGCGCTAAACGCTCAGAATGAAAAGAGCTTCGCGTTATTATGCCTATGAAGAATTAAAGTGTAATTGATCAATTAAGTCAATGAATTATCGATTGGGAAAATTGAAAAAAGAGATGCTAATGTGCCAAAATGCTCAAAATTAAAAGTCAACGCTTGATTATGCTAATTAGAAAAATTTTGAGTATGTAAATATTTAATTAATATTTGAAATATTGAAAAAAAAATGAAAAATGACAAAAGGAGGTTTCAAAGGTGTCAGAATGATCAGACTGAAACGCAAATGTTTGGTGATTCTCAATAAGAAACTTTAGAATGTGTAATTGATCAACTAATTAGTTAAAATAATTTAACGATGAAAATGCATTAAAACATGTGTCAAAATGCTGAACATGAAAAGCCAATGTTTGCTGATGCTCAGTATCAGTGTATAAAAATTAAACATAAAGAGAGATAAAAGCAAACAAATTGAAATTTTAAATTTATAAAGGTGACAAACTTCTTTTGTATGTGTGAAACGCTGTCGCGCCATGCCCATAAAGGCGGAGCTTATCTGTCCCACTATTTTTAATGCAAAATTTAAATGTAGAAAGAGTTGAAGTGATCATATCCTAAGACTAATGCGACCGTGCAGACAGACTGAGGCATGAGAGTGTGCGCGCAACATTATCTGCGTTTTTTACTTCACAGATGGCAAATATCAGACGCTGATTATGTGATATTTCGTCAAACCATAATGGGTGAATATTACGATTTGGATGTTGTAGCTCAGTTGGAGCTGATGGCAGTTGGGCGAGGCTTGAGCTCGCGCTCACGAGTGAGTGAGTGAGTGAGTGAGTGAGTGAGTGAGTGAGTGAGTGAGTGAGTGAGTGAGTGAGTGAGTGAGTGAGTGAGTGAGTGAGTGAGTGAGTGAGTGAGTGAGTGAGTGAGTGAGTGAGTGAGTGAGTGAGTGAGTGAGTGAGTGAGTGAGTGAGTGAGTGAGTGAGTGAGTGAGTGAGCGAGCGAGCGAGCTTTACTGTCCAACAGAAAGGCTTCTTTCCTACCCCAGGGCCTGCACCCTAGAGGAGAGGTGGCTTTATGCAGGTGGGAATCCTCTTCAGATGCTGGCCGAAATCCCTTGGATCTTGGCAGCCTTTTCAGCCAGTCGAACCGAAGCTGGTGTTCCGGGGTTAGGCTTTCCAGCAAAGCCTCCCAGGCTTCTCTACTATCAATCTTGTTTTCCCTGCCTGAGGAATGGAGACACTCCCATAATATGCGGTTGAAGGTACCCCTCTCCCTGCAAACCCTGCGGCTCCCTCGCACGGGATCCCCCAGTGGGTTTCGCTGCCGCCATTGCTCGTTTGGCCAACGCCTTTTGTGCATTCAGGTAGGGAGCATGAGAGTAGGGTCACCTCCCAGTCCTCTCGGGTGGGATTTGGGTTTGGACTAAGGGCAGGTTCGGAGGGGCACGCCCCCACCATGTGGAAGAGGTCCGAGGACATTTCCCCACAGTGCGGGCACTCCTCAGAGAAAGCAGTGTGAAAGTGTTTAAATACATGACGCCGAGCACATCATGGTGTTCGTAAGGATGCGAAGAAGCACGCGTTCCTCCGTTCTCGTTGATCTTTTACACGGGTGAAGGTAAAGATTGCGTCTGTTTTGGTGTTGTTGAGTTATTTGCCTGAACGTGTATGCCGGTGTGAATTCCTCTTCTTCTGAAGAGGGGGACGAGGTTGCCTGGTTAGACAGTGCACGGGCCGCGGCATTTGCCGCTTCGTTTCCTCCTAGCCCCGAGCGCGGCTGAGCCCAGACTATGAAGCGGCAGGATGGACTTCTTGCAATGGGAGATATCCTCCCGCTACCAAAATATTGAATTGCAGTTTTACTAGCCCGTTATACTAAGTGGCACGGGCCGAGGCTCTTTATTTTTCTTTCCTTTTCTGCCTCAACATAATATATGTCCCTCAACACAGAGCCTGTTATACTTAGTGTGACACGGGAAGAGGCATATTATTTTATTCTCTTTTCGGCTGCTTCACCATATTATATGTCCCTCAACACATACGCGGCCTCTGTGCCGAAGCAAGCAAGAGCTATTGCAACCTCCTCTGCCACATCAATATCATAGCTTTTAACCGATAGTGCCGATATCGGGCCCTCTCCACCGTCCACCACTACCGCTAAGCTGCGTTTCCCCCTTTTCTACTCGCCGCATCCAAAATTGCGACCTGCTTCCTTGGCTTCTTGGAATATGCGCGTTCCAGAGCCTTCGCTCTTTTCTGAATTCTCTCTTTAATCATTCCGGGTTCATGTTTCTCGGCAAAGGGGGACTCGAATACACTCCCGTGCCTTCCATCCTGTGGTGGCCTGCCTGCCCCTTCCCCTATCCAGATTATGCCCCGCTTTTTTTTTCCAAAATTACCCTCCCCCCCCCCCCCCCCCTCCCTTGTATGCTGAGCCTTACTAACTGCGAGACATTTACCGCCTCAATCAGTCCCGCCAAAGTATTATGTATTCCCATAAACAACATTCTCTCCGTGGACTGGACGCCGGCATAGGCAGCCCCAGAGCCCTCTTTATGTACTCTGATAAGCCCATCAGTTTTCTCCCTTTCTATCGTCTTTAAGTCCAAGTAAAGCGTCGCATAGTTCACTCTACTCGTAATAAAGGCCTGAAGCAATTTAATAAAAAAATTTCTATCTATCACCCCATTTCTTAATTGAGATTCTCCTAAAGAGACCAAAAGTCTGAATGGCATAGCCTTCCAGCTTTTTGATGGTAAAAGTATTGCCGCCATTCACCTGCAGATGCAAGCCCAGGACCCTAATTACCTCCACCTCCAGAACCTTCACCCCACCTACCAGAATTTGAATTTTTGAAGACGGTTAAATTCTAAGCGCCCTGTGCTTGTATAGGAATAATTCAAACTTTTCTGCAGAGCCCTCCAGCCCTTCCGCTGCGCATGCTATAACACAGTCAGCTGCCGCCTGGAGAGTTTGCTCAATCTGCCCATCACTGCCCTTATCTATCCACAAATTAATGTCGTCTGCATAGATACTGAATTTAGGATTCGGGTTACCCAGCGCTTTTAGCTGCCCTGGGAACTTCCTCATGACCATATTAAACAGTAGTGGCTCACGCTCTCCAGATCTTGCTCCACGTGAACAGCAGTAACATAGCCGGGGCAGTGGGGAGGTGGCGACCCCACCGATGTGCGGAAGGAGATGGAAACAGTTCCCGTAGGGAAGGCCGTCGAAAGCTCGCGCTCCCACTGAGACCAGCCATGGAAACACCTAATTATCAGAGCACTCAAGGAACCCTGTTTCGCCGTCTCAGTGGGGAACCGCCGTCCAAATACAACCACATTAAAGCGACAAGCATAATCAATAATGAGGTCGGCGGAGAGAAAGGCTGGACGGAAACGCTAGCATTGAATCTTTCGGCGTGTAGCCGGCGCATGCAGCAAGTCCAGAACAAGACGGTCTCAATGGTCTTCGCGCTCTGTGATGCTTTCCAGGCACCAGCGAAGTGGATTTGCTATCACTTCAGCCCTTTATCCAGCTACTTCGTGCAGGCTTCGGGCGAGATAAAATCACTAAAATGGCAAGGTGCTCCTACGTATTGTTTTTTTTTTTCTTTAGTAAGTGCTCATGAAGGCACGCGAATGCATGCTCGTCTTCAAAGGGCGAAGCGCAATGCGAGCGCATGGTCGTCGATCCCGATACTTTAGCGGACTGGAAAGAAAATATGCTTTGAAATATGCGAGACATAGTACATATATCTAGCATAGCTCTTCTTGTTTCTGTTATCAAAAGGTAATACCAAGCATAAGTGCCCAGCATGCAAGCACGCTATAGCATCGTCACGCTAGGCAGGATTTTCCGCGTGAAAAATAATCAGTCAGCTGATAAGTGTTCGTCAGGACTATAAAGGCGTGCATTTACGACGAACAGCTATATCAAAAGATGGCTGACCACAGTGGGTGAAACAATATCCTGACTTCTTTGCCCTTACAAACCATATAGTGTAGGAGCAATGAATGATAATTCCAGAGATATTATTAACTGTGCGGTAGATATAGGCGATAGAGTAGTTGGAGAGCATACTGGTGAGCTATCTAAGCAGTCTAAGAGCCTCCAATCCAACAGACCAGATAGAACTGGCGCATCTGTCAAAGCTAATCAATAGGCATAAAGTATCGGACATAAAGAAGCATCATATGGTGAAAATAAAACATGTTCTAAATAACGGTAATAGGCTGAAAGCAGTGAAGAGGAAATTAAGCATAGGCAAATACCAGATGTACACGCTAAGGGACAGGCGGGCAGTGTCATTAATGATATGAACAAGATAGTCAAAGTAGCTGAGTACCTAGCTATACAGTAACCGAAGTAGGCAGAACAATTATAAGATTGGCAGTAGCGAAGAACAATCAGATAATAAGAACAATCAGAATTTAGTGCCCACTAGCGAAGGATGAGGTTAAGAAAGCTCTAGAAGCTACAAAAAAGGAAAAGCAGCTGGGGAGGATCAGGTAACTATATTTGTAAAAGGACGGTAGGGATGTCATTCTTGAAAACATGGCCACTCCGTTTGCACAATGCCTCATCACATCGAGGGTGCCGAAATCTTGGAAGAAGGATAACATTATCGTAATCCATAAGCAAAGGTATGCTAATCACATGAAAAAGTAAAGAGCAAGCAGCTTACTGTTTGTTACATACAAGATATTTATTAATGTGATTGCTAATAGAGTCAAGGCAACCTTAACCATCGATCATAACCATAATATCAACCAGGTGATAGAGAAATGCTCGGAATATAACCACCCCTATACGTAGTGTTCATTGATTACAATGAAACCTTTGACTGGGACCTCATGCAGGCATTGCGAAATCAGGGCGTATATGATCCATATGCGAAAGTACTGGAAGATGTCTATAGTGGCTGCACAACAAGCATAGTTTTCTATAGAGAAAGTAAAAAAAAAACGTCCGTAAAGAAAGGTGTTAGGCAAAGATACATGATCTTTTAAATACTATTCACCGCTTTCTTACAGAATGTGTTCAAGAAACTTGGAAAGGGAGCAGTTCGGAGGTCTGATGTAGTTTACCGCAGTAATCTGCAATTCGCTGACGACATTCCCTTGCTAAGTAGCTCAGGGTCCATACTGAAACAAAACATTAATAGACTAGAAAAGAAAAGCAGGCAGGTAGCCATAAAATTCATATGCAGCAGATGAAGGTACTGTTCAATAGCCTCAGAAAGGAGCAGCTTTTTCCAAGGTAGCGAAGCACTGAAAATGGTAGGTGAATATCTCTACTTACGATAGTTAGTAACCACAGATCAAGACCACGAAAGGGAAACAACTAGGAAAGGAAGACGGCGGTGGAGCGTGTTTGAAAAATACTCGCAGATCGTGACTTGCAGCTTACTGGTATAGCTCATAAGGAAAGTATATAACAGTTGCGTCTTACTGGTACTCACCGTGGAGGCTGAAACAGAGGCCAATGAAAAGGGTTCTACCCATATAAAGGACAACGCACAGACCTATGGAATGAAAAATGGCAGGTGTAGTGTAACGTTAAGAGAAAGGAACCGAGCAGAGAGGGTCAGAGAAATAACTGGAATTAATGACATTGTAGTCAAAACAAAGAAGAAGAAATCTGCATGAGCAGGACACGTCGCACGAAGAGCGGCAGGATTGATTGGTCGGCGGGTTGTGTAACGTCACGGTACCACACGGCATGGCCAACTCGGCAGACGCTTTAGTACAGGTCACGTCACAGATGACGTTGCCGGGCACTGTAGGTCGTCGCTGTGTGTGACTAAATGATAAGGACAAATTCGCAGGTGCGAAAGCATCCTGTGGTACGCGTCTGTCTTCGTAAAACAATGAAAATTTTCTTTTTTTAGTATAGTTGTCAGTTCGTGCTTCGTCTTGTCAGTGTACCAGACAGTCTTTTCCATACATTCTAAGAATTTATCATGTCGAAAGCAGCATGTAAAACCAACTAGCCCCAGTCATCGCTATCTTAAGTTGAGCTTTTTTTTCTTTGACCTCTATGATTCTACCCAACCGGTGATTAGCGGTAATATACAACTGTTCTAAAATTTTCTCTCAACATTAAGCTGTCATTCATATTCTGAGAGCACTTGCCAAATGCGCCCTACTCAATTGTTCCAGTTATTTCATTCTCTTAATGCTGATCTGTGGACACTACATTTCATAAATAAACCTAGTCCCTTTCCACCTCCATCATCTTGCTACCTATCGTAAACTGCTGTTCCCTTCCCAGGCTGTTGAATATTAGTGTACACTCATGTATATTATTATTAGACCTACCATTCTGCTTTCCAGTCAAATGGCATTATTAACTATTTATATATCGTTGCATGATCTTCTTAGGAAGGCAACGCCATCAACGAATATCAGACACTGAGGTATTCTCCTTTAACCCACTGCCCAAACAGTTATTAATCCCGGTATCTGAATACTTCCTGTAAGCAAGCGGTGAACCCCACTGGAGAGATCATGCCTTTTTGCCTAACACTTATGGGAGTTTTATCATTTTCTCTGTGGTGGGCTACGGTTGCTGTACAGTCCCTATTTGATATTTTATTTGTGAAGCTAACTATTCGCACTTGCTTCGTGCACAGAAATTTCGATATTCGCGCACCCTTGGCATGCATAGTGCAGTTTAACTATCGGTTTCTTCCAGCGTACATTTGGAGAAGTCTTACGATGTAACTGCCTCGAAAGAGAAAAACAAAAATAGTTTTGCCACCATTCCCCGAACTAAACCCCTCCCTACCTGCGGTACAAAGGACTCTCCCATGGCCATCCAATTGGAAATAAATTTTAAGAATAATGCCTCCGGCCTTGTTTCCGGAATTTGCTTACAGTAAACAACCCAGCCTTAAATAAGGACAAGCATCGAATAAACGACGAAGCGACAAACCAGCTCTTCCCTCAATAACAACATGCACTGATGTTTTTCCTAATAGAGACATTCTCACGTGGCCTATAAAAACTAGCAAGAAAATATCGCTTGGAGTGCCGAAGATCTCTCGTGTCCCTTTGACATAGTCCTTCAAAATATTCTAACACCTTCCTCTGAATTGGCTAAACCACGAGCTAATGCTGGGTTCCACTGGCTAGGCTAGCACATAAGTCTTCATCGAGACCCCATTACTGCACTCTGCGGTGTGTTCACTTCGGCAGGCTTCGCTTGACGCCGAAGCTCCGTTCTCGGTCGGGCGGAGATCGGCTTCCCACTAAGCTGCACGGGCGTTATCTCCGGAGAGGACGACTTTCACCCGGTTAAGCTTCTTCATCAGCGCTAAGTTCAGGCACATCAGCCAAAGTTCAGATGGCGCGCCTCCCACGTCTGTTATTGATAGCATGTACCTGGCGTCGTGGCCCACCTGCCCTTTTAGCAGCAACACAGGCCGCGTGATGGCTCTAGCATCGCAGAAGCTCTGTGATCAATTTAAAATTGCACTGAAACTTGGCTTAAGGAGGGGTGTAGGCGGAAGGCTTCGTGGTACTGCTCTAGCTACAAAAAAGAAAAATCCACGAACAAACTCCTTCTGTGAGCCTAGAATTAAGACGAGCAACCACCTTATAGACAACATAATTACCTGTCGGCGAACAACGTTGCACTTTACGTAAAGCTTTACTTGAGCTGTGCGCAGTCTAATAATTTTTAAATAGGTACAGCGGTGACAGCGCAAAAATCTTCCTAAAATTAATTTCTGCCCATTACAAGCAACCATTTTAGCCATAACATATATGAACTGTCATTCTTTGGCCAGCCATAAAGTGCGCTACAGATGAAAACTGCCGCCAGTGCTCTTTGTTCAGAAAAGTTACAAGAAAACAGACCATCAATTAAATCCCATTTTCTTATTAAAGATAACTTCTCATGAAAATGATTACCGAAAATGTGTATAGCGCCTCCCTCTGCTGGCTGAACGCATTGAGCGTCAGTGGCAATAGACCAGGAGCCGTGCGCTAGCGCTGGCTCGTGTGCGCAACAATAAGTTGCGCCAGGGAGAGTTTAGCTGCTGTAGTTACTAGCGCTTACATTGGGCGTGTACACGAGCAAATCTCAATTAGAGTCACTTCCATACAGGCCAGCGAGCGTGGTAGCTTTCGAGCATTTAGAGAAAGTATTCCAGCAATGAACGCAATGCTATACACTACCTCTGGAGCCAGCGGTATCTTCGTCGTCACTCAAGAACATATGAAGGCCGCCCCGTACGATACGCTTACCGTTCGCAGTGCTCCAGTTCATATTATGTGCGCTGTGTTCGATATCATTACTACCGATATTTTCGGATTTGTAGGCTTCACGTTCAACCTGTTGTTCCTCGCGATTTCAGGACGCTGTTTTTGTGAATTTGGAGGGAAGAAAAGCAAAATCATCTAACTTTCGGAAGCATTGAAACAAAATGCTTTTCAGGCATATGTCAGCACAGACGTCCCCTTCTTACGAGGTTTTTTAACTGTGCGCACATCTGCATCCTTCAAGCCTTCTGGCACTGGCTTCCTCTCGCTTTATATTTTCTCTTATCTCCTTTCTTCTGCATTTTCCCCTTGTACATGTGTCTTTTTTCACCTGCCTCCTCAATTTGTTCTTCTCTGGCGGTATTTTTCTAAATATATGTGCATTTTGTTTCGTCTCTTCTAAGCGAAGCGAACACAGCTCGTTCGGTCGAAAAGACGTTGCTCTCATCGCAAACTAGATTCAGAAAAACGGCGTCGGAGAAAATACGCGCATAATTTCGTATCAAAAACGTGATGCAAGCGTTCTGTGCGCAGAGTTTTGATGACGTCATACCATTTGGCTATCCATTTGCTAATTAAGTTGGAAGCTAGTTTGAGACAAGGTTTTTAACCGACGATAGAGGCACCTCAGTAAAGTGTACGTGTCCGCTGAGAAGGAGGACAGTTACTGCGCTTTGCTATCCCCCCAAAAAACACCTTAAATTTATATAAAATATCCGCGAAATAAAAAGGCGGTGTTAAACGTAGCCGCTGTGTGTCTACTAATAAGGCGACCACAAGTCGACGTTCTCCCAAAAATTGGACGTTTTCAATGCAGGTTTTATTAGTTCAGATTAATTAGTGTTACTGATTGCGAAGGCATGAGGAGTGTTAGGGAGGTCAGTGCTTTGTGGCGTTAATGTCCAGCTTCGGCGTCTGTGCGAAGCCTTGGGGTAAACAACAAGCTAAAAAAAACACAAGCAGGAATGAAACATTGCTTACAATAAAACACCGACTTCATCAACCTGGTAATGGTACTTTAATGACGGGCGATAGTTATTGGTTATAGTGACTGCAGTCGCTTAGCGAAGCTACAAGTGCCGGCAGCGATACTTGGAACCCATGCCGAAACATTGTCGAAAAGATTTTTTTTCAATGGTTAACTGCTTATGCATGTAATTGTTTCGCATATTTTACATTTTTTTTTTTGTAACAGTCAATACATCCGCACATCTCCCCCCAGAAAGAAGAACCCGCTGGCCATGATAATAAAATTCACTAAGGTAATTTGCGGAGCTAATTGTTTTGAATGTTTAAATTGAAAAAATTTACATGGTACTACATATTCACGCACGTAAAAGACAGATTTCCTCGGAGAAAATACGCGCGTGATTTCATGACAAACCGGTGACGCAACTGTACTTTATACAGAGTGTAGAAGCATCCCATCATTTCGGTTTCCATTTAGAATTAATCTTGTGACCAAGTTGGAGGCTAATTTGCGAGAGGGATTCGAACCCACGGCGCTGAACCTCTGACAAGCATAGGCATCCCCTTAGAAGTGATTATTACCCCCCCCCCCAAAAAAAAAAGAAAGTTAAACAAAGAATATTTCAAAGTGTTCGCTGAAAGAAATTGCGCTCTAAAATGTGAAGCCTGAGCGCCATCATTTTGGTTTTACTGCGTAATGTGTTACGTGGACCGTTATATAATAGCCGAGCGATAGCATCGACCGTAGCGAATCACTATGACCCTCTGTATTGGCATCACCACCGGCAAAGCTGGCACAGGCGCACAGACGAGTAGCCTACTCCTGTATTGGGAACACAGTATGCACGCCGCTTTGAAAGCATCCAATGCCAGCCCTATATGAGATAGGCGGCGGAGCGCAGCGCAGGCTCTGCGTGGAGTGCACGTAATAAAGAAAGCCTCCAAACTCACCATTCGCAGCAATATGGCACCGGCTAAATCTTCGAAGTCTTTGATTGTTGAAAAAACACTTAGCACCAGACACGTGAAAACCATTAAAAATCTGAAAAGAGACAAAAAGAACAAACAGCAATCGTCAGTCGACGCTTGTTCGTAAAAAGGTTGCAAGCATGCATGGCCACGCAACGCCAGCTGACTCGTGATTTTATTGCTTGTATTAGTCCTCACTCAATGCTGTGCTTAACGCTCTATGAGTACTTGAGTGCATATAAATGTTACATTTTTCGTGTATTTATTATTAATTTATCACTTTTCTGAAACGCTAGCGCTGCCGGTTGTCCGATTATTTCTTCTGTAGTCGATTACTGGTAATCACCTTTTTCTTTTAAAAAACGCCTAATCAAAGGCGCACATTTGAGCACCTCATCTTGGTGACAAAAACATGTGACCATAGAAGAGAAGCTTCATTCGTGACAGCGCGGAACCGGGCCGGCTGAAGCATGCTTTCATGTTTCGTGCAGCACCGACAAATGTCGAGCGTCAGCGCTCTCTGGTGACTAGAAGCCGTATTGTTAGATAATACGTAAAGCAAATTTAGGCGTCACAAGCTGGTCGTTAATGCTTCGTTTTAGGCGTCGAACGTAGGAAAGAGAGCCACTACAGATTTTAGCACGGTAATAACGACTTCAACTCTGAAACATGTGCGCACCATATCTGCCACAGCATAAAGAAAAAGCCCGGTGTGGAACAGCAGAAAAAGAAGCAAACCTTATGCCCAGCCTTTTGCAACGTGATCTGCATGTGGGTCTAAATGGCCTCTCTTGGGGAAGCAAATGGGGCACTGAGGCCCCCTTAACTTTCGCCGGAGCGTGATTTTGTGTTTCGCGCACACACGGCAGTATATGTTCACCAGCTTCCACGCCTCGCCAACATTCGTGTCTGACATTATGACTCGAAACAATCTCTGAATGAAATTTAAAACAGAGCTACAGAAACTGGAAGGTTTTGTGACGCTCGTACCCATTAACATAAATATTCTCGTACTGTCGCGCACGCGCAGAACGAAAACTCGCGCGACAACGAATATCTAATATGAAACCATCAGGCACTGATGCCACTCTAACGTCGTCACAGTGTGACGTCACATATCACATGATTGCCGTGTAATAAATAAAACATATAAAAGAAAAATGGCATACGACCGTGGACTTGGTCCGAACCCGAGACGAATAAGCGCACCGGGCAACTTCCCTGGCCGCTGCATTAGGCAACTAATACATCGCCGCAGCCTGGTGTTGATTGTGTCAAATAGCCACTTTATCGCGCTGCGCATCGCTCTAATCAACTTCCGTCCGTGAACAAGATATTCATATATCAAAACTACGCAGGCACTTTCTCCTACTAAGGCAGTCATACCGAGTCGACGCGTTAACGACTTCTTTTCGAACTAACCTACGTGACTACTGTGGACGAAAGCAGGAACCAGAGAGCAAACCCTGTCATCTACACAACCGGCCAAGATCCAGAGCTATGTAACTGTGTACCAATGCACACATTTCGGTGAAAAATGCCCATCAGATCACGCAAATTTGCGCGTTAAGCCGCTAAGCCAACATCTGCAATTTTGTTTGCTGTCCCGGTGTATACAAACAATTAGAAATGTTAACACGCTTTAGCACGGCAAAGGGAGAGTTCGCTTTCTGCCGCGAGAAGCCTTGATATACGAAGTGGTGTTACCATACATTTTAATAAGCACTTCTGAAACGCCTGCGACAAACAATAAAATGCTGATATGATTGGTCAAAATTCTTATGGTGCATAATAAAAGAGGAGTGGCTTAGGCTTATAAAAATAGGCCTGACTGCACACAAAACTACAAGTAAACACTAAACTCACTGAGGGGACTGCTTCTCTTTGAAGATTGTCCTCATGGCAGAATGAGCCCTGCTACCGAATTCACGGATGCGTTTTTCGAAACCCACCGCCATCCGATCATATCTTTATTAGCCAAAAGCCGCAATGTACCGCTGTGATTCAGGCTATGAGAGAAGCCGCAACGCAGGGCTCCAGAAATTTAAACCACTTCGGGATCTCTAACATGCGCTGACAACGCACAGCACTCGGACGCCTTGCTTTTCGCCTCCGCCGAAAAGCGGCCGCCGCGGCAGGGATTCAATCCCAGATCCTTTGGCACAGTAGTCGAGTGCCCTAATCACTGAGCTACCGCGGCGAGGCGGAAAATGGTAGTTTCACAAAGGGGTTGGATGTCCTCTTTGTATAGCCGGTGTTGCTACAGTGTTCACTGATGCCAATCGACGAGGTCGTAAAATTAATAATCATATTATATAGCGCTAGGAAAATATTTTTAAGGGCAATGCAAAAAAAAAAAAAGAAAAATTTATTTACCATCGCTAAAACGCCGCATGCGTTTCAAGTGGCGCAAAAGAACACAGCCTGTTTATGCACAGTGAGTGCTGGAATGCAGTTGTTTTTGTGGACGCATTCCTAACGAAGTTTTGGGCTCATGCAGTGAATGCTCAATGATGCACTATTATTTACAAACACTCATTTGGAGAGTAAATGGGATAATAATTAACCAAGCAGCAGAATAAAGCGAGCAGCATATATAAAAATCAAAGCCGCACAGTCTAAGCATGCAGTTTCCGCGATGCTCTTTTGACTCGGAACTCATCTGAAGCGCATTCTGTCGAAGACCTTTATTCAGAACCGCCAGCTCGGCAGTCGGGTCGGATGACGTTCGGGTCGCAGACATTGGAAACGCCCCCGTTGTTGCATGCTGCAGCTTGGAAACGACTCCATCCCCTTTTTGTAACATGTTGCACACATTCCAAAACTTCTGTGAGGTGCCAATAATTTTGTGCCCTTGTTTCTCACCCCACGCACTTCGTTTCGACAGCGTTCCGTGAAAATTCTTTTCTACTCGCAAATACGCGTTACGCCACTCAGTTCGGGAAACCCATCAGCTGCCGCGTTTCCTCGCGAGGCACGCGAGCGAAGGCGTTTTCGTTCCGTCTTATTGAATTTCCTTTCCGTCACAAAATTCATATCGGAGCAAAACCACCGTTTTCTATTGATTATTTGCTGCACATATTCTTTTATGATTCCGCCGTTCGTAGCTTCCGCCTTTTGATGCCCGCCAAGCAATATCGGTGATCCGTTTCGGTACAAAACGCGCAGCGCCGCGACCGCGGAAAGATAAGGAAATGAATTTGGAGAAGGAGCCTCACAAAACACGTGGCTCCACGAATCTTGCTCGCGCTAAGCTGACGTCTGGGTTTACGGTTGTGAATCCAAGAAGGTCACCTGCTTCGGTTATAAAATGTAGAAATCAGCGTGAATTCCGCTCCATCAGCGGCATAGCGCTTTCTCTGCTCCCAGGCGGATGCATCTCTGCTTGGAAGACGTCTCTGGATGTTCTGACTGTCATCGGCTCACTTTGGCGGCACTCAAAGTAGTTAGGTAGATTTCGAAAGCCGTGAGCCAACATCTGAATAATTTTTCTAAACAATCTATGAATAGTACTGGGGAGATCGTGTCTCCGTGCCTAACACCTTTCTTTATGGCAATTTTAATACTTTCTTTATGGAGAATAGTCGCTGTGCGGCCACTATATACAGCTTCAATTTCTTTTTTTACATATGGCTCATGTACAGCCGCTGAGGTTTCCATGTCAAAGGCTTTCTCCTAATCAATGAATGTTTGTATGGGGACTGGTGTCATTCCGAGCATTTTTCTGTAACCGGGTTGATAGTATGGATATTACAAGTTTCTACAAGTATACTTCTCATAAGCGAGCACTTGTAGTTGTGTATTCTGTGTTTATGTCTTACGCGAGTGCATCAATTGTAGTCGTACATTTTGCCCTTACACTGGATTTCTACTAGTAGACTGGAATTTCGTACATCTTGCCAATTTGAACCAGGTTTGCGTTTCTTTGTCATGTGCTTATTTTTCACATTCCTTCCTTTTCCTTTCCTCTTTTTCTCTTGCTCGAAATGGCCGTCATGTTGGTATGCGGAGATCTGAATAAGAAGAAATGAATAAACAGACATGGGCTGCACAAGCGACACCATGCACGCCGCTGCCTGTTCCGCGTCGCCGAGCATTGCGCCAGAGTGTCGCAAATAGAATTGCGCGTGTCCCGGCCAGAGCCAACAATAAGCCCGTTGTTGACACTCGTAGCCCAGCGCGAGCAGCGGCGCTAATTTATTTTTTCCGCACAGGAATAGAGGTTCCAAAAGAGGAGCCTGGCTTTACTCTCCACTCGATGTAAACACACAAAGCCTGGGCGCATCCCACCTCGACGAAAGCTGGCCGCAGGATTTGATAAGTATGCTGGCCACACTCAGTGCGCTCTAATGTGGAACGGCGAGGGAAAGAACACGAAAATAAATTCGGCAACCCTGTGTCTCTGTAGTGTCCACCTCTGTCGTACTGCGCTGCATTTCTCTATCTCGTGCTAGAGAAGGGCATGGTGTTATCAATGTGCGCACTGCTGCCCTTGTGATCTAAAAGGCAAGAATTCTGGCCTCCACAGTCAGGTTCAGTAATAGAAGGAGGGAGCGTGGGACTCTACGATTTTTCGTAGTTAGCGAGTAACAAAGACAGCTTCTCCGACAGCGGCTAGCGTAAATGGCCGGCATACTGTCTCACTCTCTTCCGTAGCACATTCTGACTGCAATCCTTCTCACTGAACACATCAAGAACCAGAAAGGCAAATTAAGGAGCAACACTCATGAATATGTCGCACTTTCTTCTGGTTACGCTACGAGACACAGAAATCATTTTACTTTGCTTCCTTTTCAGACAAAAATAATGTTTTTAGGTATTCATTGTTCCATCGTACGGTTGTGGAGTGGAACGGTCTTGATGGTGCGTGGTTTGAGGTGGAAGACATCAGCAAAATCAGGCGTTCATTGAATGTAGTGTGTGAAATTTAGTCATTGTCATTTACAGTCCCTTTTTTGTCTTGTAATTAAATTCATCTGTGTACGGTGTCATGTATTTCATCCTTTTCGACATTATTGTATTATTGTTTTTGCTATATTGATGTTCACTGTTGTCATTCCCACCCTGCCACGGCTCATACCTTGAGGCTAGGAGTATTGCAAATAAAAATAAATAAAGAATGGAAATGTATAACGGTGATATCTGGCGATGGTGTGATTCAGTACTTTGTCGCTCAAATTACGACTATTGAGTCGGAGACTCCAAAAGAAATGTCCTCTTCAGGGTGTTATTCATGCAGAAAGTGTGGCTTTTCGAAAACTCTTGAAAAAGGCTCCGTGATTCTGAAGCATGAAAAACATATTCCCTTGTACGCAACGGGAATGAATTCGTAATGAAACCGATCTCGAGCAGCAACTTTGCAGAAAGACATTGAAACAACTCCGGGAACACCCCAGCTGTTGCAACTCCCTCGCTATTTGCTGCTTGCATTTCTAACGCCATCCCGGGTATTCTGACAGTGAAGGCGGAAATCCCCCCGCACTTAGTGACATAGCTGGCTGAAGAAGCTCCCGTACCTGAACACATTCGCATACGGCCCCATATATTTATTTTATTCGCATCCCCCTTTTTGTGAGAAAAACTGTTAATTTTACGTTCTCGACTCTTAAGGGTTTTCGACACTTTATCATTTTTCAGTTTTTCGTTTCTTTACGACAACCGGTGGTGAACACATTTGCTGCACCTCGTTCACAAACCTCAGCAATTTATTTATTTATTTATTTGAAATTCCTTACAGGCCCATTAGGCGTTGTGTAAGGGGCACGGAAAAATCTATACAGTGCTATATGTACATAAAAATGTGTATAAAACATTAAGATGTTTAAGGAAGCGGGGTCCCATGCCTATACAGCCTGGATCCGTCGTGCATAAGGAACCCTACGCCGTCCACGCCGGCCAGTGGTCCCGGCAGTGCATTTAGGCAGGCCCCGTGCGCGTCTGTTCCGAGCCTCCGCCCACGGTGACTATTTTAAACTACGATCACGCAACGCTGCCACGCTCAATACAAACATCGCGTCAGTGCAGTACTGCGCCGGCAAAGACTGTATCTGGCACACTGCCCTGTACCTCTAGATCAGATGTTGGTGAAGCAAAGTTCAAGCTACAAGGTCGGTGCTATTTTTCCTTTTAAAGGACATCACACTGCCTTCGCCACGTCATCGGAAATGAGGCAGGTTTTCAAACCTCTAGTACTGAGGCTTTGCTTTAAAGCATGTTCTTCCAGATTGTGGAAGAATATACTTGAACTGTGTTTAATCAAAGGTTAAACACAATGTCAGACCAACTAGCCCAGCAAGATATACTTGAATATACGGAAAGTATACCTTAATTGGGATGGGAAATTCTAGGTCGCTTAATACGACAAAAATTCCTCGACGAAAATAAAAATGAATGAAGTAAGCAGAATGTTACGTTTAGGGGTGCCGTTTTCATATGTCAGGCTGCGATGAGTCATATCTATTCAAAGCATAAAGTAAAATTGCAGATGTCTCGTAAACCACACGCCCCGGTTGACTACCTCATTCGAATTAGCGGCTGCCTTAACTGAACATCAAGCTTTTACAGAAGGAAGATACAAAAGGGAGGCATCGTCTCTACCGTCGGGTTTCACAACACAACTCCGATGAAATCGACACCAATATTAGCCCACTGATCTCCGAGGTTAAGCTTCACCGCCATTGGACCTGAACTGAGCTCGACTTCAGAGCCGGGAGGATGTTATCACTTTTTAACTACAATTTATTTCATTGATTTTGTTCAATGCGCGTTTTGTTGCCGCAGAAACGTAGCTGCAAATAGCAAGAGAGAGCAATATCGGCGGTGTGTATTTGCTCGCTGGGCTCGTTTCCCGAACGGAAAGTAGCAGTACGGCCCTAAGTCCCCCCGAGTTGCTCGCAAATGCGCTCAGTGAATCCTCCGAAAGGGAAACATTTCGCATACATATGACTCGGGGCAGCGTTGACAGTTGGAGCTATGAGAGACGCGTGCGATAGCTGTGCTGCGGCTTGCGCAGCGCTGAAGAAAGACGCGGCGGAAGGAAGCTGCGTCCTTTTCTCTCGGCGATCCGGAAATCCAGCACGACTCGCGCGCAGTAAGCCGCTGCTGCCCGAGTCAGAACTACTATGCTGACGACCCAACTCGCGCCACTGCGGAGCGGCTTTGGCTCAAATGGAAGGGAGCGGCGTTCCCGCAGAATCGCAAACAGCGCGACGCTCGCCCGGTGCCGAAAAGTGTGTTGTTCTTTCTCGCTTCCTTGCACGCAGCTGACTTGACTTCGGGCCGCCGGTGAGCAAACTACCGCAAAAAGAAGAAAAAGAGGAAACGTCGTGCCCTCTTACTGCGGTCTCGGTCAGAACGAACGCTCGCTTATAACGAAGGAGGACGGTGCTCCAGTCAAAATAAATATTAGTGAAACGGCACGGTTCCTGAGATACAAGGAAAAAGCGCGTGCAACAAAGCTTACTTAAAGCTTGCTAGAAGCTTGCTAGAAGCTGCCATCAGAGCTAGGGGCCCCTCAGCCCAAAAATTCGCCCTTCTTACGCGACCGCTGACCGAAGAGAGTATATCTGCTCTCTTCGAACAACCTTTTTTTTAACAGGAAATAAGTTGGCACCCTGAAAAAAGTACATTCACTAAAACTGCTTGAACAGATGCAGCCGCAAAGAATGTATTCCTTGTAAAACAGCACTTGTTCTAACTAATGTGAGGCATAGGAATCCTGATGCTATCTTTAAATGCAGAGCATGGACGACCGAGATCGGCGGCTACTGTTTGCAATACCTTCGCTATATCGCAATACCTTCGATATAGTAGGCTACACGATGTAAAGATTTGCGTGGCAAGCCCGGTTTTTACTCCACGATCTTACCATTTGCTGGAAGAATAAAAGCCAGAATCTATATAATTGTTCTCTGGAAATCAGGTCATAATATATTTGACAATGACACCTTTTCTCAACCATAAAATTATTTTTGGCTCCGCCAGTATGATTTTTCGCCTGGAGAAAGCGTTCATACATTTAACGAAAATTTCCCTCCTATGTCGAGTTTTACTTTTCATCGCCATGCAGTAGCTTAGGCACTTCTTGAGTGCAGCAAGCCTTTCGAAAGCGAAAAACACGGTTTACTTAAAAAAAAAACACACATTTTTTTTATTATTATTCAGGCGCATTCCGATCATTGATATAATATTTTCTTGAAGGCAGGCGTCATCTTGTTATAATTCGGAAATTTCATAACGATTTTTCAGTGATTAATACTTGAGTACCACAGGGTTCTATACTTTGTCCGTTGTTATTAAATATTTTGTAACACCCTCTGTCGCGTGATACCCGTTTCGCTTTAACAAGTCAATCATGCTCTTTGTTCAACACCTGCCAATGCTTACTGTGATGTGAATTTTTCTTTACAGTCTATGCCGTAGCAGCAATGGACCAGTTTCGAAATAATTTTACTTACATAAGTATATTTAAGCCATAATTACCCACTTGCGTAATAATTAGCAAGGGGTAAACCTTGAATGTTACCTTGTTCTGAATTCATAAGGCTTCTTCTTGCCCCTGTAACCCACAAGCGTATTCAAGTCCAGTAAAATATATGGGATTGTAATGACGGACACCTTTTTGAGCATGCCCATCTCGCTGTCCTTTGCGAGAAACTACGCGACGTGCCGTGTTTATCGTAAATTATAAGATAACACGCATCTATATCGGCCAAAAAAGAAAAACGATAACATGCATGCACTAGGCTACTGTACATTGCGATATGAAATAACGATTTACGAGTGCTGTGCAGTTCACTCGCACAATATAATCAACGCTGCGTTGCGCACACTCGTTTATAGAACATATTGCAAGATTTAACAATAAATAATAACTCGGCTCCTTTCGAAATTATTTTTACTTCTGGTTTTAAGAACCTTACGATCGATATGATTGTTTGAAAAGACTTCAGGCAGCGCATTTCAAATTAAACAGATTTTCACGCTTTCTTAAGGCAAGAACATAGTGTTTCGCAAGGTATGGTGCTAGAAAATGTGATCATTGAGTTCCTGCCTATTTCAATGGTTTGCCTCCACGAGCTTTGTCTATGAAAACTAAATGCAAGTTAAAAAGACTGCTGCAGCGTGTTTATACGTCATGACAATTTTTTTTCTTTGGGATTAGCTTTTGGTTACCTACGTTGCTTATCTTGCATGCGCCACTCCTTTGTACGATAGTAACTTGATTGACTATGTCGTTTCACGTCTGAAGTATTTTTTTTTTTTGCAACTGCGTAATAGTTTTTATATTCGCCTAGACCTTTTATTTGCCTGCTGAGGAGCTTATAATGCTTTTTAATACACATGTCGCTTGCCAATCATTCATTCTCCTAGTCCTTTTCATGTAAAAACAAAAGCTAACATACCATTTGGCGTACGTGTGTTCCCCGAATTGGTCCTTATCACGGTTTTGCGTCCTGGTTCCACTCCCAAAAAAAGAGATCAGCTGCACTTCCGGCCGTTACTGATTAGTCGGCTGTGACTGTGTGCTCCTCTGCCATGGCACATCGTGTGCTGTCTCCTGATTCCGTGCCTGCCCTGTTGATTTATGTGTTCCTTTGTGTTTCCGTTTTTATTTGTATACAGACCTCGTACTCTCTTTTCATATCCCTACTTATATCGCCCCCATTAATATTTATAGTTTAGCATTTTACACCTTTGTACTTAGGTGCTATTAATGGTACCGTTCAATCCATCAGTAATTAAACAATCACTCAGTGTTTATTAATAGACTCCTCTGTTTTCTTCTGTAGTACATGTTTGTACCGATTAAAAGCCCGTCCCTTGCTCTCACTCGCAGTTCTCTAGCCCCATCTATTTTGCTTCAACGGCACCGAACAAATATGTTCCCCAGCTATAAGCGCGAGACGTTCCATGGGCCCATACACAGGGGTGCATATTGAAGTATAAACACGTATTTTATTATGTTGTATTGTAATATTCGCCCTGTTGCTTCAAGAGTGCGACAATTGTGTATACGGTTTAAAAAGTATAAGGTGCGGCAAGACGTCGTTAAATGCGCAGAGAATCCGCTTCCTTGTATTACACAGGCACCCATGTTTTTCTGTCACTGAATGCTGCAAAGATGATCAGCCACTGAATGCGTATTTTAGGCACGCAAAAAAAAAAAAAAAACTATGCCCAAAAACCGGAACGCACGTATGCATACAAAAGACGACTTCAATTTGTTTAATGCGCACGCAAAATAGCTCAAGGAAAAAAAAAATACAAACTTAACCGCGAGGCGCAAAATTGGGAGGAGTGAAGGGCAAAAAGAGACACTTCTTTGCTCGTCTAACTAGACCACACCACGGATGAATAAAGACGTTCGCTTTCAATTCTGTGAGTGCAACGGAAGTTCGCATCGGGTTTCTTCTACCCGCTTTTACGATATCATAGACGCCGGCAACTTCGCACACTCATCGTTCTTTATGCGTGAAAATGAACATATCCTGATGAAAACAAAACAACAGTTATCCGGAGAACGATCGTAAGAACGGCAGTTACCTGAGAGATGGAAGCTTGTCATTTATCCATGGCATCTCAGCGTTCCTCAAGCCTGTTTTTATAACGTTGGGCCTTTTGGGCAATGGAAATAATGATGTGCGAGGTTGAAGCACTGCGCGTAAGAGAGCTGCAACATAGTACAAAGCGCTTTTCATGCTTTATCGTATAGCCACATATATTTAGCTTTCTTCCTGCCTGCTGGCTGAGGTGCACAGTGTGCCAACTTTATGTAGCGTGGTTTCCACTGACAAAAGAGGCCGAAGTTCGAACTCCATGTGTATGCGAAGCACTCGAATGTTCTGAATAAAAAAAAATTTCCCTCCTCTCGAATCTCTCGTACTAAAGATCGTTCTTGCGATAGCTCTCGTTTTATAGTTTTTCATAAGGCTGCCGTGACTTTCAGGCATAAAGAATAACTAGCGCGCGAAATTGTCGACATACATGATACCGTAAAAGCAGGCAGCAGAAACTCAAGTCGGCCCTACACCGCACTCACAGAATTGGGAGTGAACTTCTTCGATAACTCGTGGTCTAGTTAGAAGAGTAAAGTAAATGTTTCTTTTCCTCCTTCAGTTTCCCCGGTTTGTGGCTACGCGGTTCGTATTGCAACGTTTCTTTGTTAACCGTTTCGTGGCATTCATTTTGCGATCCTTTGTTCGAAAGAAAGTAAGGCAGAATGAAAGAATGGAAGAAAGAAAAAGGGAAAAAGACGACCAAAGAAATCAAGGAAAAAGAAAAGAGGAAGTAAAGAAATGAAGGGAAGAAAGAAATAGAGAAACAATATAAGAAGGAAGGCAGAGTAGAAATGAGGCAGGAAAAATATTACGGTGTAACGAATGATAGAATGAGCGGATGACAATGGTGACGGGTGAAACAACAGAAGAATAAAGAAGGAATCAAATAACAGAAGAAAAGAAAGAGATAGAGAGAAAAGAAAGAAAGAAAGAAAGAAAGAAAGAAAGAAAGAAAGAAAGAAAGAAAGAAAGAAAGAAAGAAAGAAAGAAAGAAAGAAAGAAAGAAAGAAAGAAAGAAAGAAAGAAAGAAAGAAAGAAAGAAATGGATGAAAAGAAGGAAACAGAGAGAAGAAAGATAAGAAAAGGAAGACCAGGGCAAAAATGCAATCAAGAAAGGAATACAGAAAGAAAAATAAAGTTTATAAATTTAAAGGAGTGCTGATGAACGGAAGCAAGAACGGACGAAAGATAGCTAAGAATGAAAAAAAGAGAGCTCGAAAAAAAAGTTGAAACGGAGGAAGGAAGAGAGAGGCAAGACAGCAAAGGAAGGAAGATAGAAAGGCAAAGCAAAGCAATAAAAAAGCATGGGGAAAACCTAACGGAAGAAAGCAAGAAGGAAAGAGAAACAAACAAGAAAGAACGAGTGAATAAACCAGAGAAAGAATGAAATAAACAAAAAAACGAAGCAGGAAGGAGGAAAAGAAAAGCAGAGTTGATGCTTGCAGTGTGTGCGACCTTCATCGAATGAAATTTTAATCAACATTGCGGTTATACCTCCGGAAAAGGCTGCATCTTTATCTGCTTTTTTCGCTCAGCGTCTCAGCGCGCTCATATCTCCATCACAAGGTAGAAAAAACAAAAGTCACATATTCTGGCCATTTCCGTGTAGTAAAAAACAGGAAGTCCCGTAGCGGCTCTAATAAGCTGTTCTCGCAGTGGCGAATAAATCCGCTCAAGCTTGCTGGCTTTCACTTCATTACGACGAAAACTCTAACGGTCTTAAGCTGTCCATGTAATGTGGCTTGAGACAGGGTAACAGATATTTAGGGCCCTCTGAAACTACGCCCAAAATAGTTGATGTTGTAATGTATTAAGATCTCTGTGATGCCTGATCAAAACGTTTTAACAGTGGCATTTACATTCCCCTAACGATACTCGCTAGGTATATTATATTTTACCTTAAGGCAAAAAAAAAAAAAAAAAGAAATAGGTAAGTCATTTGTGCTGCTTTATTGGCTTGAACCTATGCGGTGATTGCGACGTGCGATAGAGTCACTTTATCTTCTCTGAGGCTAGACTATATGTATATAGGCAAAAGCAAGCCTATGACTTCTTATGACTTCTGGGCCACACCGGATAGTATATATCGGTCAATAGCAAAGGTAAGAACAGTACCACATGAGCAAAAAGAATTTGAAAATCAACTCCGGTGATAAGACAGTAACCGACTGACGCCCCCTCCTAATCTCATGACCCCCTTTCCACAGAGAATAGAATTGAGAACTCGATGAAATGCAATCTCATGTCCCAAAGGAGGAGGGATGAAAGTGCGTCCCCTCCAGCTCTTCCAGATTCAGCTAAACTGAGGGGCAATTGCAACCTCTTCAGATCCCGCCTGGATAGCGACTCCCTGTCCGGATCAAATCAGTGCCGCCGAGTTCGAGAGAGTACAGCTCTCTTTCGCCCCGGGGAGTTGGCGGCTTCGAGCGGGCCTCTGGGCGATGGCAATGAAACTGAGATCAGCCTGTCCGCCCTCGTTGGCACTTCCAGTGCTGCGTCGTTTTTTTCTCCCCTCGTTTTCTGAGAGTACATCATTTACGAAAGGGGTCCTTCGCGAGCTGCTCCGCCGCTTGTTCATTTGGTCGAAGATAAATGGGAGTGCGTCCATGGCGCTGATTTAAACTACTTCCAGATCAGGTTCTGGTACCACAAAGGGGGCATGCGCTCAAGGGGAAGTCAGCGTGTATTGAATGAAAGTAAAAATTGGGCGGTTAAGAGCTGCAACTATTTCGTGACTTAGTAATGCACTTGTGATCAGATGAATACGCTCTGCACAGTGCATTTAAATTGAGATCAAACTTAGCCTTGATGTAAAGTCGCGTAGACTAAGCACTATTTGGCACAAATGCGTGATTATCTCGTAAAATGCGTTTATTAGCGGGAGAAAAAATAAGAAAAGGGACCGCGGTGGCTGCGTGGTTAATACGCTCGAGTCCTGACCCCGAGACAGGCGGGTTCGACTCAGTAGTCGCGACCACGTTTACATTGTATCGAAACGCAAGGTGCCAGTGTTCCCAGAGGGTAAATATTTCCAGAAGCCTCCACTGCGACATCTCTAGTACTCTCAGCCGCATTGAAAACTTAACTCTTACAAGAGTGGCTCCCATTCCCTCTCCCTCTATCGCCCCCCCCCCCCCCCCCTGCAAGAAAAAAAAGATAGTCAATTTCAGAGCTACGTCATCAACGAATTACTGAGTTCAGGCGCTCCGGACGATTTACGTTTTGTCACGCAACTGCTGTTCGGCGATTAAAAAGAAACAAAACTGATATAACCGCACTGTCTAAGTTTTCGTAGAACTTTCGATGGAGGCGAAAAGTAAGGCGCCCGTGTGCTGTGCGATGTCAGTACATGTTAAAGAAACCCAGGTGGTCGAAATTTCCGGAGTCCCCTACTACGGCGTCTCTCATAGCCTGAGTCGCCTTGGGACGTTAAACACCACAAACCAACCAAGTTTCCGTAGAACAAAGGGCTCCTTAGACTGGTTACATTTATGTCGGGGGTGACGTCACAAAGTTCAGTGTTCGCGGATAATTGCTGCTGCTGTTCTTCAATCCGCGAACAAAGAAAAAGACCAATACGTGATCTTTCTACATATAATATAATATGGTGAGGCTTCCAAAAAAAAAGCAAAATATTTTGCCTCTGCCGGGTCTTTCTACAGTGAGCAATACTTTATCGGAACTAAAGCAAATCAAACGACGTAAATAAATGGTTCTTCGGTTTCCCCCTCAAACAATTACCTCCGGCCGGGCCAACGTAGGTATTTTTCATCTCCCCCACTACGAACAAACAGCGACGGCCCTGTTCCTGAGTATTCCCAAGCTTGACTACCCGTTTCGAGGCATTGTATGCCGAAACCAGTAACGTAGACGGGCATCTCATTTCTCATGCTTGCAAACAGAGGCTGGTTTGTCTATGCGTACGCTGTCAAAAGCGCCGCCACAGTTTCCGCAATGCGCTAATAGTGGAATTAAGGAAAGCCCGCTCACTTTGTTCTGCGTTGAAAAGTTTTATGGTTGCATATGAACCCACGCGGCCCCTTCTCAGACTCCCCTGCTCCATATAATCATCTTTGTCACCGCTAACCATGATATATCTGATCAATAATAAAGCCGTCTCCAATCATCCTTTCCACGGAACATCAGGTTCTCAAACGCGCCAGAGAGCTCCAATGCAGCGTACATGCATTTATGGGCGCCAAACACAGGGTGACTAGCGCGTACCAAACGGAGCTCTGCCCGACAACAACCGCGCCTGTTGGTTGGTTGGTTGGTTCATAGGAAGGGAAAGGCGCAGTATCTGTCACACTTGCTCTGTGGACACCTGAACCGCGCCGTAAGGGAAGGGATGAAGGTGGGAGTGAAAGTGGATAGAGAGAAAGGGGGGTCGTAGTGGAGGGCTACGGAGTAATTTCGACCACCTGGGGATCTTTAACGTGCGCTGACATCGCACAGCACACGGACGCCACTTCGTTTCGCCTCCATCGAAACGCAGCCGCCGAGGCCGGGATTCGATCCCGGGAACTCCGGCACAGTAGTCGGGCGTCTTACCACTGCACCACCCCGGCGGGGCACCGCGCCTGTATCGAGAAGGGAGGTTCATCCGGCTCGCTCAAACGCTCGGATGGAGTGTCATCTGTCCGCGCCGTCGGAATAGCCGACTTAATTACTTTTCAAGCATGTACGCACTGTCCTTTCATCTATCCCCAAGCCCCTGACCCTGACGTTCAAGTGAGCCGAATTTGCGCCCGGAGGAGCCAGTGTCCCGTACTTTCTGCGCACAAAACCCCGATCCAACATCGACGGTGAGGGCGCTTCATTTGCAACACTCATGGGCTGATTTGAATCTATTTCCATGCGCCGTATACATCAGCATATCTTAAAACAAAAACCAAACGAAAAGGCTGTTTCTGAGCACGTTTACTGGCTGCCCTTTTCAAGAGGGCAGAATGAGCACATATTTTATGCGCAATGACCACTCGTACACGTGAAGTGCTGGGGGTTGCAAAGGTGGAGGTGTGGAGTGGCCTGGGAACGAGGCTCGGCCTGCGCTAGAACGCAAGATGGCGTCCGAGCGATGGGGGAGCTTGGGTGCGCTGAGTGTTGCGCTTGAAGACGGAAACCGTCAGGCAGACGATTGGGGATGCGTCGCAGATGTTCCGTTTTAGCTCACTGCGGCAGGCGAGTTTTCAACACTATGCCTGGCAATTAAATGAAAACAAAATGACAGAAATAGCGTACAAGCAGTAAATTTTGCAATCATCGTGTTTGGTGTCACTGCCTTACTAATGTGGACAGAATGAAGAGTATTACAGAAACACTTTTGTTGACTTGAATGCAACTCTTCTATTCTCATTCCGGATTTCCTGAAACACATTAAAACAATTCAAATCCGCAATACTTAAGCCTATCTGCGCCATAACCTTTCTAAGGCGCCATTAGCACTGAATCTACTGCTTTATAAGACACTAATATGGTCAAAATTGCTATCCACCACGGCAATTTGGGGCCTTATCAGGAAATCCTAGTTAATTCACTTGAATTGTGCAATATCACTGTGTTTTAATAGACTACGACAGGGCAGGTAGCATAACTAACATGAAATCCGTTCTCGATATTTCATCCCTATCGCTGCGAGAAAAAGTTTGTCATAGCTTTTTCGACGAACTTTATCATCGCCCTACACTCCGCAATCACAAGTACATATCGAACCTCATCGATCATCGTCACAAAGTGAGCATCGAATAATCAAGAGCCCAAGCTTTTGCCCATTCATATGTACTCCGTGCAGTACGTGTGTGGAACCACCTTCCCGCAAAAGTTGTAATATTTAACGATAAGTATACATTTTTGCTCTGCTTTAGGTAGCAATGTGAAGTCATCTTCATTTCAACATCGCTCAGATGTTAGGGGCGCATCCAAAAAGCTTACCAAAGGCTTGACGAGAGGCTACGCCCCCATACAAACATTTGACAACTTTGGCGCTACAGGTAACAATACAGATATACATTTCTTTGACTTATTTTCTTTTTTACAGAAACAGCAGCAGGGCGAAACGACACTTCCTGCCCCGCCGGGGTGGTGCAGTGGTAAGACGCCCGACTACTGTGCCGGAGTTCCCGGGTTCGAACCCGACCGCGGCGGCTGCGTTTCGATGGAGGCGAAACGAAGAGGCGTCCGTGTGCTGTGCGATGTCAGCGCACGTTAAAGATCCCCAGGTGGTCGAAATTACTCCATAGCCCTCCACTACGGCTCCTCTTTCTTTCTTTGCACTTTCACTCCTACCTTCGTCCCTTCCCTTACGGCGCGGTGCAGGTGTCCACATAGCAAGTGTGACAGATACTGCGCCTTTTCTTTCCTGTCAACCAATTATATAAACGACACTTCCAAATAATGTTGAATTAATGACATACACGCAAAACGGAAGGCAATTTTATAGTAATACAGCTTCGATCAGTTGATAAAGAAATGAAATCTGCATAAAATAATCTATAGAGTTTAAGCGAAGTGGCACGTTGAAATTATTGCTTTGACGGCCGTAATTTGCTCGGGTTTGCGGAATGATGAAATGATTTTTATTGCGGGTTGTCAGAGTTGTGAGACTTATGCTCAATCAATCTTGTACATTTCTCTGAAGAAAAAAAGAAAGATTGAATTTATTGCTATAGTCCTAGGAATGAGGAATATGAATTATATTCCAGGGATAGGAATTATAATCTATATAGCTTATGCAACGTTGCGAAAGCATTTTTTTTTTTACTCTAAAGACCAAAGTTGTAAGCTGGATGGCTACCAGATATCATTTCGATTACCTAAACTCGTGTTTTCTCTTTTGAGCATTTTTTTTTTCTTCACTTATCACATGTGTCTTCCTTGAATTCATCACTTCCCCTCCATAATGTCTTTGGCCCCGAGGTGTATAATAAATGAAATGAAATGAGCTCGCTGACCCAACACAAACAAGAATCCAGTAAGGCATGTCAGATTACACATATACAGGACTAGTGCCTCTTGAACAACTTAGTGTGATAGTTTGTTTCTTGTTTTTGTTACTTCCTGCGTGTTTTGCACAGGCCTAATCTCTATAGCCTATGCAACGCTGCGAAAGCAATGTTTTACTCTGAAGGTCAGAATTGTAAGCTGCATGGTTAACAGATATCATTTCGATTACCCAATTTTTGAGCGTCTCTTAGTTTGGACGTGTTTATCTTGTCGTTGTTGGAAGCACACATCATAGGACCAACGTTGGAAGCATGTTGGCAGTGGCCGGCCTTACTTTAGACAAACATATATGTTCAAACATCTATGGCTGCAAATTTATTTTGCCGAATTACTTCTCCAATTATAGGAATCTCCTGCCAATGTTGCCTTCAACATTGGCAGGAGATTCGTTACCTTTATTTGAATATACTTCGTTCGAAATTTCCGCGCGAGGAAATGTGGTTGTGACGTCTTGACCCGGTCGACCAATCAGGGCACTGCACATCTCAAAAGCCGTTTCGCGCCTTCAAGCATTTCGTGCAATCGCGTAAATCAGTCCAAAAGTCGCTCGCACTGTAAACCTATTTGCGCGCTAGATTCCTCGAGTTTGACCTTGCCAGGCGGTACACGTATTGTGCGCTGCTGTGGCGCTGCGCGCGGGCGGCGGCCTTATTCGCGATTATCATAGCCACGATATGCCAAACTTCCACGTTGGGAAAGATACACACATATATACGTCAAGAATACAGTCGGGAGTGCACTCCATATAGCTTCCGCATGGAGCGCATCCGCATGCGGGTATCCGCGTAGCGATCTCCGCCCAGTCATCGGTGTGGGTAAGCCCCTCAGGCTTTCGGGATCCCTCTGATCTTCAGTTAGCTCGATATTCATTGCCGGAGCGGACGAAGCAACAATACACATCCAACCGATTACACTGTGCTCCGACATCGAAATAAATATCATGCACGGATGTGTCCCTTTCAATAGCATTTAATTGATGCACTGTGATCATATCGTCACTTGAGCGATGAATGTAAGGATATCACGCCTGGCACCGCACCGCAATTGGAGTGACCGTGCTATGTAAGAGATGACAGATAAACAGCGATGAACAAAAAAAAAAAAAAGGAAAACGCTGGGAACTCTGAAGACTCTAGTTTTGGTCCCTGAAGCAGCCCTTGGTGATTCAATGACTGCGGTGCGTGATTGGCCTTCTACGTTGTCCCAGACCAGGCGTCCATGTCACCGCTATGTGACGTCATAGACATCGGAAATCGCTGTTGGTCTACAATTCAGGAACTGACTCCATCATAATTCTTTGTGTAGAAACTGCTGTGTGTTCATATAAATATATTGATGTCGATAACATTGCACAGCATCACGCCGAACAAGTGGTCGCGGCTGGACACCCGTTTCTCCGTAGTCTGCGGCGTTGAACGCAACTGCGAGACTGCGGAACTCTGCCAACCGGCCACAGTACTTGTCCTCCTCATTGCTCCCACCGCGTTCATCACGGAACGTCGTGCCATCTAGCGGACCGGCGATAAAGAACACTTGCCGTACGGGGCCTCAAGCGGAGAGAGCCGGTATGCGCAATAAAAATCGCCCAAGGCAAGGAAGCCCTTGTTGAATAACGACTACGACAAATGAAAAGAGAACGAAAATATCAAGGAACCTCCCTCGGGCGCCGGTCATGTTTTATTGCGCGCACAGCGGAGTCCCGGGCTCCACCGAGACGCTGCGAGCACGAATCGCACTCGGGCATGCCTTCTCTTGCTCTGAGATGTTTATATACCGACGGAGCCTCTGCGCTTTCTCCATGTAAGCTGCAGCCGGCGCATTGTGCCTGCCAGGCAGACACGAACAGAGCTTGCAGCATTGGTAATGCTACCGCCGCACAGCTGACGGTGCGACCACCGCACTCAATGCGTTCTCGCCCAGAGGAATAAAAGAGGGACAGTAAGAACCATATTTAGCTTATCGGAGGCGGCAGCGCAAGACGAGGCAACGCATGTTAAGAAACTGGGTCCTCACCCAGCTTTGCCATCGGTTCAACGAAAGCTTTGGTGGTGCGGTTGATGTGTACAGGACATTCAAGGAATAGCGTCGTGCTGTAAGAACCACATAAAATGTAGCGTTAAAATGGTACCCCGTTGGTGTGCCCATTTCGTGCTGTGCTGCATAGATATATATGATTGGTTCAGCCATGGAATCTACCCATCGTTAGCTTTAAAATCTCACTTCCGTGATGAATGAAATTATTTGATGTTTTCACAAACCGGCTTGTATGTAACTGAAACTGAATTTAAAAAAAAAAAAAACATTGGGGGCGCTTCAGTGTCCGTAAGAATTGATGGCATGCGAATGCAGTACAGACGTAATGCATTTTTGTAAGTAATGGTTTCGATGTGTATCTAATTAGTAGTCCTCATTAGTAACATATTCAGTAGCGGAAAGTAGTAAGACTAAATAGCAGTGCGTTTTAGCAGAGCAGGTTTGTAGTAAGAAAAAGCTGCATTGATTTGAACTGAGTAATGTCAAGTCGTCAAGTCGTCACATTTAACTATAGCTCTGAACGAACACTCCTCAGTGGTACAATAAAAAAAATGTTTCCCAGTGGTGTTGTCATATTAAAGAACCAAAATACTCCGTGGTGCAGAGTCGGAGTGCGAGGCTTGCGACCCGATGGGCTAAGGTTCGATTTCGCTTGGCCCAGCCGAAGTTACATTTGACCTTAAGCGGAGTGACGTCACACCAGCTGCTAGATATGGGGGACCAACTCGCTCCTTCAGATCGCCCAGCCGCAGTTACGGCGCGTGGTTGCTGCGCTATTCGGATGCAGTTTTTTTTATGCATTCGCGCTCGTTCAATTGAAGTAGCGGGTTTTCGATACGGTGTGGCATACGTTTTTCGCTCTCCCTTAAGCAATTTCTTTGTTGAACAAACTCCCACTGTGTGCACCGGCTCAGCAACCATCCTTTCACTTTCTTCCCAGCATCCCGCCAGTGTCTTCCATTAAAAGCGACAATCTTATTCCTATAAAGCGCGTCCTTCTCCTGTTTTGTGTTGAAATGTTATTAAGCTGTTTTAAGCATGCTGTCAATAACTCACCTGTGAAGCTGTCGATAGTTCTTCGGGGTTCAAGTTCACTCTCACAGGAACCAAAGTTAATTAACCAAACCTAGCTTGCTAATTTAGCGAATGTCGCAGTATTTCAACATTTCGCGAAAATTTGAGGCCACGATTTTGCAGGTTTGGCTTAGAAGAAAAGGAGCGAAGTTCGACCATTCAGTGAAGTCGACTGCGGAGTTTTAAAAAGAGTTCCGCGACTTTCAAGGATTGAGTCTATGCAGCGTGTGTGTGAAACATGTCAAGGTAGTTTTTTTTTCTTTTGCTCTAGCATTCAGAATGATGACGTCATTGGTGGTTAAAGTATTTAGGCACTGTCCTCGAAGTACCCTAAAAGGGCAGATCGAGAAGCTCACTGAAAAAGCTCACAGCGGTATTTTTTTACTCCACTGCCTTCGCCCACACATCACGTTATAGGTCGCCGACTGCCCCGAAACAACGCTGCGAATTCTTTGTCTTCGGTGGTGCTCTTGTCCGTTCTTCAAAGAAAAAAAAAAAAAGCGTTGGAAGTGTATTGGCCGTGCAAGACGTCATCATGCACCTCAAATGCGGCGCAGTGCGATGCCCAGAGGATTGAAAGCCGTCGCAGTTTTGATCGGCGATTATAGCGTCTTCTCAAATCTGGCCTAGAAAGACTTTTTGGCTCGTTTAAGCTCTCCGAATATTAAAACCATTGCAACTGGCCGTTATTTCGCCTTCTATTTCCTCTTCTCTTCCTCACTAATTTTCTGGGGAGAATGAAGGCTTTAGTAAAGAAATAACAAAAAAATCGTCCATTTTTAAAACTTGTTGTTTCCTTACTCATCCGCCACTCCAGGTCTGTCACTGTTCTCTGCCCTCCTCGCGACGCTTCTCGATTTTCATCTGGTGCAGGCGTTGAGATAAAGCAAGGCGTCCGTGTGCTGTGCGATGTCAGTGCACGTTAAAGAACCGCAGGTGGTCGAAATTCCCGGAGTCCTCCACTACGGCGTCTCTCATAGCCTGAGTTGCTTTGGGACGTTAAACCCCACAAACCAAACCAACCAATCTTGCTAGGTCAATTTTATAGCATTTTTTTTACAAATGCAGACACACGTACGGCACATTCTAGACTCTAGCTAAATACCTGCTAGGATAATATAGATCACATAATGTCAGCCCAAAGCAGCCGCACCATTGCAAAAGCAGGCGAAGCCCTTCATGATTTCTGCAAGCAAACAGAGAGGCAGAGGCAATATCGCGCGGCTCTCTCTCCGAGATCATACGCCAAGGGGTCTGTCGCGTTGAGCTTGCAACCCGCCATTCTTGTCCTTCCTTATGGAGCGGAGGAGGAGGGGAGATTGGAAGGAGAGGAGAGCTGGTACCATCACGCACGCGTCAATGGCAAAGAGCGCCCTCTATACGCGCCGCTGCCCTCAAGGTTGGGAACAACGGTCCGCATGGTGCATGGTACACAGACGACCTTGTGAGGTAAGATGCAGGCACCGGTTTTTTGAGCACCGCCTTCTGCGCCGTTTAGATGGAAGCTTATTTCACTGCAGAAATACGTGACATGGGTCTTCGGCGCATGTACTTATAGCGAGGCCTAATGTTACGTTGCGGAACCGATTGAGCTATATGGGGGGGGGGGGGGGGGGGCTCTTATTTTTTTCTTAGGAGTAGCTAAATACACTCGATACATTACAGGACAGTCAGTGGCATGCTCGAAGGCAGCTTTAAAATAGTGGTAACAGTGTCGCTGGCGCCCGCTAGTTCCTTTAAGGGACACTGAGGACGCTTGCATCAATCTAGTCTCCCCATGCAGAGACTAATTCTCTGGACTTTTGGGGGTATGCGTGTTTACCTTGTCCGTCATCGAAAAATGCATTTATGGTTTGCTCATTGTAACATTTTGATCGCGGCTTCATTCAAACTCAGACGTGAACGCCGAAAAGGATTGGTGGCTGCCTCTTTAAGCGAAATAATGTGATCTCCTCAGAAATTTTTTTATAAACTCATGCCGCTCACTTGAGAAGTCGGCTGATGATGTCCACGCCCGTGGACTTGCCTATCTTATGAAATTTATATTTGTGTCTACAGAGGTCTCCTTGTCGTATGAATTTCTTACTCTACCGGCATTTAACGATACTGCACCTCTACCCGCTTCTTTTCCTAGAGCTGCTACTTTCGCGGCTGCCCTTAGTCGCTTCTCTCGAATTCGGACAGGTTAGATGTCGTTGATGGCCTCTAAAAACGTGCATCGCACAAAGTCACGAGGGTGCATTCGGCAAGCTGCGATGGTGAAGTTCTTAACAATTACTCTTCTTCGCGATGGTTCAGGGAGCTCTACTGTCGTTTGAAGCGGCTAAGTGCTTCCTCGCTATTTGGTCTTAGATGCATGTTATCGCCTCCAAGTTTTCGCCTTCCTCAATGTATAAAAAAACCTTCAAATCATTCACTCCCAAGTAGAAACGGTGGCTTGGAAAAGCACGATTCTATTTCCGCTTTTAGAGCCGAGGGTTTATAGAGAGCATCAGACAGAACAACGCGGAGCGTGTTTGAAAAATTTTACAGTAAGTTCAATGCTACATCTGGACTAACCCGCCGCAGGAATGAATGTGATTTATTGAAAGTACTCATTCCTTGCATATAAAAGAAAAACAAAAAGAAGGTTGTCGTTCGAGAAACCATTAGGTGAAACCTTTTCATTACGCCGCTTGCAAGCAATGGCGTGGCAGCAGCGATGACGTAGCGTGCACAACTTTGAGTCCTGTTTAGAGGTCTTATCACATGCATTTCCTTCCATCTTTCTTTTTTTTTTAGCTTTCGAATTGTGCCACGTGTTCCAAGCTAAGTAAGTGTAATGTAGCACGAAATGGAAGCTAGGAGGAATCTGTAGCGTTGCCGCAGGTTATTGTTGTCCCGACCGAAGGAAGAAACGTAAAAAAAAAAAAAAAAAAAAAAAAAAAAAAAAAAAAAAAAAAAAAAAAAAACCACCCAACCCCGTTCGCACGGGCATGCCTACAGGCATTTTATGCACGCGGCTTGTAAAACTAAAGCAGAAAAACCCGGCCGGGCACGAAGAAAACGAAGCCATCGCATGCGCATGCGAGAATGGGCAAGAAAAACAGAGAGGCTATGAATGCGCGGCGCAACAGCGAACGCATAATGGAAGATGGAGCCCTGCACGCTTTAAAATCACAAAAGGCAATGTTTTCAGAGGCTTTCTTCTCGGCCATCTCACGAGCATAGAGAGAACTTATAAAAAGATAAAAAATTGTTATAAACGTTTTCTCAATAGGCGAACGCGACTGAGGCACCGGATTCTTTCTCTTCCCGTCGCGCGTTCAGTAGGTCCCCCTTTATTCGGCTTGAACCGGTCAGCCTTCACGCAGCAATAAATAAATAAAAAAAAAGAGCTTTCGTGGCCTATCAGTAGAGTACCTGTCTTGAAACCTGAGGGACGTGGGTTTCATTCCCACCCTATATGAATAAATCACTTTTCTACTCCGGTACGTTTAATTATATTCTGTTCATTGATCCTCCCTGCAAAATTTGGCACTGATGCGAATACTTCTGAGCTTTCTTGAATTTATATGGCCCTATTTATTCACTGCTATGAGGGATGGGTAGATGAAAGGACGAAAGGAAGGGAAAATGTAGCTATTACACGCATCCCGCCAATAAACTGTTGCGAGCTGTACCAGTGGCACCGCACGAACCTTCAAAGAGAAATACGTCTTAAAAGTATTCGTTAACCACAAACAGACAGCTTCGCAATGGAGCAAAAACTGCGCTGAATTCGTCAGAGCTATAACCAAGCCAGAAAGTGGAAAAACAGTTTCTAAAACTAGGAGCAAGTTCTATGTAATGTTATTCAACCGAGGCTGAAAGAAATCAACTAAAGAAAAGCCGCTATGCAAAAGAAAACGATGTAAAAGGCAGATGCAATAAACTACCGCTACAGACAAGCTTGCGCGTCGCAGGGAAACAGCGAAATATACCGGCGAAAAGAACTCAAACAAGCCGGCGGCGTCTGTTCTCCTTTGCGGGAAAGCAGGAGCGTTGGAACCCAGTTAGGCGTATACCTGCGGAAAGCGTTCTGTTGGTTTTCCTTCCCGCCTCCGGCAAGAGCGGCTAGATTCAATTCCCCAGCGCTGCTGAGCGGAACAGAGCGTGAGCGCGTGTTTCCTCTGTGAGCAAGGAGCTGTACGCGAGCTTTTTTTCTTTGTGTGTGTGTGTGTGTGTAGTGTGTGTGTGTGTGTGTGTGTGTGTGTGTGTGTGTGTGTGTGTGTGTGTGTGTGTGTGTGTGTGTGTGTGTGTGTGTGTGTGTGTGTGTGTGTGTGTGTGTGTGTGTGTGTGTGTGCGTGCGTGCGTGCGTGTGTGCGTGTGTGTGCGTGTGTGTGTGTGTGCGTGTGTGTGTGTGCGTGTGTGTGTGTGCGTGCGTGTGTGTGTGTGTGTGTGTGTGCGTGTGTGTGCGTGTGTGTGCGTGCGTGCGTGTGTGCGTGTGTGTGCGTGCGTGCGTGCGTGTGTGTGTGTGTGTGTGTGTGTGTGTGTGTGTGTGTGTGTGTGTGTGTGTGTGTGTGTGTGTGTGTGTGTGTGTGTGTGTGTGTGTGTGTGTGTGTGTGTGTGTGTGTGTGTGTGTGTGTGTGTGTGTGTGTGCGCGTGTGTGTGGGGGGGGGGGGTTCCGTGCATTAAATTTAACAATGCGTTCTCCAGAGTATTTACAAGTGCTCAGGCAGCGTTACTGAAATTACTAATAAATATGCATGAAGGAAAGCATCTTGTTTTTCTTTTCAGTCTGGATCCATTTGGTATCGCGATATTTTTCCGGGGTTGGCTGATGTGCATAAATACGTCGAAGATAGAAGGGCGAATCAAGAGGAAACTGCGAAACATACCGTTAGGTGACGCCTTATGATAAAAGAGGAAAGTTTTGGTCATAGGTTAGAGGTAAGTGTGGCTATATCGCCTTGTAATCCTGCTTACTCGGCTATTGTTCTGGTATTAGTGAGAACGGCACGGCTTCGCCCTCCTCGGAAAAATTCCAGCTAGAGCTGGCAGCGTGTTATGCACATTCCTCTCCAATACGTGCATTGCGAGATACATGCACTGCTCAACAAGCAGCGAACATAAATTTACACCACATATATCAGCAGTATATGACTTTAGTGTGGTCACATCGAGGACGCTTGATAATAATTTCGGCCACTATGAAAAGCCGAATCGATGAACGCAACTGCTCCGCATTCTTCTTTTAAGCATTTCTGCTTCCATCGAGCTTCACGAAACCTGCTGCCTTAGTCACCTGGGCGAGTCTCTGAAGAAAATGACATTGTCAAAAAAAGATCGACAAAAAAAAAGTAAAATGATGGGTACGTTCCTTGAGAATGCACTCTAGTAAAGAAAAAAAAATAACTTTAATGTGTGTAGCAGATGTAAATATGTCAGCGCGAAATAACGCAGCAGGGCGATGCTGCCCCCCAATGAGTGCTAAAAAACAAGAACAACAAAGGAAGACCCACGGAAGAGAATAGAAACTTTATCTTCGTTTTGGGCACGTCGTCGTGAGGTTGAAATTTTTCCGTTTCAATTAGCAGCCGTGGCCCATTATGTTCCCTGGTCGGATTGTCTCGTTTGGCCCGGTAAACTGAACGTGACCGGAGGCAGCCGTCCGATACGGCTCATTAGCCGCCAAGGCAATGGGGCGCAACCGTCTGTATGCGTATGCGAGAAGGGAACGTCGCCATGCACTATGGTGCCGGCCTCTGGTACATTAAGCTTTCGCGGTCCAGAGCTACTAGAAGTTGGGGCCGGGCCATCAGCTCTTTCCACTCAGGCATCTCATGTATTTCACTTTGGTCCCTAACTAGGTTGCGCGTTAGGCTTCTCCGCATCGCTCGGCATACAGAGGCATTCAAGTGGCGCACAACGTGCTGATGAACACACTGCCTCTGAGTTTAGCCCTGTTTCTTTGTTCACGCTCAAAGCCGCCGTCCCGAGCCCTGATACCTGAGTAATGAGAGATGAGAGATGCGACCAAATTCATATCGGATGGCCGTGGACAAGCGCAATCGTTTCCATGCTGTTCCAAATTGTTGTAGTTCCTTTTCTGAGGCTTTTACCTCGACGGTTCTTTGCGAGCTTTAAATTAAGTGCAGTCGAAATCATCAAGCAGACATTCGTTTTCTTCGATTACCGCCGAGCATCTTCGTTGCTATTGCCGCCGCTGAGTTGTTTAGTTCTTAATAATCGCCAAGTCATCAGACACTTGCGCTCAACATCACGTGGCTGTGTAAAGGCGCAACCTGAAGTCGACAGCTTCCGCTACGCTGTGCTTGCAACGCGCTACAGTCGCAGGTACTTTACGAACAAAGTGGAGCCTAACAAATAGACACAGAGAGCTTTAACAAAGCTATAGGTGAAGTATGCGTTGAACGTATGAATTGCAGAAGGTAGGAGCCGATTTGGAGTCGACCAGTTAACTAGTAACCTGACCATCCACTGATCCCCGTGACATGTTTGGTTGCAAACCCATGATAGCATCCCGAACTCTGCGTGTCCGTTCGTCAGCTCCTCTTCATCCCTAAAGTGTGCAGCGCGATGCAAGCCCAATGTACCACCAACTAGGCCTTATTCTCATGCGGAGAATCAATGTTTGACAACTATGCTCCGGCGAAGCTCGTAAACCGGGGGCCTTCATACCTCAGCACAGCGATGGCTTCAAGCCGGGGCCAAGGGCGACCTCAGTGCCGCCACGCCCAGAGAGGCGTTGGGGGACAACACTAAATGAAAGGTAGTCCTCGGGTGCCCCACTAAGCGCGCTGGTCGCAACGCCATGCGCCACTGCGGCTCTCACGTCTCGCCTTGAAGCGACGGGGCTGCGCCGCCGGAGCGGGTTAAATAACGGCTGCCTAGCGCGACTCGAGCCCGGACCAGTGTCCGTCGGCGGAGCGCATCGCTGATACCGGAGAATTGGCGCACGCGGCTGGTGAAACAAATGGCCCGCGCCCTCCCCCTTCTCTCCAAGGACGGCCCTGCGGTGCACTTAGCCCGATTGGTACGCAGCTCCTCTGCGCACTGGAGCGGTGGCAGCGGCACGTCGCCCACTGTGTCCGCGGCCACCGAGCGTGGCAAACATTTGTCTCGCATCGCTCGATTGCATAGGCGCACGCTAAACAGTGGACAAACCAAAGCGCTGCTTCCGAAGATGATACTCGCTCGCTGCCTTTCTTGCTCCTCTTCCCTCTCCTTCTCAGTTTTTTCTTTCTCCTGCTCCGTCTGTGTGTCTTCGCTTACTCGGCTGGTTGCCACTGCGCACTGTCTCCAACGGATACCTCTCCTCCCCACTAGACGTCCTCTCTTTGGGGCTGAAGTTGCTATTGGAAGACTGGGATGAACGAGTTCCGCTTCGTGTCCGACAAAAGGAAACAGTAAACACTTCGACGGTGAGAGCGTCCGTCACGCTCGATTTGAAGAAAGACTCCCTTTGGTAGAGTGGAGCGCTCAAACGTGAACCTTCTCGTTTTTTTCTTTTTTCTTTGTCGCTACTAGCGACACAGCACCTCTTGCGTACGACATACGCCTCTGACCCCTGGCTTTTGTATCCTTCTGAGAGCATGTACACAGTCGTCGAAATGAAGACCTGTCCTCGGTGCGTAACAAGGATAGTGGCGCTATCAGAGCCCTTAGATACTGAACGGCTCCAACGCTATGAAGTTCCAGATGATGAGCTATACGGCTGCTTAACCCCTCCCCCCTCCCTTCCTTTTCATGTCGCGTACCGGTCCAGTAGTGCACTTATAGACTGCGCAACAACACAGGAAGCGTTCTTCCTCTCTACAACGCGCGTTTCTAGGATTAAATATTTGGAATTGAGAGAAAAATAGACCGCTCTACGGCGACAGTTAATTGATTCGTGCTTCAGAGCATATTTGACACCAACTCTGTGTGCGTCTCACTCGAAAGCGTATTAAAATTATCTCAAATTACTAAGCGTCATATTTTCGTCGTCCTTAATGAATTAAAGTGGGCGACAATATTTACGTGCGCGCTTCGTCTAAACAGGCTCTCTGGTTCCCTCGTGATGCGAATGAGGACCGACCAAAAGGTACGATGCGATTTCACTCATGGCAATTAAAACTGCAAGTGCACGTGCATGTACAAAAACAAAAATAAAACTCGCAAAACTTTTCTGAAGGTCTCCTGTAGTCTCCCGAATGATCCTAGTCAACCCTGAAAGTTCAAATGTATATGACGTAGCCCTCTTCGTCAAAGAGCTTTCAGTACCCTGACGACGCAATATGTCGTCATCATCATATTGCACTGCAGGGTGAAGGCCTCTCCCATATTTCTCCAATTAACTCGGTTCTGTGCTAACTACATCCACCTGACCCCTGCGACTTCTTAACCTCATCCGCCCACCTAACTTTCTGCCGCCCCATGCTACGCTTCCCTCCCCTTGGAATCCAGTTTGTTACCCTCAGCGACCATCGGTTATCCTCTCTTCGCACTACATGTCCTGCCCATGCCCATTTCTTCTCCTAACTTCCGCTAGAATGTCGGTAACTTGAGTTATTTCTCTGACCCACTTTGCACGCTTCCTATCTCTTAATGTTACCCCTACCATTTTTCGTTCCATAGCCCTCTGAGTTGTCCTCAACTTAAGTAGAACCCTCTTGGTTAGCCTCCACGTTTCAGCCACATAGGTGAGTACAGGTAAGATGCAACTGTTGTATACTTTCCTCTTTAGCGACACCGGTAAGCTGCTAGTCATAATCTAATATGTGCAATATGTGATATTGCACATATGGTCAATATGTGCAATATGTGATATTTATGCGGTATGGAAGCGTGCTTAGAACGTTTTGTTCTTCGAAGCTCGCTGCTGATGAAGCACTGCAGAGTCCGTACAGCTAGCAGCTACCATCACACAGATACTGTATGTGCGGAAGGCGAGGTTTCTGATATTGCTTTTTTTTTTTTTTTTTTTAATCACGGGTTGGTTGGAGCGTGCAGCGGGAACATTTGAGCCTAGCGGTCACTTGACAGGCATTTTTCACAGACATGCTATTTTTTTTCTTTTTTGTTCCCTCAGAGAATGCCAAAGGTGAATGTGAGCCCGGAGCCTCAGTGATACACTGAGCTGGTAAGCAGGTAATTACACCCCCCAACGACACAAAAGAAGTGAACTTCTAAATCAAAAGACCGTTTAAAGGTTAAAATTTGCAGCTACGGCTGTTTAGATACTCTGCTTTGAACGTACGAATTTGAAAGCCGTGTTAATACGATAATGTGAATACAATTGAACAAAACTAGGTGCTGCGCTAGTTGGGCTGCTGGTCTTCATTGATACATTTTGTTTAATTTCGCAACACGCATACGCAAAAAAAGAGTGAATATTGATCTGGTCTCTTTGCAAATTATGTACGGCAGGCCCTTTCCGCAGGCATCCGTAGACATGACTCTACAGGTGCCAGGAGTGGTTTCTCATTCGAGAAATATTTCCTCTGGGAAGATATCTGACAAATAAAGTTTGGTGAGAAAATAATCTCCACGAATATTCACATGAAATGTCTTATTATTGACCTGTTTCTGTTCTACCAGTATTCTCTAAAGTTCTTTGAGGTGTCTGTAATATAGTATACTAGTAAGTCTTTTTATAAATAAAACACTATCGACAGTTCCAAAACGGATTTATCGAGAACGAGTACACAGAAAAAGCTTTATTAACAGTTAAAGAAAATATTAGTGAAAATATCGAACACCGAAGATACATGCTTGACCTTTTTTTAGACTTCCGTAATAGTTTCGACTGTGTGGAGCATAAATAGTTATTCCAGAAACTAGAAACTTTTGGCATCGGTGTACTGCGCCAGATTTGCTGCATATTTACTTAAGTAATAGAACTCAATATGTGCGGGTAAATATTGTATCTTTCAATCACTGTGCTGTTTGACAAGGAGCGCCGCAGGGGGCAATATTAGGGCCGCTGCTGTTTATCACTTATATTACTGAGATCTCTAAAATACCAGGGTCACCTCATTTAATTATGTACGTGGAAGAAATAAATATTTCCTTTACTGCTACATACATGTCTGAGTTACAACTGTTAAACTTTTATTTAAAGAAGTTTCATTTGTGGCTGCAAAATATTAACCGAAGGTTAAACCGAAAAAAACATCTACCTATATTATTTTCAGATCTATTAATAAACTTATATCTCAACCTATCAATATACAATATGCAAACACTAAAGCATATCGGGTCAGCAATTTCTTGGAGTCTGGCTTAATGAAACACTTTCCTGGAGCGTTCATGTTTCCACGCCAACTATAGAATTAGGTAAAAGAGTTGAGCGCCTCTACTATGACGCCTCTATAAGAGTGAAGCGTAAATAGTTATTCCAGAAACTAGAAACTTCTGGCATTTGGAAAGATTGAAAAGCTTCGTTTACTCCAAAAAAGATGTCTAAGGGAATTGGAAAGTATTTATGGAATACCGTTAATTTTGCCAAGCGGTCCATTTTTTTAGAAAATATAGTTTGCTAACCCTCAAGCAGATTTATACATTTCGCAATGTTGCAGCATATAGACAAAGATCGATTATATGACGCTACTAATGATACTCCGACAATGAGATATTCTTTTCACAAAATAATGAAAGTAGTACCGAGAATTCGTACAAACTACGGCAAAAAGGGTTTAAATTATCAGGTACCAGTTAATCTCAATATGTTTAGCCTTAAAACTGAATTTAACCTCTCTCTCAGTGGTTTTAGGAAAAATAAAGACGTAGTTTTGTTGCTTAGGTTATCTCATTCTTGGCATAAATTTGTTAGTTTTTGCTACTTCCTAATGAATGTCTTTTTTTTTTCTTTACGTTACTGCTCTGTTCAGTCATTAGTAAATATTGAATCTTTATATGGTTCGTGTTTTCTGTGATGTTCTTGTGCCTTGTATAAAGCTATTACCAGTATATTATATTTATTGCTTATATTTTGTTCCACAGACGTTGCCGTGCTTATTTACTTGCATTTTTTATGCCATTACTTTTTCCATGTATATATATTTCGTGTATGTCCTATACCGAGGCCACACTTCGTACTACAGTGTTTTTCCAACTGGGTTTGGGAACATAATGTCACCAATTCTTTGTATTTTCCTGCCATATTATTATCACGTCTGTGTATTTTTGGTTTGTGTGAGCACCGCTGCCGCTGTTGCAGGTGCCGGGACCTCGTCAAGCCAATTGGCGTTTTGTCTTGGCTCCCTCTTTCTGAATGAAGAAAACTTTGATAAACAATAGCGCTGTACTTTGAGATTGATTGATTAGTCGATTGAAAACATGCGCATTCGTATTTTCGATCTGCAAACACTGCGGTGGAGGGTAACCTAAGTTCTATGATGTCATGAAACAAACATACGAGCATGTTTTGAGAATGAAATACGACTTGTGCTGTTGGAGCAAGTCAGCAGAGCATCGTACCTACCTTCGCGGACAGTCGCACAATTGGTCGACTGAAGCTGAAGATTGTCGCGCTGACTGAAAGAACATTATCAGCGGCCAAGCTTCGAATACAGTGACGAGTGTTCTAGCAACTTTCTAGCCCGGTATTTCTAAAGAAGCACTCTGGCGCAATGTCTCCTTGCCAGAAACCGTTTGATTCAACAAACAAAGAGGGAAATGCGTCCTCTTCCATCTCGCTGAGCGCTGAGAGATAGCTTAGTTGCATAATATTCTTTCTTTCACTCACGAGTGCTGGAGATGTTCTGCCTGACCCGAACCTCTTAAGCGCCCAGCGGCAGCCCAAATTGCTCCGCTAAGGGCCATTTTTGCAAGCATTCCATTGGTAAGCGCTGACCTTTCTCAGACGATGGCATGCGTTACAGGAAGATACAAAGTTTCTTTCAGCCAGAGCTTACCGCCGCGTAAGAAGAAAGAATTGACCCCTAAGCCTCGTTAAAACAGCGGCAACCCATTAAGCCGTACCCGCACTCAGCGCTAGGAGGGGGATGGTTGGACCTCTTTCCTTGATGTACCACTCATAAAAATGAGGCCTCGGCAGAATTGAGGTCCCAGTGCAGGTCGCATTGTTTGCAAGAAAAACGGCCTCATTTTAATGAGCGCTTAGGGTCTCCCCAAAGGCACGTGTATGCAAGAATGGGAGGCTAATTGTCGGCGCCAAAGTAAGGAGCGCTGAAGGTTCTAGCCCTGCTGCACGCAACGCATACAACACCGATCAGGTGTGCTGAAAAGACTTTGTTTTGCAATGATACGAGATTACTGCTTAGAACCAAGTTCCGTGCAACGCGCGCTTGTGACCAAGCGCAACCGGTAATGCGGTTATATAGGGTCGAACTGCTCCTAAATCAAGGATAGAAGGTAAATTCATTAATTCGGCATCGGTAGTTGGTTGAGCACACCTTTGACCTGCATACAATGTGCGGAGGGCGCAAGCCTGGCACATGGGGCTAATTGAAGGTACAACGAGATTGTGGAAATGCCAGAATTTCACAGGGAAAAGCGGACGGAACGTGCGGACGAGCTCTATTCGCCATTTCCGCTATTGCAAGTCGTCCGTGTCGGCAGTTCTTTTTGTTCGGGTCGACGAAGGCTCTGCGGGGTGAAGTTTCAGGAGACGAAAACTCGAGCGTGGTGATCGAACGTGCTAAACATAGCGCAGTATGCGCTCCTGCTTGGTGGGAATTGTTTGAAGTTCTGGATAAGGAGGCACAATCTTGGAGGCTACGAAAAAGGACTCATATGAAACCGAGGAGTTGGCGAAAAGGAAAAGATATACAGGACGTCCCAGTTAAACGCACCCAAGGTTTTAAACGTACGCTGAGTCATATCCCAAGAGAGCCGGCTAAGCGTTGTTCAAAGTGCCCTAGCCTAGTCTGAAGAGGTCTTCTTTTCGTCGCAAAGGGTAATTAGTGAATAATCATTAGGAACCTTTTTTAAATTTTGGCATGATGAAAAAAGTGTAAAGGCTGTAGACATCGTAAAAAAGACAGCTGCGTTGTTTCAAACAAACGCAAGGTTTCCCATACGTGAAGTATATTTTGTAAGGAGGAAATTATGCCTCCTGCAGCAAAAGGAGCTTTTTCACGACAGCAGCGCCGCTTCAAACCATAAGATGCAATCGAAATAATAAAATTCGCATTCTATGCAGCGTTCTCTCCGGTAAAATTTTGGGTGCACCATGGGCTGGTGATTTAAAGTAGCTGCTGATGAGGTAAGAGCTTTAATGGGTGTCCAACTTTTCCACGGACAGTGTCTTCCTGAAACCAATAACTATAAAGTTACCTAATTAGTCGTTACTACAAATTTAATTTGCCGAACGAACAAAATGTTAGCGATCAGGATATACGACTCTGAAGAGCTCTCAATCGGTTTCACTGAATTGGAGCTCACCGTGTTTTTTAAAACCATGGTTACTTTTAGCTGGGCCACCCTATAAACAACGTTAATATAAAGGGAGAATAGAATATGTCAAAGAACGTATGCGGACAACGACAGGATTTTCCGAGCTTCACACATTCTAATGAAGTTTATACTGAAGGTTTTCATCTCCGTCTTGATCCTTTTCACTAAGTTTGGGAGCTGTGCGGTGATACTTTATTGTGCAAACCAATTTTAAACTTTGCAGGTTTCATGCCCTGAGTATAAGAGATTTCAGCAGGCAACATTTGGTTTGCGACGTCATACATATTTATTGCAGGTTATTGTCCTCTACTTAATTCAAAAAAGAAATATTGAGGTTAGGTCGTTGTAGAAATTTTACGAACTGGGCAGCCATTAACAGTGATTATTTCGGCAGTACGGCGTAAAGCGCTTACAGGTGTTTTACGCGATAGCTTACGGGTTCCGTGTAGGAGAAAAGCAGGCGTCCTCGCCGTTTATGGTAGTGAGCGAATAAGTCTGATTGGTCTAGAGGGCCATAGGTCATAGAAAGATGACGAGATGAGAAGACAAGCGGGGCTAGCTGTGCAAGTTTGTCTAAGGTAGTCCCACGCCTTGCAAACAGAGGATGACGAGAAGAGGGAAGTGCTCTTGAATTCGGCACGTTGCCACACGAGCATCCGCTTTTCCCACCGGGCACATCCGGACACGCGCCAGTACATGCGGTCAGGAGGTGACCGCACAACCTGCCCGTACATACCGTACTTTGAATTGTCTTACAATGCGAGGACTGTGCCACTCCCACTCGAAAAGAATTCGAGTACGGTCAACTGGCGAGAGATTTACTTTGAGGCTGAATAAATCTGTGGTATCCGCTACAGCTTGCGAGCGGACGGAATCGAAAAGGCAATTGACTTGCTTTCGGGTGAGTTCGACAAGTTCAAAGAACGACTCGATGCCCAAGAAAAGGAAACCAAAGAGCTCAAAGTTCGAGTTGCAGTGCTGGAAAGCAACTCTGCTGGGTCTGATTTGACCGAGATCAAGTCTAGTGTCAATGACCTTAAATGGCGTAGTCGGCGTTTAAACCTGGAATTTCATGGTGTTATTCAGAGCGAACAGGAAGACCTACTGGCTAAAATTAATGAAGTGGGGGCCGAGGTTTCCCTTGAACCACTACTGCAACAGGATGTCATGACCATGCATAGACTGCCCGCGAAAAAGGACAGAACTCCCATCATTCTTGTCCGATTTTCTCGTCAGGAGCTAAGGGACAAATGGTTCGCCAAAAGGAGCGCCTTCCGTGATGTAGACAGCTCTGTCTTTGTCAAAGAGAACATGACCAAGTATTCGCGAGACCTCCTTGGAATCGTGAAAGAGCAGGCGAAACGATTTGGCTTCAAATTTGCTTGGCATGTCAATGGCAAAATATTGGTTAGGAGGAAGGAAGGGGACTCCGCCTTTGCCATTCGGTCAGAGAGTGACCTTGCTCTGCTAGCCCAATAACTCGCCGTAAAATGAAAACTAAATATGCAGTATCACGAATTACTACTTCCCCATAAAGTAAACGCTTGCCTCGACCTAAATAATTTCTCTGCCTTACATATTAATGTACGGTCTCTGCGTAACAAGTTTGATGACTTCTCGTATTTTGTTGACAGTCTGCAGCACAATTTTGATGCAATTCTGCTAACTGAAACATGGGCCGTATGCGATGCTGACTTGGTGAAACTGCCCGGCTATGATCCTTGTTTCCTGAATCGCCCTTCTCGTGGAGGGGGTGTTGCCATTTACGTAAAGAACAGTGGACTTCATAGCGAAGTTTTACCTGAGTTCTCTATAATGACTCCTGACTGCGAAATGCTCGCGCTGAAGACTGCGGACAAAATGGTTTCTGTCGTTTACAGGCCGCCGTCAGGTGACCCAGATAAGTTCTTAACACATCTCGACAAATTTCTTGATTTTGCCGCTGAAGGCCAATACTCCACTATTATTGGTGGTGACCTCAACATTAATACACTTGTACCTTCTACTATAAATCGCCAATTGAATCACACAATTGCTTACAATGGTTCTACAAATTTTATCACTACACCTACAAGGGTAACAACGACGTCAATCAGTACAATTGACCTTTTTATAGTAGACATTGTCTCCCCCGTCATTTCTGCCGGTACTATTGCTTGTGACCTTAGTGACCACTGTGCCATTTTCGTATCCGTGCCACATAGCTGCTCACCAAGTTACGCACAACCAAATAGTTTTGCTTATCAATGTATAACTGATGTGACACTTGCCCGATTTCGCGAATCTGTACGCGTTGCAGATTGGAACTGTGTTTTTGCCTGTTCTTGCGTTGATGAATCTTATGAGCTCTTTTTAAGTACTTTGAAAGACATTTACAATAAGTGTTTTCCCTGGAAAAGAAAGAAATCAAACACAAAACTCCGTAAACCTTGGGTGACTCCAACACACGTCAAAATGATGAATCATAAGTCTAGGCTCTTCAAACGCTTTATGTCCACTCGGAACCCTGATCACCTTACAGCTTTCAAAAAACACAGCAACAAGTTAACCAATGAACTGCGAAGATCTAAATACGCCTATCAATCGCGTATCCTCACTAGCAGGGAAGGTCCGAAAGCATTTTGGAAACTTTTAAATGAATCGTTTCTTAAGAAGAATAAAAATACGCAGTTAGGTCAGCTTGTGATCGATGGCTTGCCCTATTCCCGCTCTTTGCTGGCAGAAAAATTCAATGACTTCTTCACAAGCTTTAGACCGAGTGGTTCCGCGGTCGAAGCACTTCGGTACCTCCAAAATACAGGTTTAGGAGACTTGCTTTTCATTTAACGACCAGCGAGGAAGTTTTTAGCGTTATAATGAACCTAAAACCTACAAGTTGCACCGATTTCGATGGCTTCCGAATTAAACCAGTTAAATTTGTTTCGGATCTCTTAGCATCATGCTTAAGCTACATCTTTAACTTGTCGCTCACATCAGGAATTTTTCCTGCACGAATGACATATGCAAACGTAACTGTTATTTTCAAAGGAGGCGATAGAAACAAGATGACAAACTATAGACCAATTTCTATTCTCCCTGTTTTTTCAAAGGCTCTTGAAAAAGTAATGCTCAAGAGAATCGATGGGTTCTTTTCTAAACATGCCTTAATAAATGCCAGTAAGTTTGGATTTCGAAAGCGCAAGTCCACGGAATCTGCTTTACTCTTACAAAAGGAAATTATTTTAAATAATATCGAAGCTAAAAGTTTGACCCTTGGTATTTTCATCGACTTTACCAAAGCTTTCGACCTTCTTAATCATGAAATACTACTCTGTAAACTTGAAAGCTATGGTGTCCGTGGTCTTTCCCTCCAACTCTTTCGTTCTTATTTAAACATGCGCCAGCAGGGCGTTTCGGTCGATAATCATGTCTAGCTCCCTTCTCATTGAATGTGGTGTCCCGCAAGGTAGCCTTCTTGGACCGTTCCTCTTTGATGTATATGCTAACGACCTTCCGAGCATAGCTTATCATACAAGTTGTATTCAGTACGCTGACGACACAAGTTTTTTGCTTAGAGGATCTTCTGCCAATGAACTAATCAATAGTGCAAATCTGGTTCTTTGTGCTCTCCACAAATGGTCCACAGCTAATGGTTTGGTAGTTAACTCTAACAAGACCAAAGCAGTCTTTTTTCGTCCCCTTAGCCAGGATATTACAGTAAACAGTACTCTGCATCTAGAAAATAACATTATTGAAATTGTAGACAAGTTCAAATCACTCGCTATTGTATTCGACTCTCGCATGAGGTGGTCTGACCATATAATGTATATTGAAAGCAAGCTCACTAGATCTGTTGGTTTTCTCTCGAGACTGCGCAACGAATTTTCCTCAAAGCATAAGCTCCTTATTTATCACGCTTTAATTCAATCTCACATAAACTACCGTCACCTCGTTCGGGGTACAACATCCAAAACAAATCTAAACATCATACTCGGTCTCCAAAAGAAGGCAATTAGATTGATCGCTGGTGCATGCTACACTGCCCATACAGAAACATTATTTCCGAAATATCGGATTCATCGTGTGCATGCCATGCTTGAGTATCGTCTACTTCACTGCCTTAAATTGTCACCTCAATGCTTAACTGACTTCTTGAAGAATATATCTGGACTTAAGCCTTACGAGAAACCCTTTCACACCAGAAGTAAACAAATATGGGACGTTCCTCGAACGAGGACGTTATACGGTAACCAGAGCCTTCGTTTTACTTTACCATGCATATTAAATCATTATAGCATACACAGCCCAAACATCTTTACCGCGTCAATCAAGGACTTTAAGCTATATTTTATCAATTCCGCACTGTCTCTCTGTACTTTCCGTTCCTTGCCTTAAAGATTATTACAAGAATAGTCACTTCATTTTCATTACGTTCTGCCATATTTCGTGCATACTGTTACACTATTGAGGGTCGTTAATTTACTGTGCTGTTTTTTAACTTGCTGTTTCATTTGTATATATGTGCTCTTTCTGTGCTTCAAAATTTTCATGTTATATATGTATATCTTCGCCTTAACGTCACACGTCCTGTTGCTCTGCCATTACTGGGCCTCGGGCATCTCTCAAGCTATCGCTGTAGCTTTTCGCCCGGGGCCCATTTCCTGTATATTACTGGAAATAATTTTTTTTTCAATATCAGCATCGTTCATTTGCCTCGCGCAACGTCCGTATTCCCGTTGCGCGCAGTCGCGATCACGTGACCAACCCGCACAGGCGGTCCATGACTGTCAGCACGCGCAACCTTCGCCGTCGTCAGGTGGTACGTATTAGCCGTCACTGACAAGCACTTCGAAATGCCTCTGGGACGCTGCACGTAAACCCACTTCACGAAAACAGGCGCGACAACTCTGCGCCGGCACATTTCACGAGTAGATGATTAGGCGAATACACGCAATGCGGGAAACTTAGTGGTGGCACTGGCGACGCTCCGGGCTCATTTGTAGCCTCGAGCGTCGTCGCTTTCTCCAAGTTCATGTGCGCGCCCGCGTTTTCAAGAAAAGCGCGGCAGCATGCGTACCTGGCTACAAAGAGGACTCCTTCACGGTGGTGGTGCAGCGGTTAGATCGCTGGACTACTGTGCCCAAAGATGCGGGATCGAGTCCCGGCCGCAGCAACCGCTTTTCAATGGAGGCGGAAAGCAAGCGCCCGTGTGCTGTGCGATGTCAGTTAAGTTAAATTGGTTCACAGGAAGGGAAAGGCGCAGTAACTGTCACACTTGCTTTGTGGACACCCGAACCGCGCCGTAAGGGAAGGGAGGGAGGTGGGAATGAAAGTGGAAAGAGAGAAAGAGGAGCCGTAGTGGAGGGCTACGGAGTAATTTCGACCACCTGGGGATCTTTAACGTGCGCTGCGATGTCAGTGCACGTTAAAGAACCCCAGGTGGTCGAGATATCCGGAGCCCTCCCCTTTGGCGTCTCTCATAGCCTGAGTCACTTCGGGACGTCAAACCCCATAAACCACACGAGAAACCAAAAACAAAAAATCTGGAAGGGGCAGAGATATGAAAAAAATATTCCACCACACGCTAAATTTTCCCGATTTAGAACGAATTTTGTACAGTTGTATTTCAGATGCAATAGAAAAGGGAATGATAGGGGAACGTCAAGCCACACAAGCGTTCCGAAGTGATTGAAGAAGGAAAGCGAGGGTCCAGGGATTCGTGCTCAACACACATACACAACAACTTGCCGGGTGGCGCAGTGGTTACGGCGCTCGACTACTGTTCCCAAGGACGCGGGATCGAATCCCGGCCTCGGCGGCAGCTTTTCGATCGAGGCGAAAAGCAAGGCGCCCGTGTGCTGTGCGATGTCAGTGCACGTTAAAGAACCCCAGGTGGTCGAAATTTCCGGAGTCCCCCACTACGGCGTCTCTCATAGACTGAGTTGCTTTGGGACGTTAAACCCCACAAACCAAACCAACCATACACAACGCAAGGTCGGCTGGCGTCGAAAAATGTGTGTGCCGCACCGGAGCATACGCGGGGCAGTGTGATGACCCCCGCAAGGCGTGTCACACAAGCACCTGCAAAGCCTCATATATGCATGCGCAAGCCGAAGGAGCCCACGATGTGTGCCACCAACAATGGTATGTCCACAATACTTTCGCAACATTATTACTGCCTTTCCTCGTCACGCTTAACGCTGTTATTTCCTGCTAATGCTTAAGTTAGCCTCTCGTTGCCCTTAGTGCGGCGTTCGTATCTCGTCTTGAAGCTATAACTGACAAAGAATGTGCAAATACATCGACCAATGTACCTGCTAGAGTAACATTTATTACATCGGGAAACATCAGCATGTCGGCCACTCGGACGTATCTTCCCTTCCCCGTACTTTAATTGCAGAAATGGAACAATAAAGTAACAATTTCAGCACAGTGATATTAAATAAAAGCTCGGAGAGATGTAATTTATTTTTAGGATCTGAAAACCAAATTCAGCCATGAAGGACGAGGAAGCGATTTCAGTACAAGAGGACAGGACCCAGGAAACCGCAGGCTATAGGTGGGAACTCAAGGTATCGCCACCTCTGGCGACCATTTCGCCGGTCTTGCTTGTTTATAATAGTATATATACTTTCCCTAACGCCTTCTCTAACCCTTCAGAGAGCTCAGACATGCTCGGCTTTCGTGGATAGAGCAACTTATGTCAAATGTTGGCCGTCAGCAGCGAAAAGTCCGCAATTTAAAGGATATAAGTTAAATATATATAACTTTGAGATAGTACCGAGAGATTCTGTGTAAACGAGGTCATTATCGCTGCTGACTCTCGCTCTACGCTGGAAAAGGTGATATTTTCGAGCACAGCAACTATTTTTGACCACAGCAGAAATTCCGGTGTGGGCTTGGGTTTCCAGCGTTACTCGGTATGTGGTGGCAGTCTTGCGAACTAGAAGCATTTCTTGCAGATTCCCTGGACTCGATACAGAACAGAAAACTCCGCAAACCAAGAGGAGCACACATTCGACATTTACCGGAGAGAGAAGAAGCTGTATTTCCGTCGTCATCTACCGTGTGGCGTCTTTTCCCCATCACAACTGCCGCACACATTGGGGAAAAGTATTTGGGGACACGCAAGGTACACAACGCGAAGCAAAAAAAAAAAGTTTATTCCCTCAGAACGAAGGCATGAGTTTTTTCCCTTGGTCGCGCGAGGAAGCAGCTATCGTTCCTCAGTGCGCTACTGAGCGCGCAAGACTGCACCGAGCAGTAAACCGAAGACACGCATCATTCAACAACAAAAGCTTAGCAGCAGGTCGCAACGTCAAGGCACGCACATCTATCCCCGCCTAGTCTTCCGTGGAGAATGCTAAGTGCGCGAGCTCTTCAAGGTCCTCGGGATGTAACCGATGGCGGCTAAAGTGCTTCCTTCAGAGCGCCCTCAATCAGGCAGAGGGCGTAGCGACTTCAAAGTGGCTCGGCCATAGGGAGAAACGTAAGTGTATTCCCTGCTTGCTCCTATCACCGAACTGCACACAGGTAACACCAGGAGAGGCAGACGCCATATTTGCCTATAGACACCAAGCTGTGAAAAGGGGAAGGAGTAAATAAGGCGGCAGGGGTTGTCACTGCATCCAGCAGCGCACTTATTCGTCAGGCGGGCGTCCCTGCCTCCGGTAAGTGTAGGTGCCGCCCGTCAACGTTTCGCCATACGCGACCTAGAGGAAGGAAATTTCGGTAGCTGATATAAGAACGTTGGCTGATATATTAGGAGATGAATAACGCGAAGCTTCGGCTGTTGCACTCCATGATTCTTTAAGTTATATGACAGACAAGGTTCGAGAATAATTTAATAATTTCGTATTAGGCACGACAAATTGCTTGATCCTATTTTCAGCAAACTCTGGAGAGCACTGTCCCGAAACCATGGCGAAGCCGGAGCAACAGTGAAGTCCCACCTGAGGACGAAGCTCAAGAAGAAACTTCCCCAATTCTGCGTCTGTATCCCGCAGGATAACCTCGGCCACCTTAGCGCTATAAATCAAATTAACTCAGCTCAAACGCAAACAGGTTAACTATGCTTCGCGACTCCTTAGACCACTCTGCCAAAGCTTCCGCGCCTTGCTACACCATTATGTATGGGCGTGCCTAACTCCCAGAGGAGTGCCCCCTTCCCTCGCCAACCACATCCTCTTGGGAAAAGTCCTGCGGACCACGGAGTTCGAGAGCGCTGGTTCTCCGAACGTTGCTCGATTCTTTTCCCAGAGGGCAGCTGGACTAGGCGGCCCTCTTCCAGACGACATCGCTTGCATTTATTTAATAACGCTTTTTTTTTTTTTCGTTTCGCGTTGTAGCACATGTTGACGACTGAAATTATTCGTTCGTTCCGGCTTTCTAAATGACAGGCGGCAATATTGCTAGAGTTTACACTCTAGTATTACTGCACCTGTAGCTGTGTTACGCCTTCAGGCTCCTAGATATGTCCAGAGTTAGATATCTGCATCTAGAAACTAGGGGCATATTTCTAGATACTTTGGACCAGTCAACAAGTTTTGTACGAAGTAAAAGAAATGCAGCAACTTGCTCATTCCTGTGCGGATACCTCAGCCGCGCTGCGTGGGAAGAGAAGAAAGGCGGTATCGTAAGAAGCAAGAGAAAAGGCCGAGCTGTAGACGGATCCGAAAATTGTTGTGACCCCTCGGGGCTCTCAACGTGAACTGACTCTATACTTGTACCGCATAACATGAGGGTGCTATTGCGCTTGCTATGTTGTATATTCAAAAAAGAAAAAAAGAAAGAATAAAAAAAAAAAAAAAAGGAGACTGTGCTGTACGCGGTCGGTAAGCGGATTGTTTCAGCCATGAAAACTCCGGGCGTCACAAGAGGGCGCAGCGTGTTCAAGGTCTACTATGAACGAGGCCGGACTGCTTGATGATCCGCCTTCTACGCCGCTATTTCACTGCTACTTTTCGTCACGCAGTTCTTCAGCATGTAAATTTTGCTGATACCGCAAGCTTCATTACTGCACTAACCCGGGTCATTGGACGTAGTTTTTTGGAACTGCGACTGGTGTTATCTCGAAAGGAGAACCGCATGCGCAAGAATAAGACAGCCGTGACCAGCATTGTAAGGATATCGAATGGGAGTGATCTTCAAAACCACAGCATCGCAACTTTCTAAGCGTACTGTGGAGTTTGATTTAGAGTCAATTAATAAACAAAATTGTTATTGTAGGCGGCTACTTCATCGGAGCATGCTGTTTTTTTTTTTTTTAAACTGCGTTTGGAGGCAAGGTAGCTTGCTTGTAAATATATTAAGCTCCGTCTTTATTTATAAGGACAAAAAAAAAAACGCCGCTGATAAATTTCAAGCAGTTTCTTTAAATACTGAGGAGGACGAGAAAACATTCAGTTGCAATGAAATGATTCGGAAATGGAGGTGTGTATGGTTGTAGAGCTACGCAAAGACCACTTTGACGATGGGATCATTGTAAAAGAACAAAAGAACGATAAGACGGCAGTAACGTTCATGCATAGTCAACCGAATGACAATACAAAAATATGGCGATACAGCGAGTAACAAGCTAAGAAAATATCTTATCAGGCACAATACAAAAGTTCAAAACAGAAACAACTGTCAAGTATTAGGAAACTGTATTAGTACTAGACAACTGTAAACAAATCAAATGGTATGGAAGCAACTGCCGTGTGTCGTGAATGAACACGGTGGTCGGCTTCCAGCGGAACGCAAAATAACAATCGCGCCTAGTTGCACCAGCAGCCACCGCTACTGCAGCGCGCAACCAAGCACGCCATATCTCCGTCGTTCTCATAGTTGATATATCGCGCCAAGTGAAGACGGTAAAACAACTCGGGTCGACGAAACAAAAGGCGAAAAAAAAAGCTATCTGCTAAGGCAAACAAAATGTCTCTCAACGTTACCGCGCACGAAGCTGTTCCACTTCCCCGGGTTTCCAGCTTTGGGGGTAGGAACCTTTTTCGGCGCTCGACTCTTCCCTGTGGTCGTCGGGAAAGGAGGGTCGGGTTCGTATTGAGACGCGCGCCAGCGGCCTTTCCGCCTTCGGGTGCATTCGAGAAAACTTTTGCTTTGCCACACGCACCGCAAACGCTTAGTGTAGAAGAAGGCTTATTTGACAACGTCGAGGCTGGCGGGAGCAGCGGTGCGATACTGTATGCGGTTAATCAGGTTGAGACGCGATAACAATGCGGCCCACCCGTCTTCGTCGTCTGGAGAAGACCTCCCTCTTCTTCTCCGCATTACATTTAACAATAAGCGTCCTTAAACAACATAACGCAGGGAACAACGTAGAACGAACTGATTGCAAGAAAAAAAAAAAAAGACAAGGGCGAGTACAGACAAGGCCGCCAGGCACTGCAAAACCCATACAGCTACAACTACCTTGCTGTCAGCTTCGTAGGCTTGTGCCATATGTGAGCGTTAAGCGGTTCGCAAGCGAAATGTTGTAATTAAATTTTCTAACTTCTGAAGTAACTACGTTTTGGCTCGATAAAATACATCGTTACGTAAGAACAATGCGAAAATTTTTGAAACGTAATGACTGCGATAATATTCGTAACAATTTGTAGGTATCATCTTGGTTGTCCACGTATACAGTACGCGATATCTTCGTCATGCCGAATATGAATGTTAAATAGTGTTGCGATGCAACATTTGATTATTTTAACGTAAGCATTACTATGAAAACGTGTGATGCGGTCTCTATCGATCGTCAAGAAACTGCCTCATGATGCCGCAAGAAATTGTGCATGTATATATATATATATATATATATATATATAGGGGGAAATGAGGGTGCTCGTTATAATACATGAAGGAAAGAAGCCAACAGTCGGCGAGGCCAAGGAAAGGTCGTGGGTTCGGTTCCCACCATCGGCACGTTGTTTTTTCTTCTACTTTGCGTTTAATTATCTTTCCCGTAAACAGATTCGTTACTCATTTCTGTGATTATTTAAGCAAACATTAAAAAAAAAAGACGTAAGAGGACCATCCCCAACGCTTTCCTTGGCCTCGCCGACTGTTGGCTTCTTTCCTTCATATATATATATATATATATATATATATATATATATATATATATATATATATGTGTGTGAAGGAAAGAAGCCAACAGTCGGCGAGGCCAGTATATATATATATATATATATATATATATATATATATATATATATATATATATATATATATATATATATATATATATATATATATATTGCGTATGCGACCAAGTTTCAAGTGGACTAGCTTCAAACGGAGCCGATAAAGAGCATCTCGCTTTTCGCACGAGTTCCGACCACTGTTGAGGGCAGCTGCAATAAAGCACGTGCCATATCTCGCTTGATCCGTCGTGTCTTCGCAGTTCTCTTCGGTAAACTTTACACCGTGGCACTGGCGTAAAAGAACGCGTTTCGTCAAAAGCAGGCACCGCAACTTGTCCCGCCATGCCACGAGACTTCCGAAAGCACTCCCCTCACTGACAGCGCCCACTATGCTTTTCAGCACTCCGGCTATTACCACGTCCTACGCCAGGTCTACCAGGTCGTTGCTGTGTGTAGTGACTGTGGAAGAAGAAGGAGAAGCAGATGGAGAAGTAGAAGAAAAAGCAGAAGAAGAAGAAGAAGTAGACGACGAAGAAGAAGCAGAAGAAAAAGTAGAAGAAGCAGAAGTAGAACAAGAAGCAGAAGAAGAAGAAGACGAAGAAGAAGCAGAAGAAAAAGTAGAAGAAGAAGCAGAAGAAGAAGTAGAACAAGAAGCAGAAGAAGAAGAAGAAGACGCTCGGTCACCCGCAGCTAATGATTTGGCTCAATATTCGGTTCAGCAGCGTTGAACTCTTCTAATTTTCGCTCCCCGCCGCAGACGACACGTTTGCCAGAGTTCTAATTAAGTATAGCTTTACTAAAAAGTAGCTCGCCTATTTTTCCACCACCGCTTTGCGTAGTCTCACTCGTATCAAAGGTGAAAAGTGGCGTTAAGGCAGGCACAGCTGAGGTAGACGAAGAATCGGGGAGTGCTGCGGGGTGTCTGCGAGTGAAAGACGTAGAGCGGAACAAGGCACAGAAAGCACCGAAAAGGGCAGGCAACATCGAGCTCTTTGACTGCCGCGAATAGTAGGCACTCTTGACGGCGGCGCCCGAAACCATGTGAAGAATGGGGAGACGAAGAGCGCCGACCAGTAGAAGATCAAAAGGGCCGAAAGCAATGGCACGCCCGGAAGCCTAAGGGCCTGACCGATAGCCAAGTGCGGCCACCATCAAGAACTCTTAAATCATACCAGTTCGGAAACTACGCTTGAAAAAGCGACCCGTCCCAAAGGCTATTTTACGGGGGCTTCAGGATGGCGGCGCCGAATGAAAGCGGCAAGTGGAAGCTACCGCTGGTCCTTATCATTTTGTTTCGAATAGATTTCTTTTTATTGGCTTCCTTTGCCGTAATACCACTGAGGCTATTATATATATATATATATATATATATATATATATATATATATATATATATATATATATATATATATATATGAAGGCAAGAAGCCAACAGTCGGCGAGGCCAAGGAAAGCATTGGGGATTGTACTTTGTCTTTTTTTTTATTTTTAATTCGATAATCACATAAATTAGTAATGCAATGTGTTTAGGGGAAAGACAAACACAAAGTAGAGAGGAAACACAACGTGCCGATGGTGGGAACCGAACCCACGACCTCCGAATATCGCGTCCGTATTCGGAGGTCGTGGGTTCGGTTCCCACCATCATCACGTTGTTTTTTCTTCTGCTTTGTGTTTAATTCTCTATCCCATAAACAGATTACATTACTTATGTGATTATCGAAGTAAAAATAAAAAAAAACATAAAGTACAATCCCCAATGCTTTCCTTGGCCTCGCCGACTGTTGGCTTCTTTCCTTCATGTATTATAACGAGCACCCTCATTTCCCCTATATATATATATATATATATATATATATATATATATATATATTATGCTGCATCTATATCGCCATTTTTGTGTCAAGCACCGTTTCGTCATGGCAGACTTCACGGGAGGATCGATGACGAATTTCTTTTGAATATTGTTTTTCTTTTGGCACGCATAGCACCACTTTTTTTTTTAATTTCAATGAGATAAGCGACAGCCGGTGGGCAGCCAGCTACGCTACGCGTGCCTAGTGTTCTCACACTCATGCAAAAAACCAAGGTTGTTAAACATCGTTGCCGTCGCTATACTGGTGTTTGCGACACATCTAAAACTGCGCACATAAAACACGAAACACAGAGAAGAGCAGGACGGACAAGAGCGCTCCGTCCTGCTCTTTTGTTAACGTAAACGCTGTTAACGTAAATATTGTAATTTTATTTCATACTCGTACCTGCCTATATCACTCTGCTTAAATAACCGCTCGGTGCAGTCTTCCATTGCCTCTGTCTACAGTTCGCAGCAAAACACAAGTTTGAGCTATAAGTTCTCAATGATGAAAAACAGTCCAAACGGTGTTTGTAGTATCTCCGTCTTTCTTTTGTGGCTTGTCCAGTGTGCGCTGTACCTCGCTACTATAGATATTATACTACCCTGAGAGCTAACCGCCCACACGAGAGGACACAGGGAACAGGACGAGCTTTCGTCCTGTTATATGTGTCCTTTTGTGTGTCGTGTTTTTTAACGCATTTTCCCTTGGCTTAAAATGTCGGGTAGCAGAGAATTCATATCGCTTGTGAAGCTGTAAGTCTGTACAAAGTAAATATGAGCTCACTTCTCAACAAGTTGCGATCCTCTGGGAATTCGTGTTGGCTTTAGAATACAAGCGAGAAGAAAAGCATGCCGCCATGGTTACTTTTGGCAAAGACGGTACATATGCGCTACTCAGATGAAACATTTTGGCGAGAAAGCGTATACGTGTCGAGCTGTATTTGTGTTACACCGTCCCGAGGGAAAGTTTATAGGGCGCTAAAAGTTCCCGCTGGCGCCAGCCCCCACGAGGGGCATCCGCAGGCGTCGTCCGTTGCGGGGCTTCGGCGCCGCGTCGCTCTCCGGTGCCGCAGACAGTTCCACGGTGGCCTATTAGGGCGGGCGCGTGTCCACACGGCGCCGCAAGCCCGCGAGCTCAGGCCCATGGTCGCGATCTGCGGGCAGCACTCATTTCCGCCCATCGATCGTCGGGCGCGCCTGCAAACACGTGCAACTGCCCGCCACCAAAAGGGCAACCGCGGAGGTCGGACGCTTCGCTCACGGAGGTCGGGGGCGCTCACGCTTGCAATGACCGTCGCTAGGTTTCAACCTTCGCTGTGCACCAGTTAACGCGCGTAATCAACGGCGGAGGCTGTGCCTTGTCTCGACACTGTTCGGGAGGCATAGAGCGTCTAGCATGCATTTTAGCATCAACGTGATGAACAGAACCGTGCGTGCGTTCGCTTTTGCTCAACGCGGAGATAAGGGCATAAAAGTGACCCGAACGTTACCATGGCTGAAACCCACTAAGAAAGGCAACTGAGGGCCCGCACATTGTTGCACAGCTCAGAGGTGCTGACCGGGATCCCATTGTAATGGAATGTGCAGCGGTGGGAGACGACGTAGAAAACGTGAAAGACACAAAACTACACCGCACGTTCTGCAATGACCGTAATCGTAAACTTGCCGACCAACACTACTTGCTAACAGATGCGTTATATACCAGCTTTCTTTCGCATCCGGCCAGAGTGACACTCGGGCCCCTCACACTCACTGCCACCCACGACCAGTCACACTGCTTCAAGCGCGCGCGTTAAAAGGCGATGTATCAACATAGGTCAACACACTTGTGAATGAAGGTGCCACTCTATGAGCTGCGCTCTCCTTAGCCGCACCCCTCTGCTGACTGAGCTGCCTGCAGGCGATGGTGCTCGCCTCGGAGGCACTCAGAAGACGCGCACGTCTGGCTGCCACGCTCCTTTTGGCCTAGTCGTGAATACAACCTAACGATAACAGGGATTTAATCTCCAGCTCCCATGCTGCGCTGACAACCCCACTACGTTACGTTCGGGTATATACAGCCCGCGACAGACGTAAACGACTATTACAGACGTAGTGCAAACTGCGAGTTGAGTGAGTGACATCCCCCCTTGAGATGCGACCCCGTTAGAAGCACGGACTGGTACGTCAAGCTCTTGGTACTGGGAATGAACTAGATCATTCGCAGTATTAGTCCATGCTCACGGCAACTCATATTATAGATAACAAAACGCCAGTAATCACGAATACTGTTCCACTATAAAATTCTTCGTCCATCTTGGCCTTCAGCCAAGTAGCTTAACATGTGATTCTTTGTATATTTGGGTCTCTCTTTTCTTTTTCGGCTTACTTTCGGAATAGTTCCGGTGAAAATCCCAGCCTCAGTTGTAGGCGCACGTGTAGTCCGAGCTCTCACCTACACCTCGTTGACATTAACGAGCCGAGTGAGATGGGAGAAGTTGTTTAAATGCAAGTGCCCAATATTCCCTCTGGACGAGCGATAATGATATAAATGCTCGAACTTCTTTCTAGGGTGTTCAAACAAAGATGCTATGTATATTGTATGTAGAATACGAAGCTATCGAGCGAGTGTTTAGCGAGCGTTGTTTATATGCAAGGCGCTTCAAAATTTCGGCGGGGGGTGCGCAAAACCTTTCTCGGCCTCTTTTTAAGAGCTTGGCAAAGGTCTTCCCGAAGGCAAAAAACATAGATTGGTGCTGGCACAACTGCATCTGGCTCAGTACTATGGCATCGTAGCGTGTGTCTAAAGGTACGTCGCGCGGACCCGGTACATTTTCTTCAGGGCACGCCGGCTTTCAAACTTCGATATTTCGCATAGGCATTCGCATGTATGTATGTTCAGTGCCATGGATTACAAAGCCGTGTTTCGACCGTATTTACAGGACAAATTCAAGTTAGCACAACTGCACAAGCGTGAGTAGCCCGGTGGCTATCTTAATTAAGCCCCTGGCTGTTTTTTGTTTTTTTTTTCGTTGTGTACAGACTACCCGAAATGGGGTGATTGGCACTTTAGTGTAACCATAAACTGTTTTGTACGTGCCGCGTACGTGCTTGAAAGATAGCATGTGTTTCGGTTATATACTGCTTGGCACAAGTCGCCTTGCAGCAGCGTTTAACTACAATTTTGTTACTCTATATTTCCATGCAAACAGCTGAGAGCTTCTTGTGTACCAAAGTCCGGCGCCGAGTTTATTCCGCTCGTTTGTGATGAAGTGGTAGCAGCTTGATTGGCTCACGCTAAACTCGAGTCTACGTGTGCGTGGAATAAACTCTATGTACGCGAAATTTAACGAGAAGACAAAGCTCCAGGTTGAGCACTTAACTGGCTAGTCTTCATGCCTAAATGCCCAAAGAACATCGCTGTTCATACGGAAGCGGATCATTCGCACTTTCGGCTTTCTGTTGTACACTCATGTATTGCGGTGCAGCGCCTCTTTGACTCGTCACGCTCGCCGGCTTGCATGGTCATCGCCATTGTACCAGCGTAGTCTTAAATTCAGCATGCTTTTCGCCAAGGCAGTGAGGTAGAATCAAAAAGAAGGAGTAAATAAGCAATATACTCTTCCCTCCGTCTGCATGTAGAGATGAACTGGCGTAGCATTTCATACGCCTCACAACGTACGGATGGGTGTTTTGCACGGCGATGTGCGTGTCGTGTCGGCGCTCGATCTTCGGAGGTGCTGGGAACAGCTCGCAGATGCTGGGCACAACTCGCCTACATTATGAGCAGGTCGAGGCGACAGTTTGACAGTTTAGTTCTAAACGAAAACTGCTCGATCGTGAACGTGCGTATCTGTGCTGGTGTACATACGTCGCGTCACCTGCCGCCGTTACTTGCATTCAACCTACGCGGGTGACAAGCGCTGCTCGCCACACGCATCCCTGAGTGAAGACAATGATCTGCGTCGTTGTGACTTAAGAGTGGGCGGACCCTTCTGAACACCTCCTTGAGAGTCGCCAAGGCTGAGCTTCATGTACGCGTAACAAGCGCAATCCATGCATGTTAGACATCGCTTTATAGCCGTGGGCCTGAATCAACGTCCGGCTTAACTTTACTGCCAAACGAGCGGATACGTCGGACGTATATTTAGACACTTTTGGCATCGCAAGGAAAATGGTACGCATATTTCCTCAAATGTCTTGACGAAAAACTTTGCGTCAATGATTTTACAGTCGCGCAGCCCCCTGCGGTGCTAGAACACAACACATTGTAAAACCTTGTTGGCGGCTACTTATGATTTAGGGACTGTTTTCTGCGGTTACAAAGCAAGGGTTGAAGTGCCAAACTTAGCTCAAACAGGCATTGAACACAAAGATCCCTTTCGAACCTCTGACCCATTGCGGCTAGAGCCAGTTCGACTAGGTTGGACTTGCTGGCTGCTGGGAGAAAGGGGTCTTGCTTGACCGAACAGATGCCCAATAGAGGCTTTACAAAAGTTAGTGCATTCTAGTGAAAGAAACAGAAACTGTGCGCGGCGGCCATGTTTTGCTCAGTCCGCCCGCGCCTCCCATCGAGTACGCTGTCAACGTGCGCCTTCGTAGAACCCGTGCATGCACCGAAAGGTGCATTGGAATGCTCACAAGCGATTGTTTCAATTTTTAACATCACAGCAGTCGCTATTAGCTCCAAGCTCTATTCGGAATGATGCCAACATGTTGTTGCGTGCCCTTCTCCAGCCAGCGCTCCGTCATAGACGCTCACGGAATCAAGGTATACGCGAGTGTGCGACTGTTCGTTTGCAGTCCTAATCGGTTTTACAAGTGCCACTTGCATCATGTTAAGCATTACAATTCACGTCCCTCTGACTGGGAGCTAGCTCACAGAATGTGCTATCACCTAAAAAAGCAAGGTTAATTGTTTTGCGCGCTGTGGAGCCTTGTGAACTTGATGGATAAACTTATGCTGCGATGGAGGGCACGGAAGAAGGAGCAATGCATGTGTAACGAATGCTATTGTGCAAATACGTTCTTTGAAACATTTTGTACGTAGGTTACATTCACCATTGTGTATTTGATTTAAGACACGGGCATGATTACCGAAACGACTTTTTACAGTCGTACGAAATGGTAATGCTTGGTGCAGAGAGCAATGCGGTTGTCTAGCGCGCCCGAGGTGCGTGTTTCACGCTGCAAGAGCAAGCGGCTGCCAAACCCGCGGCGTCTAGAAAAGCAGGAAAAGATGACATCCCACTAGTGTGTTGTAACATGCTCACGTACAGCCCGTTTCGACCGGTCCACGTCCAGAGCGCGCAGCTCAGGTTTTATACCTGCCAGCACGGCCGATAAAATAACGAAGCGTGCACTTCACTTTTGTGTTTTTTCGAATCACCCGATGGTTCGCTAATTCACAGCTACCTGAAATTCACTGGAATTTTTAAATATGTCGATTTCTTGTTTATTCCCTCTGTCAGAAAGCAAACATTTGAAGCCGTAATCTCATATGAAAGCGCTGACATTGGAAGCTTCGAGGAACTCGGCTGAAACGAAAAGAAATTTGAAAAGTCAACTCACATTACTGCGAAGAGTTTGTGCTTTGTGCAACTGGCTGTGTTCATAAAATCAGATTTATATTTATCATATCGTTATAGAAAAATTAAAGGGTCACTTAAGCTCCGCCGTTAAAGGTATAACGTGACAGTGTCTCTCTCTCATACACACACACGCACGATGTTTTTTTTCTTCGCGTGTTATATTTTAGCTCGTTTATTTATTTATTTATTTTATTTACTAAATACTGCAGGCCCTAACTGGGCTCTAGCAGGAGGGGCGAAAAGAATACAATGCAGTGAAATATGAATTCACCAAAAGTAACATACTACAAACTAGTGTAGTATGTTATATGTTGTAATGTATGTTATATTTCTATGTTATGTATGTTATGTTATATTTCTATCATTTCTGTATTTATTTTTATTTTATTTGACGTTTTATATTTTTATACACCAATACGCATGCGTCAGCAACAGTCGGCTTTCAATTCTGAGCAATTTGACACTTTTGAACGCATTATTAAATTATTTTAATTAATCAATTACATTCTAAATTTTCTTCCTTATCATCACCAAGCACTGGTTTTTCATTCTGACACCTCTAAACCCTTACTTTCCAATTTTTCTTTTTTTCGTTTCTTTATTTCATCAATTGATCAATTAATTACAAAGATTTTATTAACTCGTCATCGCCTATCGCACAAAAATCAATATTCAATCACTGGAAGCACAAATTACCATGGCACTTTTTTTTTTTTTACGCAGCCCGCGACTATTTCCGAGACTAATGCCAACTACTGCGTCGACGGCATGGGAAGGAAAGTGCTAAGCGCCAGTCCAACTTACGTCAAATTACGCACGATCCTTTTATCATAAAATAAAATGCATCCTCGCTCATTTCACCAACCAAGTGTCTTCCAGTGGGATGAGCGACGGTGATTGCGCAAACAAAGCAAACAAACTCGCGATGATCTCTCATAGGCATTTAAGTAAACAGCAAAGGCGCACAGACAAAAAAAAAATGCACATTACAGAACTCTGGATACTGTACCTGGATAGAGATGACGCTGCGGATTGCCGAGGGGGGGGGGGGGGGCACGCACGACTCGTAGAGCAATTTGTAACTGCGCTCGGCAGCGCAGCCGGTGGGCCCCGCCACGTCTCGGCTGTCAAAACACGCTTCTAGGCGTCTCTAACAGAAACCACCAGGGACCGAACAGAGGTCCAAGCACAGCACACTAGGTTAAAACGTGAAAAGCGCGAACAGAACGGCGAGCGCTGACGGACGAACACGAAGCGAACGGATGGAGCGAACAAAATATGGCGGCCAGCGTGGGATCAGGGTGCCGCTCACTGTTGCCAGACGTACTTTTGTAAACCCTCTATTCTATCGTTCCACGTTCTCACACAAGTTTGGTTTGTGTGATAGTTGTAGATTCCGTCTACAGCTGCTGTTACCGTTACCCTACGGCAGGGCTGGGCAAATCGATGACTGAGCTAACACGTGTGCTCCAATGCTTCTTCCGAAGAAAAAAGATGATAATTGAGACTAATTATCTCTGCTCTTGCGCAGCTTCCTCGATATCAATAGCAAAGTTCTCTATGTTCAGTTGACGACCAGGGAGGTGGATACTTTTCAGGAAGTTGCGGTAGCGAGGGCCTCTTATGTCTCCCACATTTACAAATAACATCACTGAATGTTCCGCAGGTACGGTGCTGTAATTTATCCAGCGTTTCAACACTAGCCGTCATTGGCTCCCGCCAGTGGATTCACTTTGCCAATGTCGAATATTCTTCTTTATCCCGAGCCTCTGGCTTTCACCGCCACTGCTATGCATACCTTTCTTTCGCAACTTACAGCTGGCTTGCCTATAGCCTCAGATCTATGCAACCTCCAACTAGCTGCCCACGTTGACTCAGGGTGTATCTTCGACGGTTAGTGATGAGCCGAGGTAAACTTGAATTCTTTCTCGGCGATCTGGTCCTGTCTGAAACCGAGTTGACCAAATCAATGCACTCCATTCAAGATATTAATCCCGTCTCCTTTTCCACCTGACAAGTTCGAAATGGACGCCAGTGGCACTCCTTGAAGCAGAAGAGGACTTTCACTGTCCCCTCCATCTTCTTGCCCTTATGGACAGACGGCGTCCTAGCCTTCAAAGGAAAGTGCAAGCTTCTCTCCCTCTCAACATTCCTAGGAGTTTGTATTTTTTTCTTCGTTTCGCTGTCATTCATAGCGATCCTAACACCCACCAATGACAACAGAGAAATGAAGCAGTATAGCTGCCCAGGAGCTCGGCAGTGAGGTCTCGGAATGCACTTTGACCGAAACGTTGCTCACTGAGACGCGGAAAAGGAATTCGCGTCAAAAACACGCCTGGGCACAAATGGAGACGACGACGAAACACATTCGAGAGGATAGTGGCAGAACATAAAAGACGAGGGGCAAAACATTCAATTCCATCCACCGACATTTGATTCTCTATTCCGTTTTTTCTTCAAACATGGTTACATATCTTACTTTCATGTTTGAATTCAGCGACAGACGCTACTTTTGTTTATTCGCATCACAAAGCTTTCAATGGCCATCCTTACACGCTTTTCTATATTAAATTTCCGCATTCAAATAGTGGGCTCTCCCATGTAGCAAAGCGCGTTACAGTAAAACCATTGAATTCCGCCCAGAATCAGTAGGATTCGTATGCCGGCAGTTGAAAAGAAAGACAAATACGAAACGAAAATGCGAGCTTTGGAAGGTTTCGCATAGTTTTCAAGTATCAACAATGCGAAGCTATGCTTTCAAACGAATTTCGTTTGACTGCTTTCTTTTTGAATACAAGGGAAGCGATACTATTCGACGCTATTCACTTTATCCAGCCTCTTACGCTCCAACTTAAAAAAGAAAAAAAAGCTATACGAATACAGAGATATTCGCAGGCACGTACAGCTCTAGGTATAAGGATGACGTTATATTCAAAATGTACCTGACAAACAGGCAATTTTCGTGAGTTAGTTACACATTGGTCTTCGTATTAGGCCTTACTTGCGACGGGATATGCTTTATAGTCACCGCACGACCACTCCACTGGGGGCATAAAAATGTCAACGCTATTGAAGGGTTCCCTAGACTGGCACAAGAACAAAAAAGTAAGCCCAGACAATACCTCAAATCCCCTGAACACATATATGACGTTGAGAAAACAGAATCTGCGTTGAATAGCTCAAAAAACAATTTGCTATTAATCTAAAACATCAGCCTGGCGTTTTCTCACAACTTCATGCGGTAGCCTCGAGCAGACTCTGGGCGCAGAGCTACAGAAAATGTAAATTTTAGGATGGATGTTTCACAGCCACGTTCAAACGCTTGCAGTTCCAAATACCTGAGTACAATAAGAGTAGAGTTCAGTTCTGCCCTCATAAAGGTAAGATAAAAAAAAGGACTCCAGCAATCCACTCCTTAAAAAGGAGCTAGATACACCGAGGTATTGAGAGTTCTGATTGTGATAGGAAACACAGTTTCTTAATTCACGCAGCAAGAGCCACCGAGTGCTTCCTGTTTCAATAACTCACTCGTAGAATCGGTAACAGTGTCGAACAAGTGCGAGAAAAAAGAAGTGCAGCTTTTCTGAGGGAGGATAATCTGCTGTTTATAACCACTGGTTCATCACATTTCAGCGTGTCCGGGGGTTATTTTATTCGCCTTATAATGTTCCAAAAAGTGTGGCCCTGGGTTGCGGGCTTCATTGCTAGAAAATAAACTTTATAGAATAATTCCTGAAGCTTGACATGCGGTTGAGAACTTCAGTACAACGTTTCGCAGCCTGTAAATAGTTTGTTTTCAGGGCGCAGCATTGGAAGGTTCTTATCCCTCCCCCCTCCCAAATAAAACAAAAACCGGCGATGTTAACCTTTCCTTTCATAAAAACCGTACGGGTTTAGTTACGGAATTTTACCATATGAAAAACTGTAAGAAGAAACGACATCATGTGACGTGACCAAATTATTTGACTGGTTGAGACTTTTTCGTCACACGGCCACGTAGCGTCCCCTGACTCGCCAATTGAAGGTGGTACTGATGACGTCACACGATCACGAGAGGTCACCAAATCTATTTCAAAATAAAGGGAAAAAATCTCACATTGAAACTGCGCAAAGTCGCTATTCAACGCGCCCTTCAGACTGGCGGAAAAGCAACGTCAATCACGCGGTGTTCTCACCTGCAGTTATAGAAAAAGAAGGAGCCTCGTAATAGCTATTGGGTTGCTCTTGGCCTTGTGTATTGGCCGCAGAACCTACACCAAATGCTTGCGAAGCAGTGGAGATAGCATTACTACCGTCAAGAAGCAAATTTTCCCAAGCGACGAGGAAGGCCTCAAAAACAAGTAACCGACAGAGTGGTCTCAACGACTCTCCTGTCGCCTAGTAGGTGCAACTTTAAAAATTATTGATGCACGGAAGACCTCTTAAGAGCGATAAGGCGAAAGCATTTGGTGCTGGTTCTAATCTAGAGTTTATTCGACAGAACCCCGCCGATTACCCAATGAAGGACAGCGGCGTCTTCTACGCCGGATTCGAGGTGAGCAGCTTCACTTGGCGGCGATGGCGCGCGCTCGTTGCGGCGCTTGGTATTCACAGCTGGCGACAGATAGCTTGCGCTACCCTCCCTCCTGAAGACCAGGGTGAAGGCGTCGTTGTCGCACCCCTACGTTACCATGGAGACGGCATGAACACTAGACAAGGAGAACTAAGATATATTTCACACGTGCGATATGCGGCGTAGTCTGTTAACGCGCTCGGCTGGTGATCGGAAGGGGTAGGAGCTCGATTCCTTGTGGAGGAGGATATATTTTTTGCTAAAGGTTAGGCCGAATCCCGCCAATGTGCCGCGGAATCCCGCGGACAGGTCACTCCAACGCGAGATTGTTGCCACGAACCAAGTAGGGCTAAGTAATTACACATACGCCGCCAAATTTACAGCAAATAGTTCTTAATGCTACCGCACTCTTCCCCATACTTCTGATTAAAGCCGAGACCCAAGTTGGCCGCTCCTGCCACACTAGAGTGCTATTTCAGATCAGCAACGCCTATGCTGAAAACCTTGGGAAAACGTTGAAATAAAAAGATTCCAAATAGTCTGGCGAATGTCAGCGCAATCAGTGTGAAAACCTGGGCACAAATACTTAACCGAATGCGTTACCAAACGACACCTTTGTTAGCTCTCCGCATCAGTCGAGCTCCTGGCCTTATCTCATCGCGTCGCAGACGCGCACGTCGGCGTCTTGCAGCGCATTTGTAAGTTGCATTGAGTTGTCGATCTAAGCCAAATGGCGGCGAAGCGATGACGTCAGCAGCGTATGCAGTAATGGCGTCGATTACTGCAATTGTGCATTGTGGCCTTAATAAATCCGGCAATACTTCGCAGTGCGTTTCCGAGTTCCTTGGCTTCGTCACTATATCCCGGTCGCGGCGTTTCAGTGAAGACGGAACTCACACGGCTTCCGTGTGCTGCGCCAAGTAGTGGGAACTAAACATATGGAGGTATTCGAAATTTACCTTGAGCTTTCTATACTGTGGCTCATCTTTCCCTTTTCCATCACTCCCTTCTACAATCCCTGCTTCGAGGCTAGCTTAAGGGGTCGAACGAGACCTTGACAGCTAGTGCGTTTTCCCTTTCGTCAAAACCCGCTTTCAGGCATCGGCTCGCCTCGTCACTAAGTGTCGACGGTCTGTTGCCTAATAACCGACTTGACATCAAGTGGAAACTCTGGAAACCTATTTTTGTGCAATGCTTGCGTGCAGAGTCGGAGCACCTCGATGAAGGGTTTCGACGATCCCCCCATGATGCTGTTCTCAAAGCAGCCTGCTGCCTCGCCTCCGACGTGTCTGATTAGCAGTAAAGGAAATATGATGTGCCGATGATAACGCTATGACGTCGTCCGTCTTTCTTCAGCTAACTCTGGCTGTGCTCGCACTATTCCTTTTGCTCTCTCCTACCGTCGTGTACTTCAATATAGGCCTTGTATCTCTTCTTGCGTGCAGAGTGGGTCAGAGAAATAACTCAAGTTACCGACATTCTAGTGGAAATTAAGAAAAAGAAATGGACATGGGCAGGACATGTAGTGCGAAGAGAGGATAACCGATGGTCGCTGAGGGTAACAAACTGGATTCCAAGGGAAGGAAAGCGTAGCAGGGGGCGGCAGAAAGTTAGGTGGGCAGATGAGATTAAGAAGTTCGCAGGGGTCAAGTGGATGCAGCTAGCTCAGAACCGGGTTAAGTGGAGAAATATGGGAGAGGCCTTCGCCCTGCAGTGGGTATAATCAGGCTGATGATGATGATGATGATGATATCTTCTTTCACTTCGTTCTTTAACAGTGAGGCTGACGTGTGTGGCCAGAGCGAGACGGTTACTACTAATTTGCAATGCTCATAGTCAGCTTTCAATACTCATATCAAAGGTGCGTCGATGGTGACGTAATCTCAATTACGCACAACTGCTGTCGCGACGTTAAACCCACGGGACCCGTCACTAACACCGAGCGCTATAAAAATGAAAGGAAAATAGCATTACTTTCAAAAGAGCGATGGCTAATAAATGTTCAAGAACAAACAAGGCTCACCGAGGAATTATCTGTGGCGTAAAAAAATAAGTATATTTAAATTATGTCTTGGCAGATCGGCGCATATTTAAGCGTGACAGAAAGCTCAACCACCCGGTACATAGAGGCAAAATGGTTCCTCCTCAACGCCAGGTGCGGAGGCTTGTACCCCGGATGCGCTAGCAGCAATTCGGACCGCAAGAGGCCCAGCGCACGATCGCGCCCGGGGTCTACAAAGGAGGCAGCGCCCAACCGTTAACTAGAGGGAAATGACACAGCTTCTTTTCTTGGCGGCCTTCATTGAGTTCTCCATGTGCACGTCCGGGAAAAGAGACCTGGTTAGCGCGCGTTTAAAAATTAAACCTTCAATTATCGCTTTAAAACGCTCCTATAGCAGCTGTCCCGCTGGGAAGCTGCGCTAATAGACCAGCTGAGCTCGAAATGTTTCCCATATCCCGCCGCTGTACGTCCATGCCAGGACGCATAAGCCGTTACATGTAGACGTAATCACTGGTGCTGCGTTCAGCCTTTTCACACCATTGGTGCTTTGTGTACAATCTAGATTGCCGCTAGCGAAGAAGATGAAGAATTTTGAGACTAACCTTGCATATAGCGCGCCAGGTTACACGTAGCCGTCAAAGCAGGAAAATAGAGCGAACACGGGAACAGTCTGATGCCAAGAACGCAAACGCGACGCCCCCTTTTTATTTTCTATTCTTTAGCGGCGACTAGTCTGCTGCGGTCTTCCAAGCTCGTCGTTCAACTACTCGATGCCACGCCTGGTGTCGCGTGGCTAAAACCTGGCTTCGTGCCAGCGACGAAGCCAGAGCTGCTGCTTGGGAACAAGTGGGAGGGGAGGGAGTACGCTTCGGGCTGTCTCTGGGTCTTACGGACACTGTGTGAGACGAGATGAAGGATGCTTCGTCTATCGCGCGTCGACACTATAAAGTGTCCTGGGAAAAGGGCGGAAAATCCAACAAGTCGCTGCAAAGCTCACGTTGCCTGCAGCCGACAAAAAAACTAAATTAAATACCTCATTCTTCTGATGAATGGCTCACAAAGGCGGTGTCGTATAGACTATCACATTTACCCTCTAATGCATAATATAAACAACTGTTCCTGCCCGTATTTTTTATTTTTTTTTTTCTGATGGGAGTTTTTCGATTTTAGTTTAAAATCTTGGGATAGTCCGTAAATAAATATAAAGATTTAGGCATTGCGAAGAAAAGACAGAAAGGAAACGAGGAAGGCTTAGTAGAGACTAATACAACATTAGGTATTCAGTGTTCGACCTGTCTTCAATCTATGTCTTCATTGGCTTCTCTTCTTCTCGCACTGGTTAAATTTTCACGTTGTTACTTGATCATCGCGGTCTCTGCCGCGTAGCAACACCGTCTATTTTTTTTAACTAACGTGTAAACAAAGAGCGGTAATTCTAATTTACTATATCAAATAACGCATCCACAGTTTCCCTGACAAACTTCACCAGGCTAAACATTTTTTCATCGACTGACTAGAACCGCGCATCCTGACAAGTGGAGATCGATTAATCGGGCTACGTACACACCGTTACTGTAACCACAGAGTGGTCTGAATGCATATAAATTGTTTCCTCTCGACCTGTGCTGCACCCCGGCGGTGAACTAGAGAATGAATAGCATTGTTGTCGCAGGCTTCAACTGACATCTCTGTTGATGTCACGCACTGTGTCTTATTCAGAACGAAGGCAAATGTGGTTTAGTATAGAAAGTATACTCAACAAACTAGGGCTATCCAAACACATTTTTTGTTTCATGTGCTTATGGAAACTGATGTCATGATGACCGCTACACATATCGTCTTGGAAATCAAACTAGCGCACTTCAAAACAAAGACACAGGAAGAGAACGACAACACAGCTTCCACCCTTGCAAGACACATATCGTATTTGCTTGTTTTGTATACATGTGTCAAATGCAATTTGCTTCCCCCATGGAGGAAGGCCCAAGTCAGGCGTCGTGCCTTTTGGCCCCCTTCCTGAAGTGTAAAATGAAATGCACTTCAAATAAATAAATGTATCAAATGTATCAAATGTATCAAATGTATCAAATGTATCAAATGTATCAAATATGCATAAAATGCGTTCATATTTACGGGAGCACGGCAATGCATGAATAATACATATCTGACGCTAATACAGAAATCTAAAGCGAAAAAAAAAAAAAAAAGAAAAGTCTTGGCGCTATTGGCAAAATACAAGATTGAGCACATCCTATCTCGCACTGTTGGAACGAAGAAAGAATATTTCGTGCAATCTTCTGAAAATATTCTCTACTCAGTGTCCCTGGGAATCTTATGACGAACTGTTTGGGAAATGGATTGTTTGATAAAGGGCTCTTCGGTCCCTATAAATACAGATTATTTATTACGGAGCAGAGAAGATTCAATCATTTCCGATCACAAAGAACCGAGCTGACGCAGGCGTGCGACCTGTAATTGATCATTTCGACGGCCGAGCGTGTGCCGTGCCTCGATAGGTTTCTGGGAGCCGTTCTTCTTTCTCCGCAGCAGAGGCATCGTGTTCGAGAAAAGACGACCGCTGACGTAGCCTACATAGTCGTCGCACGCTCAAGTATGTACGGCGTTGCTATTCTGGTCAGTGATATTGAGCCCCTGGCCACATGAAATAGTGGGCGAAAAGTACAGCAGCTGAGGTCTTCTTAAACTTCTCACTGTGACGCTAAGAGCTGCATTTATTAGTAAAACAAAAAGTTTTTTTTTTTTTAATTCGAAGGTTAGTAGTGTATATACCAATCACCGTGTAGCACACGTATCAATTTAGTTGGCATGAAATCTCGAAGGCCGTAATGAAACTGCCGCCGCCCGGTAACAAGAAGGCTATAAAAGCGCGACAATTGGGCTTGGCTTGTCCAACGTGACTATTTCCATACGTTGTACACGTTCCGATAAGTTGTTCAAGTCGCGCACTACTTTTCACCTCGTAATTATTGGAGGTATTCAGAGTCTCGAATAGAAAAAAGTTGGGGATAAATGTCAATGTAAGGAGCCATTGTGGCACATTTCATTAGCTGATGACATCGTCTTCCTAAGAAGCTTATTGGAAGACTTACAAGAAACACGATCAACAGCGTAGAAATTCAAAACATAAAAGTGGACCTAAAATTAATACGCAGAAAACAAAACTACCGCTCAAAAGACAACGAAGAGAGTAGTGGTTAAGGATAGGTAGCAAGAAGAAATCAGTAAGGGAACGCGTCTACTCACAGGAGGCAATGGCCACAGGCCTGTACCACTACAGACAAATGACAACAAGAACAGCAAAACGGTGGAACGCATTTGATCATATATTCCGATCACGAATGGCAGTTAACCAGCATCCCTCAAAGGAAAAGTACATAACAGTTGCAACTGATCGACACTCGCCTATGGTTAAGAAACGTGGACGCTACAGAAAATTGATGAATAAAGGGGTGCTGCAATACATTTTATACGACCTAATTCTGTACTGCAGCGAGAGCTGGGGTTGTTAAGCTGATTAAGACAGCGTTCTTTCTTGAAAAAAGCCAGCGGAAAGCACTTCTTTTTATCTCGTTTTCTCCTTGAAACTCCTTGTAAACTGTGACGTCCCGTGTCCATCTGCTTCTGCAGCAATGCCGCCCGCCCGCTTAGTTATTGCGTGCGCCTGCTGTAGCTGCGTGGGCGATGCGTTCTATACTTATGGGCGCGCTGATAATGCCGCCACTTTCTCTAGTCGCTTCTACTTGCAGTTTTTGGAACTCGACTCCACCCCTAGAGCCTTAGAAACAGGTCTTTCGGGTCAGATTTTTTTATTGCGTAAGCAATACTACGCCAGATTTCAGCCCATCGCGTAAACCCGGCCGGTAGCCATGTTTGACCTTTAGAGCGACGGCAGATGGAGCCCTTCTTCAAGCCGTCGGGTAAACCCGGTCGGTAGCCACGCCGCGTAGAGAAGAAGCAGACGAAGAAGAAGACGAGGAAGAAGAAGAAGAGAAAGCGAAGCTACGTAGGCTTAGCTTACGCAACCTGCCGGGTTTATACTAAAGCTAAACCCCAGATAATTTTTTTTTTTTTTTTTATCGGGGACCGATCCGTTGCTATACGAAATAAATCGTGCTGTATTGCGAATTCTCAGCATGTTTCTGAAGGGAAAATTTATGAAACTTGACCCTCTGCTGGGCATTAGCCCCAGAATGTGCAAGGTGCGGAACAGCAGCTCTGACGAAGCCGGGACCCAACAAAATTGGAAATTAAGGGTGACACACAAAGAGAACGGAGTACGGTAAAAAAAAAAAAAAAAATGCCAATTTCAGGGCATGCTCAGTGCGTCTTATTGCCCATACCATAAAGGATAAATGCGAGGAAACATTTGTTACACATTTGTAAATCGCAGTCTAGCGGAAACTTACCTCGAATACAAAATACAGAACGGAATGGAATAGAAAAAGAAAAAAAAAACACTCATTCTCATTCCGAATTTTCGATGCAGTTCAAGGACTTATAGACCTGAGAAAAAAAGAGCCAAAACAAAAACTAACAAAAACCAAATCGAATCAAAATACACAACAAATTCATTTGTTCACACACAATTAGCGCATTATCCTCAGCGTGTCCAGCGAGCTCCTAGACGCGCTGCGACTCCGCGACTTCTTATCCCTCGTTTTCCCTGAATAAAATAATGAATGCTAAACAATTACCTCTCTTGAATTCCCGTTTAGGAGTTGTTTCCCTGCGTCACGCATAATTCTGAAGTCAGTGAACAGTTTCCAGTCGCGCTCAGAGCATTAGCGTATATATATATATATATATATATATATATATATATATATATATATATATATATATATATATATATATATATATATATATATATATATATATATCAGCCCGCAAAGCGAATCAAGCGGAATGTGGTCGCGATCAAATATTTTGCCTATGTGTGGAGACGAAGGCGCTGTCGTGTGGCCAATCACCTCAAGTCTGGCGGTATTGCATGGATCGCATTGTCTAATAGTATAGCGTCTCAATATGCGTAATTATAGACTGCTCTCCAGTGTATACTCTATGTGTTTAATCATTCACACAGCCCATTCAAGCACAATCACGTATGCCCGCGTTACACAAAGTGACAGAGAGATTCAACAAAAACATTTTAGTATGCTAAGTTGCACTTCGACGAGCGGCATGAATCATGGGGAATAATATCTCCCTAGACGCGACATTAGCCCCCGAGGTGGCCGCTTAGGAAACTACCTCGTTTACACAGTGCAGTCTCATTTACGGATGCTATGTCCAAATGGACTTGGAAACTGGGCGCGTTTGCACACAACTGATGATCAGCCACTCATGACGGAGTCGGAGCAATCAGGCTGAGCAATCTTCTCAGCTCGCCAATTTGCCCTCGCGCACATCAGGCGTTAACAAGACGCGGTAGCAAGGCACGGACGGGCTGCGCAAAACACCCACTCTCGCCTCTCTGACACCGAGGTGTCCATTACGGCACTGGTGACCAAAGTTTAGCGTCGAAACTGTTCGCCACCCTGGCATGTCGGAGAAACTCTCAACCGCTTCTTTGAACCGTACAGACCACTGCGCTGCTTAGCAAACATGCCTGGAGACTTACGTGTTCCAACTTTCTTGGATATCAATTTTAATTGCTATGCAACTGCTGGCTAATTGTACAATAGCAGGATAGACAGTTGGGCGAGTTGGTACAATTGCATAGTGAATGGAACAGCGCGAAGACACGAAGTACACAAGAAGCACACAGCGCTCGTCTGTTGTGCTTCTCTTCTTGTGTGCTTCGTGTCTTCGCGCTGTTCCACCCACTATGCAATTGCAGAGTAGTGTTGAGTAAATACTGAAGGAAACGGTCTAATCTTTGAATGTGCACAAAATGTTCTGCTCTGTTTAGTCTTACGCCAGCATAGATCGGTGAAGGCTGCGATAAAAAAAAAAAACAATTCCGGACGTTTTTGATGGTAGCAAAGACATAAATTAGTAGAAAATACCTACGGGAGATATGTCAATATACTGGTCGGTACAGTAAAAGTTTCCGATATGCAAAGAAAATGGATTTATACAGAAATTTGCAGTGGACAATACTCTTGTCCAGAATTTTTTAGCACATGTGCCGCCTCCGCATCGTCAGCTCAAGTCTGGGGCCGTGCAGGGCATTTTGCGAGTGGCAACAGGAACTGTTTTGGCCTTGGATATGTAGCCTTGCATAGCCCATTTCCTGTCGCATTCGTTCTTTTCTCACACTCTCTCCCTTTTCCATTCGCAGGTAATAAATTTTCTATTTTCACTGTGTGGAGTGGAAACAATATGCCTCCGGTGTTCTCAAGTAGCTGATAGCTTTATTGCTCCATGCATGTGGGAGCTGACTACCTTCTTTTCATGCTACAGATGCATCCACGAAATTCACGAAGCGGGTCGTTGCATGCTCAAGAAGGGCAGTAACTTACTGAATGAACTCAATAAAAGCAGTAGCCTTATATTACTATGAATAATCACTGTAAAAGATACAGAGCCTTCCAATGAGATGCTCTAAGTGCGCCCTTGCGTCCAAAAAAGAAAAGAAAATGAGAAGAATTTGCTTTTTTTATTGCAAGATGAACGGAGTTCTCGTGGGAATTTTCTGAACTCATTTGCATTAGAGTGCCATACATCTCGATTAAGATCAAGGAAATGTGTTTTTCTCCCACTTATGTTCTTTTTTTTTTTCTTTTTCTTTTTTTTTTTGTTGTAAATGCCGCTCGATACTCATAGCGTGTCGGGATTGATTAGAGTTTGTGTTTACTTGTTTTTCGTGATCGATCGGTTAGCAAGATTATCGCTTTGTGTAGACAAAAGCGGCCACTTGAATAAACTATCAATATTAAATACGGGCTACGTATGCATCCTATGCTGTTCTTTCTTTGTTCGCCTTCCGGTACACTGCTGCAACACAAAGAAAGGTTCGGCTTGTGACCATCAGGATAATTTCTCTGATAAGACAGGAGCGGCTTGGCATTCTAAGCCGGTTCGTGGTGTTCAGCGTTCCTGGAAGAACATCAAAGAGAATGTTTAATGGGGTCACGGGCGAATGAGTGAACGGGCAAGCGCGTTTTCTGTTCCGCACATTGCGGGAAAATATGCAAGGTGGCGTTCTTGGTACAAGATGACTAATCCGAAGCATTAAAGCCTAGTAAATTATGACGCTTATGTGTCCGGGAAATATATAAGCTGATTTATTATCAAAATTCTGACGCAACCTTTCTTTTTTCACCATTAAAGATTCCGAATGCCAATTAAAGAGTTTAACCTTTCAAATCTCTCAGTGGTAAAACGGAAACAAAATGATGTCAAATAATGCCAAACAGCGCTTTCGCCCATCTTAATCGGTTTAAGCGAGTTAAACCGTGGTTAATTTTTATTTTTGAACCTTCATAAGTGGCGTGGGAGAAAACTCCTGCTTTCTGTGTGAAGGTAGCGTGAAGAAATAATCAGCTTATGGGCAATTTTAGTTTCTATTCAACGACAACCATGCGCGGAAGCTATCGTCTGCAAGTAATCGCCCGCACGTTTCGATCGAGCCGCAGCCCCAGCAATGGAGACACCGGGCAGGACTGTTACGTCAGTCGTAGGGAGGGACATTCTCTCTGAGCCCTGTTTTACCATCAGTTATGCGGGAAAAGGGAAAAGCGCCTGCCCACATCGCATCGGTTAAATGCGCCCTCCGCTGTCAAACAATGTGACTACGACAGCTGAAAGCAGAAGGAAGCTGCAGCTCTTTACTATAGTGCCGACTCTGCAGACCAGAGAAGAGACACGATATGATGCAAGGCGCGAAATTAAGCTGCCGCTGAGCGCCGCTTGGGGAAGAATGGCGCAGCCACACAGGTGACACAATTTGGAATCTCCATTTTCTGCTCGGCACAGGAGAGTAATGCGAGGTAACGACTAGGAAGTTGAGTTAAAAATGTTGACCGCCGTATTTACGACCGCTACGTACGATGCATATCCGCCCACGAGTAGCTAACGGGATGTGCTTAGTGGGAGAGCTGATGGCGCTTTTCTGTATCGTTTGTGAATCGCTGATATGCAATGCGGCACGTAGAAAGAGGCGACGTGAACCATTCGGTTCAGTGAATAAGCCGAGGAGGGCCTTTCACTTGATCTGGATCGTGCAGATCTTCAGCTCACACGGCTTTGAAAGACGACGATCTAGCTCCACCGAACGAGCGCCAAAACATCCAGATGCGTCTGTTACCATACATTAGAGGGAGGGCGGGAAGGGGGGGGGGGGGCGAGGTGCGCCTTTGCGCTTTCAAGAGACGGCTCGCACAAAAGCCCTGGAGCCGCGCGAAGACGGCGTCCAACTTAAAAAGGTCGGCCGCCTTATGCGAACTCTCTGAAAACGCCGGGTAATATGACTCTGGGAATCAGATTTACTGCCGAACAGTTAGCGAGATTGCGCGTGTATAAAATAGAGCGCTTTCTTTAGGAATTTACTTTAAGCAACGCCTGCTGTTTAAGATCTCGGCCATTAAAGGTATTCGACGGCGCAACGCATGCACCGCAACGAACGCTGAACAAATTCGCGGTATTTGTCCTTTTTTCGTTCGTCTACTGTGCAACGCAAGAACGGGGTGTGCTGAGCTCCACCCTGTTCGCCACAATCGCCCTTTTAAATAAAAACTTTGCACGAAAATCCCCAGTACGTGATCTCTCTTTTAAACATTTCCTCTTCGCGCGAGCACCGCGCGAGGTGCTTTCTTTTTGTCTCCGTGGCCGCCATGTTCTACCGGTTGTGCTTACGCCTCATTACTGCTTCAGGTATAAAGCGCAAATAATAAGTGATCAGCATTTGGCTCATGACAGCTTTTTTGTTTGTTCGCTCGTCAGAGATCATGGTTTTTGCCTGTTTCTTTGTTCTGATGACTTTAGACTTTCCCTAATTGGCTTCTCCCGAGGCCGGGGCGGTGATCCTCCCTTTTTCTCTTCTGTTCTCCTTCTCCTACTTCTCCGTCCTTTCATGTCTTTGTTATTCCTCGGTAATTTTCTCCGTCTATGAGCAACGCTCGGCACCCTGCCGCGCAACCAACTAGCTCGAGGGCAGTTTTATGCGGGCATTCTTTTGGGATTGCCTATTGTCTTTCCGTAGTAAGACTTCGTCTTTATCTATTCACATTCAAATAAAACAAGCAGCGGCTTGACAAAGGACCACCTCACTACAGGTACGTACGAGCGCTTCGACGTAAGGACCACATCATCGTTCAGTCCTCGACTTCATTGCATCACCCAATCCCTTTTCATTTATTTGACCACACCCTACATCATTCATAGCAATCTTTTTATGCCCTGAGGCAATAAACATCGCACACAACAACAACAACAACAACAACAAAAAAAAAAACCTCGGCTATTCGGTGGCACCAAACACGATGAAGATTATAGAGTCCAGCAAAACCTTTATGAGATATTTGTTACCAAAGCGAAGAGACGAGGACGACGTTAGCAGCGTGCTCTCATCCTTCGACCTTGTCCGACGGCGCTGGTGAACGTTTACCACGTCTAGCAGTGATCAGCGAGCGCCTGGCGCATGCCTTCTAGCCCGCGTTTATCGCTGCTTCCCGCAGGTGCACATTGTAGGGGTGTAGTTATTTGAGTATCACTCTTTTTGCCTCAGCTATTGAAGCGGCGAATTTCGCTGCAACGTTAAAGGCAATGCAGCTCTGCTCAACAGGGACCACGTACCACTATTGTGCATGCGTGCGAAGATTAGGAATTCATTTTCGAGGTATGCAGATGCGACTGTAAGGTACACCACGCTGGAAGGAACCCGATGAGATGGCCTGGTTGAGGAACTAGAGCACCGTGACAATAATGCGCCGCTGATGGGCTGCAAGGATCGACAGTCGACGGAGATATTATTCGCAAAGAAATATTGGCTCCGGATTAAGTTCGATCACCTAAGCTTCTTCCTTGTGCAGCCGCAGGAACCGCGGGTACCTTCGGAGAAAAAATGTGCTCATCGGAACAGAGACATGATGGCGGGACCATGGGCTGAGCGGCTGAACGCCTTAAACGCTAAGCAAATATGGAGGGGGCTAGCAGTAAAGAAGGTCTCCCTTTTTTTTTTTTTTTGTCCTGTATTCGACGCACATCCAGGACAGGATGAGCGAATTCAAGGCGAGATTCTGGAAAAAGCACAGTGAATGATACCGGCGTATACTGCCGATCGGTAGTGCAATGTGGCCTGGGCGGGCACAGCGCTTGGCTTACCGATCGACTTAGTGCGACAGTCAGCGAAATTTTTACAGGTATGGCCGTGGAACTACCCTCAGGTGGCGCATTTCTCCATTCTCGCCAAAGCTTACCAAGATATACGGGCCCCCCATCGTTTGCCTCTCTTCCCTCTCCCTGTACTCTAGTAAAAGTGAATATTCCCCCTACCCACACACATTTTTCGCCTTTTCGCCGTCGTAGGTTAGAGCTGAAAAGAGTTTAATTAGCTTTATAGATAAATTACTCAATTCGATCGCCACCTGCCCAATGCGAAAAGTGGCAAATCAATTCACCAATGATTGTCTGACTGATGGCACAGAAGAATGCAGGCCTCCGTGGGCCTATATATATAGAATAAAAATAGCGTTCAGTTATATACTTATTTAAATGTTTCTTTTTTTTTTTTTACATAATGCAATACGTTCAGTACCTGATATTTCTAAAGTACTTAGGATTCTTTTCGTTGATTTCAATAAATATCGACGTGGGGGTAGATTTTTAAATTCGGGTCAATGTTGCCCATTTTTTGATAATCTTGAATTTTGGCCTATTTAAATATAACATGGTGAAAGAACGGACAACTCTGGTGCTTAAAGATTTCTCAGAAATAAAGAAGAAGGCTCGGACAATACACACAAACAGTTTCAGTGGAACTTTTTTTCGAGTCGTGCCAGAATGCAGGGCTGAATATTGACAACTTTCAAGATAAAGGATAGGTTTTATATTTTACTTTCATAACTTTATGCAATATAATACATCGCCTTTAGTCCTGAATATTTCGGAGATACTAAAGATTATTGACAGGGATTTTATTAAAGATCGAAGATGATGTTTTTTTTTTTAACTGGAATCAAAGTTGTCCTTTTGTTTTGCTTTTCAAACATTGGGCGAATTTGATGCCTTGTGGGGAACACATCTAGCAATCTAGAGCTCTTAATTTCGTGATATAAGAAGTGCGTAATCGCATAATAAAGAGAAAAAGTTTTAGTGCAAACAACTTAAGTCATCATGCTATTATGTAAGGCTGAAAGTGAACTTTCTTGCTGCGCGTTGCTCCTGGAGCAAAGTTGACGATTTTTTATAAATCAGCTGCAAAAACGAAACGGGTTTCTAATAGCTTAGGTAGGAGTAAACGTTTCATGCATTTAATGAGTAAAAAGTAATAGATGACACCATCTTAGTGCGAAAGCAGCAAGGTTCCAAAGTTGGAATTTTTTGACATGGCAAAAACGGCGTTTTTCACTTGTAGTGATATCCGATTTTTTTCCGAGAAAATTACGCCGTATCTTACAAAAATAAAGCCAATTTCTATGTGTCAAGACATTTACCCTCCACATATAAAATTTTCATTGAAAACAAAAATGGTCATGGGAGCTCGATTACCGTTCATATCTGAACACACTCTCATATATATATTATGTGAAGGAAAGAAGCCAGCAGTCGGCGAGGCCAAGGACAGCATTAAAGATTGTACTTTATATATAAATATAAATATAAATATATATATATATATATATATATATATATATATATATATATATATATATATATATATATATAGTGTTACGCGTTTGGATCGAAAACCACGAAGACTCTCTTACCACTTAGGACCGTTTCGTTACCGAATTGCGCCAGTGCTTTGGCGACTGCCTTGCACGAAGGAAGCGGGCTGAACACATGCTTGCGCACAGAGCTCAGCTACCTGGGGAAACACGCACAACTTACATAAAGGAGGACCTGAAGCTAAGCACAACAACAAGCGCTGTTTTGCATATATAGCTGTATACGACGCGCCACAGGCGATGTGCGATAAAGAGAGACTCGCCGCTTCGTTGTCTGGACAACGGCCGACGTTGACTGTGACGCAAGCAAAGGACTCGAGCCCAAGATTTTTGCTGGGACTGGAATCCATGACCGTCTCTAGGACTCGCACACATGACCTCTTCTGGGACTCGAAGCCAAGATGTTACCAGGGGTTCAAACCCCAGACTTTGGGGGCTGCAACCCTTCACCCCACTTTCGAACTTACTCTCTATACTTTTTTTTTTTCTAAAGCCATAGTATTACGTCGCAGAGCATCCCGTACGACTTCACGCGGAGAACTTCCATGACAGGTTGTGAGGACGAGACTTCGTCTCACGAACCATTTAAGGCCTTTGCCTTAAACCCCTGCACAGTGATCGCCTTTTTCCAGAACATTCACCCTGCGAAACGAGCATCTCGTTTTTTTTGTTTGTTTGTTTGTTTTTTCGCTGCGATGCACGCCACTTCGCCACGTTCACCGACGACAGTTTCCCAACGCACTTAGCGAGGAAGCGTCAGTTTAAGCCCTGGGCCGCCTAGTTTTTATTCATGCGCTTTACACGCACTTTGGGAGGTGTGGGATTAGCGCTTTAATTTGTCGGCGCCACTCCATGTTTCACGCAATGTGAAGCAGGCCTGGATGGCGCAGCGATGGCCAAGTTGCTCTTACCGAGCAGGGTTTTCAAGAGAAAAACATAATCCAACGGGTATTCTCCACAAACTATGATGAGCCTGCACCCGCATTGCTCCAACTCCCAGCAACGCTTGTTTCGAGCTTCTACCTCTCTCTATTTCATTTGCCGTGCTCTGTTCAGCTGGTGGTGTCGTTTGTCTAATCGTTTCAGTGCAAGAGCCCACATTTACGTGATGGTTTTCAGCTTATGGCAACGACGTAGCGCGAGCGCGGCTTCATATCAAGCTCCGTTCCAGGCCTCACGTACTGCGCGATGGTTCAAGTGATAAAAAGTGATTTCATAATGCAAGAAAACCCGCAGAATAACGAGGATGCATGCATAGAGCCTTCTGGATGCCTAACGAGTACTGAACCTTTCTATACGCAACCATTGCCGACAACCTTACCTTCCAAAACAGAAGCTTTTCCCGTAGAAAGATAATTAAATAAATATTCCCGAGTACAGATCACTACCCAATCCTGGACCGCATTAAGAGTTAACTATACCAGAGGCAAACGCTAAGCGCCCCAAATTCATTTTCTCTTTCGATTCTCTCTGTCCGGGCTTATCAGAACTGGGAGACACGCATGGCTTTGGTGTAGTTATCACAGGGCATTGGGAACGACGTTCTTGTAAGGCAAAACGAAGCGAAATTGAGATTACGTTTCCTTCTCCCTTTCTCTCTCCAATGTTAGTTCGTAGAGGAGAAAGCCTGGTCTCGCGGCCGCAGATCCGACGGAGTGGCGTTCGACGCAGCCAGACAGGTCGCTTTCTATCCTATTCTATTTGCACAGCTGCAAACATGCATCCTTCTGCATATTGATTTTTAAGCCTACCTTTCTACTTTTCCTGTCTAGGTCATCAATAATTATTTGCAGTTAATCCCCCGAGTTACTTAGCAAGGCAATGTCATTAGCAAATTGTAAATTACTGAGGTATTCTCCATCTACCCTTATTCCTAACTGCTCCCATTACAAGTTTCTGAATATTTCCTCTAAACAAGCTGTGAATAGGGGGAGATCGTGTCTTCTTGCCTAACACCTTTCTTTATGAGAATTTGGTTACTTTCTTTATGCCGAATTATGGTTGCTGTGTATCCACTATATATATCTCCCAGCACTTTCACGTACGGCTCGTCCACTCCCTGATTTCGCAATGCCTGCATCACCGCCAAGGTTTCAACTGAGTCAAATTCTTTTTCGTAATCAATGATTGCTATGTATAAGGGCTGGTTATATTCCGAGCATTTTTCTATCACCTGGTTGACAGTATGGATATGATCGATAGTAGAGTACCGTTTCCGAAAACCTGCTTGATCCTTTGCTTGAAAGTAATGTTCAACAGCCTCAGGAAGGAACAGCAGTTTACGTTAGGTAGCGAAGCACTAGAAGTAGTAGGCGAATATGTCTACTTAGGACAGGTAGTAACCGCAGATACGGACCATGAAAAAATAAATAACAAGAAGAATAAGATTGGGATGGAACGCATTTGGTAAGCACTAGCAGATTATGACTAGCAGCTTAAGGTATCGCTCAAGAGGAAAGTATACAATAGTTGCATATTACCTGTACTCACCTATGGGGCTGAAACGTGGAGGCTAACCAAGAGAGTTCTACTTAAGTTGAGGACAACCCAGAGGGCTATGGAACAAAAAATGGTAGGGGTAACATTAAGGAATAGGAAGCGTGCAGAGTGGGTCAGAGAAATAACTCAAGTTAGTGACATTCTAGTGGAAATCAAGAAGAAGAAATGGGCAGGGGCAGGACATGCAGTGCGAAGAGAGGATAACCGATGGTCACTTAGGGTAACAAACCGGATTCCAAGGGAAGGAAAGCGTATCAGGGCGCGGCAAAAAGTTAGGTGGGCGGATGAGGTTAAGAAGTTCGCAGGGGTCAAGTGGATGCAGCTAGCACAGAACTGGGTTAAGTGGAGAAATATGGGAGAGGCCTTCGCCCTGCAGTGGGTATACAGTCAGGCTAATGATGATGATTCTTGATGACGACGACGACGACGACGATGATGATGATGATAATTATGATAAAACGTGCATCTTTACCGCACCAATTGTTTACCCGTTACACAGAGAATAAGAGGCCGCTCAGCGGACGTATTGCAGATTTGCGCACAGAAAAATGCTGAGATGCATAGTGCGATATAAATAGGGCCGACGCACAAGTTAATCTTCGGAGTGGTAAAGCCTCGAAGTCAGCACACCAATCCGCAGTCCACAGTGGTCACGTGTTGCGTACAGCTATCCGCCTTTTTATTAACATTGCGGCAGCAGAGACCAGACGGTGTTAAGCGCCGCAGGGAGGATAGCGAAGGGAAAACGGATTAGAATACGCGCATGCGCACAAAGCGCGTTGGGCGGTTGTTTGATCATCTGTGATGATCAAGGAAGTTAAAAAAAAAAATTTCCTTGGTTATGCTGACATGCCACAACCTGAGCAGGTGTGTTGTGTCACGCTAGCAGGGAAGACTAGCAGACGACACTGCAACTAGAAAATGATCTGCGCGCATGCGTCCATTTTGTATCTGCAGTAATGCTTGGTGTGGTTTGGTTTGTAGGATTTTAACGTTCCAAAGCGACTCAGGCTATTAGAGACGCTGTAGTGAAGGACTCCGGAAATCTCGACCAACTGGGGTTCTCTAACGTGCACTCACATTGTACAGCAGACGGACACCATTCCATTTCGCCTCCATAGAAACGCAGCCGCCATGATATTACTTAAGAACTGCAAGGCTGCGTCTGAGCTGCCTTGGCTACCAATGCATTCTTTTGGTGTCTTTAGGTGTCGTTTAGGCACCCCATGCGGAAAAGGCTTCTCGATTAGAAAAGGAAACAGGCCAAGGTTCCTGACAGCAACAGTACCATACTCGAATGAAATAATGATCAACCGCAGTAACCACTGTGTATAAAACCAGACTTTTTTCACCGAGAGTCTTGGATATAGAAATAAGAGCGTGATGGCAAAGTCGTGTAAGGGGGCAAGTTCGCTAGGGTTGTTCAGGCGGTTGTCCGGACAGCCTGAATAAGCAGCCACAGCAAGACACAAGTAATCGTCCTGGCACGAAGAAAACGCTAATGATGTCATCATTTACTTTCTGCATAACGAGCACATGCACTGGTAGCCTACCACTGGTGCGTTCGAATATACATATATTAAAAATTGAGCTTTACTCGCAATATTATATCTTCTTTTTACAGTCATTCCTCGTTGATGATCGCCCGTGGGGTGGTATATATGTTTACGATTTGAGCTCTTTCGGAGCGAAGAACTCAGGTCAATTTTTCTTAATAATTCGTGAATAATGCGGTGGTCGCGCATGAGTGCTAGAACAATGATGTGTTCTTGCAAAAAGAAAACAAAATAGTATGCCGGACGTATCTAACACCGCATGACTGGCCCAATGCGCCGCCCCTTCAGCAGCTGCCTTTGAGCCCACGAGCGCGCGGACGCTTTCAAAGAACCGCCTTTCAGATATTGCGTCATAAATTTCTGAGCACGTTGACATATCCCGTGCCGACTAAAGAAAAATTATGGCGTTCGAGTGTGGCGACTGGATAGAAATGCGCGAGTAAGCATCGTCGCAGTCTTCTTAGGCTGTTATTGACTACCGCAGGGACATTTTGAACGTTGAGGTATGTTTTTGTTTTTGCTTTTTTAAAGCAAACGCTTTATAACATTGGTTGAAGAGCCAATATAGGTCCTACATAGGAGGAATAAATGTCACACGACTGCTCGAAAAGAGAAGAAAAAACACCAGGCATAGAAAGGAAAAATGCTTAGAGTGTATTTAAAATGCGCACCGAGAAATGAACTAGTTTGGTTTCTCTTCAGTTTTGCGAAACGTTTCTGTCCAAGGCATCTTCGCGCATGTTTAAAGTCCACAGAGTGGAAGACAGTCCTGCGCCGTCTCATTTTTGCTCCGCGACATCAGCCCGGAATCAAGGAAGACACGACGCAGTGGCTGCTCCGGTGGCTGCGCAGCATGTAGGCGTCTCGAATATTAAGGCCTTTAATGGCTCATCGTTGTCAGCAGGAATGTGTTGAGAAAAATGTCCCGCTTTTCCCGCTTTTCAGTTGTTCGATCGAGGTGTGACGTCACAGGCTGCGAATTTCAAACGCGACGAATTGTACTTAGGTGAGTAACCGCTTAACTAATTAGAGGGTTGGTCTGGTAGCCCCCAAAGTGAGTGTACGTTGACTTAAATAATTAGTTAATTACCCAATCAGGCTAATTCACTAACGAGTACTAATTGCTGATTAGTCACTAACCAGTACTATTGATTATTAGTCATTAACTACTTTTAATTAGTCATTAGTCATGCCTAAATAAATATCAAAAGTAATGACAGATGACCATGACGTCAACACATGGTGACGTTATGACGTCACATCCAGTCATGACGTCATGACTGGTGATGACGTTCCCATAAAATTCACGCTTCCTCGAACGCCCCACCACTGAGCATATAAAAATAGACGCAGTACAGCAGGCATCAGTGGCGTAAGGCTTCCGCCTTGAAGCACTTTAGTGAGCCAAAGCGGCCCCTGAATTTTTTCGTTTAGCGTATAGGTTCGCCTTCGGTTCGCCACCGTGTTCGGCGCCCTGTTCTTCGAGACCTAAATTTATTCCATGGATGTTTAATATGCTTTCAACACTACTTCCGTTCTTGTAGTTTTACTCCATGAGGCCGACTTAGCGTGAGATGATTGCGATCGAATCGAAGATCCCGAGCCTCTGCAGGCTCGTCAGCATAGAAACATCAAAACGATCCTGCCACTCCAGACCTCATAACCTTTCTAATGCCAGCCACCTCTCGCTTATTTATGCGCTAAGCCTGTATGCAAAGTGCTACTATTTCTTCTTGCGTTCTTCAGATGAGTTCAGTGGTTTTTTTTTTGTCAAATCCGCCGACACAACTTTAAAGTTGAAGCACGGCTTTCTTCGTTGTCAGTATGACACAGAGTCAGAACTAAGGTGCTGTCATCGATAATGAGCTATGTGTCCGTCATGTATTGTACCGCTTTAGAATCCATCCCACTGTAGACTACGCGTAACGCTGAGATGCTGGGTCCCACTCGCACATTATGTGAAAGTTCATCCGACATAGCTATAAAGAGCCGCTTAACAAAGTTGTGCGCGTGTGCCTACATGGTTTCGGAATAGCGTATCTGGTTCCAAATACAAATATTCCCAATGATTAACACGCACTCTACCGAGTATCCGTCCGAGTTGCAGCTCGTGTCCTGGCACGCGGTCGCGTGGAGACAAGGGAAGCATCGGCATATCAGTGTCCACCCGTGTCACCTAGCTACCAACAACACAAAATTGACAGACGCATGCGCACAATTGTGCGCACATATTGTGTCCTCGCATTCTCTGCCAGAGAGTTGCGTTTGCTAGCATTAGTTTACAAAGCCGTAGGGCGGCGTTGCTACAAGACGTCACCTTGTTCGTAATCATTACATTACGTCCTCTGGGGTATCGTCTGATACTCACGCATTAAAAACACGCATTGTGAGCGCTTTCTTTTTTTTTTTTTGGGGGGGGGGGAAGGGGGGGGCGGGGGGGGGGGGTAAACGTCAGTGTGGCCTACAAAGGTTTGAAATCTGCCTGCTATAAAAGAGTGCATGTAGTGCAGACTATATAGGACAACTTGGTAAATTACGTCCTAAAAAAACAGTTCATTAAGTGAGGAAACTAAAGAAACGTTACCTCTATGGCATGATGCCGAAGAAATAACTTCAATAAAACCCGCTTGTTGGAAAAGTACCAGAACAACGCAATTCTGAAGCCGCCGTCGTACAAAAAAAACAACAACAATAACAAAACAGAGTGCAAAAAAATAAAATCAACTGCGTCGCTAGAAACACAATGGCGGAATTGCTGACCGTTGAAACTTAGCAAAAGTGAAATGCTTTCTTTTATTTTTCGGACCCGTGAAGTGAACATTTCATTCGTTCTCTTGAAGCGCATTTTTTGCACAGTGGTCATAAAAGACCCGTAGGGTGTAATTTCTAGGCCGTTTTATAACTGCGCTCCTTTCGGAGTGCCGTGCACTGCGATGGCAAAGAGCATGTGTAGCGCAGCCAGCACACCACTCGTCTGCACTTGGAGGAGACTCGCAGAAGCACAAGCTCAGGGACACGCATCTGAAGGACAGCTCTTCCGAGGGTCGCCGCTCACGCAGACGTTCGAGAGGGAGCAGTTTTCTTTGTTCCGAACACGAAACCGCGCAGAAGCCGCCACGTAACAAAGCAGTCCAACAACCTTGTCATCGATTCTGTCCCGCTTTGCTCAGAGAAACCTTGCGCGTGCGGAACCGCCGCTTTTTGCGTGCACGAACGGTGAAATGGCAAAGAAAACAAATTAGAGGACGTTTCAACTTCGCCTAGTAAACGCGATAATGCTTGTAACATCACCGTTTTATGCCGCGTACTGTTTTGTATATTTTTTTAGGTTGGTTTTTCTTCCCCGTGGACACTTATAATCACTTATTTTTTATCATCTATATATATTTCTGAACCCGAAGCTTTCAAATCTGTGCTTCGTTATCACCTATGTTAAAAAATTCTTCTCAGGTTTAATTTTTCTATAAATAGTTAAACCACTCCTTGTAACGCCTCAACGGCCCTGATAGAAACCAAATTAATGAATAAATAAATATCGGCATAAAATACCGGCATAAGGCGAGAGCATAGGAACCCCGTGTAGCAGAAAAGCCGTTGTTGGTGGTGTTGTCCGTTGTAAAGCGAAAATCCGCAATGAATGAAAAGAAAAGAAGTAAGAAGCGTCTTCTGTGTTTGCGGTGGAGTCCCCACTGCGTTGTATCGAGTGCTAAAGAGCGTTCCGCTGAACGCGCACTGGGACGTATCAAGTTTCAAGAAGCAGCATTTGAGCTTACCGCTCGACAGGCCCTAAGAAAAATATATAATAAAGATAAGACTGAGAGAACTGTTTTAGTGTGCGTGAAAAGCTCGTTTAACCCTTAATGGCGGAGCGTAAGTGTTTCCCTAATTTTTCACGCAACAGCATGCCCTGTGTGCCCACATGTTAGCTGGTAACATCATTTATCTATTTTTTATAATAAATTTTAGAGCCCTCACTACGAACAATATGTCAGGCAATGTAAAGAGAGCATCAAAAAGTATCGTCAAAAGTATAAATGCCTCCCAGTAAGAAATAAATACAAGGAAAGCACAATGCACGCTCAGTTCCCTCATTGCACCTGACATGATTCCAGCGAACCTTTCAATTCTTGGACATTTCTGGCTCCTGCAGCACAGACCGGAATGTAGTTGCGCAACTGAATACAAATATAAAAAAAAATACAGCCTTGGAAGCCATCTAATCACGTTTCATAAGACTGAAATGGCCTGCACAACGGTTTAAACGTGAAATATGTCTCAGAGGGCAATGAATACACCGCGTTTTTTTGTTGACATTTATTTCATTAATATTTATAAGAAAAAATCATTTCGATAACTGCTTCTCTAGCCATGATTGCAATAGTTAGAGATCACAAAACTTCAACATGCAAGTTACAGGATCGTTAACTTGATAACGCTTGCGAACGAAATGTACCTCGGTTCTCTGGAGATCTGTGTGCTGTGCGATGTCAGTGCACGATAAAGATCACCAGGTAGTCGAAATTACCCTGGCGCCTTCCACTACTCATTCCTTAATAACGCTTGGGGAGGACTCTGATCACAATAGAGATGCTCGTATTCAAGAAACCACCATCGACGAGGGGAAGCTGTGGAAGTAAACGCCTTTCAGCCTGGCCTACCTCTATTCTTCCCTCAAGCTGTGCACAGTTACCACACAGACAGCGTTTTTCTTTGACGCATTGACTTGCGCATGAAGACGATTACCTGTTCACTAATTCACTGATTTCCCGACTCGCTTTAGCCACAGAAATCGTTCCGGTTAATTATTACAGCACGGTGTCACCCAATTGCCATCGTCACACCACTAAGACCGAGTGAACAATTGGGCACTCGGCAGCACTTGCACCTGTTCAAGAGTTTTATGAACTGCTTCATGAAAGTGCACCTCGTTATTGTCAGATGACCCAAATAGGATTTAATGGCGTCGAAGAGGGAAGTGGAACAAAGAAAAAGATAGTGAGACCGCCCTCGTTCATTATTACACCCATAGCCAGACAGCCGTGGAATCTGTTGCGCGTGCAAGAGGAATCCTGAGCGGATTCATCCATTTCCGGGACTCGCTGTATGCCATAGCGACAAATCGATCCCACTCTCGGCAAAGCTCTCAGCCGAGGCAGAAGGGAGGATCCCGAGGCAGCACGCATCCCCGGTCTCTGCCACCCTTTCAAGCTCAAAAGAATGCCTACTCAGCGGAGACTGCACTCTGTCTTGGCGACCCGCACGCTTGAAAAGCATGCAATGTTTAATACGCATACTTAAAACTGCTAGAAAAAAAGGCAATAACGAAGGATATGACGCTGTCTGAGAAATCAATCATAGCAAGGATGGGACAGGAGGCAACGAAGACAAGCTTCTGCGTATGGAGAAAAGACCCGTCACGCTCTCCGCTTCCGCAAGGTCTGCCTAACCGGTCGTGGTTGAGCCGCAAAAACCGAGCGGGAACAGCAAGCCGGAAACAATTAAATCCATCCCTCGCGTTCGCGAAGACAGGCACGCTCAACGAAAACGTACAAACGTTAAGAAGGGCACCTTGGGTAAATGGCCGATGGGTTTACGTTTCCTATCAACAAGGATTACATGTAATATGAGAACAGCCCACAAATGAGCCATGCATTCAACCGGGCACAGTGGTGAATACAGGCAGTCGCGGTATCAAGTTCTAGCGCAGCTCCTGAGAACAACCCCACGCGGGGCGTCATTTGAGATAAAAGAATCACGCCGGGATCAGGCCAAACAAATTAAGGTCGACACCGGGCAAGGAAAGGTAGTTTGGGTCTCCGCGGACGCTGGCGCCCGTAGCATTAAAATCAACCAGCCAATGTTGCTGCAGGAGCACAGCGAACATGAGTGCGATTCCACGACCATAGGGAAAAGCTGGACGGCGAATCCGCGAGAAGTGAAATCGCAAAGAGCAAAACATGGCACAGCGGTAGCATGCTAAAGTTTACACCGCAAGAATAATATTATACCGACATTACAGATAGCGAAAGCGTCAGTCGTGCTCCAGTGCACACCTCCATCCCAATAATAAAGCAAACTATGGTGGTGGCGTATTTAGATAACGCCTTGTGATAGTCAACAACTTCTATTCCGATAAACCACAGAGCGCACAAATAAGGCAACAACAGCCACCTTATATCTATGTGGACTACCTACCATACATTGACGGCCGCTGGCACACATCGCTTCGTTAAGTTCACACTGCACGAAAAGTGACATTCTCTTTAAACTAATTCCGCCTTTTGTCGGAGCTGTGAATGGTTGATTGACGAGCCTTTATTTGTGCGTGGAAGCAATATTCTGGATAGTAGAGCATCACGAAAGGGGCAACACTTCTTGCGTCCTCTTTGCCCTCTCAGTTGTGTCTGCATATACGGAAGCACCGCTGCTCGCCACACTCTCTGAAGCCATCGCAAGCGGCCAAAGCGGTGGCAAGGGCACTGTTGGTGCGCAAGGAAAAAGGACCGGGAAAAAAAAGCCAGACCGAACTCGCCGCTCATTAGACGCACCATTCACTCTCGTCGTTGGTACTCCACGCAAGGAAATAGGCGCCGCGCGAGGCGAGGTTTCCAGGTAGCACCGAGCGCCCGAGTCCAGGAAAAGTGAAGTGCTGTAAGGTTGCGAATGGCAGAAATCTGACTACATAAAGAGCTTTCATGCGCACTAAATGCTTTGTGTTCCTTCTCTCACATTAGCCTTCTATATATCTCATCTTTGCCTTTACAAATACATTTTCTTTAGCTTTTGACAGTAATTGCCGCTACAATCTGCACAGCAGCAGCTATGGACTAGAAACAACCTCGCGTACCATACTGCGAACAAAGGCTTCCGGCTGTATTCACACAACAATAGACGCCATAGCGTCGTTCCCACGCTACACTAATATTTGTCCGAAGCGGTGCCCTTCTCGAGTAAAAGTCACCCGAAAAAGGCGGGAACGTCCGTTCTAGGAGTAGTCAGATATGAAAGCAAGTCTGCACAGATGGAAAACTGCCTGAAACGTGTTTCAAGATGCAAGACAAAAACAATTCGATTTTTCCCTGGAAGTAACTGGAAGAAAAAACACGTCTTAGACAGGATTTCGTTATTACCATGTGATATTTGCTAAAAGCTCTATGCACCGTCTTCACTTGCTTTCTTGTCGTTTTCCTAGGAATGCCTGAAACCTAATTTTCATCAAAGAAATCGCCTTAGCTCACTTTCATAGATATCGCCACTCTCAAATCTCAGAGGCGACTGAGAGCAAACAGCGTCTTTTTTAAATCGATCAATGTCTTCATCAGTTCAGAGAAGTACATCAGCTAAAAGCACGGACACGCGTCCACGGGTCATCTACGCATAATGAGGTACTCATAGCTCCAGGTCGTTTGCGACGGGGTGACTCGGTCTTATTCAGGAGATTTACTACCTTGTCATCCCCCCTCCCCTCACCTAATATCCTTGTACTAAATATGTAAGAGCACTTCGAAGCCAGTTTGAATGGACTCGTCTTTGCAGGCTCTCTCTCTCTCTCTCTCTCTCTCTCTCTCTCTCTCTCTCTCTCTCTCATAGCCCTTTGTGTAATCATTAGCTTCGTCTTTCGTAACCGCGTATGACCACCGAGTGTCGTTACAAGTCACACAAAGCGACTGTCCACCCGCAAGTGCTGCGTGTCGGGCATAGTTACAGGTTAAAAGGAGCCCGTCAGGAGCCTTTACACCATGCCTTCCGTGAGGAAGCAGTCTACGTGCCGCTCTGGGGACATTAATCGATGGGAGGCAGCGAGAAGCAAAGGCAGACCACGCGACGGACACGTCTTATTTACGCCTTTCGGGTCATCGCGTGCCCCCGATACGATCCTCGTTCGCGCGGTGAATTACCGCTGGCAAGCTGTTTCCCGCAAGGGGAACGCAATGACCACAGTACATACGGCCGGATGGACACAAATCAGTTAGCGTGCAGGGGAGCGAAGATCGCTGAATGTTGCTGTGGATATCAGGACTGAATACAGTTCAGTGGCGGTGCAATACGCTGACTTAAGAATGTTGGGGACATTGCTCATATTTCTTGCCACAATCAGCGCTGCTTATAGGATGGCAGTAACTAATGGACTGCTATGATTAACAGGTATACAGATTAAAAATTCAGCAGTGACGGCGACATCCTCCGCAGAATAATATGCCCCGGCTGTCAGTTATCCGCTGCACTCTTGGCGCATGCTGCGTCCAAAATTACAAGGGCGCAGCCACATGCTTGGTCGCCCCTTTGCGCACGCCGCCGCAACGCTCTGGCGCCCGGGGTCGGACGAATCATTGTTTGGAACGCGGGGTTTTTGTGCCAACGCCAACCTTTTGACATTTTCTCCAGAAGCACGGCGCAAAGCGAGCGAGACGGCATCGTGAGGTGTGGCGGCCGTTCTCGCAGCCCCCAAGGGACGCATGCACTTCCGGCCCTCGTGGAGAAGCGGGCGGGCAAAAAGTGGAAGACGGCGTGCAACACACACACACACGCTGCGGGGCGGGGACGGCGTGCAGACAAGCGGGCCTCACGGCAGCTTTTTTCGACCCGGCTGGTGCGCTGCCAAAAAGGGGCGCTCGCACTCACACGGCGATGTGGTAGAGCGCGGCTCTCCATCCGCGCGGCCTCTCGAGGAAGTTGTGCACGAGGAGCTGGTGTCGACGGCGGCGCGCGTCGCGGCCTGGCTGCCGCGCCGACAGGCGCTCGGGCAGCAGCGACCGAGGGGGCTGCTGCTCTCCGCTGCCAGTCGGTGGCGGCGGGGCGCCCAGCTCGGGGTCCGGCCGGCGGCGAGGCGCCCACCGGCTGCCGGCCATAGGGACTCGCCCGCCGCCGCGACGCCACCGCCGCCGCCCGGCGCTATGCACGCGCCCCGCCGCGGGGGCCACGGCCGCGGGCGAGCGCAGCGCCTCCGCACCCCCCCCAGACCCGAGGCGGGCCTTTCGAGCCTTCTGCAAGGTAGCTAGGTTCCAGACACGACGACGCTAACGGGGGCGCGCGACCCGGGAGAACGAAGATCCAACCTGAGAAGCCCCTTCGGACCGCGAGCCTCGGGAAAGCAACAGAAACTCCCTCCATCTACAGGCTTGCAGGACTAAAGGCGCTGCCGGTTTCAAGAACTGCTTCTGCGATTATCGCCGACATTTCTGCCTTTTCAGATTGTAAAAATGCAGGAACATCGGTGCGTGAGTGGGTTTGAACATCCCCCGCATGTGGGGATATGGAATACAGCAGGCAAAAGTGTTTGTATCACGCTTCCACGGCCGATGGCGCTTCGATCGAAATGCGGTTCCCTAATCCGGCACTGAATCTCGCGACCTTGAGCACAGCGTCCGAACGCAAAACCGCGGAGCAACCGTGGCGGGCTTCGTCAGTAATAGAAGCGTCCCAGCTGGCATAAAGTAATCTTCCGATGCCCTTGCCTTTCTTTTCCGCGCCACTGCGACTGACGGCGGAGACTCTAGTACATGCTTGTCTCTGGGCTGACACAACAAAAGACTAGTGCAATTTGTTGGCTTTAACTTGGTGAAGCCGATGCGGTATTCACTGGGAACAGTTTTTTTTTTTTTCATAATTGTTCACATATTGCAAAACTGCACCATAAGTATCAATATATTGCATATCCTCCCTTTGCATACTTGCATTTTTTTTTTTTTTTTAGAAACGTACCCCACTGTTTACTTACGGAGGCGTTACTTCAGAGCGCAGGATAAACTTGAAAATATTTTTTTTGCTAATATGGAAAGCTTGAATCATTTCTGCCTTTACCTTCATTAAAGTATCTTACGGTTGCTCCACGGTTGCCTGAAATATTTTACAAAAATGCAGCCCATGAGTTTTTATGACAATTTAGAGCGTAGAAAAATAAAAAAAAAATGTTTGCGACTCAGGATACTTAACCGAACTCCTTCACCATGTGCATGCCAATGTTTTACAAAGTCCACGGTGACTCCTAAATAAAATGTATCCAGGAAAGGTCGGCTTTTCAGTGAGTGAAACAGTACCTATTTCTCGTGACCAGCACTCGCGGCATTTGTTTCTTCACGACGTGCTTGATGCTCATTGGATGACATCCTGGCGGACGATCGCGCACTAAGGGGCACACTTATGACTTCGACCGCGCCTTTCAACCATGTGTTAGTGACAGCTGTGATGACTCTACCTATAATGTCGTTCTCTTATTCCGCTTTGGCGTTGGAACTCTCTCAGCTCTATATCGAAGGGTGCGAGTTTTAAAATAGATCGGTTACTATAAAATGTCAATGTTTTACTGAGTATCACAGCAAGGATGACATTCACGGAAAAATCTCCCACGGTTTTCAAAAACATCATCACGGTTTTCAAAAGCATCATGAAGGCGCGTTCAAGCTTAACTTTTTGAGCAATTTATTTAATGGTCTGCATTTACGCAGATAAATAAATTCGTCGTTTTTTTAACAAGACCGCCTGTACGATCTTACGTCCAACGTCCTTTATATGCAGCAGGTGCTTTACATCATCCACCGAGTCCAGACGCTCGTTTATAGGTTTGGTTTTGGTTTGGGAGGTTTAACGCCCCGAAAGCATCTCAGGCTATGATAGACGCCGTGGTGGTGGGCTCCGGAAACGTCGACCACCTGGGGTTCTTTAACGTCCACTAACATCGCACAGCTCACGGGCGCCTTGCTTTTCACCCCTATCTAAAAGCGGCAGCCGCGGCCGTGATTCGATCCCACATCCTTGGGCACAGCAGGCGAGCGCCCTAGCCACTGCACAACCGTGGCGTGGCAGACCCTCGTTTATAAGTTAGGGCACTCGTTCATGTTGTGGTGATCTTCTGTCGAGGCACCTCATTGCTTGGCCGGTGTTTCCATCGTAGCTTTAAATAGGCCGGTGTTTCCATCGTAGCTTTAAATAGGGTATGCCCCAAATAAACTCTTATTGGGTAGTGCAGCACTGACCCTTTTTATGCCGGCCATGATGAGAGAGCGTAAAGATATCGCTGGACTTGAATACGGCGATGGCTTAACAAACATAAATATTCCCTACGTAGATTGGACAAAGAAATAGGATGCGCAAAAGGTACGATCAATTTGGAGGAAAACACTGGACAGGCGCAGTGTCCTGCGCCATGCAGGAGAACACAGGACAGGACTTCGCCTGACCTGTGTTCTCCTCTAAAGTGATCGACCCTTTTGCGCATCCTATTTCTTCGTCCTGTATGAAGCAACTCACCCAACCGCAGGTTCTAATTACCTACGTGTATTCATTGATTGATTGATTTATTTATTTATTGAATGATTGATTGACTGATTGATTGAAACACGTGTTTAGTGACAGCCCTGAGTCATGTAGACAGGCCTGAAATCGTCCCCGCTAGATTCAACATGTGATGTGTGCGGCGATAGAGAACGTTATCCCAAACGGAAAGGTGTGTATCGTTTACTTCCCTCAAAAAGACAGGAACTCCACAAAGTTCACCTCAGGGCATTATCGACCCGCTCGCTAGCCAATGAGGTAGAAAGGAGACTTCACGCCTTCTTTTAATGTTCCTCCATTACTCGGATTTGGACTCCAGATGGTGATAGCACGAGTTGACTATATTGACTATTGTGGTTGGTTATGTATATGGTGATATAGACAAGCCAAGCATCAGGTACGTATGTACCTATATTGTAGTCCTTATTTAGCCTCTAATTGTCACTACGGTGGAGTAATTATGGGCAGAATCCGCAAGGCCAATTCCACATGTAGTTTGCAACACGAACCTCAATCAACTATCAGATAATTCTTATCTGCGAATGGAACTTTCGGGCATTGAATTGTGATTCTGTGATGATAAGAGGGTGCGAGCGAACACTTTCTGACGTTTCGAAAATGTGGCGTCTCGTTGTGCAGCTGATGCAATGCTACACAACAACTGTCCCCCCGACTCTGAATGCAGTACCGCGCGATCTGATGCCGTAACCGATGACACGTAAAACGAACAATATCTTTCTCGCGACTTTTCACTGCAAAAAAACAATTATCAGCTGATTTGGCCGCAAGGCAAACAATATTTTTTTTGTCGACAAGGATGCCACTGCAGACACAGATTTAAAGAAAGAGTTCGGAGATTTAAGAGAAAGCCTATATACACAAGAATATGAAGACTAACCTGATTCCTTACGTAAGCTCGACCTGCTCGAGAAATAGCACATCTCTTGCAAGGCCCCACTTATTCTTGGTTACCTTGATCAGAAGTGAACGAAGCTACCCTGGAAGCTTTAAAAAAAGCCTTCGAGTTTACACACGTATGCTTCCTCGTTGAGGAATGTTGCACACCCTGCAATAGTCATCGTTGTAAGGCATCAGCGAGCCTTGAAATGAATGGGAACAAATAAAGCTTCTTGTTTGTTTCCCCGAAAATAACCTTTAAAAGATCCTCGGTATGCCAACATTGAGCAAATGCATTACGTTGTTCGAAAGCATGTCCAGCCAAATTACAAAAAAAAAAAAGAAAGAAAGAAATGAGGACGGATTATGCAAGAAATAATGTTGCGCCCCATAACTGCAACAGGTCAGCACAGCAAGCCGTTATCTGCGCTGTGCAGTAAAATGAAAGTGTTATCAAAAGTAAAAAAAAAAAATAGAAAAAAGAAGACCAAAGCTTACTTTTTGCGGGGAAGTTGGTTAAACTACGAGAGCCAGCCCTGCGCTGCTACCTAATTGGACGAAGAAATTGAGCTATTGATTGTATTCTTGGGGCGACATCCATCCGCAAGAAAAACACTTAGTCATGGTCATTTGGGTGGCGCTGTTTTATTACACCATCCTATCCTGACGAGGATGGCTTCAGTAAAACGTTTTATTTAAGGGTACGTCTACTGTGTAGCACTTGGCACGCAGCTCACTGTTGTTTTTCAGCGTACCTGCTGACTGAGACGCTCATATCTGAGGAGCGACGTCATCGGAATGATTGGTTTTATGACGGCAGTCTCTTTCAGGCCGTTCTGCGCCTATGTGAATGAACTACTGTGCTTGAACACGGCGAAGTTGTAATTCAAAGTCTGCACATATGCGATCTGATTCTTCCGCTACCTGCACCTTTCTTTTTTTTTTTTTTTCTCAGTTTTCCCTAATTGTCACATACCTCGACCAGTAGGCCGCTCCTTGTAAGACGTGATATACACGTAAGAAAACAAGTTCTACACCCCTTTTGCTGACGGATGCGCTCCTACATCGCATCGGCCATAAATATCGCAATTCTTGGCTCGACCAGCGTCTCTATAAGGCTCACTTGCGCGAAGAGAAAAGTAAATAACCGACTTGCGGGCAAGCAGATACCGGAATAAAATATATATAAAAACAAAATTGTGTTTAACTTAGAAAGGAAACATTGAGATTGAGGAAATATGAGCGGCATTATAGTACCAGCCTTTAGGAAAGCGCGGCTGAGCAAGAAGGAAGAGTGCTTGCTTTCTTGCACTGCAGTGCTGCATGATTTTATTGGATGCAGTAGGCAGACAGGCAAGCAACGTGAAGAGGCAGAATTTAACGCATTCTTTTCCGACAGAACTAGTCGATAAACGCCACCGCCAGGAGGAAGGTGCGTGTGCAGACTGCATAGACCACGAGATCTCACTGTGCAATAATGTCCAGCTGAAGCCGCGGTAAAAATGCCGAAGGCACCTTGAGAACCTGGCACAGTTCACTTCGACCTCTGTCGACCAGAGGGAAGCACGACGAAGGGGCATTCGCGCAAACAACGCCGCGACCAAGAAATTTAGCCAAGCGGGATCGCTTAAAGCCTCGCCCAACGTCAATCAATCAAGTCCACTCCCTCGACAGTAAGCTGGACGCACGGTACTCACACTGGAGGCAACAGAGTGACAAAGTATCGCATGCTTAGGCTGGCGTGTAGAAGGGAGTAGCCTTTAATAATAAAAAAAAAAAAATGTAATGAGGAAAGAAAACAATAAATTGTGCTGTTGCTTTCACTTTCTCCTCTTGTTCGTTTTTTTTATTGATATTTTTATTTCTTCGGAATATACACAAAGAAGGGCTCAGAATTAGATGGAAGTGTTCATGCTTAAGAAGGGCTTCTGTACTCATTCATTTACAAAAGCAAAAAATATCTGACAGGCGGTTGAGCATAGTTAGCTGTACGAGCCTTTACGTTACGTAGCGCTGCTTCTCATCATATTGTGCACTGCTGGTGTCAAGTCGTCGTCGGCCTTCACAGGTCTCCCTAGAATGCTTTGAAGTGATCATGTACTCCTGGCACAGAGTCTTTGATGAGCATGAGATTTTCTACGTCACACAAACCGAACTAGCCCGTCTTCGTTTGGAGGCTAACCCCGACAGAACCTGTTCAGACACATGTACGCTGCGCTATAATGCAGGTTTATGCAAGACACCTCTAGATACGGCAAGAAAACTGGCTATTCATAAGGCTATCTCGCGTATGAACCGTCAACGTCTCCTTGCATTACCTATAGGTCAAGTGTCCGCATACTGCCATGTATGCAAAATTAGTGCCACTATTTTAGTGTTTAGTCCAAATTTGTCACAGGAGATCAAGACGGTGACAAAGAAGGTGTCCTAAACGTGGAATTCAGAATTAGCAGCTTAGTACGTGACGAAATCGGGATGACCCAGTTTTTTTAGAGGGTAATAAAAAAAAAAAACGAAACACGCCGTGGTCTGAAACAGTAGATGCGAAGCTGACCCCTTTGACTGGGTTCGAGACAGACTGGAGCAAAGTGTGTCTACTTAGCTGGCCCTTGCAAAGGTCAGAGGTCAAAGGTCAAATTGGCTTCAGACACATGCCGAGGATACATGGAAAAGCGTATAGCAGTGTGCTGCGCTAGACATAGAAGCAGCAACTCATATACCTGAAACAGCAAGACAGCAAGGTCATTTTACATCTCACAAAATGTAGTAACAGAAAGTAATACAGCCACTGGGCTGACAGAAACAAAGCTTTGTAACAACTGACCCTTTTCCTTTGCCCTCAAAGAGGCGCTAATCCAATTAGTCATGTATAATTAGAAGTAAAAACATGTAAAAAATATAGCACCTGTTTTCCTCCTTCAATTCTTGTTTTGTATGTATACCTTTATTCTTTTTTCATTCATGTCTTCCTTCCTTTCTTTAATTCCCATCTATCATCTTGGGAATAAACAAACTTCAGATGATTGTGACAAAAAATCGTTGAAACTTCGTCCACACTCTGGGCGCCGTAAATGATGAGGGCGACGGTGGCAGGAAAAGGACAGATACGAAAAGAAATCTGCGAAGAACTGGCTAGAAATCTCGTGTACGCACTAATCCCGACGGCGCAATCGTGTTCGCATGAACAACGCAATAACATGCACAAACATAACGATCCCACAGAGCAGCCTTTCCCAGAGTAAACCAGGTTCCGTTTATTATTTAAACAAACCGCGCAGGCTGTCGAAGATAATGGCCTCATCCAGTCCGTTCACCGTTGCGGCGAAGAGAGAAAGAAAAGAAAGGTTAGCTCGCCATAACTTGCTCCTTTCTGGCGCGCGCGGGGCTCCGGGTAAGCCCCTTGAAGCGGCTAATTCAGACAGCTTATGGGCCCCCTTTGCTTCCGCCTTCCTCCCGTCCTGGCCGCTATTTAAAAAAAGTTCAGAGGGGCTCCCCAGGAAAGGTCTCGCTTAAACAATGACTGAGCCATCCCGACGCGGCTGCGCGTCAGCGAGATTAATATTGACATTACCCCATTGAATTCAGCAGCAAGACGCGATAAGGACTACAAAGCGCAAAAAAAGCTGCGGCTGCGTCCATCTAACTTTGAAACAGCAAGCTTAAGTTTCTGCGGCAAGGAGAATGGCCTTGACTGTGCGCATTTGCCCAGGGCGACTATGGGGAGGTGCAGTATTATGATGACCCATGTTTTTTTGAGCAAACCTGACGGCGTTGTAAACACATCACTGTTTAAAGGATGATAAAGACCGCTGAATGACACCAGACAGTAGGAAGAGCAAACACCTTCCTTGCCAGTCGACGCTCTTGACCGTGTCTTTCATTCAAGCTTGCGGTGTGCGGAAAGTTTTGTTTTGTCCTGAAGCCGGGCGCCAATCCACTGTAAACATCATTAGCGGAGTCTGTGGCAACTGCTGCCTGGACTAATCCACCAAATATTTTGCCCCCAAAGTGACCCACGCAATAAGGAAAGGTCACAGTCGACCCAGCTCCTCTCAGCATGAGCCTGCCGAGGTGTTCTAACATGCGAAAATCGCCGGCGGGAACGCTCTATGGTGGAACAGTGTTGGTGGAACAGTGGTGGAACAGGACAATAACGTACTGATGCTTAACCTCAAGGAATCTGCACGAGAGAACTGCACAATTATTGTTTCAACTAAGGTAGATGCTGAAAATGGACGAACAAGCTAGGGTTGTAACCGCTCCACACTTCTGAAGGGAGGATGGTCGAATACAGCAACTTGCGCTTTCGCCAGCGTATCTTTTTTTTTTCTTTTTTTTTTGTACGCAATCTCGCCTTAAAGCATATTATAGAAACTCGTGTAAATTATTTTCGGTAAGGAACCAGAGCAGGCTGCCACTCTTGTCGATGTCATTGAGACATTTAGAGAAGTCCTCTTCCCTTGTTGTGGTTAGTCCCACTTCGCGCAGAATCTGTGTCCTTGATGCACTTCTCCCTGCACAAGACCACAGCAGGTGGCGAACATCCACTTCTGCAGCTGGTGTGGAACACTTCGGGCATGTGGTTGGTCCGATGTCTGGTTGAGATTCCTATCGGCATGTTACTGACGGGGTAAGGGCCGCCCCAGCTCTTATCCTTCTAAGGGAAACCTCCTCCAATCTCGTTAAGTTACGAGGGAGTGGGAATGTACACGGGGGAATGAGGGCAGGTGTACTTTTCCTTAAAGAGGGTGCTAAGGATGTGAACAGCGGAGCGGGCATCAAAAGGGAGCCTGGTGGGGGGCGCATTAGTGTTTGGAACTCCGTATGTGAGGTGGCCAACTTTTCTCTGCTCAGCGTTCTCAGCATCGTCTTGTGTCCAATGTATCTGGATGCGTATCTTTGTTTTTTTTATTGAGTGCGTGGATTTCCTGGGTTACACATAGCGTCTTTGTTACTTTCTTCAGTTGTTTTATGGCGGCTAAGGAGTCTGTATAGATGTGGGCTTCTGTTTACCCGAAAGTAGGATAGCCGCTTGAGGAAGATTCATTTCACATTAGGTCCACCGGAATTATTGCCCGTTACATATACATCGTGCCGCATCCCGGCCAGTGCACACGCTAAGGCGCCGTCGCCTTATATAGAGCACCGCTCAGATGAGGGAGTTAACGAACGGAGAATAGAAAGGAGAAAAATAAGGGGAAAGGACGGTGATCACCCCTGCGGCAGTGCTTGAGCAGCGGTGCGAGCAGCCCTTTCTATAGGCTGTTCTCTCCGTGGCGGTGGCGCTATCCCGCGGACATATTTTGGGGTCGCAGCTCGATGGGGCGAGCAAAGGAGTTGGCAGCGCGTTTCAGCGGCTTCCTGCCAGCGCGAGTGTGTTGCCTTGAAGAATGGCCTCCGGCATCGAACGAGACGGCCGCGAAAGAGCACAAAGCGCCGACAACGGGCGCCTGTTGCACGAAGCACTGCTTTTCGTAGGAGACAAGCGTTGAAAGCCCAGTTCGCTCAAACTGTGTAGCACTGGCCTGCATTTTAGCAGTCTGAGCTTTTCTCGGGGCTCTCTTGATCTGGCACCTGTAAGCTTTGTGCTATTGGGCCACGAGTCCTTCTTAAAGTTGTTAGCCTCGAGTGAGAAATGACCCACGGCCATTGTAGGGCACAGGTGGTGTGCGGTGACATTTTGGCGCTCATATAGATGTAACAATGAGATATTTGCCTGCAGAAGCGTTATTTAATAGTGTAATGAATCGCTTTCGATGGAACCAGGTGACTCAATGTGGAAAGCCGGAATAAAGCGTGCGCAGCAGCCAAGCAGGCTCCATCGTCCTTCGCGTTCTATTCAGCTAGCGTTTACAACACTCGCTTGGACTATCAAAATTACGGGTGTTTGAGCATGACTTGAACCTAGATTTGATTAGTTTAGCAAAGTTATACATGGTTTGATAATAGGGCGACGTTCAAGTTTCGCCTTAAGAGTAGACTTCCGTTTCCTTGTTTATTTGAATAAAACCTCCCACTACTACATGCCGCGCTTTCTTGGTTTATTGGAGAGGAATAGCGCAATATCTGTCACATTTTTCGGTGGAGACGTGAACCTTTCAGTAAGGGAAGGGAAAATGTTTGAGGTCAAAGGTTAAGGTCATTGAACAAACTTTGGCGGATTTTCAAGTTTCACCCCAAGTAGTAGAGCATTTGCTCTACACATAGACAACAGCAGTGTCAAATGCATGGCCGATAAATTCGATAACTGTGATGTCTGATATAACGAGAAATGATGTGTGCCCGTGCGATTGCTTTCTAATCTAAGGTATCGGAGGTCCAGACCGACTTCTCTGCGAGCCGACATAGGAAATGCTACACATACATACAGCGCTCAGGCGAGATTGCTCATGATTCCTTCAATACGGTTCTTCAATGAGGTCACGTACTCTTAAAAATGACCTAGCAGATACTCTACACTTAACTGATGCCCTAATATCGTACATAATTAACCAACATATACGGAGGCCATGTCAGTTTAGCTCTGTACGATCTGCTGGCTAATACCGGCGCTTGAGAGCGGCTTCGTGAATTACAGCGCTGAGCCGATGTCTGTATAACCAGCACGGTGCAGGCGCACTAACTGGCGGTAGCTCGGCATTGATCGATTAAAACTTCAAGCTGGGTGCTCGAAAGCCGCTCAGTCAAAAAGGATGGAGTGCACAGATTGCGATCTCGGCACCTCATCAACTTTTAAAGCGGCGTGCTCTACGATGCAGAAAAGCAGCCTCACTCGAGGATATGAGACATATAGCCCACAAAGCAGCAAAACCGGCATTGCGGTGCGCTGCACAAATATGCTTGACGCAGCAACTGCAGGTATTGTTGCGTGCCAAAAATAGCGGTCTTTGTTGTCTTCCCATTGCGTGCGTCGGCCACAGTTGGGGAGGAATTCCTTTTAAAAAATGCCGCACAAAGACCGCTTGCACCGAAAGAATGTTCTTTTTTTTTTTTTGTCTGCTCATGGTCGGAATCAGACCTTACGAGGATATGCACCGAGAGTGAAAAATCAGTTCTGGTGCGCTCTTCAAGACCGGCGATTGGAAACAGGCCCTTCGTCCACATACAGACAGACATAAGTAGCTTTTTGACGAGCTCGACAGCAGTATATACTCCATCTTGCTTTTAGAGGGAAATTGCAAAAAAACATTTAGAAAGGGAGTAAATAACTAGTCCTGTCCTTTCGCGGTAAAACTAAATCTGTCCAGGTCACGTAAACAGGCCAATAGAGAACCTCATTGCTGCAATGCCAAGAACCATGTTATATATCACAGATACGGCTTGGACCCCGAAGCGGTTCTCAGCGGCTAAAATGATCCTACAGAGATCAACTTGTATTCGAAAGAATGTAAGTATTCAAGCAACCAGGGCAATATATATATATATATATATATATATATATATATATATATATATATATATATATATATGCGAGAACATTTAACGTACTTGGCAGCTTACAACATTAAAGAGCGAAGTATACGCTTCATTTAAAGAAACATTTTATTGGACTCGACGTTTCGACCAGAAGCTGGCCTGATATATATATATATATATATATATATATATATATATATATATATATATATATATATATATATATATATATATATATATATATATATATAACGAAATATTTCCGGGAACACACTCTCTGTCCTGGCCCACATAATACTCTGCAAGACTTCTCTAATTATTTATGTAATTAACAAAAACCCACTGAATAATTTTAATATATATATATATATATATATATATATATGAATGAATGAATGAATGAATGAAATCTTTATTTGCCATCAAATACAGATGGGGGGATTGTAGAAAAAAAGCTGTCCATGGACAGCTTGACGGGTCCACAATCCCTTCTTTTCTTTCGGCAGCATGGCAGCATCACATATGCACACATACTCTTCATTAAAACAAGTATACAGGTACATATTTAATATTATGTAAACATAGTAATCATTAGTTAATGTTTAAATGAAAACAACATAGAAACGCATTATTACAAAAGCAAACAAAAACATCAGCAGGGTTAGACAATATTACATAGAAATCGAAAACATCTCCCGGAGGTCTTTGCAGGATGCCGTGAAAAGATCAAAACGAATTGAATTATAGTAATTTAAAAGTGATGGTATTATGTACTTAAGACTCTGTTTCCCGTAATTCGAACGTGACGTGGGTACTGACCAGTTTTCAAAATGTCTCGTGACGTAGCTTTGAGTGCTGTCCTGTAATTGAGATAGGTTACGTAGATTGTTGACATTCCTATGGGTTTCTTTTTTATACATATGACTTAAGCGATATTTATATAAATTGTAAGCTGGAATTACACCGGAGTTCTTAAAGAAAGTCGATGTTGAAGCAGTATAAGAAGCATTATATGTGTGTCGGAGATACTTTTTCTGTAAGAGGTGGATGTGTTTGTTACGACCAAGCATCCGCATTTGCGCGCTCTATTGTTCGCCTGTGGGCATGGAAAAGTATTGTGAAAATGTGGTGATGGTCCAATGGCTCTAAGTGAGCCTGTTTCCAGGAATCCTGTTTTGTAAGCCTGTTTTGCTTTGTGGACAACCTGCAAATGCCAAATTGACCCTGTCAAGAGAACGTCTGGAAAAACACTAAGAAACGTCCCCCTGCGGGAAATGCAGGAAGTGCTTTCTTTCTTTTGTTCACCCTTCCAGTCGATAAGCCCTATCGTCCAGTGAGGAATGTCTACTTTCCAAAGGAGACGACAGAGTGACATGTCCGCTGACGTGCAGGACAAGAAAGGAGCATGACGCATACGGCCATTAAGTGATTTCCCGGGAATGCAGGAAAGATTCGCAATTGTCGAAAAGGGACAATGTTGGGAGCCCTATGCGGCGCGCACGTGTACTTGGGTTTCTGAGAAGTAAATCCACTTGCCGGAACCAGCTGCCTATCGATTCTTGGCTGAAGAATAGAAATGTACCTCCTCGCCGTTCCCAAGCTTTTCCCGCCAACAAGTGATCACGCCCAACGAATGAATGCCGGACCAGTCAGTGCTTCAGACCATCAGTGCAGTGATGTGTTCGATTGGATGCCGATACCTGAGGGGCGTGCCCTGGATTTGGTTGGTCAGCATCTTCAGAGAGGGGCTGGACATAGGGGGTTTTAAGGACGCTGCAGAGCACGAAATGTCGCTCTGGGCCCTGGGTAAACGGCTCATCCAGTCGCTTCTCGCTATGAACTCTTAACGCTTGCCATTTTGCTGATGTACCCTTCTTTTTCGTGTAAATATTGTAAATAAGTTTTCTCAAAGTGCCATTAAACCTGCTTGTACATATTTCACCAACTTCGAAGATTCAATCCTACTTCAACCCCGAGTCTCTGCACGCTACCAAGTGAAGGCCGGGTCGACATAGCCCCAGCGTCACGACAACTGGTGGCAGCGGTGGGATCTGAATCTACAAGCCACAACATCTGGTGATTGGAGGTGGATCTGAAGCTACAAGCCACAACATCTTGTGATCGGAGGTGGCATCTCAAGCAACAAGCAGGCGCAACAATCGGCCAACAAGACAGCAGCTCGGAACATCGATCGCATGTGTGGGTGAGTGCTTGGCTTTTCTTCTGATGTGGACCAGGTTCTAGAACAGGGTTAGATTTTAGAACTGGTAAAGAGAGTGTGGAAACGCCTTTAGGTTTGGTAGTTTGCACAGTTGTTTTGGAAGTAGCCGACACTCGGAGCGATCATGGACCTACAAAAGCTGCAGAAACCGGAACTGTTGCAATTGTGTGAGGAATTGGGAATTGATACAAGTGGTTTGGCACGAAAACCCTTGATTATAAAAGCAATCACTGATTTGGGAGCCGATGATGAGGAGCTCAGTGAAGCATGGAACCTCATCGGACAAAAAAAGGAGGAACAGCTCAGACAGCAGAAAGAGCGTAAACTTGAGAGGGAAAAAGAGGAAAAGAAGCGTGAAATTGAGAGAGAAGCAAAAAGGCAGAAGCTAGAAATTGAGCTCCGGAAATTAGAACTAGAGTTGAGCAAGAGGTCGGGCGATTGTCCCCAGCTAGCGGTACCTCTTCTCAACAAGGAGACAGATTTCAAGATGTCAAAGTACATGCAGCCATATGTGATATCAGGGGATATCGGTCTGTATCTGGTTAACTTTGAGCGAACCTGCGAAAAACTGTCCTTCCAGCGAGACACGTGGTCTCAGAGATTATTGACGGTTCTGCCCTGCGAGGCAGCGGAGGTTGTCGCGCGGCTTAGCAAGGAGGACGCGGACAACTACGAGAAGGTCAAGGCTTGCCTTCTGAGAAAGTATAGGCTTAGCGCCGAGGCGTTCAGACAACGTTTTCGGAATGCTACTAAGTCCAGGGACGAGAGTTACCCTGAATTCCTGTACAATCTAAGAGTTAATTTGGGCGAGTGGCTAAAGAGCACTGATTCCTACAGTGATAGGGACGCTGTAGTCGAGCGAATTCTTTTGGAGCAGTTTTATAACTGCCTCCCAGAAAAAGAAAGAAATTGGTTACAGGACCGAGGCGAAATTAAGTCGGCAACTGAAGCTGCCGAACTCATTGAGGAGTACGCTTCGCGTCGACAATTCAGCAACCCAGCAGTGGATAGGCCCCGCAATCCCAAGTTCAGTGTGAATAACCGTCAGAAAAGGCACTTTGCTAGATTTGCAAACGAAGAAAGGAAGGCTTCTTCAGGCAAACGCCCTAGAAAGGACGGCAGTGAGAAAAGTGGGGAAGTGACCAACGCGCAGAACACAAAGAAAAAGCTTGAGGCTAGGAAGCCGCTCACATGCTTTAGGTGTAATGAGCAGGGTCACATTGCCGTCAACTGCCGGAAAGAAAAGATTGCTTTCTCGTATGTCAGTGACTGCGATGAAAATATGCAGCTTTTAGAACCCTACCTGCATGACCTAGTAGTCAACGGGAAGCCTTGCAAGGTACTGCGCGATTCGGCCGCAACGATGGATGTTGTCCATCCGGCGTATGTGTCGCCTTCCGACTATACAGGACAGTGTGCATGGATCCGCCAGGTAGCGGAGGAACAGAGTGTGTGCTTGCCAATCGCGAACGTGGTCATCGAGGGCCCTTTCGGCAAGTTGACAACCGAGGCTGCCGTTTCAGGAAAGCTTCCTAAGTGCTATCCGTATTTGTTCTCCAACAAATCGGACATGCTGCTGCGAAAGAGGGGCATCCTTTTCGGAGACAGAGTTGTGCAAGCCTTAACACGTTCAAAGGCGCGAGAACTAGCTACACTGCTCATTCCAGAAAAATCCACAGCGGAGGAAACGGCAGTTAAAACAGTGGTAAATGCGGAAGATAGCAGGTCAGAAAACTTTGAGAGCGAGGCATCTCAGATATGTCAACTTGAAAGGGAGCTTGATGAGACGCGGAATGAGGACGTTTTTGAGAGTAACCTCTTGCCGCCAGTGTCTAGTAATCTCCCGAGACTTTTAAGTGGAACCCGAGAGGACTTAGCTATGGAGCAAGCAGTGGTAAATCTAACGTTAAACCTTCCCGAGGAGATGGGGGACAACTTGATTTGCCTCAGCGGAAAAGGAAGCAACGCTCAGGAGCTTCTCAAAAAGACGGAGCAGAGATTAGAACTAAAGAAATCCCAGCTGTCCGATCTGGGCAAAATAGTAACAGAGTTTGAGGCCTGCTTCGTGGACAGGCCAGGCAGAACTGATTTGACTGAGCACGATATTGAGCTGACTTCAGACGTGCCAGTGCGATCAAGGTGCTACCGATTTTCTCCAAGGCAAAGAGAAATTCTGGATAGGGAAGTAGCTCGCATGCTGGAATTGGGAGTAATAAAACCCTCGGAAAGCGATTATGCTTCGCCTATGATCTTAGTAGAAGCTCCAGGTAAAGACCCTAGGCCTGTGGTAGACTACCGAAAGCTAAATTCTCTCACCAGGGATCAAGTGTATCCTATTCCGAATATTGAGGAGAGAGTAGAACAGGTCAGTAGAGCGGCATATGTGACTACGCTGGACCTTACTCGAGGATACTGGCAAGTACCGCTCACTGAACGCGCCAGCAGATACGCGGCTTTCGTCACTCCGACGGGCAGCTACCAGCCAACAATGATGAGTTTCGGGCTCAAAAATGCACCATTTTGTTTTTCCCGACTCATGGATAGGGTTTTAAAGGGGTGTGAAACATTCGCGGTGCCTTATTTAGACGACATTGCGGTTTTTTCCGACTCATGGGCGGACCATATGGTACATCTAAGAGCTGTACTGAGCCTTTTGCGTCAAGCTGGACTAACCGTAAAGGCCGAGAAATGTTGCCTGGCAAGGGCGACCGTGGACTACTTGGGTCACAATGTAGGTCAAGGTTTCAGGAAACCCAGCGAGATTAAGATTTCTGCGGTAGCAGACTACCCGCGGCCGAGCACGAAGACGGAAATTCGAGCATTCCTAGGTCTGACTGGATACTACAATCACTACATCCCTAACTATTCAGCTTTGGCCAGCCCTCTGACCGACGCTCTCCGCAAGACAGAACCGACAAATGTAGTCTGGGACGAACAAAAGGAAGCCTCCTTCGTAAACCTGAAGGCTGTGCTGATTAGCCGTCCGGTATTGCGAGCTCCAGACTATGACCGAGAATTCACGGTCCAGTGTGATGCCAGTGATCGAGGGTTAGGTGCTGTTCTCTGCCAGAGAGATGACGACGGTAATGAGCACCCCGTGCTCTACCTGAGCAGAAAACTGAGTTCTAGAGAGAGAGCTTATTGCGCGTCAGAGAAAGAGTGCGCTTGCATTGTATGGGCCATTCAAAAATTGCAGTGCTATCTTGGAGGGGCCAAATTCACCGTAGAGACGGACCATTGTCCCCTGGCTTGGCTGCAAACTGCGACATCGAAGAACAGTCGCCTTCTTAGGTGGAGCTTGATTTTACAGCAGTACAATTTTGAAATAAGATACAAAAAGGGGAAGTTAAATGGGAATGCGGACGCGCTTAGCCGCTCTTTCTAAGCGGTCCGAGATGTTCCTCACCATGTATCCAAATTGATAATCAGGTTTTTTTTTTTTTTCGTGCGCTTGTATATGTGTGGCTATGTAAAGCAGCACGTTTGGTTTTCTAGGAATACGTGGGTCCTGAACGTCTTGAGAGTGGGCTTTTCTCGAACAACAATGGCAGTTTTCTTTTAACCTGGTCTCTTCAGACGGGAGCCGAGTGCTTGCTTCGACATGTGGTTGAGTTTCAGACAGCTCGAACAATTTGGCCTACAACAATCAAGACAACGCGACAAGCAACAGCGAACTTCAAGCGTTCACGTGCAGGCCATTAAGTCGTCTCTTCATGCAGCAGCTGGGACTGCTGCCCTCCGAGACTCTTCTGGCGGGGGAGGAGGCTGTTACGACCAAGCATCCGCATTTGCGCGCTCTATTGTTCGCCTGTGGGCATGGAAAAGTATTGTGAAAATGTGGTGATGGTCCAATGGCTCTAAGTGAGCCTGTTTCCAGGAATCCTGTTTTGTAAGCCTGTTTTGCTTTGTGGACAACCTGCAAATGCCAAATTGACCCTGTCAAGAGAACGTCTGGAAAAACACTAAGAAACGTCCCCCTGCGGGAAATGCAGGAAGTGCTTTCTTTCTTTTGTTCACCCTTCCAGTCGATAAGCCCTATCGTCCAGTGAGGAATGTCTACTTTCCAAAGGAGACGACAGAGTGACATGTCCGCTGACGTGCAGGACAAGAAAGGAGCATGACGCATACGGCCATTAAGTGATTTCCCGGGAATGCAGGAAAGATTCGCAATTGTCGAAAAGGGACAATGTTGGGAGCCCTATGCGGCGCGCACGTGTACTTGGGTTTCTGAGAAGTAAATCCACTTGCCGGAACCAGCTGCCTAACGATTCTTGGCTGAAGAATAGAAATGTACCTCCTCGCCGTTCCCAAGCTTTTCCCGCCAACAAGTGATCACGCCCAACGAATGAATGCCGGACCAGTCAGTGCTTCAGACCATCAGTGCAGTGATGTGTTCGATTGGATGCCGATACCTGAGGGGCGTGCCCTGGATTTGGTTGGTCAGCATCTTCAGAGAGGGGCTGGACATAGGGGGTTTTAAGGACGCTGCAGAGCACGAAATGTCGCTCTGGGCCCTGGGTAAACGGCTCATCCAGTCGCTTCTCGCTATGAACTCTTAACGCTTGCCATTTTGCTGATGTACCCTTCTTTTTCGTGTAAATATTGTAAATAAGTTTTCTCAAAGTGCCATTAAACCTGCTTGTACATATTTCACCAACTTCGAAGATTCAATCCTACTTCAACCCCGAGTCTCTGCACGCTACCAAGTGAAGGCCGGGTCGACATAGCCCCAGCGTCACGACAGTGTTCTATATTAGTGGATGTTGTGTTTCCCCATACTAACTGACAATAGTTCAAGTGTGATATATATATATATATATATATATATATATATATATATATATATATATATATATATATATTAGTGGGTTTATATTATATATATGTGTGTATATGTATGTATGTGCAGCGACAAAGTTCTTCGTTGTTGCAGTGCTAAAAGCCTAATCTACCTTACGGTTAAAATATTTTAATAACAGCCGAAAGCAGAAACCAGGATTTCTTAACCAACGACGGTTAACAAGATCGAGCAAGATTCGATCCCGAATCGTTAGGCACAAGCAGTGAAGCACCCTAACCAGTGTGCCACACCACGGCGGGGCAGGAGATGATGTACATCGACGGTATATACTGCACTCGAGCCTGCATACCCGCTTGGCACCCCTTTAATGGCGCACTTGTACGCACTAGTGGGTTCCGTGCCCATCTGTGTAAGACCGTACATCTTAATTACTTCATCCGTCAGGAGAACGCATGGTACACCCGCAGACGGCGCGAAGCGGTTGCTAAAAGTGGCTATATAAGTAACAATTTTTCGCGTCTAGGAAAAATGCACCGCGCACTTTTTTACCCGATGACTTGCAGGTTTCTTATCATGGTGTAGCCCTCGCTTGCCAGACTGCAAGTATGTCAAGCTTCCCCCCCCCCCCCCCCCCCATTCATAATTCCTTTGTTCGCATCTGCTTACAAAGAGTGATGCGTACAAAGGCAAACCGATTGCCCGACAGTGCATTTGATCAAGCACATTTGAGCGTGTAGCTCGCAGCGGCGTCATACACGGCCACTTGCGGTGAATTATCCTCGCCTGAACAAAGTGGCAATGCGAAATTTTCAGCCTACTGAAAATTTTGCCATTGCCCAATTAATTTTAGCTTGATCACAATGCGTACATTTTTTTTATGTGAACGTAACAAAAACAGAGGTGCACGGCAAAATGAAGCTGGCCTTCCTCATGGCAATCTGTCGAATAAAATTCGATTTACGCGTCCAAGAACAGCCTAACGCTTGACGCTTCAACGGGGCTGTTGGCCAGGCTGCGCTCAAATTTCTCTGGAAAGAATGCTATATTAGACAAGCTATGTATCGTCTGTTGCAGAAGTTTGCGGCCCAACGCGCCGGGCAGAGGAGCAGTATCGCTCCCGAGAGGCGGCGCTGCGCCCGCCGGCGCTGCCTGGTGACGCAGCTATAAAGAGTGAGGAGGCTTGTTCTCTTCCCCTCATCCTGCGGCTGAGAGCAAAGATGTGCGATATCAACCGCTGGATGAGGGGAGGAGAACAAGCCTCCTCACTCTTTATAGCTACGTCACCAGGCAGCGCCGGCGGGCGCAGCGCCGCCTCTCGGGAGCGATACTGCTCATCTGCCCGGCGCGTTGGGCCGCAAACTTCTGCAACAGACGGTACATGCCCACTGAACATTCATTAAGGCGACAGCCCGATTGCCTCATGAATAACGTGAACAAAAAATGTGAGCAGGAAGCCGTACGAAAACTATAAGTGATTTAGTATCAGTATTGCCCCCCCCCCCCCCCCCTTTGTGCACCACTTCACAAATTTCACTCTGTTGAGTGCTTTCTCCTCATGAAGTGTTGGTTTGGTGACATGGCGTTGTAAATTTTATAGTGGTTTGCAGGAATTAGGAAATGCGCGGTAACCGTCACACTTCTCCGTGGACAACAGAACCGCATCGTAAAGGAAGGGAAGAAGGTAAAAAAGTTGACGCGCACTGACATTGCACAGCACTAGGACGACTTTGCGCTTCTCCCCCATCGAAATACGTTCTCAGGGATCTGGTGCGGACCCGGGTGTTTCCATCAGCACACGCTGTTACATAGGAAGAAAATGTGTTTCCAGATATTTATATTAGAGCGGAAACTCTGCTTATAAAAAAAATCTAGCCCCGGTGGACTGCGTCTATGACCTCAGCCGCAATGTCAAACCTTCGGGTCAAGCCGTAGCTACACAAGTGTTATATCGTTTGTGTAGCTTATGCCGAGTATATCTCAGCCTTAATAATTATGCGTCGTAATTACTTATTGTTAATTACACAGCACGATTCTGAATTCAACTCTATGCTACCTTATTAAGTCATATATCGCAGAATAGATTATATCGAGTGTTAATTAAACGACTGCAATGAGAAGTTCATCTTTAATATATATATATATATATATATATATATATATATATATATATATATATATATATATGAAAAGCTTTCTATGAGCAGATTACAAAAAAAAAGAAATGCTCAATTACGTAAAACTCCTTACAGAATAGGTATTCAGCTCTAACTGAGGATGGCGACATTACCCTAGAGGCAAGGAACAATAACTTCAGAGATATCATTACTGAGTGCGCGGTAGAAGTAGGCGGCAGGATAGTTAGAGAGGATACCGGTAAGCTGTCTAAGGAGACGAAAGATTTGATTAAGAAACGCCAGAGTATGAAAGCTTCCAATCCAACAGACCAGATCGAATTGGCCGAGATATCAAAGCTAATCAATAAGCGCAAGGTGGCCGATATAAGGAAATATAACATGGAGAAAATTGAGCATGCTGTAAAGAACGGGGGAAGTCTTAAAGCGGTAAAGAAGAAATTGGACGTAGGCAAAAGCCAGATGTATGCGATATGGGACAAGGCGGGCAACGTCATCACTAATATGGACAAGATAGTCAAAGTAGCCGAGGAGTTCTATACAGATCTCTACAGTAGCCAAAGTAGTCAGGACCGTAATGAGATTGGCGGTAGGGAAAAACAGTCAGACGTTCCACCAGTGACGAAGGACGAGGTCAAGAAAGCACTAGAAACTATGAAAAGGGGGAAATCAGCTGGAGAGGATCAGATAACTACAGATTTGCTGAAGGACGGGGGGGATATCGTGCTAGAAAAACTGGCCACCCTGTATACGCAGTGCCTGGTGTCATCGACGGTACCGGAACCATGGAAGAATGCAAACATTATCCTCATTCACGAGAAAGGGGACTTCAAAATTACAGACCAATCAGCTTACTGTCTGTTACGTATAAGGTATTTACTAAGGTAATCGCTAATAGAATCAGGACCACCTTAGACTGCAATCAAGCAAAGGATCAAGCAGGGTTTCGGAAACGGTATTCTACTATCGATCATATCCATACCATCAATCAGGTGATAGAAAAATGCTCGGAATATAACCAGCCCTTATACATAGCATTCATTGATTACGAAAGCATTTGACTCAGTTGAAACCTCGGCGGTGATGCACGCAATGCGAAATCAGGGGGTAGACGAGCCGTACGTGAAAGTGCTGGAAGATATATATAGTGGCTGCACAGCAACCATAGTTCTGCATAAAGAAAGTAACAAAATTCCCATAAAGAAAGGTGTTAGGCAAGGAGACACAATCTCCCCAGTACTATTCACAGCTTGCTTAGAGGAGGTATTCACAGACTTGGAATGGGAGCAGTTAGGGATAAGGGTAGATGGAGAATACCTCAGTAATCTGCGATTTGCTGATGACATTGCCTTGCTAAGCAACTCGGGGGATGAACTGCATATAATGATTGATGACCTAGACAGAAAAAGTAGAAAGGTAGGCTTGAAAATCAATATGCAGAAGACTAAGGTAATATTCAACAGCCTCGGGAAGGAACAGCAGTTTACATTAGGTAGCGAAATACTGGAAGTATAGTAGGCGAATATGTCTACTTAGGACAGGTAGTAACCGCAGATCCGGACCATGAAAAGGAAGTAACAAGAAGAATAAGATTGGGATGGAGCGTATTTGGCAAGCACTCGCAGATTATAACTAGCAGCTTACCGGTATCGCTCAAGAGGAAAGTATACAACAGCTGCATCTTGCCTGTACTCACTTATGGGGCTGAAACGTGGAGGCTAACCAAGAGAGTTCTACTTAAGTTGAGAACAACCCAGAGGGCTATGGAACGAAAAATGGTAGGGGTAACATTAAGAGATAGGAAGCGTGCAGAGTGGGTCAGAGAAATAACTCAAGTTACCGACTTTCTAGTGGAAATTAAGAAGAAGAAATGGACATGGGCAGGACATGTAGTGCGAAGAGAGGGTAACCGATGGTCGCTGAGGGTAACAAACTGGATTCCAAGGGAAGGAAAGCGTACCAGGGGGCGGCAGAAAGTTAGGTGGGCGAATGAGATTAAGAAGTTCGCAGGGGTCAAGTGGATGCAGCTAGCACAGAACCGGGTTAAGTGGGGAAATATGGGAGAGGCCTTCGCCCTGCAGTGGGTATAATCAGGCTGATGATGATGATGATGATGACGACGTAAAACTATACAAAGCATAGCTATCGCTGGTAGAACTAGGTTAAGTCATGGTTAAACCGTTGGCCTTTTGTTTTTCAGTGAGGTCATGTTTTCGGTTAACCACAAAGCGAATAAGGTGTACCATTTTATTTATTTGTTGTTTTAGTAACTGTATCATCAACATGGCTCTAGCTTTGCGTACCACGTACTGACCCAGTACTTAGACGTTTATGAACCGTAGGGAGCGATTATCCGACCCCCGCCTCCCACTGCATTTGGGATTATTGGGCCTTTCGGCGTCGATTTTCCTATTAAATGTTCCGATTTATATGACGAGAAAACAAGAGCTCCACGTAATGTGTGAAGTCCTGTGGGCTGTTCGCGACAGGCTGTAGAGCGTCCTACACACGTGCTACTCATTGAAATTAAGTTTGGCTGTGAGATGCGTTTATTGCACATTCATTGAAATTTTGAAGCTAAGTTGAAGTGCATGCTATGAATTAGTCGCCGTACAGACACTACAGACAACTCCGCACGAGTGCGAATATTACTTTCTTGTATTTATTTAGGCATATCACACCTGCTTTTCAAGAAGCTGCGTCGGGGTTTCGGGGTTCAATATCTTTATATGCTGCTGCCGGCAGCCGCTGGCGTGCGCGGTCTTGTCACAATGGGTGTGACGCGAGGAACGACTTTATACTCTTTTTTTTATTTACGCTCTGTGTCAACCAGAACCGGCTTTATCATTTTCGTTGTTATGCAAGATACGCCGAAATGCATCTCGAATGATCGTGGCAGCTCGTGTCTGCTTCTACTGTGCTCGAGGTTGTGCTAGTCACCTTTCGCGGCTTCATCTACGCTTCTTCACCGAATTTAAAGTGCACGCCGTCGAAGGCAACTAGCATTTATGTTCGACGACCGACGATCCCGCTTGCTGTTATCGCCGCCGCCTGGTGCTTACTTCATTTGCAGACGCAGGTCACCAGAATAATAGGTTAAGCCCAACACCATCCTCTTCGTTTAGTGTTTTTTCTTCGGCATTGTTACGACCACGTGACAACATGCGATACACATTCAACAGCAATTACCATTTGCAACGAGTATTCCGCTTCTAGGTTAAGTGGTTGTTTCGAATGAACAATATTATCTTTGTTTTCGTATATTATCGAAGGAACATTTGTACCCCACTAACATTAAACCTGTGCTGCAATATGCAAGTGTAGCGTGGGAGCCGTTCACAAATGGTCTTGAAGATAAGTTATAGTTCGTTAAATAAAGGGCTGCCAGACTCGCCATGAGCGTTTAATGATTCACAAATGAAGGGAAGACTAGAGTGGAATTCAGGGAATGAGTGGAAGAAAGGAAATATTGACGTTGGAAGCTATTGCGCAGCATTTAAATGCATTAGTGTAGGCGTAAAAAAAAATAAAATAAAAATAAAATCATGGCAACCACGTGCATTGACAAACGTGCAATTAAAGCAACCACTATTAATGTACATTTAATACTAATGCACTATCGCTGCTTGGTGGCTGCATTCAGCCACATATATTGACGACAGCGAGCTGTTCGTTTTGCTTTATAGCGACGTAAGAGAAGGAAAGAAGAGCTCATCTCTTCCTCGGTAGAGTTTTCAATAAATCAGCCACTTCCGTAGCCTCGGCGCAGTGCAGAGGCACAGAGTGTGGTAAAGTTATTTACTGCGGTGTAGACCACTATAGAGGGCGACCGCTACATCTGTCCCAAGTCCGGAAGTATGGGGGAAAATTATGCAATGTTTGCGGGAAAAAAATGCAATGACAGCAAGAACCGCGAGTCGCGTGCACATGTGGCGGGCCTCCCAACCGCTCACTTCAGGGACGGTGGGGCGCAAGGGAGAGTACTCAACCTTCGCGCGATATCAAAGGGCATTTTCTTATCTCTAAACGCAGGCTGCCCATCAGCTACCACCGAGGACGAGTTCTCTTGCCTCCCGTACGCTTACACCATTCTGCAAGTTTTTGAAGGTGTCTGCTTTTGGCAAATGTTTTCTTAATACTTTTAAATGGATCTACACGTTTCTTTCAGAGAAAATAGGTCCAGGACAGTCTCCTAAGCACAAAATTAAATGGTGAGTCTTGACAGCAGAAACCAGAAATATGGAAGACAATTACAATTAGGCAGAAAGCGCATCGAACAAGTCCTGGCGTACAATCAGCTACTTCCTGATCATTCCGACCAAGTGGATTGTTAGGAATGATCCAGTTCCTTGTCGGTCATTTGTGTAATTACTCTAGACAGTCTTTAGGGCGAGATATAACTTGAGGCTTTCTTTATATCTCACTTGGGCACTTGTGAAACGAAAACATTTTTCAACCTTTCGAAAGCATTGAGAAAATGGTGGATGTCGCAGATGTTTTGTATAGCCATCTAAAAAAAAATAATAATAATAATAACCTTGTCATATGAAGTCAACAACGGAGCGTTAAAGCTTCTCTGAGCGATTTGATAATGAACACTGCACGTTAGAAGACTGTCAGCTGAACTTTAATCAAAGAGAACGTGCATACTGTTGAGGAGGAGGAGGAAGACAATGAAGAGGAAAGGCAGGGAGGTTACCCCGTAAGCTGCGACAAAAGCGGAAGCTATTAGGTCTAAAAATGACATCGATCAAGTTGGAAGAAGTAATAGTTTTACTAAAGTAAAATTAACCCGTGAGTTTAAGTTCGCGTTTGAGGGGCAGCTGAACATCTCAACAAGCATGTCGTAGCAATGAAATATAGAGTGATATGTTATTATTATAGCAAAACACCATGCTTGCGATGCCTGCACGCTTGAAAGAATTCGGTTCGGAGATGTCACAAAATAACTGGTGTAAATGTTTTGCGTATAATAAATGGTTATTTTCTGGTAGTCAAAGCCAAACGTCGTACAGACACAAGTGCAGTTTTTGTAAAACGCGTAGAGCCCAGGGGTTTGCTTTGAGCCACTTCGTGCGGCTTGCAATGCATTTATAGTGTTCCGAATCTCTTGATGTTATGACGATATGTTTGCCCTACCCTCTCCAATAAGGGGGACCTCCATCGCCACTGAATGGCTCAGGAGCGAACTCCCTGGGCTCTACACTTCTGACAAAGGCTGTACGTATGCACTGGCGATCCGCCAAAGAGCTTACTTTAAGGAAAGAGCTAAGGGAAAAGAAGCATGTGAAGTAAAAGCAGACAACAATGTTCAATGTTCTTCGAATCTTTGTAGAAATGCTTTGGCGTCCGGACCGACTGCTCGACACACGTGAACATATTTCCTAACGCAATTCCTTTGTTTCCCTGAGAACTCCGTGCTCCTAGAAAAGCAAAAACCATAAATGTAGTTGACAGAAAAGTGTAGCGGCGAAAAAACAAGAGCAGGGCCCGAAACATTGATCTGATCGAACAGCGCCGAGATTTGAATGGGATGTCGATAAACAAGGGCCTAAATGTTCAGTGGAAAGACCCTCTTCCCTCTATGGAACACGGAGTGAGCCGCCCCGTTGTGCATTGCTTACTTCTCCCCTTGAGCTAAGACGGAATCCGGGCACTGAAGAGGAAAAGAGAAACCCTCTTTGGAAATTCGACTGCCACTTGTGCGGTTCTTCTTCGCTTCCCCCGTCTCGAGGGAAGTGAGGTGCTCAACAAACAAACAAACGCATGCACACATTTTGAGAGCGCGATGACTGCGGCAGCGCGCTTCGTGCACACGTGCCACTCTAGTAAACTAGGTGAAACACCTCTCAAAGATAGGCAGTTTGATTTGAAGCAGGGTAGAAATTTCAGGCAACCTGCTATTTCCCAATGTTGCTGTAGGAGTACAACATAAAAAGGCGGATGTTCGAACCCGGGAACTCCGACTACTGTGCCGGAGTTCCCGGGTTCGAACCCGACCGCGGCGGCTGCGTTTCGATGGAGGCGAAACGAAGAGGCGTCGTGTGCTGTGCGATGTCAGCGCACGTTAAAGATCCCCAGGTGGTCGAAATTACTCCGTAGCCCTCCACTACGGCTCCTCTTTCTCTCTTTCCACTTTCATTCCCACCCTCCTCCCTTCCCTTACGGCGCGGTTCGGGTGTCCACAGAGCAAGTGTGACAGTTACTGCGCCTTTCCCTTCCTGTGAACCAATTTAAAAATTTAAGATGGACAGCTATAGAGGGAGGACACGCCATCCTGTTCTTTTTCTTTTTTTTTTTTGCTCCTGCGGGCTTTTAATGAGTGGTTTTATTTATTTATTTTATTTACTATTACTTCAAAGGCCCTATTAAAGGGATATTACATCAAGGAGTGGGTGTAGGTGCACAGACCTTCAAAGGATGACTCGAAAGATGATAGGTCGGGAACTGACAATTGAAACGTATGCGCTTACAAAGTTATATAGCAATGTTGTTATAGTTTGATCGATCCGTATATGCATGGTTTGGTTTGTGGGGTTTAACGTCCCAAAGCGACTCAGACCGTGAGAGACGCCGTAGTGGAGGACTCCTGAAATTTCGACCACCTGGTGTTCTTTAACGTGCACTGACATTGCACAGCGCACGGGCGCCTTGCTTTTCGCCTCCATCGAAAAGCGGCCGCCGAGGCCGGGATTAGATCCCGCGTCCTTGGAAACAGTATTCGAGCACCTTAAACGCTGCGCCACTCCGGCGGGGCCCGTATATATATGTATATAGCAATGTTGGTATAGCATGATCGACCCGGAGGCAATAAAACATCGCCAGCGTTCGTCTTGTAGTTGTGCAAACGCCAATCATAACGATATTGACTTCGTCCTTCACACTTATCATCATCATCGTCACCGACCTGATTATACCCACTGCAGGGCGAAGGCCTCTCCCATATTTCTCCACTTAACCCGGTTCTGTGCTAGCTGCATCCACTTGACCCCTGCGAACTTCTTAATCTCGTCCGCCCACCTAACTTTCTGCCGCCCCCTGCTACGCTTTCCTTCCCTTGGAATCCAGTTTGTTACCCTCAGCGACCATCGGTTATCCTCTCTTCGCACTACATGTCCTGCCCATGTCCATTTCTTCTTCTTAATTTCCACTAGAATGTCGGTAACCTGAGTTATTTCTCTGACCCACTCTGCACGCTTCCTATCTCCTAATGTCACCCCTACCATTTTTCGTTCCATAGCCCTCTGGGTTGTCCTCAACTTCACACTCAAGTCGCAGTTTAAATCATTTCGTCCTGGCCTGCCACATTGAAGCTCGCTCTAATGAGTAAACCGTGCCCTCGGTGAGAGTGTCTGAACGTGTCATGCCGGCTGCGCAATCTCCGCGCTGTCGCATAACCAGCTATTATGAGAACGAGTTTGCAACCACATTAACTGCTACCAAAGGTTGAGTAACGATTACATTCCCTCGCATTTCGATCGTCGCTAACGCGCGGTAATGGGATTCGCGCCATCCGTGCCCGGAAATGATTTCTTCGTGGATCGGAGCGGCATGCGTGAATGCTACAGTACGGCGCCGATAGGGACGCTTTTAATCCGATTGCTGAAATCGAAGGCACTTCCTTTCCCGAAGGTAGCCTCTAAATAATGTTGTAAACAATTCTTGCAGTTAACCGAGATTCGTCATTATTATGCAGGAATACATGTTTAATGCGCTATTGTCACTGTAGCTTAGAAGTGAAAAAAAGAAGAAAGAAACGCGTCGAAAAAAAAAAAAACTCCCCACGCTGTTCCGGATCGAAATGGTGACGGTTCGTTGTCCAGCGTTCAGCATGATGCCATACTTTTTCTCTTCCCACTTAGCGTCAATCTGCCAGTCATATTAGAGGTTTGTTTGTGATAGAGATTAAAACCGACGACATATATGCCCCCACTTATACACCGCTAATTTTAACTGTAGGTGTCTATCGAGGAGTGAAACACATATTGCGCCATCTTTTTCCCAGGACTCAAGCGAACTAACGGCGACTGTACGTGTTTCGATGGAGGCGAAAAAAGAGCTTCCGTGTGCTGTGTGATGTCAGTGCACGTTGAAGAACCCCAGGTGGTCAAAATTACTCCGGAGCCCTCCACTATGGCTCCTCTTTCTCGCTTTCCACTTTCACTCCCACCCTCATCCATTCTCTTACGGCGCGGTTCAGGTGCCCATAGAACAAGTGTGACAGACACTGTGCCTTTCCTTTCCTTTGAATCAATTATTATTATTATTATTATTATTATTATTATTATTATTATTATTATTATTATTATTATTATTATTATTATTATTATTACAGTTTTTTCGTTGCGAAACGCCGTGCCAGTTTTTATTTAATAATTGGTTTATAGGAAAGCAACGTCTTAGTGCCGAAAATTCGTGGAATGAAGAGATGGTGTCAAATGTGCTATCGTGATTGATCTTAAGGCCAGGTGTGCTTGCTTCCTATTAAGGCGAAAGCCCTTCTTGGCTCATGAAACGAAATCCCGTGCGCGAGAGTTGTGCGCGAGATATCTGCATTGGATCTGTGCGCTGATCTGATGTATTACTTGCTAATAACGGATGTATGAGGAGGGAAATTAGCTGTCAATCATCCTGATGACGCCATCATAAATATAAAAATCCTGTCTCCACCGGGAATCAAACCTCCGTCTCTTGGATCCCCAGCCTATAGCGTTTTAACCAACTGCGCCATGGCCAGAATAGTCAAACTCCCATCACAATTGTCCTTGTCTACCATGAGGATGATAGTAGTTATGACAATGACGCTTCAATTAGTGACAAAGATTACAGTAGCGATGATAATGACGATGCATGCAGTTGGTAATGGCAATAAAATTTTGGTGTACCGTGATCCGCGATCCGCTACCGTGATCCGTCACCGCGCGTTCTAGTGCGCATGCCCAGATCTCCTTGACTCCGATAGATGGCGCCACATACTAGATGTCGGCACATAGACCTGCCGCGTTGCAAACAAATAAGCTTGTGCGCCCCACCCACACGCGGTAGAGGGTCACGGTGGCGGATCGTGCTTCACGGTAAGCTAAATCTCTCTAATGATAGCAAACTTGGTTGGTTTGTGGTTTCTAGGGATTAACGTCCCAAAGGAGGCGTTGCGTCGACCTCTGTCAAGCCTTTTTCTGGCTTTTTGTCGGCGCACCTAACATCTTCACGGTGTTGAATAAATTTGAATTGAATTGAATTGAAAGCAACTCAGGCTATAAGAGACGCTGTAGAGGAGGACTCCGGAAATTTCGACCACCTGGGGTTCTTTAACGTGCACTCACATCGCACAGCACACGAGCGCCTAGCTTTTCGCCTCCATCGAAAAGCGGCCGCCGAGGCCGGGATTCGATCCCGCATCCTTGGGAATAGTAGTCGAGCGCCGTAACCACTGCGCCACCCCGGCGGGGTGAGCAAACTTGATGCACCGTGTGCACCAGAAATGCCCAGGCTTCCGAATTGTTTGCAGTGTAGATTCCACAGTGCTCTCGGAATATTTTGATATCAAGCGGATGCATTTCTTTTTTTTTTTTTTGTCCTGCTTTCGAAAGGCAGTGCTGCCAGTATTCAGTCCCGTCATTGTTCGCATGGACAAAGTACCATAATGGTCCGAAAGTGTAATCAGTAAGATCATCTTGAGTGACAGTGTGGTGCGCACCGTTTGTTGCACCAAAATGATGCGAGGGATCTTGTCAGCTCTGCCCGCCGTTGCGAAACAAAAGCAAGAAAAACAAACTGTGCGGATAGGGGCTGCACATTCTGAAGGCAAGGCTACCCCGATCAGACAGAACAGACGTATCTCTTGCAGCGTTTAAAATAAGAGTTCACGAACAGGTAAAATAATCGCCCCGTATATCTGAATTCAAGGTCTCTAAATTCTCTAAATTCTCTAAAGGCTCCAGGGTCATATTCTTGCTATAACACGTGTGTAATTGTAGGAAAAGAAAGCGAACAATGAAAAAAAAAATGTTTCGGCATCATGAGCGCTGGCTTGAGAATATCCATCGTGGCCGAAACTCCGGCCCTTAATTTCCTCACCGTATTATTCTTTACGGACGCTAATTTACTTCCTAATGTACTCGATGACGAGCAGGTAGAAAAAAAGCTGTGAGCCAGGATTCAATTAACTGTCTTTCAGGCTTTGTGACGTTAAATGCTCTTTCAGGCTATTTCGTTAGCGTTCAGGGAAGTTATCACCTTAACGCACCGCTATCCTAATACCAAGCACTGCTGGGACTCGAGGAAACGAAGCTTGTCAGAGTTGCGGGCGTTTATTGCGCTTAGCAGAGTAAAATAAAAGCTGAATGAATGCATCAGTGCCCATGCGACGTAGGTGTCAACAGGGAGACGTAGCCGCGGGCGTTCTGGACTGTCGCCGCATCCTAAACTTCAACCAAGCAGCGGCAGTGACATTCGCGGTCGCTGAGTCGTGGGCGCCCGCATTGAGTGTGTAGCCGAAAACCTCGTTGATTGCGACTGTTTCGTCAACTCCGGTTCGTCGGCAGGAGAATAAACAGGCCACCGCCGCTCCTCTCGCTCCCTCTGACGCTTTCACACGCTGCGCGGCTTGACGAGGAAACGATTTGTTTGTCAGCTCGGCGCTAGCTTTCTCGCGAACAGAAGAAAATAAGTCCTAGACGCAACACAGCGATGAAGCCATCTCAGTCTGGTACTGTCTCTCGTATTCCTCGCACTGTGGGCCGGCCCCAAGTGCAGGCATTGAGGTCTGAATTGGAATGCCAAAAACTCTCTCTCTCTCTCTCTCTCTCTCTCTCTCTCTCTCTCTCTCTCTCTCTCTCTCTCTCGGATCACAGGCGACTGCAAAGCACGTATTTGTTGCACAGCAATGGAGCACAAAACTGCCATTCCAGCTTCACTTTAAGGGAGCTGCTTTCGCCCGAAAGTGTCTCAATGCTCCTTCTTTTGGAGGATCGCACTGAGTCCCGCAAGAAGAGAAAATGCCGAAGAATGATCGCGTTCTTTTCGAAAGCTTAAGACGGCCTTTGTGCTTTGGAAACTCACGACTTGCTACATTATTTTTTATGTTTCGTTTAATTTTGCGGTTTGCTACATAAACGGTCACATCAGCGCGAAGGTTTGTCAAGCTTAAATTGTTGCCTGCATGATTTGCGCAGGAAATGCTGTACGCTCCCACTCTACGCCTTTAGTAAATATCAAAGCCCGCGTTGGCGCCCATCGTGAGTCTGTCTTCCCATTGCGCCCGTTTCTTTTTTCTCAGCTTAATATGAGACCCGAAATTAACCAAAATAGTTGAGGAAGCGTTACTCATGCACTGTTCACACAAAATAGCGCGAAAATTTGACTAGTTAAGTTTCGTGCACTTAGCTCAGAACATGTTTGCTTCTACCTCCACCACTGAAGTGTATAAACTCTACGCTGTATAAACTCTACGCTGGGAAACATGCAGAGAGGTATTAAGCCGTGGCAAAAAGCGTGTCGTGACTTCGAAGCTGGTGCTCCGGAGGTCCGAGCCGTAGAGCGAAGGTAGAATCGTGAGTGCAAGCACGCCTTCAGCATTAGGTGAAAAGCAGTTGAGGTCGCTCGACTAAGAAGCCCTTCCCTCGGTGTTCCGGAAAGAGGAGAGGGTGAGGAGGGCGAGGAGAGGCGCCTCGCACTGCCATTAGCGATCGATCCGGTTTGCTGGCCAACGGCGGAAACACCGTACCGGAGCAAACTACGAACGCAAAGAAGCAAGCCCACGGTCGCGCCTCGATCTCACCTGCGAGGAAGGAAAAGGGGGAGCCTTGTTTTCCGGCACGCGACGCTTAGCGCCGCTGAGCGTTTCCGGTGCCCAACGACGGAGAAAACTCGGTGAACTACACGCCTCGAATGCTTTCCCAGGAGTCGCTGTTCCTCCTCCTTCCCACCGTGGACGCGGTGGCTCAGTAGCGCGTGGCTCCGATGACGGGTCACGTAGCGCGCACTCCTTGACCAGTCGACCCATGGCACGGGGTGCCCGCACCTTCCTCTCGTTGGAAGCTAAGATCAAACAAGGCGGCTTGGCCCAACACAAATAACCTGCTCGTTGGGCTCAAAGTTTCGCTCAGGCACCGGGGCATGTGTTGTGGTTGGCCACCCGCTTCAAATGAGAATATAAATCTGGACCTCGTGTTAACTCTGCAGCCCGCTGACAGTTTTCGAGCCAAATGATTGGAATTTACTTGTGACTCGCGTCTTACAGCGCCTGGTGGAGAGCCAAGGTCCTTCAGATGGGCTTGAAAAGATAGAAGCAACGTGTAATGCTATGCCGCCCCGACCCTCGACGCCTTCGCAACCCAACAGCCGCATTTAAGAAAAAGCCACAGCTTTATATTACAAAACACCGTAGCAGCGGCTCATACTGTGCCCCTAATAAACTACAGCACCTGATTTAGTATCCAATATTTACGCGCAGTAGCTATCGATAGGTATCAACTGACAATAGGTATCAATAGCGATCGATACTAATTATATTGCCAGATGCGCCACTTCAACATCGTGACAATATTTATTTGATACTTTCGGAGCCACAGGTTTCCAGAACGAAGTTGGAACTTCTGTCAGCGTTATTGTACCATTTGTGACCGTTTACCTGAACTCCTCCTACGTTACATCTGGTGATTATATGACTATATACAGAAACATTGCGCTTGCATAGACTTTCATGCAGCATCCATATTATAAAAGAACTATTTCTTCCCAAATACAACAGAATGTTGATTGACTGGACACCTGAGACGAACGGTGTAAAAATCTTTCATTACGCGGATAACTACCTCGTCCTCTTGAATGGCAGCGACGAAGTCTTTAACCCAAAGGTATCGAAAATTCTTTCCATGTTCGGCAAGTGTATCCCCTTACCTTGTTAGCAACGCAGCTTAACCAAAAATAACAAAATTTCGCTTGCGCAATCTGGCTGAACCGAGCGAGGCCGCAGCCATCCTTCTTTTTCACAGGTTTGTTCTGATTTTATTTAGCGTATTCACAGAGCCTGAGTTGAATCGTGACCTGTCTAGGACAGCAGTGATTGTCTGAAGCGAACTTCTTTCCAAACGGGGCTTACTGCGGGGACAATTATTCTTTATAAGGATACAACACACGCTATTTAGAATACACGAAATTGAAATCTCATGTTAACAATGTTACCCGAACCACCTTCATAGGCTGACGTTTCAGAATGTGAGTTTGCCCCCGCGAAAGTACAGCAAGGATTACGGAGCCATTTCCGAAGGCGCACCGCAGCGAAAACCGGGTGCCGGGCCGGCGATGGATTTCAAACAAATTTCCACCGACAGCCCGGACAGGTGCCCCATGTCAGTAGGAAATCCGTCCCTATCTTCCTTCTTCCACTTTATCTTCCGCTCCTTAAAGTGAAGGAAATTTTCCTCTCTTCACATTGCCACCTGTTATCGTGGTAGGTGCCCTGGGACCGCCGAAGTAAGCGCGAAACAGAGAAACGAGATAAGGAAAGCTGATACCGTCAAATTTCACATACTTGTACTCTCCTGTTAAAAAATTTAAGGGAAAACTTAAACTCCTTCATAATGATTTGACGAGCTAGAAGCATGTGGCCCTCCTGGGTGCTTCCGCATTGAGAAATCGACTTGCACCCCCTGTTTCCTCTCGGTAAGCCCATTCAAGCTAAAAATGCCGAGGCGCCCGGCGCCCTCTGTCTTGGCAACGACGTATCAGGTGTCGATTAGTTCCGGCAAGCACCGCGTCACGGCGCCAATTTTGCAGACATGTTTTTTTTTAATTCTCGATTACGGCGATGTGTTTTAAACCCAGGGAGCTGCATACGCTATCGCGTAAATAAAGAGTGCATGCCTGAGTTGTAGTGCATGTTCATACACAATAAACGCGAATATGCCTATAAGGGAGTAAAAAGAGAGTAGTTTGTCCTCCAGCGCACTCCCTATTAAAGTCGGGGCATACTGCTCGAACCACGGATCAGTTGTTCATCACTAGACACATGGAAGCCAATGCTCCCTTGAGAATATGCGAATTCCTAGCAACTGCGAATATTTTCAATTAGGTTTCTGTGTCCTTTAATTGCTAACGTCAAATCTTCTGGTGCAGTGGTTAAAAGCCTCCATTCATTGCCAATTACATCAAATAAAAATTATTTAAGAAGGTAATATGCTTCTGTTGCCAAAGCACAGCATTCTGTGCAGTTAGTAGTAAAAATCTACCCGAAGACTAAGCGAGAATGCCGTGCGCCTACAAGGGGGTGCGGAGGACATGCTACTCCGTTTTAAAGGGGAAGCCTTTAATGGCTCATCTGTCCGTGCGTACGCAAAGTAGTGGAGATTCCGCAGGATAACGCGGGATTCGTTTCTTCCATCCTCCTGATGAGCATCGTCATAAAAATAAAATCATGTCTCCACCGGGAATTAAACAATAGAGAAACATACTTACATAAAGAGCGGACACTCCCGTTGAGCCCTGCAGCCAGACCACTGCACTGCCGCCAGCGCCCCGAGCGACTGGTCGGATCGCTGAGTTCGTCCTCCGAGATTTTAGGCGCGTGCTTTAGCGCTCTTTTGGTTACGATTTCGATATCAATGCTTTCAATCATAATTTACCTATAGGTATTAAAATATTCAACTACAGCGTCTACAGTGGAGTGCAAAGGCTTTAATATTTCATTCTAATCATGCCAAGTATGCAGATGTAATAAAGTCGCAGATGCAACCTTTTTATCGAAATACCGCCAAGCTTCCCGAAGAACCTAAATGTGGTTCATTTAGTTCATGCAGGTTGAAATAATGGGGTCGGTGCTGTTCTTATGGTCATTTTTTGACGTTATTGAGCCGCTTTTCTCAGTTGCACACAATGGGAGGCAGTGGTTCCACACAAGAAAGTTTCTTTTCCTGTCTGCATCTTGAATTGCACAGAAAGAATGCTGGATCACACACTCTATAAAATACATCACATTACAAAGAGCGACAAGATTGAAGGTGATGTGAAGGATGCGGCACAGTGTCACACACACACACAAAAAAAGAGTTGTCAATGGCTAGACATAAGTAAGGAGGGAAAAGTGGACGTACAACCCGCGCGGAATACTTATAAGACATCGGCCTTGATCAATAGGCTCTTCAGAAATATACGCGCAACACACTGAAAACATAATTATATCACATAGTCGGCTTATACTCATGATCGAGATCAAAACGGCCCGCTGCCAGCGTGTTCAAGGTATTAAAAAGAGCCTATTGTACGCAACAATAGCAGTATATGTAATCAAAAATGCAGACTAAAACAGGCAGCAGCATTTTTTAGAGCACAACGAGAATGTTTAGCATGACACGGAACGTGGCATATAAAATGGGGCTTACGAACTGGCAAAAGCTCATGCATTGTGCATATACACTGAGGTAAACATCATTCACAAAACCATCTTAAATGCGCAAGAAACTGTTCTTCTCGAGCCAAATAAAAGTTTATGCCATGATACCGGTGTGTCACCAATAAATTATTACATGTATTATATCGTAGGTGTTGCGGGTGATATATTGAAATATTAAGCATTGGAAGCAATGTGTACATGCATGTTCTTCTGGAAAATGCCATCCAAAAACAAGCGCTGACTGCACAGCAAAGTACGTCGTAACTAATATTCTATGTTACATGTGCAGAATACGCTAGTGGGTACCAAATGACTTGCTAACAATGCTCTTAGCTCAGGAAACACTAAAATCAATTCTGCAGGCAAGAGGAAACAAGTTACCGGCATAACGAGGCGACGCATTGAAAAGCGCGGTAAGGTGGACGTACCTGGCTGCACATGACCGGCGTAGCATCTCGCATTTATATGGAAACGGGATGTTTAGATGCAACCCTGTGTATTTATCATATATCTGTCCACCTTTGATGCGGAGTAGAAGCTAGCGCACATCGCTACGCCGCCTCGCGGGTGGTCAGTTGGGCGGCCGTGCGCAACGCCTCGAGTGTGCGCTCTTTACGTAAAGGTCAAACCTCCATCCCTCGGATCCTCCACCGAGTGCTTTAACCAGCTGCGCTACGCCCGGGATTGTGAAACCCACACCATAAATAGGGAATTTTAGAATAGGAGGACCCTATCGGTTAGGGGGATAGGGTAATAGCGGGGCGCGAGTGCGCATGCGCAGAACCCAAGCGGGCCTTGGGTGTTTGGGTCAGCGGACGATGGTCACCCTATCTCGGCGAAATAGCGTGGACCCTATCGCCGGATAGGGTCGGGGAACATGGCGGCGTCCGGCCAAGCGGCGGCCACTCGCCTCGGCACACATTCGTCGTTACCGCTGCATGGTGTCATGCGTTCAAGGCAAACGAAAGGCCAACGAAGCTTGTGCTATGTCTCATGATGCCCGCACCATCAAATTTAAGCGATAAAATGCCCCATATTTTCTGATTGATTCCGGATTTACCGAGCCGCTAGGCTTAGCGAGTTCGCCTCCTTTGGTTGCCATGGGGACCAGGCGTCGGAAAGCGCGGAAGGTTCAAATGAGGTTTCCCGGCTCAGCCTGGATTGGTAAAGATTGGCCGATTTCGTCTTGTCTGAAGAAAAGAGTTTATATAAGTTGTATTTTTAAGATACCTTTGTACAATGGCAGCAGTTTATTTTTAATAAAATAGCGTTGTTGGCTTTTATATATTTATATGCTTTTCACTGTTTACCGTCTGGGCGCTGCAATCGACAAACGCAAGCCTCGCTCCGCTGATTCGGTAAAACCATAGAGTTCCTTACACTAACTAGAGGGAAAGCTGAGGGCGCTGCACTTCAGCCACCATGGGCGCGCTAAGAATCATGGGCCGGTGTGCTACTTGTTGCGGGACAGTCGGTTTTTCTCGGGTACGTGGAGTGGCGTTACTGCGATGTTTCTTTTTCGTCATAATCATCATTTGAAGGTGCGTACATAGACCGCGAAAGCCATAGTAGCGAAGGCTCAAAAGCAGACGTCGCCAATAAATGGTTTCTGTTTCCCGAAATGCCACTAAAAACTTCCTGAAGTGATTGCGCAACCATAAATATTTTTATAACGTTTTTTTATTTCAAAGTTTGCATATTAAGTGCGAAATATTGGTATTTGTGCTGCTCAAAACTAAGCCAATAGGAGAAAGAGCCATCGCTTATATTTGATAAATATCACACTGACATGCTGTTTCTCTCTCTCTTTACAATTTATAGTCACAATATTCAATCTTAGGGCATTATTTACGGTAGAACAACGTTTATCTTTGCATTAGTTTTGGCCAAAAGTTATAGTTCTGCACTCGGTAGCTCTCCGGCCCATGATGCTTTGAGCGCCCATGGTGGCTGAACTGGCCGTTTGGAAACTCCATGTAAACGCCCATAGACGGCAGCACAGCTTTCCCTCTAGGTAAGAGTAAGAAACTCTATGGGTAAAACCCTATTCTAAAACTCGCCTGTCGGTTCGAACGTTGCGCCACGGCACGCTATTTTCTTGGGGGCCCCAAGCCTTGGGTTCCCCTATTCTAAAACTCCCTATTCTCTTAGTCTACCGTGAAGATGATAGTAGCGAGAGTACGCGAGTGATAAATACCGCGCCTTTCCTTTCCTGTAAACCAATTACAGAACGCCGGAAAACTTTGATGCGTTCCACAGAACGAGTTGTGTTCAGCAAGGGGAAGGGTGGCTGATCCTGGCCCTAAGGGGCTGGGACGGTAGGTCAACGCCGCTTGCGGCGGGAGCTTGCCAGCTACCAATGTTTTAATCTGTTGTAGGCCGTCATTGCACCCGCCACTGCTTCGGTTGTGAACGACGGCTGTTGTTGCGGCGCGCGTCTTTCTCTCCCTCTTCTTTTTCTTTCTTCTCTAATGAAGCCTGATTTTTTTTGCCTGATTTATTTATAGGAAGGGAAAGGCGCGGTAACTGTCTCGCTTGTTTTTCTGTGGACAGCTTAACCGCACCGTAAGGGAAGGGAGGAAGGTGGGAGTGAAAGTGGAAAGAGAGAAAGAGGAGCCGTAGTGGAGGGCTACGGAGTATTTCGACCACCTGGGGATCTTAGTTTCACTAGGCTAATCAACATCGGGGTGAGCGTGGCATCGTAGTCAGAAAAAGCACAGCTGCGCATGCACGAAACTGCGTGACGTCAGAGGAGAGGCGCACGTGGTCGAACCCCGCCGCTACCGCTGCCGCAGCTCTGCGAGATCCGCGTGACGTCAGATGAGAGGCGCATGCTGGCTCTGGCGGTTGACCTTTAGCTGCAGCCGCGCGCTGCTGCAGATACGCGGCTGTGGTCGGAACGGTGGGTATATATGTAGGAGCTCTCTAAAGGGAGCGCAGGCGGCCATGGAAGAAGACGATGCTGAAATGGTGGCGCGTGGAAATTGGCCGAGAAAGAGCGGAGAAATGCCAGACGTAGGACTCAACAAGCTGCTGAAACGCCGATAGAGCGGGAGGCTCGCCTTGTTACACGGTGACAGAGACGCTGAGCGTCGTTTTAGTGCGGCGAGCAGGACAATTAACGAAGGTTCCGAACGCAGAAAAGAACAATATAATGAGAGGCGTCGAGACGAAAGACCAGTGGAGACCCGTAAGCAAAGAGAGGAGCGCTTGGCGAAACGACGACGACAAGAGGCTCAAAGACGGCTTTCAAATACCCCCCGTTCGAGCAGAGTGAAAGTGACGAGGCCATCGACGACGAACTGACAAGTCGCCAGTGTAGAGACTGGACATTGAAAGTGTGTGAAAGTGCTGGTGCTACAAAGGTGTTTAAGACTAAGTTTTAGGACAATCCGTTCGGTCATGTATGTGACGTCTGCGAAAGATTGTGGCATCTACGAGATTTAGGACCGGTTAGTAATGCCATGCGCGTAACATGGCGTCGCCGAAGCTTTTCGCTTCTGATATCCGGGCTTAAACGAGCTAAGCCCCAGCCATTTTTTTTTTCTCTTCTGTCCGTTGTTGTGGCTGTAGGAAGAAGGAAAAGAAAATGCACGGGCCTGTTACTGGCTCTGTTGCTGAGCCACCTCCGCTGCCTGATTTAAAAACTGATTTATTTATAGGAAGGGAAAGGCGCGGTAACTGTCTCACAGAAACCGCAACCGCGCCGTAAAGGAAGGGAGGAAGGTGGGACTGAAAGTGGAAAGAGAAATAGCGGCGCGCGTCTCTCTCTCCTTCTTTTTCTTTCTTCTCTCCTCCGCTGCCTGAAAAAAAAACTTATTTATAGGAAGGGAAAGGCGCGGTAACTGTCTCACTTGTTTTCTGTGGACACCGCAACCGCGCCGTAAGGGAAGGGAGGAAGATGGGAGTGAAAGTGGAAAGAGAGAAAGAGGAGCCGTAGTGGAGGGCTACGGAGTTATTTCGACCACCTGGGGATCTTTAACGTGCGCTGACATCGCACAGTACACGACGCCTCTTCGTTTCGCCTCCATCGAAACGCAGCCGCCGAGGTCGGGTTCGAACCCGGGTACTCCGGCACAGTAGTCGGGCGTTTTACCACTGCACCACCCCGGCGGGGGCGGAAAGAAGAGAGAAAGTAGAGAAGAAAGAAAAAGAAGGAGAGAGAGACGCGCGCCGCAACAGCCGTCGTCCACCACCTAAGTCGGGGCGGGTGCAATGACGGCCTACAACAGATAAAAATTCGGTGGCTGGCTAGCCCCCGCCGCAAGTGGCGTTGACCTACCGTCCCAGCCCCGTAGGGTCAGGAACGAGGCAGCGGAGGTGGCTCAGCTGCTACAGAGCCAGTAGCAGGCCCGTGCATTTTCTTTTCCTTCTTCCTACAGCCACAACAACAAGGGGCGCGCGATGTACTGCGTGCAGCAGCAACGCTCAAGCTTTGGCATTTCTCCACTGCAGATTCTGCAGTGCTCTCGGAATTTTTTCGAATGGGGGCTCTTTTAGATTTCTGCACTGTTTTGCTAGCAGCAATAACAACTGTACGCAATCACTGTAAAGTAATACTCCTGCTATGTAGCGGACAGATTGCTTCACCTGACTTTTTTTACAGCATAACACCATAAAGCTTGCAGATGAAGGGTGGCAGTTCCTTGCCCTACGGTGTTGGAACGGCTGGTCAACGCCGCTTGCGGCGGGGGCTAGCCAGCCACTGATTTTTATCGTTGTAGGCCGTCGTCGCACCCGCCACCGCTTCGGTGGTGGACGACGGCTGTTGCGGCGCGCGTCTTTCTCTCCCTCCTCTGTCTGCACGAGGCAGCGGAGGTGGCTCAGCTACAGAGCCAGCAGCAGGCCCGTGCATTTTCTTTTCTTTCTTCCTGCAGCCACAACAACAACAACAACAACATCTGATTGTCTCCAACTGTGTGCGTCCAGCTGTGCGCATATAGGATGTTAAAAGTCCGCATGAGCCCCGTCGTCAGGCGCCGGCGCACCCTTTTTGAACACCTTGTGTTCAGTGTGGTTCTGTTTGTGTTGTGGCGTCGCAGGTGCCTCGCTGAGGCGCGCCGAACTCCCGCCCGAGCAATGTACCCAGCCTTGCAGAGGCTGCGCCTCGTCGTCTGGAAGTATCTGTCTGGACAATTAGAAACTGGCGGCGAGACACGGTTTCTGCGGCGCTGGCACACGCGCCTCTATGTTGTACGAGGCAGCAGACTTGAGATGCCTGTCGTCCATTATTAGAACCATCTTCGTTTATACTGTTTTCCCCTCTCTGGGGAATCATGATATTTTTAGTTTATTGTGTATATGTAACCTATTGTGTTTTGTATAGTGCCTTGTTTTGTGAGAGATGTTCGTTTTTGTATGTATGTATGTATGTATGTATTTACCCAATAAATTTTCTTTTTGTATACTTAGCTAGTGGCATCCTTGTTTCTTGAAAACAAGCGAAACCTTTTGACCGGCTAGAACATGGCTACATATTCGGCGTTCTGAATGCCTTTCAGTTTCCGCAAAATTTCATACGTTTAATGAAAAGCAGGTATGATGGCATTCAAAACACACTGGCGATGGTTAGGCGGGGTCCCCTTTTCCCTGTGACTCGCGGTGTCCGGTAAGGTTGTCCCCTCTCGCCTCTTTTGTTTGCTGTCAGCTTAGAGCCTTATTCGAGGACGATAATTACAGACCAAAGTATCCGTGTCCAGGGTGTCTGACACTGCGTGTGACTGCTTACGCGGATGGCATTACATTGTATCTGCGTGATGAAAAGAGCCTGCTGCACTGCCTTCATCTTTTTGACAGATATGGCAAGGTATCTGGGGCTGCTCTAAATTTTGAAAAAGTAAATATTTTTTAATTGGCAAGCCAGAAGCGCGCCCTAATTGTGCCCTACTAATTACGCACAACGATACCATCCGCATACTTGCATTGATTATGAGGCACGTGGGATAGCAGCTAAGGTGTGGACTTCCGTCTTAAACGAAGTGCGCAGCAGGGCGACTATAGCCAGTGCCTTTGAACTACCCGTGTTAGAGAAACGCTACCTTGTCTACACTGTTTTCTGCGGGCGAATATGGCACCTCGCACATGTAACGTATCCACCTCTCACAATTTTGCGTTCCCTTCAATCTCCTGTGTTCATTTTTTGGGGCAGGTCGCACGGAACTAGTATGCCATGCGGCACTCGGCCAGCCACGTTCGAAGGGCGGGTTTGCCTTCCCTTTGTCAGTCTGCTGTCGGGCGCTGGCTCTACGCTACCTTCCTCGTTTGCTGCAGGGTGATGAGTGCCCAACACGGGTGCTTGCCTTCTATATTTTAGGCACAAGTGTGAGGAAGGTTGTCCCTGACATACCACTCAATAGGGGCCCTCAGGCTTTCCGGATGCCTGTTTTCTATTCGTGTATGGTGGCATTTCGTCGCCACGCTCGCCATGTGAGCCCGGACTTAGACATCTCGGTGAACAGAGTGGTACAGTCAATGGGAACGTTACTACTTCCGCTGGTGCCTGCGGAACGTAGGTGAAGGGCAGATTCCGCTTGTTGGTTACCACTCAAAGCGCCGTTTCTGCCACGGCATTTACGTGACTTTATGCGGCTTTTGGAGTGGGGGGTTTTGCCTACACGAGATCGGCTGCAGCGATGGGGCATTGCAGTCAATGTTTTTCTGCGAATGTAAATAGTAAATTTTGATGTATTTCCTTGGCATGAGGTATGTTATGAGCAGTATCTCCTGTTCTTAAATGTGTACGTTTCCTGTTTTCGTCCTTTGTCATCACACACGTCAATGTATAATGTCTAATAAAACTTTTTTCTAAACACATATCATTGTTTGATATAGTGTTGGACGGTGTGTATAATATATAGTATGTATATGAGAATGTATACTCAGTTTTTGGAGTTCCAATAAACTTTTCTTCAGTGTATCGTAATGGTATGTTCGTACAGAATAAAATTTCTCGTTTGTGTGTGGTGTGTTCGCGAACGCTGGTCTTGGCGTCCTCAGTAATAAATAATCACAAAAATGTGTGGACGCTGACTTTATGTGAACGTGTCCGTTTTTGTCCTTGCGATGCCGGGAAGCATTTTGATGGAAGAGAAAGGATGGCTGAGAAGTAAATAGATAGGTAAAAATGAAATAAAACGCGTCAAACAAAGCATGAAAAAAAAAAAAACAGATATTGGAGTATAATAAAACGTAAAATAAGAGAAAAGGACAAAATAAGGAAAACTTTAACACACTGGATAAGGTAAACATTTTACTCCCTTATAGACCTTTTTGAGTACAGAGGGTATGACACAGAGTGTATGAACAGGGCCGCGGAAGATGTCTGGAGCGGCTTAGAACTGGCGCAGATGGGAGCTTCGTAGATTAAGAATGCGCTGCCACGCCGTAACAACATCGTACACTACTTGCCTCAATGTTGTTCATCAAAGTTGCAGACACTGAGGAGCTCCGTCTCAGTCGCGAATCGTATCACTTGCTAGCAAAGCCGGCTAGCGACCAGCATAAAATCAATCAGGTGATGTACAGAAAATAAACTCTGGTCTCGGCCCCAAAATGATGGAATCACCACTCAATGCAGTGAGCGCGCTTCAACCAAGGAGTTTCAAGAGCGCCTTCCGAGCTCTTTCTCTCTCTATGTATCTATCTCTCTTAAACCGGGCAAGAGCTTAAGTTTCCCGGTTTTGTCACCTTTTTCTTTTACCTGCTAATTCGAGAAGCCTTTGCGACAGCCGTGGGAAGCTATTCGCAGGCTACTGAGTATTGAAAGCGCATTTTTTGGTTTTTCGTTGTTTCAAATCTTCATACGCACGAAAAACGTGGTATCTAGACTACTCGTAACCACCTCAGAGAGCTAGATCTAATCCGGTGGCGGTTTCACTTGTCTCGTTTTTCTGCGGCACGAGCACTCCCTCGCGGTGTTGACATTTGCGTATTGCCTCATCGTCTGGCCGCACGGGAGCGTGTATACTCATGAGAGCTGTTTCCTCTGTTCGTCAGCGGGGCGTGGGCATCCGCATTATTGGTTTCTCTGAGCGGCGGGAAGCCGATACGCCCGCCATTATTTGCACCGTGGCTGACGTCATCAGGTGTCATCACACTGTCGCCGCCGTAGCATAGGCAGTACTGCCAATGCAACTCAATTTCCGCTATTCGAGTCGCCGTGTTGCAAGGCGGTCAGAGAATCAAGTGAACTGGAAAGGTCAATGACTGATTTTGCACGGCCTGGCTTAAAGGGTTTTACGTCCCAAAGCGACTCTGGCTATGAGAGACGCCGTAGTGGCAAACTCGAGAAATTTCGACCCCCTGGGGTTCTTTAACGTGCACTGACATCGCACAGCACATGGGTATCTTGCTTTTCGCCCCCATGACCGAGATTCGATTCCGCATGCATGGGCAGTTCCTTAAGCACTGTAGCCCCACGGCGGGGCTCAATAACTGATCTAAAAACCCTGCGAAACCAAACGCAATTTTTGCACGACCACTGAAAAAACGCAATACCATTCACTGAACTGCACAAAAAAGAAGCCTTACCAACTCCCTGTTAAAGTTTCAATTTTCAACCGATATCATACTCTTGGTCTCAATGCAGGGCTGAATCTCATGACCAGAAATTGTGAAAAGCACGTTTTTCCGATATGAATGTGTTTATTACCTCTGCGTTTTCTGATGTTTTTCGACTGCACTATTACAATCGTTATAGCCGTATATCCTCCCTTGAGATGACTGGCATTTTTTTTTTGTAATTGATTGTAAAAAAAGAACGCACCATTTTTTTTTTTTTGCTTGGCAGATTTAACTACTCGTTGTCAGGTGTAGGACAAACTTTATAAGGGAACGTAATTGTCTAAGCAGAGAAAGCTTAAAACCTTTCCATCAGTAAAACTGTGCCGCAATATTGTTGACGTAGCTGTTAATTATTGTCCAAAACGCGCGCCATTGATTTTCTGCACGCAGTCTTGATGGTTTGGTTAGCGTCAGATCTAACTACGCATCGCAAAGTAAGGCTACTCTAATAAATAAGCTCAAAAACGTATTTCATGACATTCTTACAATGCTAAATTCACCTCATCTGTCTCCTCAGGAACCTGTATGAAGGACAAGAGGCCACAGTCAGAACTGGGCATGGTCTTACCGATTGGTTTCCGATTGAGAAAGGAGTGAGGCAAGGCTGCATACTGTCGCCCTGCCTATTTAACCTATATGCAGAGTGCATCATGAGGAAGGCCGGTCTGGACGAGTCTTCATATGGAGTGAAGATTGCTGGAAAACGTATCAACAACCTTAGATATGCGGATGATACCACTTTAATGGCAGAAAGTGAAGTGGAACTCAAGAGACTTCTGATGCGCGTACAAGAAGAGAGTGAGAAGTTTGGGCTTAAACTGAACATCAAAAAGACAAAGATCATGGCGTCTTGCCCTATCAAGTCCTGGAGCATCAATGGACAAGAAGTGGAAGCTGTGACAGATTTTCTCTTCTTGGGCTCCAAGATTACCTCGGAAGGAGACTGCAGCCATGAAATTAGGAGACGCCTGCTTCTGGGAAAAAAAGCAATGGTTAGCCTTGACCGCCTAGTAAAGAGCAACCAAGATCCGTATAACTCGTGCTATGGTCTTTCCAGTGGTGATGTATGGATGCGAGAGTTGGACTGTGAAAAAGGCTGACCGCCGAAGAATTGACGCGTTTGAATTGTGGTGCTGGCGAAGACTCTTGAGAGTTCCTTGGACTGCCAGAAGATCAAATCAGTCGATATTGTCGACCATAAACCCTGACTGCTCATTGGAGGGTCAAATTCTAAAGTTAAAACTCAGCTACTTTGGTCATCTGATGAGAAGAGAGGAGTCGCTGGAGAAAGATTTGATGTTGGGAAAGGTTGACGGTCGACGGAGAAGGGGTGGGCAGCGAACGCGATGGTTAGATGGCATCCTCGAGGCACTGCAGATGAAGTTATGTGATGTTAGGAAGATAGTGAGAGACCGGAAAGCGTGGCGTGAAATGGTCCATAGAGTCACGAAGAGTCGGACACGACTGAACTGAACTGAACAGTGTGAGAACACGTCAACACGGGTGACCAGACTACATACCCTGGCAATCAGGCTTCATCTTGCAAAGAGTTAAAACTTCCCCTACACGGCACCGCCATCATAACGCATTAACCTTGGCGCGACGTTGGTGGCTTCTTTAGTAGACGCCTTTCTACATCTACTGACACGCGTGGCATTACTCAGCATTTTTGTCTCATCACCCATGACTCATGAATTGCACGATTCGACTTTTTCACGTCAAGTGACTAATGATTCATGACTCGTAGATGCTACAGCGCGTATTTATACGAATACTTACAACTCTGATCCGATCACTGACTGATGACGTCCCTTGGTGATTTCTTCTCTAGGGAACCAATTTCCGGAGACACATTTTGTGGAAACTTCTGGCTTCAACACAGGCTACTAATGTTTTCGCATTATCATCAAGAAAAATATCACGGTAGCGTTAAATAGCAGGACCTCAGTTGAAAAAACTCAAATCAGTGCATCGCCACTCGACCTTCCACAGTGCGAAACGGAACGCTTGGTGTCGTTGGCCAGGCTATGCAGGAAAAACGTTATGATGTTCTTAGGTGGCAGAAATACTCCTTTGTAAAATGTTCTACAATTTCCTATTTTTCTGGTTATGTACGAAAGCACCACATACCATGCAATTACAATATGTTGAAAGTAGGTGCTTCGTCTATCTGTCGTTTCTGCGCAAGTCCAGTGTTTTCTGGATATGTTGAGCGTCCAGGGTAAACCGAGAGAAAGACGATAGCTGCACAGTATCGAAGAGCAAGGAACAAGTATGAAGGGGGGGGGGGGGGGGGGAGCCTCAGCTCGCAAGCCGAGACAACGTATGGATAAGTGGACTTGTCTTCGTCTGCGCTACTCCTCATTTATTGTTCAGTTCACTCTGTATACGTTCAGTGCGACATGTGAACCAAAATATTACACTGATGTCTCAAAAATTAAAAAGGTGTCCTGAAAGAGGGACTTTCCCGATTGTGTTCACATAATGTTGACACTGAAGGAGAAAGAAACATCAGAGAAACAACTTTCTCACTGTGTTACAAGAGAGTCTATAGCATGTGAATAAAAATGTTTTAAGATATTTTAACAGGTGTAACAAAAATATTTCAGCTGACGGCCACTTTACGTGTAAGATAGAGAATTCTCCTTCTTTATCTCAAGCGTCTGGAAATGGAATCTTAATACCTGCCTTTGAAATCTGTATTCAGATAGACGATTTTGCATGCTTCCTTCTTGCGACGCAAGTACTTGCCTAAAGCTGATAATGCCCATGTGAAGGCTTGTGCTGCTCTAAAAAACAAGCAAAGGAACCTGCGAGTCGTAGAAATTGGTTTGTCTTTTGTGTCGTTAGCAGGCGAGCTGTCCCTACTAGCAATTCGTTCTTAACTCCATTCATAACTATAAATCATAACTTTTATAACTGAAAATTCGACGGAGTTTCACTAGGCACATCTTTATCTATCCAAGTAATGTTTGATACGTCGCGGTCAGCAAATTGTGCGTATTCAGGCAAAGAACGAAGAAGACTATTGCAAGCCGGTTAGTTTGTTCCTGCTTAGGAAAGAATAAACTCCAGTCAACAGAGAAGTATATGTTTGTAATGACGTGTTTCGCGTTCTTGTTGTATCTTAAACCATCCATAACAACAGCGCGACAGACGGGACGTGGAAGAAAGGGCGACCAAACAGAGCGCTGACTCACAACCGAAACGTTTATTAGCCACCAGCCAGTATAAATACTGCCCTGGTGCCAGAAAGGAAACAGGCACGCTTGACTTGCGTGACATTATAAACGCCAGTACATTAGGCACGTGTCAATTACAGGCAACTGTTATACCTGGGAAAAAACCTGTCAGCATGACAGCAGGCACACGTTAATATTCACAATCAAAATAGCGATTTTCTTTATCTGACAGCGCTACAGAGGGAGCACTGATACATTGTTCCGATTTCCGATGCCTTAGCTATCAAGTGGGCTTCTGTTATTTCCCTCGTTAGCGTGTCGCGGTTCTTTTATATCACAGAGCATTCTTTATAGACGGGAAAACAGACATTAGTACCATGCAGTGTTTGGCGACGTGGCCTGTGATAGCAGCACGAGAAACATTGTACTCGTGCTCTTTTAACCTTCGTTAACACATCGGCCAGTTTGGCCGATGTAGCACTTGCTGCATGACATTGGCAAAGAGTAAATTAATCCTTCTTGGCAGGGCACAAATTGTTTCGCGTGCCTTATCGAGCACCTGCGTGAATCTTTTTCCACTGAAATAACTTTTTTCACCAGGCCAGACAGTCGCTTAGGCGCCGAAAAGACGACTTCGACGCCAGCACGTCTCCCAATTCTTGATGCAGATACGGTACCACAGCGAAACTTGATGCGGATACGGTACCACAGCGATCTTCCTTTTGCTCTCCGCTTTCCTTGCCTCGCCCGCCCCATCAAGCCTTAACATTTTTTGCAGATTTTCTGTAACGGAACACAAAACATCTGGAGGGTAGCCAGCCATTGTCAGACGATTTACTTGGTTGTAGAGGCTGTGCTCCAACCTGTGTACACGAGATTTCTTAAGAGCGTAAAAAAGTACGGAATGAACAATTGCTTTTTCACCAGCTTAGAGTGGGCTGATGAAAAAGGCAAGATTGGCTAGTGTTCATCTTTCTTTCTTTCTTTCTTTCTTTCTTTCTTTCTTTCTTTCTTTCTTTCTTTCTTTCTTTCTTTCTTTCTTTCTTTCTTTTGTTTCTGTCTCTCTTGATATGAATATTTTCGGCAGGTCTATTTTTCTCCTTCGCACAAAATAGTGTCGCCAGCAAAAATTTATACATTCGCGTAAACGTACTTGATAGGGTCATTAGTAAAAGAAGGATAAAGATTAGTGCAAACCCCGTTCTATGCTACCTTGCGGAATGCTTTTCATATACCTGACACGTTGTTTTCAAAATACGCATAGCGGCGTCGACCTGTTAAGTAAGCTCTCTTATGAGGAGAGTAAACTAATTATTAATGAGCGCGCAATTTAGAATATCATTAACTGTCGGAGGCTTTTCATATACCGAGGAAGGGCGTATTGGTCCCCCTTATTTTTAGGGCTATTTCTTGGACACATTTTACTAGTTAAGTTATCGTCTAAAATATATATAACTAATACTACTATAACTACAATATTTCCTGAGCTCATATTATTAGAGATGTTTCTATGCTCTTCAACAAAAACAGTTATATATGCTACATTTCAGAGCAGTACAAATGAGAATAGAGTATATTTGGAAGCGATGGAAGAGGGTACAGGGTCATCCACTTTTAGCTACAACATTGTGACTGCTTTCAAAGCAACATTGTGTCGCACGCAGACGCATATTGATGCAAAACGATGCAAGCACAGAGGGAGACGGACGTGCTGCTGCACATAGCCTGCCAATTAACTTTATTGCGTGGCCGGGTCGGACGCAATGACGATTTGAAAGCAGGGACCTTGTTACAGCTAAAAGTGGACGGGGCTGTACGTAAAAGAGCATACCAGAATTTATGAACCAGATATGTACCAGATTAGTGCACAAGGGTTAGATTAGGTCTATTATATATTTATAAGAGTGTTCTGCTCTTTTCACTGACCTCTTTGTATATAACCAGCAGGTATGTACGACTCCGTTCAAAATTGTGTTTCAAAATGAATTTGGTTTACAGAGTTTCGCTCCACCGATTTATTCAGGTGATGAGGGTATTAAATCTAATCTTCTTGCCGTCAGTATATGTAATTTCACACTGTGCGTTGCCACTGTCGCCAATATCATAGCATAATGTTAGTGCCGCCATCAACTACAAATACGCATGCAAACTAATTTTCAAATGACTTCATGACATTCGACTTCTATTCTGTGTTGGGACGAGGGTTAAGGTTTCTGCTCCTTGAGTTCTGATACTGCCAGAATATATGAGGAGCCGCAGTGACAAACCTTCATTAATCAAATCTGCACAATTTTTTTTTCAACATACCTCAAAACATATCCGCTGTTCCACTACTCAAGAAACAAGTAAGACCGCGCACTTTCATTGTGCTTCACGCGTTAAAGGCATGCATGAGGGCGCGTGTCTGTAAGAGCACGTGGTAAAAAAAAAGAATTAAGAAAGAGAGAGGCTGCAGTTTCAAAATGACGACTAAAGGGAGAATCAAAACGCTTCGCTGGTTGTCATTCAGTGTGAGCTAAAAAAACAAAAAAACAACAATGCTTTTGAGAGCGTACGGTTCTACACATGCCGCGTACAACTGCCGTACGCAACCCGAGATGCCCAGAATGCGCGTTTGAACATTCACCGCTTTAGTTGGCGTGTAGCCATTCTCACCGCCGTCTCTCTACGGTGTTTTAAAAAGAGACTCCACATTTTTAGCTACCCTCTCCACGCTGCTCCCGTATTTCGACGACAATTGTCATTCCTGGATAAACGGCGTCTCTAGAGAACGACATAAATACGTTAACAACCGGTGTTGTACGAAATCGCAAGAGGTGTCACGCCACATGTTTTTGCTTCAACGCGGCTTCTTGGCTTTTACAGGTCAGTTATCTGCAGAAATAACCCCTTCGATATGGTGTTCGTAACGCCAAACTATTTCTCTATATAGCCCGATACAGTTCAATAGAAATGCGGCATTCGCCCCTCCGCGGTGGCGCACAGGGCGCTCGACTACTGGGCCCGAGGATGCGGGATCGAATCCCGACCGCTTTTCAATGGAGGCGGAAAGCAAGGGCGAAAAAGAGCGCTGTGCAATCTCAATGCACGTTAAACAGTCCCAGGTGGTCGAAATTTTCGGCTCCCTCCACTACGGCGTCTCTCGAGGTGCTTTGGGAAGTCTGTTTCATCAGCTGCATATTGCATTGTCGAATTGAGTGGTCGAAGCTGATTATCCGTACTTCATAAGAATCGTATAACGCCACTGGTTGCAGAAGATTCTTTGAGGAGAAAAGACCGATTTTTCATTACTTGTATCCGTCGTTACCCTTCCTTAGCAATTTTTTTATAGTTTCTCTTCAATCGAGTCTGTGGTCTAGTGCCAATCAGGAAAAGAAATACCTGAAGTGTTAACCTAATCTTTCCAATATATTAATTTATGCACAAGAAGTAGCGTGTGTGGAATCCGATCATAAGGCTGCAATAAGTGCCCTCTCGTTGGCGCACCAACCTTTGTTCTCAGAGCAAAGAACGAGTATTATTTGAAGCCCAAACAGCGAGTGCAGTCGGAAAGAGGTCATCGTTGCTGTCGCCGTAAACTAGAATAGAGGAAAGAATGTAGAAAAAAATCATCGACGATTACGTCACTTCCTAACGTGAAATTTGAGTGCAGCTCACAGCTGTTGCCCCGCTGCGGTGGTGCAGTGGTAAGACGTCCGACTACTGTACAGGGGGTAGTCGAAACATTTATTAATCATTAGATGGCTACAGACGTGTTTGGTTTAGAGACGTATTGGCTGCCTTCCTGCCCTAGTTCGATCTCGACCGCCAGTGGCTGCGTTTCGATGGAGACGAAACGAAGTGGCGTCCATGTGCTGTGTGATGTCAGGGTTGTTGTTGTTGTGGCTGTAGGAAGAAGGAAAAGAAAATGCACTGGCCTGCTACTGGCTCTATAGCTGAGCCACCTCCACTGCCTGGTGCAGACAGAGGAGAAAATTAAAGAGCACCGCAGAATCTGCATTGGAGTAATGCGAAAGCACGGATGCTGCTGTTGGTTGCTTCTGGTTGCTTCTACTTACTTAATTCACTTCTTGTTTACCCATTTTAGTCTTCGGCACTTTCAAATTTCGTGCCAATCCCTTCCTATGCCCTTCTTCGGCTCTACTTCCGGTTGCATGACGTCACATTCTCTACGCCACAATAATTCACTTATTGTTAATTATTTTAGTCTGACACTTTCAAACTGCGCGCCAATTCCTTCCTATTCTCTTTTTCGGCTCTACTTCCGGTTGCGTGACGTCACAACCTTGACGTCCCCCTGACAGCCTTAATTGACTACTTTAGTCCTTGGTACTTTCAAATTGAGCGCCATATCCTTCCTATGTACTTTTTCGGCTCTACTGGTTGCGTGACGTCACATCCTTGACGTCATCCTAATTGACAGATTTGTTTAAATATTTTAGTATTTGATACATTCAAATGTGGCGCCAAGCCATTGGCTAATAAGACCATTTTCGCCTAGTTTTTATTTTCTGCCTTTAATTAATTATTTAATTAACCTATCGGCCCAATTGTTTTTTCGGACACAACATTACGTCACCCTCTATCGATTGACGCCACTCATTAACCTCTGCCACTTCTCAATTACTCAACTGCTGCGGACAACTTTAACATTTTTGCTTGTAATTAATTGCCTAATTACTTATTGACCTAATTATTTTTTTCTGCAGGAAACATTACGTCAGCCTAATCGATTGACACCACTAATTAACTTCTACCACTTCTCAATTACCCGCAACTGCTGCGGACACGATTTTGCGGACGCGGTCTGCGGACACGGTCTGCAGACCGGAATCTGAACATAGCGAAGGAGCGCTATAGTGCTCTAAAATGTTCTAGAGCACCGTAGTAACCCTTTCGCGTTAAAATAGAGAACAAAGAAAAAGAAGAGGGAGAGAAAGACGCGCGCCGCAACCTGATGCTGTCGTGGAGAAAATGTTTCCCGCTTTTGCGGCGGCTTCCGCTCATTAAACTTGGTTAACTATATAGTCCAGCCTGGTATAGCAACACTGTTTAACCAAACATAACAAAGCTTTCACTTGTATAACCTGGCTTAGTCGAACTAAGTAGCAGCCATTTTTTTTATGTACTGACAGGTGGAGGGAAGTATGCCCCTTATAATCATACTCATCTGTTGCAAGTGGGTGGCAGGCTTGTGATAAATATTTTACCGCCCCAAGTGCTTGTCGATATATCGGGCCACGTTATGTAAAATATAAAAAAAATAGACTTAGAGAATTGAGGCATCTAGTGCAAAGAAAAATGATATAGCGACTCAGATGCTTTCTTGCCTCCTCTGAAGGGCACAAGATTCATTCTTCCCACCTGCTCCATGTCCTTATAATGCACCAGAACTATATTTCTGTTATCAAACTCGTAATATACATTTTTCCTGCAACACGAGGCTATTGCTGTCTCCTGTCATCTCTCTGAAACGAAAACAAATTGCCGTTACCTCCTAATGCGAAATTTGTGCGCAGCTCATCAGCTGTTTCATTTTTTTGATAGATTGAGGCAAAGATTTCGAGCAAGACACATATGTATAATTACAATTCCTTCAAGAAACACTCCACTAACAGTTCTTGGCTGTCATGAAAGAAGCTTTGTGGTCGGAGAAAAGAAGAGATCAATTAAGTTATCGGGAGGTTGCGGGAGGCAGCGCGTGGGCCCATAGAAACGTTGCGCAATGAACAGATAGCAGCGACTGACTGATGCCGCTGACGCCGCTAGCGAGTGAAGAGAGCGTGACTCTTCGTTTCGGCTTGGGATGCACGCACCATGATCCGCTGATAGCGAGCCGGCCTTTCGGCGACCGGAGAGCACCCTCGTCGACAGGCAGAAAGGGGGGGGGGGGGGGGGGACTGGGGCTATAAGCAGCGGCGAACGGTGGAGCGCGCGCAGTAATCACATAACACGTGCGGTTGGCGCCACTCAGGAAGAGGGGACTGAGCTGGGGGCCTGAAAGGGGGCCGGATCTGGTTACGAGGCCGACGCCGGCGCGAAACCCAGGAATGGGCGCGAAAGAGACGAAAAATTACAGCAGACCCGGCCAAGCGACTCTGACGAACTCTTAGTTGACTTCCTTAGGCGAGGCTCAACACATCTTAAAAGATCTTGGTTACAATGCTGGGACATCCTGTACATAACGCAACCCTCTGTTGAGACGTGTAAGCGTTCCATCGTAGCCTAGTCGGTATAGCGAGCCTAGTTGACGACGGAGGGCGATCAGTTTTTAACAGCCTCAAAAGCGGAAATGGTTAGTGTGAAATTACATTACTCTAAAGGTTGTGTTGGCTGGAACAGGCGCGTGGACGTTAATTCACAATTAATGTCTAATCTTCGTTCCGCACACCCACGCACGACGCACGTTTTTTGACCCGACGCCACTGTTTCCCCGACAAAGTTATCGCGTCAATACGCCCGCATAAATGTATGACGGAAAACGAGACGAAATAAAGTTTGACTGCATTCATTATATGACGTCAAAAATGCATATCATTCGCGACATGACTTGCCTGTAATTTCCGCGAGACGAATAAATCAGAGACAAGTAAACCGCACTATCAGGAACAATGTAAAGTTTGCTGTGTACACAATTGTGCATATAATGTGACAAAGGGTTAAGCTACGTTCCAAGTAGCAAGCATAACACTTTGGTATACACTGCATAGAGACTTTGTACCTGAGTGATCAGCGACATCATTGGCTAGCTGCCCCGAGCGCAAAGTTTACGCATGTTGAGAAGCATATATTAGTAGTACTAAGTCTTGTACTACAGGACGTGAACCGCTCTATACCGATAGAGAGTTCGCTGACATATCGGCAATCTGGGCATGAAAAGTATTTCTCGAAGAAATTATTTTCGTTCTGCAAATACTGCTCTATTCTTACACTTTAGGAGCGCAAGAAGCCTTTCATAAATGGGTAAATCTCGCGGAAGAGGCTAAAGGCTATATATCGTTCACAAAGGGCACATGAAGGTATACGATAAAGAAATGCACCGTATTTGCACTCTTCATGCTTGTACTCTTGCTGGCATACCCAAAATCTCACTAGTACATGTGCCTATGTATTCTCCGTGTCGAGTTCAAATTTTCATTTGCCCAAATCGCACGCGGTGCGCAACAGCCCATATGTAGATAACTTCTATATTATAGAGCGTTTGCGGCACAGTTTTTCCACCTACCAATACTCAGTAGCCATGTGTGGTAGTATACACAGAAGAGTCCTAACGGCCCTTCTCACAGTGACTTCAGTGTCATGAAGGGTATGCTGTTAGAAGTCGTATAGCTCTGCTTCATGGGCTGGACAGATAACATGTTTTTTTTTTTTATTTGCCGCTCAGAAGAAAATTCACAGAAGCGAGTCCTGCTCGTTTCCTTGAAAAGGTCAAGGCTGTGTTGCATTGTTGCGTGCAAAACATTATTTTCGTGTAGGGGCATGTATAATTTGTAGCAGAGATTTCTGACTCCTAAAGCACATTTTGTGACACTGAAGTGACTGTGACCAACGCCGCTGGAACTATTCTGGGACTAGCAAACATGGCGCCAGAGGAGTGGTCAACAGGAAATGACATATTGTATAAGTTATCTACATGAGTGTTGCGCTAGGACAGTCCTGCCTGTAGTGTACAGCAGTTCAGTTCAGTTCAGTCGTTCAGTCGTGTCCGACTCTTCGTGACCCTATGTACCATGTCACGCCACGCTTTCCGGTCTCTCACTATCTTCCTAACATCACATAACTTCATCTGCAGTGCTTCGAGGATGCCATCTAACCATCGCGTTCGCTGCCTACCCCTTCTCCGGCGACTCTCAACCTTTCCTAACATCAAATCTTTCTCCAGCGATTCCTCTCTTCTCATCAGATGACCAAAGTAGCTGAGCTTTGACTTTAGAATTTGACCCTCCAATGAGCGGTCAGGGTTTATGGTCGACAATATTGACTGATTTGATCTTCTGGCAGTCCAAGGAACTCTCAAGAGTCTTCGCCAGCACCACAATTCAAACGCGTCAATTCTTCGGCGGTCAGCCTTTTTCACAGTCCAACTCTCGCATCCATACATCACAACTGGAAAGACCATAGCACGAGTTATACGTATCTTGGTTGGCAGACTAATGTCTCTGCTCTTTACTAGGCGGTCAAGGCTAACCATTGCTCTCTTTCCCAGAAGCAGGCGTCTCCGAATTTCATGGCTGCAGTCTCCTTCCGAGGTTATCTTGGAGCCCAAGAAGAGAAAATCTGTCACAGCTTCCACTTCTTCTCCCTTGATGCTCCAGGACTTGATAGGGCAAGACGCCATGATCTTTGTCTTTTTAATGTTCAGTTTAAGCCCAAACTTCTCACTCTCTTCTTGTACGCGCATCAGAAGTCTCCTGAGTTCCGCTTCACTTTCTGCCATTAAAGTGGTATCATCCGCATATCTAAGGTTGTTGATACGTTTTCCAGCAATCTTCGCTCCAGCTGAAGACTCGTCCAGACCGGCCTTTCTCATGATGCACTCTGCATATAGGTTAAATAGGCAGGGCGACAGTATGCAGCCTTGCCTCACTCCTTTCTCAATCGGAAACCAATCAGTAAGACCATGCCCAGTTCTGACTGTGGCCTCTTGTCCTTCATGCAGGTTCCTGAGGAGACATATGAGGTGAATTGGAACTCCCATCTCTTGGAGAGCTTGCTACAATCTGCTGTGTTCTACGCAGTCAAACGCTTTCGCATAATCAATAAAGCAGAAGTAGATGGGTTTCTGGAACTCTCTTGCTTTTTCCATGATCCAGCGAAGGTTGGCAACTTGGTCTCTAGTTACTCTGCCCTTGCGAAACCCAGCTTGCACGTCCGGAAGCTCCCGATCCACATACTGCTGCAGCCTACCTTGGAGGATTTTCAACATCACCTTGCTAGCATGCGAAATAAGCGCGATCGTGCGGTAGTTGGAACAATCTTTGGCACTGTCTTTCTTTGGAATGGGGATGTAAACTGACCTCCTCCAATCCTGTGGCAGCCTCAGCGTAAATCATAAAATACCGTTTAAAGCATATACAGAAACGCAGCGTCCTTAAAGTTCTGTAGAAATTTTGAGACTGTATTTTTTTTAAATACTGCTTCGTCAGGCTCAAAATTGATTGCAAAATGTCGCCTCGATTACCCAAAGAGTTGTGGGGCCTCAGCCGTAAACATTTTCCTCGGCTTTCAGTTTTCCAGGAAAACATTGCCTTGGGGTTAAGTAAGCGGGAATATAATTCAACGGCCGAAATATTTATTGCAGCGAAAAGGCACCGCGTAAATAAAACGAAAACGGCAGCAATCTTACAACTTCTTACAGCCGCAGCAAATGTACGCACCCGGGCAAGAAAAAAGTTTCAATTTCCGCCTCACGTCCACACCACCCAGTCTCTCCCTCTCCTCTCCACGACCGAAATATCGCGGATTATTCCAGCTTTCAGCGACGGCGGGGAGGCGAGATGCATTCGTGATCATAGAGCGGCAGTGCGCCGCATAGGGCGAAAGGCGCGACGAAGAGGTGAAGTGTCGCTCCTTGCCACGCGTCATCGGACTCGGCTGTCCAAGCTTCACAGGAAGCCGAAGCCTGGTGGCGGGAAAAGACCGTCACCAAAGAAACTGCCTCACACCGCCTTCGTCACGCTTCAGCACCAGGCGACGTTGCCTCCACAACAGCCTCCGAAGGAAGACATGCCGGCGACGACACGACGTAGCGCATAACAAAGCAGACGCCCGGAAGAACAACGACGAGACGACGTCCGCAGAAATGCAGCGCGCAGGCTACTCAAGGGGCTCCCCGCTTGAGCGTAGCAAACAAAAACACAGCATCGCGGCCGCACTGTACAGAATCCGCATGCAAAACAAAGTGTTATATACGGCCATCATATACAGTAGCGCTGAACAGCGAAACAGATTATTTTCTGCCCGACCTTTTCTTGTACGCGTATACGCGATTCTGGTAGAGGAGGCTGCGGAGTGGAAGGGCAACGGGTGAAGAGGGGAAGCCGATCGTGGACGCTTCGTCGCGCGGCTTGTTTTTCCCTATTCAGCCAAACATGTCATTCTGAGCGCTCTTTTCCGCGAGATGGGCGCACATTGGGTGCTTTTTCCTCTGGCACCGTCATCCTTTCAAGACGCCGCACGACGGATAAGAATGACCTTATCGGATGCTGGCTTTTTTCTTTGCCGTCGCGAAAAAACAATTTCCAGCCGGATTCCCTAGCCATGAGACAAATTGCCTTCGCCAGAAGCCCCGCTAAGACGCTTTTACGATTGCATTATGCATTGCTAGTTTGTATTTAAGACAACTGCAAAGCTCGTGCTAGGTTTTATGCGCCGTTTAGGCTACAGATGCTGAAAGGCAGTCGGCTGAAGTTTCTCGATGACTTGCAACGTGTGACAGATGTGCCGTTTTGTGTCATTTCAGTGTCCTAGTTTTCAAATGCTGCTGCTTTGTACTCGTGATGCTACACGCTCAGTATAGCTAAATGCGCTGCTGTGTTTGTACGCTCAGGCATAAAATTTTCTATCATCATTTCGAATACCGGTATACAAAGCCAAATTACAATTGATTAAATTTAGAATACTAATAACCCCACTTTCCCTGCTTTATGGAAAAGTAAAAAAATGTTGTGTATCTAGTTCCTTGTGGAAAGCTATGCCTCAGATGCATCCGCAGGTACCCCTCGCGTTCCAGCTGGCCCTCCATGTATACACGCATGGAGCATCGCTTCCAGCTTAGTATAGCCTCCATCGCATCCCAGCGACTCTCCAACTCTTCAACACAACCTTTAGGTGCCTGGCCAGCATGCATATGACAGCAATGCTACGAATATCTAACTTTGGTTCGGCAAGCTTCGGAAATACAAGACGCTTAGTGGGCGTCCAAAATGAAGTGGTTCCTCCTTCTCCTCTGCCTTCAAAGCATTTCCAGCGTGATACGATAAGTCGCAAGTGTTTTCGCATTGCCGTCCCGGCACCCCCCAATAATATCGGAAAGTGCCAGACTACACTGTGTGACAAGCAAAGGTATGACATGCGCCTTTTTTCTTACCTTCAGGGCTATAGGAGCCGACATCAGCTAGCGCAAGTGAATTCAGGAGGCTTTTTTGGAAGGCATAGACTAAATCTATATCAAGCCGCTTGTTCAAGGATGCACAATTGTTGACTGCGACGAGCCCCTAACTTGCTAGAAATTTCGAAGGTAATATATACCATCTAAGAACAGGTACAAACTACGAAGAAAGGCGGCTTGAAGACCGTTAGCTGGTGTGATCGTTTCACAATGTAATCGCAAGCATTGTGACAGGTGCGTCGTCACATTCTCAGTAGGAAAGGTGTACAGTCATGAGCAAAATTGGTATACAACACTCAGCCGGCGGTGCAACTCGAGAAAACTGCATTGCAAGGCCATCTAGTCATAATTACCTGGAATCGAGACAATAGGGTTGGTGCCCCATTTTCTCCATATTCATGTGCCACTGTCGCTGTCCTTGTCGCTGCCACTAGATGGCATTTTGATGACGTTTTCCCGAGCTCCGTCACCGGCTGAGTGTTGTATACCAATTTTGCTCACGACTGTACATATTCAAGGTTTATTACCATCGCTGGCCTTACCCGTGTGGGGAAGCCGACATCCAGGAGCAGGGGAAGCGGCCTCAGTCAATATCATCATTTTACAGCCCATGTACCCCCGCGGACAAAAATGGTATATTCCACGCGCTGCGAGAAAACTGCCCGCCAGATTTTTCCGACAGAGAAGCAGTTATTTCTGAGATATGCATAACGCACCCTCCTCTATATACTTTCCATCTAGTCCAAGCAATTTTGTGTGGCACATTTTTTTATGCGGAAAAAATGCAATCATTGCGATTCGCGTGGAGTATACCATTTTTGTCCGCGACTGTACGTATTAGGAAAGTAGCCCGCTTTTCAGGCTTCTCTCTGCAGAAGTGAACGTGAACTGAACATCGGGGGTGAAACTCTCCGTTTCTATATGCCAGATAGCGCCGTCCTAGACACCCCGACACTGCTTGGGATAGTCTTCAGAACGCTCCTTGGACGTGCACTCTAGCCGCTGAAAAGATCCTGAGCCTGATTTCACAATTAAGGCAGCAAAGCGGCATCGCTTTGGTTGGGCACAGGCTCAAATATTTGCATTTTGTTTCGACTCGCGGCTGCCACCCGTCCCGAGCACCTTGATGTGCCAGCCATTTGATGCGCATACTTTACAGATCGTCCCTGCTGTTTTAATCCAAGAACGCTGAGATGGCGTTAATTATCTCAATCCAACATATGTCATGCTCGAATACTACACGCGCTTAGCGAAAATAGCGGGCGTTTCCTTCCGTAGGACACTGGAAAATTTTTACAGAAACGAAACTTCTTGCCTAAGATTTATCTTTGCTATGAGGCTGTATTGGCGGCTACGGCGGGTACTGAGTAACATGCTGAATGCGTAAATTAGCTCGCAAAGCAGAGAAATGCACCAATAAGATCTTCCTTTTTTGTAGGGGGCATGTTTTTTTACAAAATTGGAGCTCAAACTCCGAACAGTATATCGACAAAAAATGTGCTCTAAAAATTCTGTATTACGCTTTACGTGTTACGACGAGCGCAAATTGTATTTCACGGTTTTTGATGAATGCATAGCATTTCTCTATTGTCCAACAAGCTATTTCCTGCCATTTGCATTATTTTTTCTGCTTGCAGATTTTTGCGCTCTTTCATTTCTGGTTGACATCCCTGCCTTCTCTCCTCCTCCCTATCTATCATGCATAATGCGTTTTCCTTGATGGATCTCTTCTTCCCCCCCCATGTAACGTCCTGAAGAGCCCTTAGGGTATCTGAGACAAATAAATAAACAAAAATAAATGTCCTCCTAATTAATGAATTCGCACCATAATACAGCGACAGCCAGCACGGCTGAAGTAGAGTAGATTGCTCTGACCACAGCATTGAGCCATATAATGTCCATGGCACTTGCGGCTGAGAAGGATGCGCGGAGGTATTCGTACGCGGGCAAAGTAAAACTGACAACAAGGCTGCCACGTGCGCGGCTGAGTCTCAAGTGGCACGAGTAGCACAAGGAACTGAACGGAGTGATCTAAACCAGACACGCTTGCTGCTGCATGCGTTATGGTGAGAATCCGTCTATCAGGGTGACAAATCCGTGCGCCTCGCGCAAATTTTACGCGTAAAAACACTACTCAACACGGTGGAATGAGACTCGAACAAGGAGGACCTCTGCCCTTCCGTCCCCCCTCCCCCACATTTGAAGCATATATGCCTTGAAAACAGCGTTGTTTCCATGGCTGCAAGAATATAATTACGTTACTTGTCGGCACAAGAAAACAAAAATATGAAGTGATGAAAAGCTAACTTTCCGCGGTGCTCATTTCAGCTTTATATGAACACGAGTACTCAGATTCCCGCCATAAACCCTGCCTGCAAAAAAAAAAAAAAAAAAAAAAAGAAAAAAAAAAGTGGCCTTGAGCAGCTCACATACAAGCGGTAACGCGGAGCTAGTTCTAAATAAAGTTTTCTGTGAACCTTTACGTGTTCTGTTTCACTTTCAAACCAATTGTGGATATAAAAACAAACAGCCGACTGCACATCATTGACGGTAATTGTTTACCTTATTCTGGCAGCTCAACAATTTTGTAGACTATGTATTTTGTCCTGCACTGCCGCTTCTGTTGCAAAATAGGTATACTATTCTGCAGAAGCCAGGTTTAGAGACGCCTCTACAAAGAAAGAAAATTGTCGCCACCCTTAACTTCGAATATCGGCTCCTGTCGAGGCCAGAACTCTGTCAACGTGGCACGCGCGAAGAAGACGACGACTGCATTTGGGGATGGAACACGGTCATTACGCGCCATCTATTTAGGACTGATACAACTTTATTTCAGAGCCTACTTCACAAAAGGACTAAATTTAGATGAACAAGTTCTAAATTTTAGGGAGAGGCGTTTTGTGGCTGCTAATAGTGGGTCAACAATATTGTTGATCTGTTGGTTAAAAGGTTAAAAGCCACGGTCATGTCTCTGATGAACGCCATGGGATGTGCACGTTTCTTACTCCAAGGTTTTGATGATCTCATTCAACTTGAAGCCTTCACTTGAAAGAAAAGTCCACGGCTGCTACAGGACATCCAGTGGGGTCCACATAACCCAAAAGAAAATTTCCGCCACCCAGTGAATGACTCAGAAACGCGCAATAATGTCTCTGCCATTTGTTAATACAGGCGATGACACATTCATCCAGCCTTCTGTATAGAAAAGTAACACTCTCGCGTAAATGTCGCATACGTTTCATTTACCGCCTGTAATTTTTTTGTTCACAGCTGTACGATTTCGAGGAATGTCTCCAGTTAGCAGATATAATATGCTCCCAAAAAGAAAAATCACATATTTAATGCGCTTCATCCCTTAATTAACTAAATAAAACATTCGACCCATTACTTGTTATCAGCCGCGGCCCGTGATACAGCCCCCAGAGCCAACCCAATCTGAATCAAGTTTTTCCTTTCATAAAAGCTTTTGACTATAAACAGCAGACCAAGCCATATATTTTGCAGTGCGGCTCATACCCGTCCAGTGCTACCAAGCAAGCAAATAATCGTTATTAATCTGACCTCTAGTGGTTACGACGGGGGAGGGAGGAAGTAAGGAACGTGTTGAGGGGCTACGTGATACGAAAGATTATTGCGTAGCGCCAGTGCATGACCTAGCGAAAACATGTCCACAACCGCCACCGGCCTCAGTGGCGTCGCAAGCACGTCCCACTAGGAAAACACGCAAGAAGAGCTACGAGATTCTACTGACGAATGCTGCCAGGCTAGCGCTCACGAGATGCGCCCGAGTGCAGGAAAGGCTTGATAAGCCGTGATGCAATGCAGACAAGTGCTCGACAACATTATGGCGGTTAATGATACGAGACAGCGCATTGCGTGGATTTGATCAAAAAGATGACGCCGTACCGCAGAATTGAGAAAAACGTGTCGGAAAAATCCTGTAGAGCCAGCATGCGGCGACTGGGGGCGCTAATCAAGACCAGTTACGTCGTTCGAAAGCGGCTTGCTGAGAGCAAGCTGCACGTCTACGTCAATTTTTCAACACCGAATGTCATTAGGCCGGAGCTTAAACATGGCCGAATTGTTTTTTTGTTTTTTTTTTGTGGGATGGAGTTCTAGTGTACATGCTTCTACTGGCATTTTTGGCGCAATATTCCGTGAGAACACTGATATGCTTCAATAGGCCGTCAAGAGGTAACTTAGTCCACTGTATCATTCTCAACGACGTTTCTTTCAGTCGTTTTTTCAGTAGTACCAGTATCTGCAAAAAATATTGCCGACGATTACGTTACTACCTAATGGGTAATTTTGATGCAGCTCACCTGCTGTTTCAGCTGTTCAATAGATTGAGGTATGCGTTTCGGCTCGGGCGGTGCACATATCGAGATCCGCCGTCACCGACCCGGCGCTCTGACTGCCGCCGCAAATTGGTGGCACTGGAGGAGGGAGCGCAGAGAGGAATTAAGTTATCGGGAGGTCGCCGGGAGGCAGCGCTTGGGCCCATAGGGACGTTAGACGGCGAAGAGATAGCAGCAACTGACTCATGCCACTGACGCCGTTAGCGAGTCAAGTCAACGCGGCTCTGCGTTTCGGCTTGGGATCCACGTACCGTGATCCGCTGATGCCGAGCCGGCGCTTCGGCAACCGGAGAACACCGTCGCCGCCCCGCAGAAACAGAAAGGGGAGGGGGGGGGGGGTACACGCAGTGGCGAACGGTGAGGGCAGGAGCGCGCGCAGCAAACCTGAACACACGAAGGGAAAGGGTGAGGGGGTGAGGGGGTGGGGAGAGGGGGTTCACGCAACGGCGAATGGTGGCGGCAGTAGCACACGCTGCCCCGGCTGCGCATGTGGTTACGAGGGACAACGGCGACGATGACGCGAAATGCAGGAACGGGTTCCAAGAGCTGCGCTCAATATATATTGTCGTGACGCTGGGGCTACGTCGACCCGGCCTTCACTTGGTAGCGTGCAGAGACTCGGGGTTGAAGTAGGATTGAATCTTCGAAGTTGGTGAAATATGTACAAGCAGGTTTAATGGCACTTTGAGAAACTTATTTACAAGATTATTTACACGAAAAAGAAGGGTACATCAGCAAAATGGCAAGCGTTAAGAGTTCATAGCGAGAAGCGACTGGATGAGCCGTTTACCCAGGGCCCAGAGCGACAGTTCGTGCTCTGCAGCGTCCTTAAAACCCCCTATGTCCAGCCCCTCTCTGAAGATGCTGACCAACCAAATCCAGGGCACGCCCCTCAGGTATCGGCATCCAATCGAACACATCACTGCACTGATGGTCTGAAGCACTGACTGGTCCGGCATTCATTCGTTGGGCGTGATCACTTGTTGGCGGGAAAAGCTTGGGAACGGCGAGGAGAGGAGGTACATTTCTATTCTTCAGCAAAGAAACCACAGGCTGGTTCTGACAAGTGGTTTTACTTCTCAGAAACCCGAGTGCACGTGGCGCCGCATCCGCTCCCAGCATTGTCCGTTTTCGACAATTGCAAATCTTTCCTGCATTCCTGGGAAATCACTTAATGGCTGTATGCGTCATGCTCCTTTCTTGTCCTGCACGTCAGCGGACATGTCACTCTGTCGTCTCCTTTGGAAAGTAGGCATTCCTCACTGGACGATAGGGCTTATCGACTGGAAGGGTGAACAAAAGAAAGAAAGCACTTCCTGCATTTCCCACAGGGGGACGTTTCTTTGTGTTTTTCCAGACGTTCTCTTGGCAGGGTCAATTTGGCATTTGCAGAGTGTCCACAAAGCAAAACAGGCTTACAAAACAGGATTCCTGGAAACAGGCTCACTTAGAGCCATTGGACCATCACCACATATTCACAGCACTTATCCATGCCCACAGGCGAACAATAGAGCGCGCAAATGCGGATGCTTGGTCGTAACAGCCTCCTCCCCCGCCAGAAGAGTCTCGGAGGGCAGCAGTCCCAGCTGCTGCATGAAGAGACGACTTAATGGCCTGCACGTGAACGCTTGAAGCTCGCTGTTGCTTGTCGCGTTGTCTTGATTGTTGTAGGCCAAATTGCTCGAGCTGTCTGAAACTCAACCACATGTCGAAGCAAGCACTCGGCTCCCGTCTGAAGAGACCAGGTTAAAAGAAAACTGCCATTGTTGTTCGAGAAAAGCCCACTCTCAAGACGTTCAGGACCCACGTATTCCTAGAAAACCAAACGTGCTGCTTTACATAGCCACACATATACAAGCGCACGAAAAAAAAAAAAACCTGATTATCAATTTGGATACATGGTGAGGAACATCTCGGACCGCTTAGAAAGAGCGGCTAAGCGCGTCCGCATTCCCATTTAGCTTCCCTTTTTTGTATCTTATTTCAAAATTGTACTGCTGTAAAATCAAGCTCCACCTAAGAAGGCGACTGTTCTTCGATGTCGCAGTTTGCAGCCAAGCCAGGGGACAATGGTCCGTCTCTACGTTGAATTTGGCCCCTCCAAGATATCACTGCAATTTTTGAATGGCCCATACAATGCAAGCGCACTCTTTCTCTGACGCGCAATAAGCTCTCTCTCTAGAACTCAGTTTTCTGCTCAGGTAGAGCACGGGGTGCTCATTACCGTCGTCATCTCTCTGGCAGAGAACAGCACCTAGCCCTCGATCACTGGCATCACACTGGACCGTGAATTCTCGGTCATAGTCTGGAGCTCGCAATACCGGACGGCTAATCAGCACAGCCTTCAGGTTTACGAAGGAGGCTTCCTTTTGTTCGTCCCAGACTACATTTGTCGGTTCTGTCTTGCGGAGAGCGTCGGTCAGAGGGCTAGCCAAAGCTGAATAGTTAGGGATGTACTGATTGTAGTACCCAGTCAGACCCAGGAATGCTCGAATTTCCGTCTTCGTGCTCGGCCGCGGGTAGTCTGCTACCGCAGAGATCTTAATCTCGCTGGGTTTCCTGAAACCTTGACCTACATTGTGACCCAAGTAGTCCACGGTCGCCCTTGCCAGGCAACATTTCTCGGCCTTTACGGTTAGTCCAGCTTGACGCAAAAGGCTCAGTACAGCTCTTAGATGTACCATATGGTCCGCCCATGAGTCGGAAAAAACCGCAATGTCGTCTAAATAAGGCACCGCGAATGTTTCACACCCCTTTAATACCCTATCCATGAGTCGGGAAAAACAAAATGGAGCATTTTTGAGCCCGAAACTCATCATTGTTGGCTGGTAGCTGCCCGTCGGAGTGACGAAAGCCGCGTATCTGCTGGCGCGTTCAGTGAGCGGTACTTGCCAGTATCCTCGAGTAAGGTCCAGCGTAGTCACATATGCCGCTCTACTGACCTGTTCTACTCTCTCCTCAATATTCGGAATAGGATACACTTGATCCCTGGTGAGAGAATTTAGCTTTCGGTAGTCTACCACAGGCCTAGGGTCTTTACCTGGAGCTTCTACTAAGATCATAGGCGAAGCATAATCGCTTTCCGAGGGTTTTATTACTCCCAATTCCAGCATGCGAGTTACTTCCCTATCCAGAATTTCTCTTTGCCTTGGAGAAAATCGGTAGCACCTTGATCGCACTGGCACGTCTGAAGTCAGCTCAATATCGTGCTCAGTCAAATCAGTTCTGCCTGGCCTGTCCACGAAGCAGGCCTCACACTCTGTTATTAGCTCGCCCAGATCGGACAGCTGGGATTTCTTTAGTTCTCCTCTCTGCTCCGTCTTTTTGTGAAGCTCCTGAGCGTTGCTTCCTTTTCCGCTGAGGCAAATCAAGTTATCCCCCATCTCCTCGGGAAGGTTTAACGTTAGATTTACCACGGCTTCCTTCTGCACATAAGGCTTCATAAGATTGCAATGATAAATGCGCTCTGCTTTATGCCTATCGGGGATTTTCACTGCGTAGTTAGTGTCAGAAAGCTCTGCAACGACTTTAGCAGGTCCTTCCCACTGTACTTCGAGCTTATTCTTGGGATCATTGGCTTGCTCCATAGCTAAGTCCTCTCGGGTTCCACTTAGAAGTCTCGTGAGATTACTAGACACCGGCGGCAAGAGGTTACTCTCTAGAACGTCCTCATTCCGTGTCTTATCAAGCTCACTTTCAAGTTGACTTATCTGAGATGCCTCGCTCTCAAAGTCTTCTGACCTGCTATCTTCCGCATCGACCACTGTTTTAACTGCCGTTTCCTCCGCTGTGGATTTTTCTGGAATGAGCAGTGTAGCTAGTTCTCGCGCCTTTGAACGTGTTAGGGCTTGCACAACTCTGTCTCCGAAAAGGATGCCCCTCTTTCGCAGTAGCATGTCCGATTTGTTGGAAAACAAATACGGATAGCACTTAGGAAGCTTTCCTGAAACGGCAGCCTCGGTTGTTAACTCGCCGAAAGGGCCCTCGATGACCACGTTCGCGATTGGCAAGCACACACTCTGTTCCTCCACTACCTGGCGGATCCACGCACACTGTCCTGTATAGTCGGAAGGCGACACATACACCGGATGGACAACATCCATCGTTGCGGCCGAATCGCGCAGTACCTTGCAAGGCTTCCCGTTGACTACTAGGTCATGCATGTAAGGTTCCAAAAGGTGCATATTTTCATCGCAGTCACTGACGTACGAGAAAGCAATCTTTTCTTTCCGGCAGTTGACGGCAATGTGACCCTGCTCATTACACCTAAAGCATGTGAGCGGCTTCCTAGCCTCAAGCTTATTCTTTGTGTTCTGCGCGTTGGTCACTTCCCCACTTTTCTCACTGCCGTCCTTTCTAGGGAATTTGCCTGAAGAAACCTTCATTTCTTCGTTTCCAACTCTAGCAAAGTGCCTTTCCTGACGGTTATTCACTCTCAACTTGGGATTGCGGGGCCTATCCACTGCTGGGTTGCTGAATTGTCGGCGCGAAGCATACTCCTCAATAAGTTCGGCAGCTTCAGTTGCCGACTTAATTTCGCCTCGGTCCTGTAACCAATTTCTTTCTTTTTCTGGGAGGCAGTTATAAAACTGCTCCAAAAGAATTCGCTCGACTACAGCGTCCCTATCACTGTAGGAATCAGTGCTCTTTAGCCACTCGCCCAAATTAACTCTTAAATTGTACAGGAATTCAGGGTAACTCTCGTCCCTGGACTTAGTAGCGTTCCGAAAACGTTGTCTGAACGCCTCGGCGCTAAGCCTATACTTTCTCAGAAGGCAAGCTTTGACCTTCTCGTAGTTGTCCGCGTCCTCCTTGCTTAGCCGCGCGACAACCTCCGCTGCCTCGCAGGGCAGAACCGTCAATAATCTCTGAGACCAAGTGTCTCGCTGGAAGGACAGTTTTTCGCAGGTTCGCTCAAAGTTAGCCAGATACAGACCGATATCCCCTGTGATCACATATGGCTGCATGTACTTTGACATCTTGAAATCTGCCTCCTTGTTGAGATGAGGTACCGCTAGCTGGGGACAATCGCCCGACCTCTTGCTCAACTCTAGTTCTAATTTCCGGAGCTCAATTTCTTGGTCCAGCTTTTTTGCTTCTCTTTCAAGCTTCTCACGTTCGTGCTCCCTTTCCTCTTTTTCCCTCTCAAGTTCACGCTCCCTTTCCTCTTTTTCCCTCTGACGTTCGCGCTCCCTTTCCTCTTTTTCCCTCTCAAGTTCACGCTCACGCCTCTTTTCCTCTTTTTCCCGCTCTTTCTGCTGTCTGAGCTGCTCCTCCTTTTTTTGGGCGATGAGGTTCCATGCTTCACTGAGCTCCTCATCATCGGCTCCCAAATCTGTGATTGCCTTTATAATCAAAGGTTTTCGTGCCAAACCTCTTGTATCAATTCCCAATTCCTCACACAATTGCAACAGTTCCGGTTTCTGCAGCTTTTGTAGGTCCATGATCGCTCCGAGTGTCGGCTACTTCCAAAACAACAGTGCAAACTACCAAACCTAAAGGCGTTTCAACACTTTTTACCAGTTCTAAAATCTAACCCTGTTCTAGAACCTGGTCCACATCAGAAGAAAAGCCAAGCACTCACCCACACATGCGATCGATGTTCCGAGCTGCTCTCTTGTTGGCCGATTGTTGCGCCTGCTTGTTGCTTGAGATGCCACCTCCGATCACAAGATGTGGCTTGTAGATTCTGATCCACCTCGAATCACCAGATGTTGTAGCTTGTAGATCCAGATCCCACCTCCAGTCATCAGATGTTGTGGCTTGTAGATTCAGATCCCAACGCTGGTCACCAGTTGTCGTGACGCTGGGGCTACGTCGACCCGGCCTTCACTTGGTAGCGTGCAGAGACTCGGGGTTGAAGTAGGATTGAATCTTCGAAGTTGGTGAAATATGTACAAGCAGGTTTAATGGCACTTTGAGAAACTTATTTACAAGATTATTTACACGAAAAAGAAGGGTACATCAGCAAAATGGCAAGCGTTAAGAGTTCATAGCGAGAAGCGACTGGATGAGCCGTTTACCCAGGGCCCAGAGCGACATTTCGTGCTCTGCAGCGTCCTTAAAACCCCCTATGTCCAGCCCCTCTCTGAAGATGCTGACCAACCAAATCCAGGGCACGCCCCTCAGGTATCGGCATCCAATCGAACACATCACTGCACTGATGGTCTGAAGCACTGACTGGTCCGGCATTCATTCGTTGGGCGTGATCACTTGTTGGCGGGAAAAGCTTGGGAACGGCGAGGAGAGGAGGTACATTTCTATTCTTCAGCAAAGAAACCACAGGCTGGTTCTGACAAGTGGTTTTACTTCTCAGAAACCCGAGTGCACGTGGCGCCGCATCCGCTCCCAGCATTGTCCGTTTTCGACAATTGCAAATCTTTCCTGCATTCCTGGGAAATCACTTAATGGCTGTATGCGTCATGCTCCTTTCTTGTCCTGCACGTCAGCGGACATGTCACTCTGTCGTCTCCTTTGGAAAGTAGGCATTCCTCACTGGACGATAGGGCTTATCGACTGGAAGGGTGAACAAAAGAAAGAAAGCACTTCCTGCATTTCCCGCAGGGGGACGTTTCTTTGTGTTTTTCCAGACGTTCTCTTGGCAGGGTCGATTTGGCATTTGCAGAGTGTCCACAAAGCAAAACAGGCTTACAAAACAGGATTCCTGGAAACAGGCTCACTTAGAGCCATTGGACCATCACCACATATTCACAGCACTTATCCATGCCCACAGGCGAACAATAGAGCGCGCAAATGCGGATGCTTGGTCGTAACAATATATATATATATATATATATATATATATATATATATATATATATATATATATATATATATATATATATATATATATATATATATATATATATATATATATATGTGTGTGAATGAAAGAAGCCAACAGTCGGCGAGGCCAAGGAAAGCGTTGGGGATGGTACTTTGTGTCTTTTTTTTAATGTTTACTTGGATAATCACACAATTTAGTAACTAAACTAATTTCCGTGATTATCCAAGTAAACATTAAAAAAAAATACACAAAGTACCAACTAATTTGTGTGATTATCCAAGTAAACATTAAAAAAAAAAGACACAAAGTACCATCCCCAACGCTTTCCTTGGCCTCGCCCACAGTTGGCTTCTTTCCTTCATGTATTATAACGAGCACCCTCATTTCCCCTAACTGATCTGCTTGTAGCTCACGGGGGTCTCGGTTGTGGCAGTCTTGAAGCCATAGGTAGCGTTAGAGGGTTCTAGCACAGCTTTCGTCCTACCTCTTTATCACGTTCTACGTGACGCTGGCGGTAACACAGGACGTTCCATGTCCGCCGCTATGGCTGAGGGTGGCGCTGGTGAACATTCTCAAGGTTCGTATACAGACTACATAAATACCCAAGCAAGTGGCAGGGGGGACAGCGGCTGAATGTAGCTCAGTTGGAAGAGTACCGGACGCGATATTTGGAGGTCGTGGGTTAGGTTCCCACCATCGGCAGGTTGTTTTTTTCTCTACTTTGTGTTTAATTATCTTTCCCCTAAACAGTTTTTACTAATTTGTGTGATTATACAAGTAAACATTAAAAAAAAAAGATGCAAAGTACCATCCCCAACGCTTTCCTTGGCCTCGCCGACTGTTGGCTTCTTCCCTTCATGTATTATAACGAGCACCCTCATTTCCCCTTAACTGATCTGCTTATATATATATATATATATATATATATATACTAATTAATAGTGCGTTACAAACAGTTTTCGCATGATGTGAAGCATGGCAAACGCCCATTAACTTTGAAAAAACTGTGCTAACGAGAATCACTCACAGAAAGTCTTACCCTTCGATTATTGTATTAACGGCATGACACTAACTGAAGTGCAGAATATAAATATCTAGGGCTCTGGGTCAGTAACAATCTTAGTTGGAATAAGCATGTTCTCATAACGTGTAACGCTTTCCGTAAACTCTTTTTCTTGGGACTGGCATTGCGGTTGTCTACCCCATCTGTACGCCTGGTTGCTTACAAATCTATTGTTCTGCCTACCTTAGACTATGCTTCAATCATTTGGGACCCGTTCACACAAACTAACATGAATAAATTAGAGAAAGTTCAGAAGAGGGCGGCACGATACATATATAACAATTACCGGCGTACATCTGTACCACACCTTTTAATTCAAGCTGGCCTTCCGACAATAACTGAGCGAAATCGTTGTGCACGGCTTAAATTTCTATACCAATTAATTAGAAGACATTACAAATCAGAACTCACCGATTTGCTTGTTTTTTTCTTTCGGATACGCAACCCGACAACGACACCAGATAACTTTAACTCCTTTTCGCGTTCGACATAACTGCTTTAAATACTCATTCATTCCACGAACTATTTCCGATTGGAATAACCTCACTAACAATGAAGTGCTGCAGCCATCACTGACGTTGTTCTCGCAACATATCACCTAGTTTCTTTTTGTTGAATTTATTATTTCACTGCTGTGTTGTATATGTTTGGTTTTATTCCTAATTGTGCAGAACAGCTTCAACTCGCACTGTAATTATTGTTTATTTTTGCCTGTTTTGTTAAAATGCTTAGTTTGTATTCCCACCCTGCTAAAATCCCAACACTGGAATTGCAGTATAAATAAATAAATAAATAAATAAATAAATAAATAAATAAATAAATAAATAAATAAATAAATAAATAAATAAATAAATAAATAAATAAATAAATAAATAAATAAATATGCACGCCCCGTGATTACGTTTTTTTACGGGTCTCATCCCTATTGTGTACAACGGCGGCCTCGGTCACGGCTTTGGCGATACTTTGGAAGACCTTTTCATAAACAAGGCGCAGAGTTAACGTTGCTTTCCTGAGTGCTGTTTATGGACAGCAAAGGCTTTTCTTTTTTTTTTTTTTTACAGGTTGATTCGAGCAAAGCTTTTATTTTGCAAGATTTTCTTTAGTATTTTACGCTTTTTACATCCCGATAGTGTTCGCTCTTCTGAAAACATTCCAAAAGAGTGAAAAGCAGTCCTGAAATCCTGGTTGCGTAGCGCGCCGTCTTGTGAACAATACGGCAAATAAAACAAAGATGAACGGCCGCAGCTACCGAGCGGCGTCATTGCAGGTCCTCCTTTCACTACGCGCATGGATCGCACCATTTATTTAGGTGGCTGCATTGATTTAGGTGGCAGCCACCTGGAAGTAGGTGGCTGTTTCATATTTTTTTTTTTACGCTGAACGCTCATTTCACTGCCATAATTCACAAGTTACATAAGCACAAGTTTATATTAATCGTAGCAATGCCGTCCTAATAACCACTTTAGCCTCATTACACGTTTAACAACTTGCTTCTATCTGGAACTTATACCGATATTTCGAAGCTTTCTCAGGCTGGTTTCCTTTTTCAAAAGGGTTAATTCTGTCGAATTGGAAACCATTGGCTGATGTCAATGCTTGGCTGTATCAAAACTATTTCCGAAAAAGTAACGGCTCATAGAATAATACATCATCACCATCATCATCATCATCACCACCACCACCACCACCATCAGCGAAGCTTTATCTGCTGCCGGGAGAATGCCTCTCCCATACTTCTTTAATTAACCCGGTAGAATTACACAGTTTCTTAGTAAAATAATAGGCTGTCATCATACAAGGGCAATTTTTTAGACATCACCTCTGCGCTCTCTTCGACTGACAGACACAATCAACACAATCAGAAAACAATTCAAGAAAAAGATTATTTCAATTGGTGTATTCCTAGATACTAAAAAGGAATTTGACACAGCAGACGTCCATATTGTATGCAATCAACTAGAAATATATCAGTTTAGAGCTGCGACACTTCACCAGAAGTTAAAATTTATTCAAAGTACCAATAAAAGCCTGCGAATTATGGTATTGCATACAGAGTGGGAGCAATACACAAACGTATTGCGTAAATGTGTTAACAAAAACAAAACAAAGATGAAAGTAGTAGTAGCTAACAAAGACACGAAAATTCCAATTCGGTATAACGGAAAAAAGTGCAATTTCAGGCATTGAACCAGAAAGAAAATCAAAGTGCACTAGCAAGAAATCTTGGCTCAATGTAAATGCAGGTCATTATATATGTAATTAACACATATCCATGAAGGTAGCATATACAGCAATGCGAAAAAAATAAATTACATTCAGCGATAAAAAATATAAACAGCAATCAAATTCCAGTGTCAGAGTGGGCGATTTCCAAAAATTGAGGTGTGTTTGACAGGTCATTTCAATAGGCTACTGTGGATGGAGTGCATACGTAGTGTAAAGGGATGAGTTTGGCAAGTAAAGCGCTTTACTTAGAAAGTGTGACCGCGGCGTAGAAAGATGTCTGAGGATGATCGAAAGAAGTCAGCGTGAGGCTACTGGTGATTGCAAAGTTTATGAAAAACTGCTAAACATGGAAGCTTGTGGCGATGTCATGACAGATCGAGTTGAGAGCATTTATAAATATTTTACATCGGTTAGGCATCAAAACCCCATTAACATAAAGCGGGCCGCACGGACTCTGTATTCTTTCAATATTGTTGGTGAGGTAATCGTCGTCCGCGTCGCAGACTCTAAGGCGTACTCTACTTTCGAATGAATAAACGTTATGTAATCAAATTAATTTTTTTTTTTCAGATTTTGTTTCAGAGGGTAAAGTGAGCGCTTAGCCCAAGCTAGAATAAGTGTGATAGGATGAAGTGTTGCAATCATTGGTCTATGCTTTACGTATATATGACCGCGCAATAATTTTCGTTCATTAGTACACACACTCACACATCCCCTTCAAGCCGGGGCGAGAGTGCGGGAAGCACTATCTAAACATGTAAATTAAAGTGTTTTTAATTTTGCACTCTTTTCTTTCTTACATTTAATTATGTTTTAGCCATATGACATTCAGAGCTTTTTTTTTTTTTTTGTCGATGTGCTAACTATAATATTCGAACCTCTATGACAGTTGAGGCCATGGTCAATTCTGCTTTCACTACGCCGCTATGTATCCTTCTTGTGCTCATCTTTACCACTGAAGATTAGGAAGGGGGGGGGGGGGGGGCATAGCCTTTGCTGTCCCTAAAACCCAAAACTACTGGAATGTTCACTTTTTCTCCTTTGTATCTGAGCCTACAGTTTGGCACCGAACCAGAATGTGTTGAATGTTCTCTGCTTTGATCCTGCATGCTACGACAAGTCACCTTCCTGCTCATATTTGTACTTATAACTGTCCGTCTTTTTAACGGCCTCATGTAGACTCAAATGCGAGGTACCTACGGCCTTTACAATTAACAAGCAGCGTTTCCTTCTAGATTTCATTTTTTCTCCTCTGTATTCTCGAAATCACTCTTTAGTATTCTTTTTTCTTCTGCATTTTCAGTGTACATTCTAGACATGTTTTTTTATCTTTTATGATCGTGATAACTAACTTTTCCGTGATATTTCTTGTGCATCCTGGCATAATTTCTAATTCTTTTCATTCACGTACGTCTAATCCTTTTCATTCACGTTTCACTGTGCAACTACGTGAACACTGAGTTCCCACCAGTCCTCATCCGTTATTCGTATTATCGAAGGCAATATCTTTCTCCACAATTCCCATGTCTCAAATAACTACCATCCTTATAGACGGCCAAGCAGTAACAGATAACAAAATAATTACCTAATATTAGGTCGAGAGCAAGTCTTAAATGATTTCTGATACAGTTTATAATTTGCAATCTATTTGAAAGGAACCGCTCTTCCAGCTCGAAAAGCCTATTTTTAGCAATTGCTGACAGCTTTAGGTGGAACATCCTGTACACCACATCCTCTTCAACTCTTTCCGTCCCCGCAAGGCTTTTCAGGCCACACCTTCGATGCCTGCCTCCCGAGCCCGTTGCGTCATTGAGCTCCGCATTCACCAGCTTCAACGTTCTTTTTTAAGGCAACGAAACACCGTGCGCAATATCTGTGCACGATATCTGTGTGTGAGATCTGTCATATTCCGCGAGATTCCGCAGGATAGTTCTCTGCAGTGCCACACATGAACGCGTGCCAAGGAACGCCACGCGACAGGAGCAATGGTGTACCGCCCAAACTCACACTTGCCGGAGAAAGTGGGACAAATACTGCTCTTTTCCTTTCCTGTAAACCAATTAAATTATATGTAGCACTGCAAAGAAAACCAATGAGAGGCAAATGATGAGATGCAAGTGGTAGGAAAGGAAGGGTAGGCTTTCACCATTCTCCTCTTAAGATACATGCATCTAAGAGACCACCTGGTTGAGGGGGGAGGCGGTGAAGGGTGGCAGCTCCTAGCCCTACGGGGCTATAAGCGAATTAACGAGATTTGCAACGTTTCGAACTGGTCATTCTTGTTTTTATTTAACCACTATCGCGTCTTCCAGGGCGCGTTCAAAAAATAACACCTTGAGAAAACTAAACTTCAGTCGCTTGATTAGATGCCAAATGAAGCAGTATGTCTGTAACCTTGGCGGAAGGCTCCCAAATAATCGGCACGTAGGAAGCGAGTTAAGGGCTCATGCTGCGCAACCGTTATGTGCAAGGGATGCGCGGAAAGGGAGACAGCGCAGTAGAGAAAAAAGAAGGGGAAACGAAAAGAGGAAAGAAGGAGCGAGAGCATGGGAGCATCCCGTCTCCAGAACCGAAGCGCGAAGAGGAGATTCGAGAGGGGGAGACATCGAGGGAGAAGACGCGCAAGCGTAGAGCCTTCTAGGGCAGGGAAATGCAGGGGGACAACCGAACGGCGAAGTGGATAATGACTCTTGCTTTCGAATTGCCGTCGGACCGACCATCGATCGCCCGCAATTTTTACATCTATATGTCTCTAAATGTTCTGTCGACAATAGCAGTAATCGCCAGAAATTATCTAGTTGTCTTTGGATATAAAAACCATGCTTATTCATGTTCGTCATTATTCTTTTATTATTTTCTAGGCTATGTCGGTGTGGTTCATTGTACATAACGTGTCTACAGCCGTTGCATCGTCCTCAAAGGAGTTAGTATCCAGCGCATGATTGTGATCAAAAGAGGATGATGTGAGGACGCAGCAGAAAAAAATACGTCGATAGGATGATTAGTTATTTACAGCCAAAACGTAAAAGTAAAATTAATAAGACGTCGAAATATCCATCCGCCTAATGTCGACGTGACGTCACGAAATGTCACGCCAAATAGAAGTGGATGCGTTTGCGTCTTAACGAGCCAACCAAATACATGTGATAATGATCAGGATGTGTAATGAGCGTCACAATCTCGTGTCCGTGAGATTGTGTCAGCGGAATACCGCGAGTGACAGATACTGCGCCTTTCCTTTCCTGTAAACCAATTATAGAGCGCCGATAAACATTGATGCGCTCAACGGAACGCTGCTTATGTTCGACAAGGGGCGCGTGATGTACCATGTGCATCAGCAAAGCTCAGGTATTTGTATTTCTCCCCTGCAGATACTGCGGTGCTATCTGAAGTTTTCCTGTTTTTCTCCCGTCACCTCGCTTCCTAAGTGTGCACCCTCTCCAAATGTTTTTTTTTTTTTTTTTTGCTTATGTGTACTGATAATTCATTCACATTCCTTTTGACCCTAAATCTTAGTGCCTCAGGGAGAGCGACTACGCCAGCATCGACACCTGGGTTGATGATGAAACATTGTTGCTAAACTTGGTCCATTGTTCCTAGAGATTTCTAACACAGCTGCACTTGCGTCGGTTTTTTTTACCTTTCAATTGAAACTCTTGGCTATCGCCGTGCACATAATGACACAACATATATACACCGATAGTTACATATATATAGTAACTCTATGGATGGATGGATGGAATATAGGAGCGTCCCCTTTGAAACGGGGTGGTAGCAGTAGCTATCATGCTCTATATAAATCTTTGTAACGCCATCTGGTGGCGATTCATGGCAGCACCCGCGTAACTATATACGAAATCGCAGCTTTTTAGTATAGGAATCACTGACATGTTTGCATCATTTTGTTCTACAATTTCACCCGTTTCATTGTGGTGTTCGAGTTTTCTTCGTGAAAGTGCTCACCCGTCCGAAGAGGTTTGCGAAATATTCTTACGCATCGATATATCAACGCAACGCACTAAAAGCAATTTTTACTACATGTTTCAATATGTAAGCGAAGCCTTCTATATCAGCTTGATGAAAAGTTAAAAAAAAAAGTTTCCAGCATAAATCAAGTACCAATTCTTAATTTTGCAAGCGCTGCGCCAAACCCCGCCTGCCGATATCTTTATACCAGAGGTCTAGTACATGAGAAACTTTACATGTCTGGGTCTATTTTCCGCGAGATGCGGGTTGTTTAGGTTGGCGAAGTTTCTAATTGTGATAAATTACGACTATTATGAACAGGGCACATGATCACGGCACTTGTCCAAAGGTCGCAGAGTAATCCTGAGCCACGCATCTTCATCTCAACTGAAAATAACTCGCAGCTAGACAGCGCAGAAAAGCATCGACACACCTGCACAAAGGTTGTTATCTAAAGCAACATGCGATCCACTACAAGGGCGAGGGGACTGTCTTCGAAGGCGCTTTGAAGACCGTAGATAAGCCATCGCTCCTTTTGCGCGTCCTGCTAGCGAAAAAGTTGTGGGAGGCCGGTGTTATTTCTTTCATTCGTTTCTTTTCTGCTTTCTTCCAGTACGCCCCTACTCACTGCATCCTGGTTCACCAAATTGGTTCGTGGTGCACCGACAGGGGTGCCTCCGCAAATCCCCTGTAGGCTTCCCGCAATAAATTTCGCAGCATCTCTCCTCACTGCCAACCTGTATAGAGCTGATCCCTTATAGGAGAGACCAACCCCGGAAGCCACGTAGCGTTTCTCCGCATTAGTTCAGTGCTATGTATATGCACGCTGTACTTGCTGAACGTGGTGCACGGCTACCGCGGAATGCGCGAAATGAGGTGTCTCCTGGCCCCATATATGGCACAGCAATAGTTATACGGTAGGTTATAGGCGCTCTCCGCCTCTACATGCATGTAAAACCGCCCATCTGCAATTGCGGAGCTTATAAGCATCGTCATTAGCCGAGGGCCTGGTGGCAAGGCCACGATCCGCCTTGTTCGCTAACGTTGTGAAGCGCAGGCCCTGCCATTCAAGCCGCTTTCATTTAACGGCATTATTTGATTCATTCGCTGACACTCTTTTAAAATAAACCGCCACGTTTCCAGGTCTATCAACACTCCTCCTTCTTAGAACAATCTTGCATATCCAACAAGCCTAAGTTGGAGAGTGACTGGGACCTTTTCGTGCTCACCCCGTGCGCACTAAGACAATTTAACACAACAGCGTAAGAAATATTCCACAACAGCAATATATTAACGCGAAATGTTAAGGAGCTCCTGCCGCTCAAAATCTGACGACGCTAGGCAACCGCCTGAAACAGTTATTCATCCTGAATTTGAAGTCACGAAATCAGGGGAGGATCCAAACGCACTATAACTTGTCAAGGAAGTTCCTGTAATAAGATCAAACTATAAAATACAAATTCTTCATAATAAAGTGGTGAAATTTCTGATTTTAGGGATGGAGGCCAGGTCCAATCCGTGACGAACACACAGGCTACACAAAGGCCACACAGGCTCGTTGGTGCAACCCTGTTGGAGGAGAGCCAAGAGATTGCCTTGTGCTCTTTGTGATGTAGTACAATCCGTCTGAATGCTGCAGTGGCGTACAATAAGAGGCAACGAGGAAAATAATAAAAAGAAGCTATCGCGCTTGTCTTTTAAGGCGAGACATAAACGACCTTCAAGTATTTTCTTCTATTTCTTTCTCCTTTATTCATTTCTTTCCTTGCCTCCTTCGTTTCTTTTGTACTTATTTATACTTACTTCCCGACTCATCTTTCTTTCTTTCTTTCTCTCTTTCTTTCTTTCTTTCTTTCTTTCTTTCTTTCTTTCTTTCTTTCTTTCTTTCTTTCTTTCTTTCTTTCTTTCTTTCTTTCTTTCTTTCTTTCTTTCTTTTCTTTCTTTCTTTCTTTCTTTCTTTCTTTTTTCTTTCTCTCTTTCTTTCTTTCTTTCTTTCTTTCTTTCTTTCTTTCTTTCTTTCTACCAACCTTATAGACGGCCTAGTACTAACAGTGAACAAAATAAGTACCTAATATTAGGTAGAGAGCAAGTCTTAAATGAATTCTCATACACTCAATAATTTGCGATCTATTTGAAAGGAAGCGCTTTGCTACCACGAAAAGCCTATTTTTCCGTTTCTTTCTTTCTTTCTTTCTTTCTTTCTTTCTTTCTTTCTTTCTTTCTTTCTTTCTTTCTTTCTTTCTTTCTTTCTTTCTTTCTTTCTTTCTTTCTTTCTTTCTTTCTTTCTTTTGAGAGCTTTGCTAAAATACTATAGGTTTTGTAGACGTATCGTTACAAATGTATTCTGTATGTCCTCATGGACTAAGTTACTCCTATTCATGACAAAAATAAAATCTGCGGGCAATGCAGTCAAGCGTGACTTCGCAAGTAGGCACCTGTGCCTTACACTGGTCCGAATCTTTTACATTGCATAAAAAGATAGCACTGTTCAGCCGCAACGTCCTGCGCCAGGGCTCAGCTCAGAAAGTCATCAGCCTCCTTGTTATCACAGAGCTAGAGTCTGAAGCAAGCCTTTTGTAGGAGAGCATAAACTAAGCTTTTTTCATCATACGAAAGAGATAGAGCAGCTCTCTACCGCGGTTAGACGACAGATGTATCTGTAGCACACTAAGCTCGCTAGAATAACAAGCAGCATTGTTTATGGGCGGAAGGCAGATTGTCCGGCATGATTATAGAGTACAAGAGCATCACCGCTCTCTCGTTTTGCAACTGCTTATCACGTCGCGATTTTGAGCGCAAATACATTTGTCTTCGAAATGGAGTACAGCCAGGACCAAACGTGTTTGCATAAATAAGTGTACGTGCCAACGTTACCGTGAAAAAATAAGCACTGAAACGCATGCGCTAGAAAAACTTGATTCACACGCTAGTGGATGCAATATATTTTCAAGACTGTCAGTACCGTGGGGGAAGCAGGGCGGCCTGCCAGTCGCGTAGCTGGCAGCGTATCCATGCTTTTCTGTTTAGAAGCAAGCGAAGCACATTAGCGGGCCTCGATGACTCGCGCTTACCGCTAAGAAAAACAGTTTAACTGGCCGTAAACAAGTGCGCTCAAGGTCGAGCCGTTTCTTTCCACGTACTCTCCAACCCCTCTGTTTGCCCCTCAAATAGGAAGAGTTGGCCTAAACTTCCGTATTCTATGCGGGGGAAAAGCGCTGGTTGTCTCGCTCGCAGCTCAGCAGAAGCAAAATGCACCCAAATGAGCCCGTGAGGTAAATTAGGTTATAGCGAAGCTAATGCAACTTTCGACACGTCATGATTCCCCAAAGCCGCGTGACTAGGGCCTCTTACCACCGCGGCATTACCTACTATACTATCGATCGAACTTATATACTCCACCGGGGAATGTGTGCGTGTGTGTCTCTTTGGTTGTTCCTCTCTAGTCTTCCTTTTTTATATCAGGGCTGATTATTCACCTCAACACCTTATAGCAGCTACATCTCACTTTTCTCAGGCTCCCCGCATCTTGTTTTAAACATGGATGGGCGTTTTTTAGTGAGCTGTGTTTCATTTTCATTTCCCAACTTGAGCTCACCCAAGTCCACTTCCTATTCTGTTGCTCGCAGAAAAATGAAATCAGACCGTTCTTTTTTCCCTGCTATAGTGATGGAAAACATGAGCGATGGCTAAAGCCGCATAGGTGCAGGACACGGTATTTGTTACTTCAGAGCTCAATGCACACCCGGAAAATACTTCTTGCCGAGAATGTTACTGAAAACTGCACTCTCCTAAACATTCCAAGTCACCCACAAAACAAAACAAAAATAGGCGACGTGCGTTGCAAGCTGCATACGTACAGTTCCCCCGATCAAGCTCTGCAGCTCTCACCTCTCCAGTAAACCGCTGCATCACAGTAAGCAGCCGCACTTAAAAAAGTATACGCGTATCATCGGTCTTCATAACAGCGCTAAGTCCCCGCGACATACCATTTAATGCTGTATCGCTACTTGGACTGCACGCCGCGCAGCTTTATGCGATCAGGTTCTCGCTGCCCGTCTTTTGCAACGTTTCATTTCTTATTCCATTCTTTTTAGCCGTGACGTCAATCGCGGCCAAAAATAGCACGAGGCGGGGAAGCAAACAACCAATGGCAGAGCCGGGTTGAAAGAATCACAAACAGAGATCGCGCCGTTGTGACAGGAGGCACGCAGATGCGATCTCCTCCACGCGCCCGCCTTTCACCTTCACCGCATATGAGGGGAACACGGGGTCGAGTGCCTCGATCAGCGCCCGACGACCACACACGCTTAGGCGTGCGGATACGAATAACCATGCAGCAGCAGCAGCACAAACCATGGGTCCAATATTGGCACTGTATTGGCAATGTCCGGCCCTACATGGCATCGGTGAATGGTGAATTGCCAAGACAGTACCAATATTGGTTCGGCCTTCGTACTGCTTGTAATATTGGTCCGGATTATTCGGGCTGCCCTGTAAGGAAATCCCGCTTATCCTTGCCGATCCCACTCGGGATGATGTGGCGTGTAGGCTCGGAGGTCCCACAGTGCGTTCCGGGAAACTCACGCGAGGAGACGTCGGAGTGAATACGAAGCCGAAAAAGTCATGAAACCGTTTTAGAAGTATTTGCGGGCCAGACCTTCCGTCCGTAGCCGTTACGTGTGAAAGGTATCGTGCTCGCAATCGCCTTACGACGGTACATTCGGTTATACTCCGTGCGCTTTCCAGAAGCGTTCGTGACTACCGGCTTCACAGATTTGATTGGGACAGTAGGAATCGCAAATAGCATGTCGTAGTTTTTATGACAAGGGAAACATTTTTTGCGCTGAATTTCGCACTTGGTGCCTAATGTTTTGAAGGATCTTTAGACCAAATGAATAAGTAACTGCCCAGGGCATACGTGGTTCAGACTTCGTTTCCGTATCATAGCCCTAAGCTAACAGAGCTCAAAATTCTCTGAAAAAAAAAAAATGAAATTTAAAATTACGAATAAAAATTCCACCTCTCTGTGTTTATCGTAATCCGTCCTTGAAAAGCGAACTTAAAGCTCGAAGCTCAAATCTCATGCTAATCATTTCGCGTAGATAATCGCTATAAAACCTTGAACCCTTTTTGTTGAACCGATTCCGACAATCTAAATTCTTTTGTTTCCCTAAGACTAGCAGATATTCGAACCGTCTTTTCATATGACACACAGACACCCATATTTAAGAAGCGTTATTATTTCACTCAGCTGTTAGTCGACATTTTTCTAAACTTTCTTTAGCATTTTCTTGGTCTTAGTCGTTTTGCACTATGATTTCTGATTACTGTGCTCTTTAGTTCGTTAAAATTCTTACTTCCTTGCATATTGCTTGGACTCGTTTTATTTCTAAATACAACGGCGGAGGCTATGTAATGTTCATGCGTCTCGGGGACATTGCAATGAATACATGAATAAACGAATTTATCGCCTACTCTGCAAAGTGTACTGCAAATTTCTTTGGCGTATTATATTGAGCAAGGAATCTATTTGAGACCTCTTTTTATTTGTTACGTTCCTCACCTCTGGTCTTGAAAGGAAACACATTGAGTGCAAGCGAAGCGAACAAAACATTACAAAAAAATCAACAAGTTGCTGCGAACGATTTCTTTTCAGTAGTACCTCCTTAATGTCTTGTAATACAATTAAGAAATGACCGGAATGGTTCAAGTTATCTCCCCGACGACTATGTACAGTTCTCCTTCTAATACCTTGAAAAATTGTGACAGAAAAGACCGGTCGTAAATGATCGTTACGTACACCTGCTTGTATTAAAGTAATTAGATACATGCTAATGACGTATAGGCTATAACGTTAACTCGCTTAATCTCTCGCGCAGCTAAAGTGGTAATTTCAAGCTTGTGCAAGAGTTAGCCATCTTGGTGGTTTTCTAGCGTACATATGTCGATGCAACCGTGAGCATTGCTCCACAGCTGTTAAGATGTCTAATATATAAAATAAAAACCAGGCTCCACTGTTTGGTTAACTCTCGTAAAGCAGTCTCCGCGCGGCTTTCTAAAGAAAGAAAAAAAAAAGTCTTGTCAGGTGAGGACATTGGTTCTCCTTAAGTTTCAGTGATTTAAACCTTGGTGGAAGGCGTATATATGGTGAAGCAGACTAGATAGCTACTTCTCCCAGCGATCAAGAAGCGGACAGCTGTAGCCTAGTGCAATCAGTGGTGCGCTACAGCGCATCAGCATTGCTTGCGCTAAGATCGTTTCCGACGCAGCCGGCGTGCGCGTCGTCGGCTACCGTCAGCCAGCCAGTGGCGCCATCCAGTGCTCTTACGCAAGGATTACGTTGCTTCGATTCACGGAGACAAGTTCCATCTAACAGCTTTAAGACAATTTCGACATGCCCAGTGGAGCGGCTATAGCGCATCGTTGGATCGTGTTATGATATAGCTTTATATAAACGGTTATTCCTCGGTAGAGCTGTCCTTGCGCGACGCGATTTGAAAACCACAGCTCTGCCAACCCTGCAAATAAGTTCCCGACATTTCCCACTTCTGTTTCTGTTATTATGGATGGGACATCGAAAGTAGATAGCGCACTTTGGTTGCCGCATAGAGCGATCTACCCGTATACGCATAATGCAAGTCTTGCAGAAGCGCTTATTGCTGCACCGGCTCCAGCGTGCTGACGCAGTCTGCCGTGCGAAAACAAAGCGGTGGAGTGTGCTTCAAGGTAACACGCTTTTCCTTTCTTGCACACCGCTAAGCTATAGGAACCGCTCACAGTGCAATGTTGACATCCGAGAAACGACATGCGGTCTCGAGATCCTCAATTCAAAAAGCATGCAGTCTTTCAAAAGTGTAACAAGGCCAGAACGAGGATCCAACGACGATGTGTACAACGATTTCCTGAGCATTAATTCGAAAGTAGAACTAGCCGGAAAAGAGCCCGAGTGTTCAGATCTAATCATTTTCTTATCGTTATCCTTTTTAAGGAGTTAGCTCTATTATTGCCTTCATTTGCGTGTTTCGCGTTGGATTCGCGATCCTTTATTGATCAAGGCGACCAATAGGATGAAATTAGTGGCCCTCTATCAAAGGGCGACCTCTCCCACCCAGTCGGCAAGTTTGGCTTGTGTGTTCTTGTCCAGCTCCGACAGGAGCCTAAGCCATGTCCCCTGTGAGTGCTGGTATGGGAGGTCTTTTGGTGGTGGATTTCTTACAGTCCCACGAAGTGTTCTTCTGTTGCTTTATGTCCACAGTGTAAGCAGTTAGAATCGATGGACTGTTTAGTAATTTTCGATTGAGGGATGGGGGTCATGACTGTCCCAATTTGGGCTCTACGTAGGTTTCTGGTTCGCGTTCCGGTAAGGTCTGGGTGAGGTGGAGCGTAAAGGTTCCACGCCTCATAAAGATGATTGATGTTTTACCTGTATGTGTAAGTTTCGTTTACTGCAAGAAAATATCTGATCCCTCCCGGTCTGCCAGAGATCAGGTATATCGGTTAGCGTTATTCCGACCCCTAGCACCTCATGCATTCCGCAGGTGGCGCCACGTGCTCGTACGCTAGATGCATCCGCTCGCGCTGTGGAGCAAACATCACAGTTTTCGTCATCGGGCCCAGACACAAGGGACATTCCCGCAGCCGGTCACGCCCTGTGTAAAGTTGCAACAGGCTCTTCCGCTGCTATACACATCTTCGTCTTCAACAAGTTCCAGTTTCAAAACATTATCTCGTTGTCCATTGAGCCTCGTCGTTGCCATCTTGCTAAAGACCGATAGCGCAGTTATTACAGACAGGCTGCCTAGACCATCGAACAAAGAGAAGCCACGGTAGCCCGTTGCCGAGAAGCTTGCCAAGCCCGGAAGCGAGCCTAATCGAAGCTACAACAGTGACTGCGGCTGCGGCCGGTGACGTACACTCGTGAAGCTTCAAGTATAAGTGAACCTCTACTTGCTTGTCTCATTGGTGCAATATGCTGAAAATCGCTATGTTCTAACTACAGGTGCTGGAAGTGGCAATGGAATTCGTATACTTCAGACTGGTAGTGGCTGAGATAAGAACCACGAGAGTGAGACATCAAAACCAAATACGAATGAGGTGAGTACGTTCGTCTGCTACTCTGATATCACGACTGGCAGGTTACGGCCCTCCCTGAAGAAACATGTGCATAACCCCTGTATATTAGCGCTGCGCACATATATATGGGGAAGAATATACCGGCTAACGAAAGGGTGCCAGCACAAACCTTAGGTCAGCGCACCGATCTATGAAAACGAAAACAACAAATTCGACGTTTAGAAACTAGACTAAGTCATGGAGCAAGCTCAAGTCGGTGAAAGATTTGACGGTTCCAGCGAACATATGCGCATAGCAGTATCTTATAATATCCCACAGTTCCCTCGCAATTAGCCGGTGGCCCAGAAAGCTGCATGTGGCCGTGCACTCGCTGTGGTGTTGCTCTGAAAAAGAGTCTCAGCTGCTGTGACATCGAGGTTGCTGCCCATTTATGACCTTGTTACGCGCGAGCGAAGCCCTACCTCTACCGGGAGCGAAGTAGGCATTGCAGCAACGTTCCATGTGCTGCATAACACTATGGTTGTACACCTAGTACTTGCACTGAGCGGAAACATCTTGTTGAAAATGAGAACGCACAACCCGAAAAAAATTCACGCACCATCAAGAAAAAGTCATTATCGGCAGCAGACTTGCATATTTAATCATTACATACAGATTCATAGCTCGTGCCCCAAACAAAAAGGCCGTCGTTAACATCAGTCGTACCTTAGACCCGTCTTTTATAATATGCATCGTCTCTCAAAATTTCAGATTCTTAAGCCTTCTTTTGACTCTAGACACAAGCCTTGATTTTCAGTCTTCTACGAAACCTTTTACTCGTTAGCTTCGTCACACCGCCAAGCTTTCATTCTTCCTCTAGGCGACTAACTTTCCTGCCATCGGGTGGTCTGACATCCCTTCGAGAACTTCCAAAAATAACATTCAAGGTCACTTTGTAAACATATGAAGCATGTTCGGTTTATCTGAATTCATTTCGACACTGACAAGAGAAGAAACCTATTCTTCGAATACACTCAACATGGTACCATATTCAAATCTTGACGTTTCGGCCGTGTTTACCTAACATGGTGATAAGAAAATATTGCATGTATCATTTTGTTGTCAGAAATTGCACAAAACGTTCACCTTGAAACTCACACTGCATCATGACTCTCATGATGGTGACTACTTAAGTACAAATGACAATTTGTGTGAGTTAAGCACGCGACATCTAACAGACTTCACCATTCGCTCACCCGAAACTAACCGATCGCTTTTCGAATACAAAACGCGTGAACTCCTCGGCGCACTAGTTATGACTATAGCCGTAACCGAGCGATCGATATCACCTAGCCTAAAACTACTGCAGCACTACCTTCTTGGAAAGTACGCCTTCACGTCTGCTCGGCGCGTTTCTGATCGCCTTAAGCGTAGTAAAGCAGTCTATCCACCGTCTGCCTACACCAATATGCATCTGAATGCTTCTTTCGATCAGACAGCAAATGATTAGAACTGCTCTATTCACGACGTAATTCATCACACTCATACAGCACAATTCAAAGCATTGGTTGGTTGGTTGGTTGGTTGGTTGGTTGGTTGGTTGGTTGGTTGGTTGGTTGGTTGGTTGGTTGGTTGGTTGGTTGGTTTGTGGGGTTTAACGTCCCAAAGCAACTCAGGCTATGAGAGACGCCGTAGTGGAGGACTCCGGAAATTTCGACCACCTGGGGTTCTTTAACGTGCACTGACATCGCACAGCACACGGGCGCCTTGATCCAAATATCTAGGGAAAAATTGCAACAGCCCACTTTTCAGGCTCTATTGCCAGTAAATGAAACGCGAACAGTGAAGCGCGTGAACGAAAATCTATATATACTTTATTCTTTCTGCCTGACGTCATCCAAGATCGCGGTTCTCCTATCCGGTTTGCAAATTTTGCGCATGTTGTGCTGTTCTCATTCGGCCAAAAAGCCGTCGTCGTACATAAAAATTCAAAAAAAAAATCGTGTCGGAAAAATTCTGTTGCGCCAGCATGCAGCGGCCGCCGGAACTCCACTGAGGCCTGATACGTCATCGCCAATACAGATGGCGCCTCTACGTCCTACGTTTAGAAGCGGCTTTCCGGGTGTAAATTACGCGTCTATAGGTCGATTTCTCAATGCGGAAGCCCCCAGAGGGCAATAGGGTGAGGCCGCTTAAGACTGAACTTGAATGTGCCCTAAATTTCGGTTCTGTTCCTTGTTTTGTGATAGATTTCTAGGCCGTTTGAGTGCCGCATTAATATTTTCACCGACCGTAGCCTATGCGTCACGGTTCTGCTGCCGGCAGCGGCTGTGGCGCACATGCGTACATCGAGCGCACTGAACTGCCTGCCTCTAGCAATTCGGCTCCATTATCACAAGAGTTAAATAAAACCGTTTTAAAACTATCGGAAACCAGATCAGTGGGCTTATATTTGACAGCAATAGCCACATGGCGTGAACTGAACCTCTGCCCATGTTTTCCAGTGTTGGCATTTCATTTCTATCATATGTGGTACGTAACACAGTAGAACCTCGATAAACGGAAATATGATAGACGAAAATACTGCTCGAACGGAACAAATGCCACGAAGTTGGTCGGTTTTGTATTAAGGCAATGTAAGAAAAATCTTGTTAATCGGAAATCAGAATTTGCGACGACTGCGTAAACATAACCGCAAAATATTTCGAACCCGCAACTAAGTTCGGCAAACGCAGCGCCATCGCTGTCCGCGTTCCTGTCCCCTTCTTGGTTTTCAGCTCCGATGGACTCGAGTTTTCTCGCATACCCCAGACACTGCACCCGCATCACCTGCTTGCAGCCGCTGTGCGCTTGCAGTTGGGTTCAGTTAGGCTTCAGACTCAGATCTTTTTTTCCATGTTGTGTGCGACATAGATTTCGTCGCGAAATCAAAATGCGATAGAAGCAAAAAAAAAAGAAAAAAGAAACGCCGCATAACGCGCTTGCGTTGAAAATGGACGTGGATATCATCGAAGACTTCGGGTGTGATCGCTTCAGAACACCGGCGCTAGCGACGAAGTACGCCAGCACGCAACCTCCAAGAGAAGCCTGTCGAGTATAAATGACGCCAATAAACAACACCTGTTGCGAGAGCTAAAACAAGAAAATGCGTGTACAGTAGCTCATCACTAGCTAGTAAATCGCAGTTCTCACTGTGTTTTACAGGCAGAAGAAAGTGGTCTATACTGGCATTCTTTTTTTACTAGATTCCCAGTAGTATAGTTTGGAAAAATATTTCAGGGCTTAAATTTACACAAAAAGGTTTTGTAGTTATTAATACATTGTGTATCCTTCTTCCTATTACACACCTGGAATTCGCATATCGTGATCTTCTTCGCGGAGGCTGTTAACTACGCACCCGCGGGTGTGTAGTTAACAGTATATTATCACATATCAGTATATTATCACATATCAGTTATCAGTATATTATCACATAATGACAATATACTGATAAAAATGATTTGTATAATTCTCTATATTCTTTTTTCTTTGCATTATGGTTTAATCGTACTGATTATTATACCCAGTCGATATCGTACGACTAAGAGATATTCCTTGCGCTTGAGGATAATAATATTCTTGAAAATGCCGCCAGCCATGGACTGGAGGCCATCTAGAGCAGATTGTCTTCATCTGCATTTTGACGAAGTAAATGTTTTCCAATCCCATTCCATAAAATACCCCACTTTGCGTCTATACTTTTTCGAACAATGAAATCAAATATAACATCGAATAATTCCGTATATATATTGCTTGAGAATTTGTGGGCATAGCTTAGTTAGCCTAGTTCGTTATATTCTAGTTTATATTCTTAGTGTACTCTTAGTTTATTCTTAGTTTATATTCCATTATCTCTCTCTCTCTGCACCTGTTATCTATGGAACTTGATTTGAAGGTCAACCGTATCATCTAACCTACTTGCATTGTTCATGAATTTGCGCTTGTCGAAAAACTGCGGGCGCACCTTCTTTCGTGTTCTCGTGCTATGCTGATTCCCTATAACCGTGATCGCGGCAGCGTCTAAGGCGAATACTCAAGTTTCTACCGTTTCATCCCCTCTTGAAGATGTATACAGGCTGCAAAAGAAGCTCAAGAGAAAAAAATAAAACAATGCAAGCACTGAACAACTGCTGTACAGTACAAATACAAGGACAAGCGCTAAATTTACATCGGCCCCGCCAAGGTGGCGCAAAGGGCAGGCCATTCGGCTGTTGTATCCATGGTTGCGGGATCAAATACCGGCCGCAGCGGCAGCTTTTCGATGAAGGCGAAAAGCCAGGCGCCAGTGTGTTGCTCAATGCCAGTGTTAGAGAAGCCCAGGTGGTCGAAATTTATGGCGCCCTCCATGAGGCATCTCCCACAGCCTTATCTGTTTTGGGACATTAAACCTCATGAAATAAACCTGAGTCGGAGCACCTGGGTTCGAACCCATCCGCGGATACTGCGTTTCGATCGAAGCGAAACGGAGAGGCATGGCTGTGGGCTGTGTGACGTCAGTGCACGTTAAAGATACCCAGGGCGTTGAAATTATTCTTAAACCTTCCAATACGGAACCTCTTTCTTTTCAATTTCACTCCCACCTTCCTATCTTCTCTTGTAGCGCGGTCTAGTTAGTGTCCACGGAAAAAGTAAGACGATACAGCGCCTTCCTTGTCCTGTGAACCAATTTATTTATTTATACCCGCCGGGGTGGCGCAGTGGTTACGGCGCACGACTACTGTTCCCAGGGACGCGGGATCGAATCCCGGCCTCGGCGGCAGCTTTTCGCTACAGGCGAAAAGCAAGGCGCCCGTGTGCTGTGCGATGTCAGTGCACGTTAAAGAACCCCAGGTGGTCGAAATTTTCGGATTCCTTCACTACGGCGTCTCTCATAGCCTGAGTTGATTTGGGACGTTAAACTCCACAAACCAAACCAAACCAACTTATTTATTTATGTAAACCACCCTGAATTTGCATCTCCTTCTATTGTGTCAAGCTGATACAGTTACAGACTGTCCTATCCAGGCTGCGCATACGCAATTAAGCATTGGATCGCAAAACTTTTGTTTAGCAAGTTTTTTTGTTGGCAGAGAGAGAGAGCAATGGAAGGCACGCTGAAAGAGACCTCCGAATAATAATATAATAATTAGTTTACAGGAAGGGAAAGGCGCAGTATCTGTGACACTTGTGTCTGTGGACACCTGAACCGCGCCGTAAGGGAAGGGAGGAAGGTGGGAGTTAAAGTGGTAAGAGAAAGACGAGCCGTAGTGGAGGGCTACGAAGTAATTTCGACCACCTGGGGATTTTTAACATGCGCCGACATCGCGCAGCACACACACACAGCACCTCTTCGTTTCGCCTCCATCGAAACGCAGCCGCCTTGGTCGGGTTCGAGCCCGGGTATTCCGGACAGTGGTCGGGCGTCTTACCACTGCACCTCCCCGGCGGGGCAAAGAGATCTCCGATAGTTGTGAAATTTGTTATTTCACAATTTTCATGTGTTCCGATGGGGGTGAAACGGAGTGGCGTCCGTAGGCTGTGCGATGTCATTGTACGTTAAAGATCCCCAGCTTGTCGTAATTACTCCGTAGCCCTCCACGATGGCTCCTCTTTCTCTCTTTCCTCTTTCACTCCCACCCTCCTTCCTTCCCTTATGGCGCAGTTCAGGTGTCCACAAGGCATGTTTGACAGATGCAGCGCCTTCCCTTTCCTGTGCACCAATTATTATTATTATTATTGTCATTATTATTATTATTATTATTATTATTATTATTATTATTATTATTATTATTATTATTATTATTATTATTATTATTATTATTATTATTATTATATTATTATTATTATTATTATTATTATTATTATTATTATTATTATTCCCCGCCGTGGTGCTGCAGTGATTAAGATGCCCGACTATTGTGCCGGAGTACCCGGGTTCGCTCCCGACCGCCAGCGGCTGCGTTCCTATGGAGGCGAAACGGAGTGGCGTCCGTGTGCTGTACGCTCTGTGCACGTTAAAAATCCCGAGGTGCTCTTAATTACTTCGTAATCCTCCACTACGGTTCCTCATTTTCTTTCTACTGTCACTCCCAACTTCCTCTCTTCCCTTACGTCGCTTCTCAGGTGTCCATAGAACAAGCGAGTCAGATACTGCGCCTTTCCTTTCCTGTGAACCAATTATCATGCTTATTCGCCTATTTGTAGTGTGACACATTGTTTGGAACTCTTGATAGCAGTTGTGCATTTAAAATCCCAAGAACTATAACTACACATCAAGCATTGACTGGCAACAATTGCTTAAAATTATTTCCCTTTTCGTGTACTTTTATCTTACTGCCGTGCTTTCCATGTCATGTATCATTATCTTCTAGTATGGCCAACGTTATTCCGCTACTTGGAGCAATTACAGATTTGATTACGAAACTCCAAAGCACGAAAATATTCAGTCCAGTGGACAGGATACAAATGGCAACAGTAAAAGCTAATCAATAACCCAAAGTGTCCGTTATATGAAAGTATAACATAGAGTGAATCCAGCATATTCAGGCTCTAAATAATAGCAATAGCCTGAGAAAAGTCAAGAGGGAACTAGGCATAGGAAAAATCTGACGTATGCACTACGAGACAAGGCAGGCCATTACCGGTATGGATAGGATAGGTAGCCGAGCAGTCTGGACTGACCTGTACAGTAGTTGAAGTAACCAGAGCAGTAATGAGAACAGCAGTATAGTGCAAAGCGATCAAACGTTCCGACGGCAACGAAGCATGAAAAAGCATTAGAAGCAATGAAGGTGAGAGAGAGCAGCTGGGGAGGAACAGCCAGTTACAGATTTGTTGAAGGGAGGTGCGGAGATTGCTCTAGAAAAACTGGCTGGCCTCCCTCTAAACGAAATGCCTAATGACCGCAATAGCACATGAACAATGGAAGAAAGCCAGCGTTATCTTAATCCATAAGAAAGGGGACGTCAAGGACTTTAAAAAATAAACGCCGATCAGCCTACTAACCGTCAAATAAACACTATTTACTATAACTTAATATTTGTCATTACTATATATATATATATATATATATATATATATATATATATATATATATATATATATATATATATATATATATATATATATATATATATATATATATATATATATATATATAGGGTAATATTACACTTGTCAACCAAAGGAGCAGATAAGATTTCGTAAGGCTAGTCTAAATGAATCATATCCACAGTATCAACCAGGTGATAGAAAAATTATGGCAACATGACTAACCATTATACATTAAGTAAAACATTTTGCGCAAAAAAACACAAAGGTCAAACGTCTTATGTGTTCTTTTTTGTCCTTTGTGTTTTTTTGCGAAAACTTTTTTACTTAATGGATCACCAACTAGCCCGGCAACATGCTCTCCTCATTATACATAGCATGTATTGATTGCGAAAAAGTTTTTGACTCAGTCGAAGCCTCAGGAGTCATGCAAGCATTAATAAATGCGGTGCACATGAGCCATATTTGAAACTACTAGGTGAAATCTAAAGTGGCTGCACTAGAGTTCCCATAACGAAAGATGTTATGCAAAGAAACACTATCTCGTCAGTATCATTCTCCGCTCGCTTAGACGAAGTATTATGAGACCTGGATTGGCACCAGTTAAGGAAAAGGGTTGATAGAGGACAGCGTAGTAATCTACTATTCGCTGATGACATTGCTTTGCAAAGTAATTCAGGGGACGAAGTAAACAGAATGATTAATGATTTAGATAGTCCAAGCGGAATGTTAACAATAACAGGCACAAGACTAAATTAACATTCAATATCCTCTAAAAGGAAAGGGAGCCTGCGATAGGTAGCGAGGCGCTGAAAGTGATAGGGAAACAAGTTTAATTACGAAAGCAGCAGACTCAGATTCGGACTGCAAAAGGTAAATAACTAAGAGAATCAGATTGGGATGGAGCGCATTTGGCGAGTCCTCGTAGATCATGACTACGAGCTTACCGGTATTTCCCAAGAAAAAAAAAGTATAGAATACTTGCTTCTTGCCGACACTCACTTGGGAGTGTGAAGCCAAGGGGCTAACGAAAAGAATTCTACTTATGCTGTGGACAATGCAGAGAGCTACGGAACGGAAAATGATTAGGCGTAATGCTGAGATAGTGAAGCATGCAGAGTGCGTCGGGGAGAAAACTCGAGTTAATAATATTCTAGTCGAAATTGATAAAAAGGATAAATGAGCATGGACTGGACATTTAATGCGAAAGGAAGATAACTGGTGGTCGATAATGGTAACAAATTGCATTCCAAGGGAAGGCAAGCGTAGCAGGAGGTGGCTGAAAGTTAAGTGGGCGGATGAGGTAAAGACTTTCGCGGCATGTCAAGGGAGGTACCAGAGACATTTCGCCTGCAGTGGGGATAGCCCTGTTGATGACGATTTGCTTCTTGCCGCAATCGCATTTCCGACTAGTCTCCGTGTCAGTCATTATGCAAATGTTCGATAGCTTGTGGGGCGCAAAAAACTGAGTTTCCATGTCGTAGCGCTGAGCCGCCTTTTTTTGTTTTGTTTTTTTTTTTTTTTTAGGTCGTGCAACCGCTTTTGGATACATGGCATCGCAGACACCTGCGGCCTGCTATGTGAGCGAGCATCATAATTCGCCTTTTTAGGCGAAGGCCTTCAGCGACTGTAGTGAGGATGTCTTCTGGAAGCCAGCATACAGCGGTGTTTGATTTTGAAGTTGGAACGCCTCTCACAGCACCAGCGCACGCCATCTCTTTGAATGTCATGCGTTTCATAGTTTGAAACAACTAAGCAATCATCCACAAAATTAATACTTTTTCTTCATCCGTTAGCGAGGTATAAAGAAGGCGATCAAAATGAGCAATCATGAGGCCACTCAGGACGAGCACGATGGAAGACCCAATACACGTACCCTGTTTCTGCAGATGTGATGTACCGTCAAACCGGATGCGCGCGGTAAAAATAAAAAATCGAAATTTCGAAACAGCCACGAACTGCGATGCCTGTTGTGCGACCTGAAAATCAATGAAACAATATACGTCAATGGACAGTTAACGCATTCAAGCAGGAGGTCATGGGGTGAAAAAACGAGATATGTGATGTCAATCTGTAAAGCTTGGTAGATTATTTCAGTTGTGAAATCGGAACTTCACAACTAGACAAGGGCTGCGTCAGCATGTATTTTATTGCCCTCTAAGCCGAATATCTTTCTTTCTTGCGCCTAGGCCGGCGAGCATATGAATGTTTCCGCTTGATACAGTCAAGTTCAGTTCAGTCAGTTCCGCGCTGTCTTTGTCTACTGGTCTTCCTCCACTGCTTCCTTTTTTTAGCTGTCTTCTTTTCCCGACACCTCTCACGAAGACGGCTACTTGTCGTCAATATTCATTTCACCGACGTTTCAAAGCGCGCGAAAAATGCAGCCCTTAAAATATCCGTGTCAGCAATAAAGTTTCCATTTTTCTTGGCGGCTTCATAATGCTGCTTTTTCATTCTAAAAACAAGTATTGCCATCATTACTCCGGCATTTCACTTGAAAGTAGCAACCTTGTGCACACCGTTCAGCTGAAGTGCCCACCGAAAAATATCCAAAAAACCCTCAGCCGAAAAATATTAACCACGCTGTTGCCATTTGCAGGCTGCTTTCACTTCGAAATTTTGTAAAGCGTATTTATGCACTTAATTTTTATGACGATCAAGTTTCACCTGTGTTCAGTAGTATAATGCAGCTAGTTGACAGCGCAAGAAACGCTTCCAATTATGGTCTTTCCACGACTGCTCGTGGAAAGCAGGGCAGATAATCGGGGCAACGTGTGCCCCACTGTGATCACGCTATTGCTTGTTTGCGCGCTTTCCTGCGATGCGTTACGCTTCTTTCGCCCCTCCTGGCAACAAGGCTTAAGCGAGCAGAGCGCGGGGGGACAAAGCGCGCCCACGCCCAGCCCGCTGTCGCAGCGGCCTGTCAGGCGGGCCCGGTGGCGTCAACGCTGTCGGCGGTTTCACTATCGCAGGGCGAGCAGGTGTCATGGACACCCCGCGACTGGCGCGATGCCCAGCAGGCTCGCTAGCTGTAAGCAGGGCGACTCGCTCCGAGGAGTTTTTGAGCAGCACCCTCCCCCCTCGCATTCCCCCTTAACCTTTGTCAAAGTTCAAATGGAAAAGGATGGAATTGCATCTCTCGGGGCACAACAGCTATCCACAACCTCTGAACATGCCCGTATTAGTGGATCGGCGCTAAATTACGTTAAACATTGACTGAGAGACATCAAGATTGGCACCTAAATGGTTGATTAGATTGGATGATATAGCTGGTTAACAAAACTCTGGAACAAAGAGGACATGACGGCTGTCACACTAAAAAAAAAAAAAAAAAAGAATAAATTCAGGAACCACCCTATGGATGAGCAAAGCAATATCAACACAAAAGAAAAGCGAATAGCACTAAATTTTGAGCTGCGTGCTCTTGTTCATTGGAAGGCCCAGTTATGAGCGCCCCTGCAGCCTCTCTCTGTCTTCTTCGTCTAGTTTCAATGATGTTTTCTCTGTTTAATTATATGCTGCGAAGATCTGTTCGGTGGACTGCACTCTCCAGGCTTGTATGTCGTTCCACATCGCAGAGGGATAAACATGTTGATTTTAAGACTGGGCGCCATATTGAACAACGCGGACAATAAATTACACAACTATTCTAAGCAGAACTACATTAGGGATCACTAATTGAATTCATGTCCAAAATTTCTACTAGTAGCAATTCCTGTTGAGTAATTTTTCTCCAGCTCTTCCAAGAAGTTGGCCGAATACATTTCCTACCACACATTGAGAATTGAGTGGCATTAACGTTGTTTCGAAAATCGTGCTCCTTTCTGATACATGTGTCAGAAATTGTTCTGAAGTAAAATGTTTAATGTTCACGTTCTGGCAGAAGCAGTCAGAAGAAATCAAAGATTCTTTCTTCGTGCATTTTTTGGCCCGCATTTAGAAGAGCAGATGTTAGGCCTTTCATTTCTGGCTTGAGCGGCGTCACTGTCGCTGCCGATGTCGGCATAAGCGATGGATAGCTATTGAGTAGCCCACGGCGCCGCCCCATCACTGCTGGCACTTTGCAATATGTGATGAAAGATTCTTCTCTGCCTCCGGCCCGCAACCCGTTGCGGTCATTCGAAACACAGGAGTCTCGGACAATCTGTACTGAATGGCAGTCTTAGAGGAAGTATTCAGACTTGTAATGGGAACAGTCAATGCAGCGGTTGATGGAGAACACCTCAGTAATCTGCGATTTGCTAATGGCATATACCCTGATAAGTCAACCACGGGATGAACTGAAAGAAGACTGATGACCTATATAGTAAGAACAAAAAGTTATAGCCTAAAAATCAATATGCAGATGGCTAAGGTAACGTTCAGCGGCCTCGGGAAGAAACAGCTTAAGACAGATAGTAACCGCAGATAAGGACCACGAAAGGGAAAATTAAGGCAATGAGATTGGGATGGAGTGCACTTAGCAAGCACTCGCAGATTATGACTAGCAGCTTACCGGTATCGCACAAGAGGAACGTATACAGCCGTTGCATCTTACCGGTACTCACTTGTGCAGCAGAAACGTAAGAGTTCTACTTAAGTTGAGGACAACGCGGTGGGCTATGTAAAGAAAATTGGCAGGGGTAAGGTTAACGGGTTGGAAGTATAGAAGAGTGCGTCAGAGAAATAATTCTAGTTAATGACATTATAGTGAAAATCAAGGAGAAATGAACATCTGCAGGGCATGTAGTGCGAACAGAGGATAACCGATGGTCGCTTAGGGTAACAAATTGGATTCCAAGGGTAGGGAAGCGTACCAGGGGGCGCCAGAAAATTATTTGTGCGGATGCGGTAAAGGTACGTCGCAGAGGTCAAATGGCTGCAGGCAGTGCCGGGATAAAAGGAGGAATATGAAAAGGGCCTTCGCCCTACAGTGGACATTGTCCGGCTGATGATGATGGCAGTGTTGTGATCCTGAAAGAGCAATTAACGTTACTGCATATTACGCCTAAAGGCAAAGCTTAAGAGTTCCGGGGTAGGGTGTCCCCGCTAGCCGTCCTACTGCAAGTGTCAAATGCTGATCTGGGGCTCTGCTCGGCCTCGGTTCCCCTTCCATGCATGGTCATACGGAACATTGAAGTCTCGGAGAGTCTGGTGAACGACAGTGGTGGGATCCTGAGGAACGCGTTAACGCTATCCCGTCAAGAAAGTAGAGAGATTTAGCACACTGCGATCCGCGATCCGCGATCCACTACCGTGATCCGCCACCGCGCGTTCCATTGCGCATGCCCAGATCACTTTAATGCCGATAGATGGCGCCACATGCTTGATGGCGTCGCATTGACCTGCCGCATCGGAACCAATCAGCTTATGCGGCCCGCCGACGAGCGGTAGAGGGTCACGGTGTCGGATCGCGGATCACAATGTGCCAAATCTCTCTATCTCTCTATTAATAGGGTAAAGGCACGAGATTTTAGTCGGCATATTTTTGCTTTGGAATTACGCGTGGTCCTGCCGTACTATACACGGATCACAGTGTGAAATTCACCAAAGCTCAGTAAATAATTTGAACTTAAATTATTCTGACAGCAAGTTTCACTTTCGGCTTCAGATAGCAGAGGGATAGTTCTGACGCTACAAGCAGGCAGGACATCACGTGAGACAAACAAAACATGCAATAAAATATATATAGTTATCTGTTCAGTCGCTGCCATTCCGGCTTCTGCAACTGTTTAGCCTCAGAGTTTGCGTTAATTAAAACTATAAAACAGCTAATATTTTCCATATTTTTTCATGCGTCACGTGATCCTACACTCATGACGTCAGAACCATGGCTCCGCAATGTAAACCGCAACTGGAACTACGGGCTGAAGACAGTTCAAACACGAATTATGTATTGAGCGACGGTAATTTCATGTGATGATTCATTCTATACTAATATCATACGCACAGTTAGAAACCCAATTACACTATAATTGTTTTTGGTCTCTCAACCCCTTTGCTCCACTAAAAATAACGCTTGTATGCCCGAACAAGTTTTGTTGCATATTCAGAAAATTACCCGGGACATTAACCAAAAAAAAAAAAAATAGACAAAGAAAACAACTGACAGCTCTGCAGAGATCTGCAATGGAGAAAAAAATGCACGGGCGTTGGCTGCTCTTTAGTAGCTCTTAGAGTGTCATGACTCGGTACTTTTCAGAGTCGTGACTAGACACTAGTCACGGTCATGACTTTGATTGACTTACACAAGCCATGGACTCCATAAACATGCACATTGGATCTCCGATCTAAGTGTCTCGTTACAAATGACTACGACTCATGATTAAACTATGACTCACGTAACATGACTAAGCATGACATGAGTTTATATATTGCTTTTCATTACATGTACATTCATGACTACCAGTCTTATTTTAGTGTTACGTCATACCTCACTTTACGTTTGCAGTCACGTTTTCGCAAACAGCCAAGGAAGGCTTTCACCTTAAAACAAGCACTTCTCGCCTGCCGCGCTCACCAAAGGCGTCGTACACTTCCTGCGCCACGAATTAACCAACAATTGATACCGCATCAATGTTAGAAATGGGTGATTTTAATCTATATATGCATCCAAACAAGGAATTCGTACCGCTTATGTGCTATAAAAATCCCGTTCGTCTCCTTTGCAACTTTTCTCACTGCTGCGACGACCTCCGCGAAGGCCTTTTATAGAACCTCTCTTTAACTAGCAGCCATTGTAGCGCAAGCATATGAATTCATTCCTCCGACCACAAGACTTCCTTGAAAAATATTGAGGGCTGGAAAGGGTGCGTAACAGTGAAGAACGAGTATATGTAGAAAATAAAGTCTGCCCTGTAACTGCGCACGCCTACACGACTCTCTAATATCTTTAGCATCAATTGCAGTGCAAATTCAAAAGCACTTTAATGGCGCATTATGAGGCATTATCATCATTAATAAAAGTTATTCGCACAAGATAGATGTCACTCCCTGGCCCGGGTCCTGTTTTTCAAATGACCCGCGTAATTAGGCCCTCTGCGTCCATCAGAAGAGCTAGGCTATGCGCAGTTGTTAAAGCTACGTTGTTGCTATGCTCTGCTAAAGCAGGAATCTTCACGAAAGCTCCTGTGTTTCAGATCAATTCCAGCATTATCGTCGTTAAAGAATATGTACATCTCACATAGCAGCACCAGTTCCGTAACCCACAACCATGGCAAATACATGACATCAAGCTAAATGCAACAAATCGAACAGGCGTGAGCACGCACAGATGTCGCAAAACCGCTGGCCAATCCTCGGCTCCGCGCGCGTCTCACCATCCCACGACGTCAGCAACATAAGTTGTCGTGTGGAAATCGGTAGAATTTGGAGTATGTGGCTTTTGTTTTTTATTTTTGGGAGATGGGGGAGGGGAGAGAGAATTTGGCTTGCACTAAGGAGCCTATCTATAAAGGTATATTGCGGAAAAACTAAGCGGCATTCAGCTATTAAATATGACATGAGAGATCGGAATTTCGTGAACAAAATTCGCATAAAATACCTTTTCGGAAGGCTAACACCCGGAAATAGCGAGAGTTGAACCTGTGATCCTCGGAGCTATCATTAGATGCCCTAGAAGTACCACAAAGTATTCAAAGTTTTATTCGCCGATATTATCTCGTGTGAGCCAGGAAAACTCCGAAAAGAGCAGCAACCGTCACGCACTTTCACTGGCCTACGTAAAAGAAACGGGAACGTTTGCCTCAGTGGAGAAACACTTGGGAGCCGAGAACATTAACATTTAGTGGTAGTTAACGTTTCGGGCAGTTCATGCTTCAGGCACACAAAAAAAGTAAACTGCAAAAGCTTCGAAGGTGAGTATACACGTATGCACAAATTAAACTGCGTTGAAGTCAAATGTTACAAGGAGGAGGTTAGCTTAGCTTGCTGGCTTTGCTATGCAGCTGTATTCTATAGCGTCAGAGCCATCGTGCTGTTGAGAACTAAATCTTCATGCCAAAAGTCAGCTACACAAAGAAGAAGAGAAGGAGCCAACAAGCTTCAGTTCCACTGATTGGTGCACCAATGTGAAGGCGGGGGTCTAGCGTACGATGTGAATACAAACTCTGGAAGCGAAATACTGTAGCCGCACTTACTCGCTCAGAAACCACGGAGGTTGTGCAGATAAGGAAGCCTGCTCTCCTAGACACCTTGAGAAAAGCACAAGACGGCGGCCGGAAACCGAAGACAGCCTAGACGCGGTCTGTCGTGCAGGCAAGTGTTCAAGCAATAGTGTGCGACGATAGGATCCCGGTGCATGGCCAGCGGAAACCGGGTGACAGCGAGGTGGGCGCGAATGCCCTAGAGTGCACGCGACCAAAGCTGAGGCAAGGCGGTTTCGTCATCAGGACTGCGCCGCATAAGCCCAATCAAGGAGGAGTCAAACGGAAGCCGAAGGGGGAACCACAAAGGCGTAACGCAAGCTATTCTCGGACTTCCGTTATAGTTCATCGTTGTTGTTGTTCTTTTTTTGTTACCCGCGCTTGCGCAATGGACTCCTTCCAGTATATGTCATAGGCATGCGTACTAAGATGCGAAATTCCTTTCTACTGCTCACCTCATTACATCTCGCCGCGTGCAAGCTGTCTACGAGTTTCCTCTTTCGCCACGTTTTCGGGCTTGCGTCATTGCACTACTTTACCTAATCGACAGACGACGGCCCAATATAGAAAAGCTATTCTGTGTCATTGCACTATATGCGGCACCCTGTTTTGTGTGACAGCGTATTGGGCTTATTCGGCCCTTAATCCGCCGCCGTCGTTCCCCAAACAATGAGACGCCAAGTAATACCGTGTCGTAAACGTGTCGACAAAGAGTGCAAAAAAATTTAACGCAATTTCGTATCGAACTTCTGACGCAGTCGTTCTTTCTGCAGCATTCAGGGTCGTGTCAAGCCATTCCGCTTCCCATCTTGCACTGGACAGTCAGGTTTGAGGCTGGTTTTTCGTTAGGATTCGAACCGACGACATGTGTACCTCAAATTACATGCCGTCAATTGTAAGTGTTGGTGTCCAGCAAGAAGTGAGACAAATACCGCGCCTTCTTTTCCATAAAATTTAACCTAAGCAACAAAAAATCTGCAGAATGAAAAGGGCAGCTTTAAAGGTGCTATCGCGTCTTCTCTTAACGCAAAGCTGGTGTGTGCCCCTTAATTTTTCTCCCCTAAAGCCTATGCGTCTTAGGGAGTGCGTATGCTACTCAAATCCTATTTTCTTTCCTTAAAGCCTTTCGCGCCGCACTTTGTGCAGGGTGCTTTAAAAGTATGGATTTTCTACCCTGTCGCCACAACCTCATGCGATGAAAAATTCGTTGGAGACACATAGATTTCTCTGTAGTGCGGTCAGGCGCGAAAGCCTTTCTTGCGGTTCTTCGCACTCATTTGCCTCTTTTCACTCATTTGGTTATCTTTTTCTCTCCTTTTTTTTTTTTTTTTGTTTTGCTCCTTTTTTTTCTCTTTTTTGCGCATTTTTTCTCCTTTACCATTTCCACTTTTCACGAGGCCTGACATTAAAGCTTTGCAACGTTTTTGCGCGTCCCTTGCTCAATTTCGACATATTTTTCACAATTTCGAAGTCCCTAGTTGTTTTGACGTCTGCTCACTATATCGACTTCTCATTGACTTTTTAGCTGTAATTAATTAACTGATTAGTAAATGTCATTGAAATTTCCACATAGGGACATTGTCTCACCCTGTACATCATAAAACCGTTCTTTTACTCATAAATGATGTCATTCTTCGAGAGACACGGTGTGACACCCTCTGCGCAAGGACACTTCCTCCATGAGCCTATAAAGGCTTTCGCGTTTAATATTGGGGAGCTCTGACGTAACAATGTTAAAGTCCATTTTCGTTGCCCAGAAAATCCGGCGTCGGCCTTGCGAGCGAGAAATCACAGGCATGCCTCGGCAGATGGCCGGTGACATGGCAATACGCTGATTGGTCGACGGGTTATATGACGTCCCGAGACCACGTGGCAGAGCCGATTCGGCAGGCGCTGGCAACTCGGGATTCGCCTTTCGAATGCGAAGGTTAGATTATAAATATCGGGCCATCTTTCACATAATGTGGTTCTTATACCACAGCACGCTAATTAGTGTGTGTGGTTTAACACGGACACACAATATATTATTGATTAAGCAAGTGTCGGAATGCACTTACACGAACGACGAACCGCGAGGGGAACTGGCAAACTGGAGATATTAACACTTTCGCGTCGTAAACCTTAAATGGTGGATTCGATCCCCCATTTTCCGCAATGTTTCGCAATATTAGCGCCGCCTATAGTTTCCACCTTTCAGCACCTGGCAAAAATCCCGCACGTATGTTACGCGCACTAGGATTTCCGTTTAAGCGAATAACTGTAGCTGTTTGCGTCCGGTAAGTCGGTATTATTTTAAACTCGAAGATTTATTTATTTATTTACAATTACTGCAGGCAGCAGCTCTCCCGAAGCAGGAGGGCGAAAAAAAATACACATGTCAATAACACCTCCGCACATAAGTTTTCATTAGATCGTTCAATAATAAATGAAAGCAAACAGTTCCACTCATGTGTTGTTAGGAGAAAATGCACACAATTTTGCTTCTGCAAGTTTCGATGTAATTCGCTGCAAGGACACCTATTCGCATTTCTACAGCTGATGCACAATCGCAGATTCTTTTACTAACCGCGGTGCAAGCAAGTGTATTAAAAAAAGGCGTATGCACTTTCATTGAACCATTCTTCTACAAAGTCGTTAAAGGCTTGAGATCACATCCGGTGGACTCTCCATGTCAGAAACCAAGGAAACGCAGCAGACAGTGTTGAGACCTCAGGACGCTTAGCGAGCAGTTTGTTGGCTTCGTTGTGATTTTATCTCGTAATAAATCTCTCGAAGTAGATTTTTAACTTCCCCAAAGGCAAGAAATAAAATAAAGCCTTCTTGTGAGCTTGCGGCTTAAGAGTCGTAATTGCCATTGTGTCCCTTAATTGCTGGCTTCATGGAAACTTCTATTGGAGCGAAGTGCGTTCTTCCTCGGAAAGTTAATCCTGACTCTCCTTATCGCCCTCGTTCTTCCCTGTCTCTTAGTTTTTTTCTTTCTTGTCTCCGCGTTTCTTTAACAAAGAAACCGCGACGCGTAACGCGATGCCTCTTCCAGCATCTTCCACTGAAAGCAGAGCTTAGCCGCTCTTCACTCGGACGTCCCGTCTCATCGCGGCCGCAGCTTTCTTGCTCTTGGCTGCCTTCCAACCACGAAGGACCTCTTTGTGAGTATCGTTAACCCTTGTGCCTTATTGTTTTTCCTCTTCTGGTGAAAGCATTTCGGTGCACACTCTCTGTGGCACATCGTTTAGACCGGCGGTCTCGCGCAACACGGGTTTCCTTGACCCGTATCCTCTTAAATCCGCGCATTGATCTGTTCTTTCTTCTTTTTCGCGCAGTTTCAAGTGCAGCGCGCGGACAGCAATCGCGTGAGAGGCTACGTCTCGTTTCCAAAGAAGCAACTTTTTTTTTTCATTTTTCTGCTAAAACGCTCCACGTGGCTACCTGCTGCCTTGACAGAGACACTGAGCGTTAAAAGGGGGCACGCACTGACGAAAAAAAAAAAAAGTGACGGCAGATGCGCGTGTTCCGTTTTGTTTTCGGATGCATAACGCATTTTGCGCACAGTACTCTGCCAGAAATGAATGAATGAATGAATGAATGAATGAATGAATGAATGAATGAATGAATGAATGAATGAATTATCTGTCACAATAGGCTGCTTCTGGAGGCTGCCATCGCACTTACAAGTTGGTTCTTCGCGCTCTGTGCCAAGCATGCGTCAGTCCGGACGCGACTGAAAGGAGGTAACGACCGTGGTCCAGCGAGGGTCAGCGAGTGAACATTCGCTGCCATTAGGCGCACACTGCAGCAGGCACTCTCGGTCCGCCAAAGAGGCCTTCCGAACGGAGCCGCGTCCTTGCGCGTCTTTCCTCCTGCAACGCAATCCGTCTCTCGCTGCCCAAGAGGAAATCGCCGTCTGGGCCCTTCTTTTGGCGGCGGACAAAAGGGCGAGCCCCATAGCTGCTTTCGGTGTCCGCGAAATTGAGTGTGCCCGCGCGTCAACGCGGGAGGCCAACGAAACGTCGCCCAGCGGGGCCTCATCTCGTTACGCGGCGCCGATCGATGCCGCGAGGGGGGGAGACGTCGTCGCCGTCGGCTTCCGTGCTTCACGGCCAGATTTCGCTTACCCATCGTCCATACAACGCTGCTATCGGCCTCGACGCCCTTCGCGCTTGTCGTTACCAACGCATACGAGCCGTGGGATACGGTTAAGGCTCAACTTCCCTCTGCTGTAATGTACTGATCTACACAGCAGCTACCCCCGAAAGCTCCCATCAGTTTTTCTCCGAACTTCAAATACTTTCAATCCGCCAGTATTTCCTGTTAAATGTATTCCGAAAGTGGGACCCGCCTGAGCTGATAGAGCATAAACAAAAGGTAATCGACCCAGTCGGAAAAAACTACAGAGAATTTTCGGATGTTACGACAGAATTTCTGTGCGGTTTTTGACGGGAAACTTGTTGTGACAACAGAATATTATGTAGTAACATCAGAAATTTCTGTAGTTACAACAGAAAAGTGCTACAGAACAACAGACAAAAGAAATATCCACAGAAAAACTACAGAACATACAGAAAAATCTGATAGTTACGACAATACTACAGAATATTTTGTCGTATTTTTGACAGTTCTGTAGTTTTTTTTTCGACTGGGCACGCATCGAAACGTTCGCTCAACTGGTAAAGAAAAATGAGCACGTATCTCGGCACACCAGCCCAAGCAGCGACTGTCCCTACCACATATATGTGTCCGTGAAAGCGGCGGAGAATATGGTGAGCGCGAGAGGGTGAGGTTAAGTGTGTGCTGTGGCTTCGTCCGGCTGCATCCGAGTCGGGCACTCGACCTACCCAGACAGTTCGAGAATAACCATAGTGCCACGAACAATCGCCAGATCGAATTGATGGCAGTGACGCCTGACCATTCAGACGCCTGTCCGTCGATTATCTGTCTGGTAATAGTTTCCGACTCTATAACTGCTGTAATAATTGACTGAGTCGCAGCCCGATCCGAACATTACACTTAAATCTTTCACACTTGGGAAAAGCAGTTCCTGCAGGCACGACTGGACTCGAGCGGTGGCTCCCTCCTACGTTCTTGCTTGCTTGCAGCACGGCCGGACTTGAGCGGCGGCGGCACGTGCCTCCGCCGCTCAAGTCTGGCCGTGCTGCAAGCAAGCAAGAACATAGGAGGGAACCCGGTTGCTAATCTTGTGGTAGCGCTGCAGCGCTTCGCAGGGCGTGGTATGAGACCTGACTGGATCGTATCGAGTTCTTGTCGAGCTGAGCTGACCTTGCCGAGCTCGACCCCGTGACCTGACCTGCCGCTTTCGAGTGCATATAAACGAGGCTTGAATGCTGTCTTGTTCGATATTGAAGTGCACGTGGTCACAGCCGGTGTCTTCGTATCGAGGTAAGTATACCGGCCGAGTGGTCACACACGCTGCTTGTGCATCATTCATTGCGATGCTGTTTACGAAAGCGTGGTCCTATTAGAATCCTTTTTTTTTATTCGATATGCTCGCCATTAGGGATAGTAAAAAAGGGGAGAAATATGGGAAAAAAATTAAAAAAAAGGAGTTACAAAGGAGTCACGTCAATGAGGAACGCCGTTGAGGCGGTCGTGCGCGGCTTCAGTTCAGGGCCAAAAGCTGCGGCATGGAGCCATCGCGACCAGTGAGAGAGCTTTTTCCACGCACCAGCGACGAAGTCCGGGCTTCTGATGGCGGTGCAATTCGGTTCCGCTCCAGGGACTGAATGTGGACGTGCTCAACGAGTGCGCTGTTACAAGCTGCGAGGAACGGATGCCCAGTGGTGTTGCCACCGTCGTCACGTGGTCCTGCCTCCTGGAGTGTGATCACATAATGACGCTTTTAGCGTGCAAGTGGCGCAGAACGTGTGACTGTATTTTTGTGCTTGCATTTAAGACCACGATGTCATTGCAGGAAACAGCTTAGCCTAATTAGTCGTGTGGTAATTAATATCATCTTCGTACTGCACTATCTGTGCTCAAAGTGCATTCGCGTATTTTTATTACTGTCAGCCATAACACTTTAACACACATTACAATAATGAAAGCGTGATGTATTACATGCTACGGCAGCTACCGTCTGGCGGTATCTTTGTGAACATGGTCAATAACAAAACATCCCATAAGGCAACCCACTGCAGTAGTGTACGTGGTACGTGTATGACTTTACCATGGAAGGAAACGCACGCGCGCGCGCACACACACACACACACACACACACACACACACACACACACACACACACACACACACACACACACACACACACACACACACACACACACACACACACACACACACACACACACACACACACACACACACACACACACACACACACACACACACACACACACACACACACACACACACACACACACACACACACACACACACACACACACACACACACACATCACAGATTTAACCCGCGCCGCTGCTGATCCTGAAGATGCGGCTTCGACCTTAGCCGCAGCGCCAGCGTTTCGAGGGAGGCGAAATGGAAGGAACCTGTGCACTACTCGATATCACTGCAAGTAAAGTTGCCCAAGTAGTCGAAATTTTTCGCAGTCCTCGACTACGGCGTCCCTCGCCTAAGACGGTTCGGGATGGCGAACCCCATAACCGAAAGCAAACCCTACTCCTGGTAGCGGTTTCCCGAAATGGCCAGATTTTTTTGTGTGTACTTGCGCGAACCATAGTTTACGTCCTGTGTAGTACTGTGCAGTCCTGGTCGTCCTGGCTAGCTCGGTGGCAGCGGAGTGTGCAGATGACACTTGCCGGTGAAGGCCAGGTGGCTCACGAGAGAACTCTACACAGATATGCTTCCTCCATGCAAGAGCCCGAAGGGAGCTCGCACTCAGGGGCTCAAGGTCGGCACCAATGGCTTCAGTCCGATTATCTGTCGCGACAAGTGCTGTAATAAACCACGCGAGCTCAGACTGCCCCGTCTAGTACTGTCTCCTACCCCGTCACTTCGCTCTTCATGGTGCGCCGTTCTAAACGCGGAAAGGAACGGCAGCAGCAACGGACCCATGGCACGTCTCCTTACGCTACTCTCCTTCCCCTCCTTTTCTTATTGATCGTGGGTCGTGACATCTGCGGAGGTTGGGTGATCGCCGTAGCGCGCGCGAAGCTGTTGACATAGTGCTCCGATAAGTGTGGGTCACTTCACAAGGAAAGAACCCCGCTTTCTCCCCTCTCCCTTGTCCCCCTTGTTTATGATGTCCATATTTTTTTATTGAATGCTGTTGTACACTGCTCCCAAAGCACACATTTGATCACGGTAACCGCATCACTGCTGCTTTCACTGCGTGAATCAACTATCAGTGTGAATGAATCTTTTTTGCTTCTTGTGTAACTGCTCTCGCGCGTTAGAAAGGTTAAAAGTACCAGCAGTTAAGAACGGGACACTTAAAGAAGTTTAAACCGTTCACAATGCTCGCACTTGCTTGCAAAGCTTGTGCAATAGGGTGCCCACTCGTAGCACCACATGCCGGATGCACTTAAGATTTGCCTTTAGAGCAGGCGCCATTCCTTAAACGGATCCCTAATGATCTCAACGCTGTCATTCACCAGGCTGTCTAGGCCGTCTTTTTTCCGCATGGCCGTGGCAGGTCACAGGAGGCCGAGCACGATCTTGCACTCCACGTTGTCCACTGCCAAATGTGACAGGATAACCCACTGGTTCACTCTATAGCTGCCCACTGGTGATGTCTATAGCAGCGCAGGCGCCAGGAATGGGCGCCTAAAAGCTGCGCTCTAAAGAAAATTGTTGCGGAGTGGAATCTTACCTGACTGACTAGCTTCTGGGTGATCCCTCCAACTGCGCCGTGATATAAACAAGAGTGGAAGTAAGAAGAGGAAACGACGTGTTGAAGAGCTGGTCTCCCTGATAATCATAGGCCTCCCCAGTTTCCTTCAGGTGAAAAATGTGGAGAACTGTAGACAAATAGATGCTTGCCTCACCGGCCAAGCACACCGTATCGTACAAAACGAGGCCACTCTCATCGAAACCAGGGTCTGTGTAACTTCGAATGTACAGCGAAGTGAACGGAAGCATTTCCACCTCGGCCGAGTTTCGCACGGTAGATCCAACCTCTGACACTGACCGTCGGGAGCGGATCCTATATTCTACGCTGCTCCGTTATTCACTTCAAGGCGGTCGAAACCTGTTATCATCACGAAGGACGCACAAATATTGTCGCACTTGAGGGAACATATTTCAATGCGATTTCCCGCATATAAGCAGGTCTTTTCTGCCCGAGAAATCTGAAACGACAAAGCAATTATAGAATTCAGTTTTATTGAGTGCGCATTTGGATAGAGCCGACCTTATAGCTCCATTTAAGACCAGTGGCACCGCACAGTCCCCGGTTGTCTTAATTGGCATTGCGCCTTCAATCAGGCGAGGCCGCCATGGCCGGCATGTAGCTTCGTGCCTATATTCCCAGCATCCAAGCGTTCTAAACATCGGTAAATATGGCGAAGCTGATGATTCAGGTCCTGTGTGGGGTATCTTTAAAAAATCGATTTAGCATATCTCTTCAGGACGCGGCGGTATAGTGAAAATGTTGCCGACGTCGCCATCAATATTCCCGGGCTTATGAAGCACACCTCGATGAAGTAGCTACTGTTTTAAAAGTAGAAAATCGACGTGAAAACTCATTGTGCATGCGCCTTAAAACGATCGGAGCGTGTAGTAAAAGAAGCAAAAGGAATAAATCCCAAGACGACTGTGTTCGAGACTGACCGAAGAAAAGAACAAGGCTTCCATCGACAGAGATTGACGATGTGGTCGGCTCCCGCATTCCAAGACTCCATTGGCGTGCGAAGGAGCCCGATTTCTCCCCACCAACTGTTGTTGGCGTGTCAGGTCCTGGCTAGGTAGTATGTTCTCCCACATCTCCATGGTTTGTTTATTCAACGGTAAGAGTTTGAGTTTCTTTGACATTCTCATGACATGCAAAATAAATTGGCACCCGCTACTTAGAATAAGCATTTTTGTTTGCACTTTCTCGGATAGAATCGGCTATGTAAGTATAGGTTTTGGTAAGTACAGGTTTGTCGACGCCTAAACGTAATGTCTGCCTCCTTAGCGAATCCCGAGAGTGGAGACGGATATTCCTGCCAACTCAGCCTCTGATGTACGATTTTTTGAAATATGTAGAGAGGACCTTTAATTTTCCCATTCATTCGCTCGGGCTGCCGGACGCAAATCGCACGAGCTGAGTTATGTTCGCCGTTGCTTTTCCGACGAGCTGATGTGCAGGTGTCAATATTATTGATACCAGCTGGAATAGTTCTCGGGCACTTTTAAGGATAGACGACGTCACGTTGCGTGTTCTACGTCTAGCAGGATGTCTGGCTGCCGTACGTGTAGGAGTGTATGCTAATAACTGAATACTGAATACTGCCTCGTGACCATGGCTAAGATGTATCATGGCCATGGGTAAAGCAATTTGTCTTGTCCGTATTGCTTTTTCTGACGACAGCATCATTTAGAACGTTCCTGCCGTTGTCAGCAAGTACAATCGTCGTTTGCTTCCCGAAGGGCACCCGCATAAACTGTCGCTGCGCTGTATTGACTATTTATTTATCTGAAAATACTGCAGGTCAATATTTTGGCCCGTGCAGGAGAGGCAATACCAGACATTCAATGCTTCACAGATAAAAAGAAATACAATAAATAGGCAGTTCAGGCGGTTGCAGTCAGTAACCAAAAACAACAAAATGCAGCCTTTGTTTATTCATGAAAATGCTCCTCTAGAGCTTTACTAAAATTGGGAGACTGGAAAATGGCCTCAGGAAGACAGTTCCAATCGACAACGGTCCGCGGAAAAAAACTGTACTTGAAAGTGTCAGTCTTGAAAAAAAATGGGATCGAGAAATTGATTTCGTAAATTATGTGTTCGGCGCGACAGGTCTTTGAGAATTGTAGGTCGGGGTATGTTTAATTTATGTGTCAAAACGTTATGCATAAACAATAAACGGGACATTTTTCTGCGTAGTTCAAGTAATAGCAAATGGATGGCTTTCAATAGAGTCGAGAGTGAGTTTAATCTCCTGTATTTGTTATAAATAAACCTGGCAGCTTTCCTTTGCACCCACTCTATTCGGTATAAGTCTTTCATTATAAATGGATCCCATAAACCCGAGGCGTACTCTAATTTAGACCTAATAAATGTTGAGTATGCAAGAAATTTTAGCTTACTTGGTGCATCTTTAAGCTTCCGACTTATGTAGCACAGCTTGGAAAATGCCGAGGAACCTATGTCATTTATATGGGCAGTCCATGTTAAATCATATGTTAGTATAGCTCCTAAGTATTTATAATGTGTAACTTCCTGAATTAGGTAGTTTAGCAGGGTGTAAGAGACAGAACTAAAATGTTTTTTACGCGTGATGCGCAAAAGGACAGTTTTTTATAGCTTCAATTACATGTCCCCTTTAACACACCATTCATGAACTGCTAAGAGTGAATTTTGTGAAATGTAGTGATCATTCTGTTCCTTTATGCTCTTAAAAAGTATGCAATCGTCAGCAAAAAGCTTTAAAGAGGCATTCTCGGAAATGGAAGCCGGCAGATCATCGATATAAATTAGGAAAAGCAGCGGCCCTATGACGCTCCCTTGGGGTACACCTGAAGTAACTGGTAGCTCGATTGATTTGCAGCCATTAACATCTACGCATTGTTTCCTATATTTAAGATAAGCAGAAATCCAGTTAACAAGGTAAGTAGGGACGCCTATACTTTATAAATTATAAATGAGTTACTATGGGGAACTGTGTCATAATGCCTTCCACAAATCTAAAATAAGGACATCAACCTGCCCTGATTTGTCAAGAACTAGTTAGAATTCAATAACTCATTACTTCATTAATATAATACGTGCTGTTGCCTACTGCCCACAACCTACATTGTTTTGAGGCGAACGCTTTTAATGGCTCATACACTATAGCTCTCAATCCAATGACGTCATCATCCGTAACCGAAACTACCGTCATCAGAAAATAAAAATCTGGTCTCCACCGGGAATCGAACAGCCATTCCTCGGATCCCTAACTAAGCACTTTAACGAACTACGCCACATTTTTTTTTATTACTTGAGACCAACAACATTTTTTTCTTTATTTCCTGTTAACAATAAAAATTACGGTGGGGCAAAAGGCTGAAATTAAAATACCTTGAAGAGCTCCAGCAAAAGTAAGGCGTCACAAAGTTTCAAAAACGCTTCAGGTTAGCCAGCTCGGTCAAAACTGGCATCTATTGAGGTTTCTCACTATGGTAATTAGAGACGCACATGTTAGAGTCTGCACATGTCATTTACTGCCCGCAACCTAGATGACGTCACACGCTCACTAATAACAGTGAAAGTTTTCCGGCGACCTGCCATTATACGATATATGGCCAATCAGTTTATGCCGCCTTGAGAATGTCGAAGTGAGTGCTAAGAGAATGCAAGCTGTGGAATACTACCTCCAGATATGTATGCTACCCTGTTCGGTTTCTATCCGCACACCCTTCGCCAAAGTGTGTACGGATACAGGGTGCGCAGGTGTACATCCTGTATCCCTGTATGGTGTACAGGGCGTACGGATACAGGGTCTACAGGTGTATAAACTGTATCCCTGTAGGGTGAACAGGGTGTACGGATAGAGGGGGAGGGGTAATAAAGGGTATGCGGAAATGGTGTACAGGTGTTCCTGAAGCCAAATGAGTTTCGTTTCAACAGCAAAATGAGGCCGTCACGGTGCCATTAAAGACCAAAGGCCGTCAAATTCTTTGAGACAGTTTCTTTTGTGATCAGAAATCATTTCGTAGCATTTGAAATGTCATTTGATTGTTATTTATGGCGTGACTGCTCCAGTTTGGGGCATAGATGAAAATCCTTCGGGCTTAAGACTTTTGACGAAGACTGTACGTTGTATTTGGTTGCATTGCGCCTGTTCGCCAAAAAGAAAGCCACGAAGGAGTGAGGCCATTCCAGTAGCAATAGCAAGGTAAAAGAGCTACTCCGCCTACCCTCAGTTGTATACGGAGCGGCGTCTTTCACGTTGACGGCTTTGTAACCTAGGAGACCTCTCTTTTAATACCCGTGTAAGCTTCTTTTTTATTATCATTGAATAGATCCCTCTCGACTTCTGCAAAAAAAAAAAGTTCAATAAAGGGCATTGCACCTTTCAGCGCCTACCACAGTGCAAATGAGCGAAGAAGGGAAAGAGTGACGCGTAACCACTTCTCACTTAACTACAGGGCCAGCCTGCGCCACGCATTGGAACAACGCCCTCTACTACAGCATCGACTGACCAGAGCAGTTTATTACGAAACGAGCGAGCTCTGGGCCTGCAATGCTGGTACTCACCCGTGCCAAGAGCCATAATTCGAGCGAACTACACCGAGCAGGATACTGCGCCCACAGTCCGTTGAGCGAGGAGCGCCGAGGCGGGACCGCGAAACCACCGCAGCCGTTCCACGCAGACGCGTTAATGAAGTTAGCGAGGTGAAAACGCTTTGTGCCGTGCGCTTGCTTTCCCCTTATCTTTCGCCTCTCTGTTTGCCGTGTGTGCACGATTCGCTCGAAGCTCGTGCGTGCGGGGTCCTGCATGCATAGCATCCTCGGTTCTTGTCAAACAACTACTCCGGGACAGTGTCCTCAAAGCAGGGTAGAGGACACAGGACAGGCGCGGAAAAAATTTCGGCAAAAGGAAATCGAGGGCAACTATAATTCGTCTAAAGATCTATTGCATGATCGTTTTGGCTACATTGTCGCTTATATACGGCACCAAAAGAGGGGAATGAAACTGTTCTTATCACTGCTACAAGATGTCGTCGATGTCTAAAGGGACTCCGTCATTAGCGTCTCCAAACGATAGCAGTGTAACCGAGTATCAGAAATTCGCGGCGAAAAAGTTGTGTGTGTTTCTGTCAACGCAGTTTGCTTCGGAAGTGACGCCAGTATCTGATTGTCTGATATTTCAAGTCCAGCTTTCTGGGACAGCTCATAATTGTGAGGCGAATGTGGAAAAATTTCGTATATTTTATGAGCATATTTACAGGTGTGCTCCAAGCTTCCGATCTGTGCGCATTGAAAGTTTAGCGTCTGACTTTTCTCCTGCGCTCACAAGCAGTCTATAAAATCGACGCATAAATTTATGCGGTCGATGCTTGAAATATAATTGCAAAAAAAAAAAAAAAAAAATACACCTACGAGCCTGCTGCAACAACCCCTGTGGATATATTGATAATCATGGTGCAGATATACAATGTGTAAAAAAGGAAATATCACGTTGAAGAACCGTTTCCGAAAATTTGTTTTAAAAAATTTAATATATTTGGGTGCTATCAGCTCCGTTTCTAATTAAATACACCTTCGTCATTATGATGCGGAAACTTAACGAAAGTTGTTCTCAGTTCAGTGCAAATAAGAGGAGAGCAAGGGTAGAGGGCGAGGAAAGGAGGGAGGGAAGTAAACAGTGTTAGGAGGTAAAACCCATATGGGGTAAGGGCGAGGGAGACACATTCCGCTGACAATCGTCCGCTCTCGCAAGCCGGCTTCTCCGCAAAGCAGCTTATTTTAGCGGTCTTGCGAGTGCCCGCAAAGCGTGGTCAGTCGTGTGAGTATGTCGACGGAGTTGTGCGGACGAGAGTCAAAGGGTGTACCTTCACCGACTGCACGTTCCGCCTGACTCTGGCGCATATACTTCACACCGGTACTGCGATGCCATACTGAGCAAACAATTTCACCAAACAAGTATTTATTGAGTCGCCGTTCCATATCTAATGCGGTGTAAATAATGTCGTGCAGCAAGGGATCAAGCGCCTTATCTGCAAACTCCATAATGCCATCGTGCTAAACCCCCTTGCATTCGGCAGTGCTAATTGTTAAATTCAACGAGTTGAAAACAAAGAATCGCTAAACTCTGAGAAAGACACATCTAATGCTTTCGACTTCGCCTCGCGTCATTATCTGAACTAAGGCAGGAATAGCATGTGCATATGCATTTGTGTTTTGTTTTCTGAACCTTTTCACGGTAGCTAAAGCGACCTTTTCCGCTATGCTTGAAAGCACGTAGGAGAAGCCATTTTTCAATGGCCTTGAGGCAGAATAGCGTTTCGGGTCCTCGTGGAAGAGGAGGCACTGGAAAAGTGGAGTCGAGTAAAGAAAGCAAAGAAGCTCAAAGCCAAAGCATGGCTGGGCCGCTGAAACACCGAGCTGCTACGTCGAAGGCTGCGTGCATTAAGGCAGCGGAAGCTAGGCTTCGCTAGATTGCAACACGCGCTTCTCATGCGCTGCCTTTCAGGAAGCTTGTACGTGTCCGCTACTCTCGTTAGCATGTTGTTGGCGTTACTTTTAGAAAGTTTCGTTTATGGTTGGCACGAAGAGTTTGAGGTTTCATTACAGTCGTAAAATGTTCTTATAAAATTCTTCGGGAATTTTAAACTCAATTCTCGATTCATATGAATAACAAAAGGTAATACTATAGATATTTTCCCATAATATTGTTATTTCTAGTGATGTCGGCGAAAGAATATTGACGGTCGATTTGGATAAATCAAACGCGACGTGCAAGCACATGCACTTCGCAATTAAATCTGCAAAATGCGAACTATGTCTGCTTGCACATCACGTTTGATTCCGTTTTCGGATCGAGGCTAGGGTTTCGAACTATGGCTTCAGGCAAAGATCGGTGAAATCGGTGACATCGGTAGTAGCTAACGCCCTATAAAGTTTTGATAGCGTTAAATTCATCTTATAAGGACAGTGTGATAGCGGCGTGTTCTGGATGCATTGAGCACGCATGACAGTTGATGATGACGACGACGTGCAACGCACAGCGCGAGAGATCGGAAATTAACTCCGAGGGGTGATCGATTGCGGCGATAGCATAGTGCTCTCGGGCTCGGGCATATTCCCGGGAAACTTATCTGTTCGCGTTCGCACTGCCACCATTTCAAATCTCTGGTTGAGCGCAGTTCGGATATATATATATATATATATATATATATATATATATAACCCCAACGTTTGATTTGAACTCGTGACTGTTCGCTCCTTTAAATATATATATTGTCACGTGCTTCAGGTCTTCAAGGGAAGGAAGAAGAGGCTGAAGGTAAGAAGAAGAAATAGAAGCTACAGTGGTGTGTGCTGGTGTTCCTTGCGGCTTCTTATATAGCCTCTTCTTCCTTCCCTTGAAGCCCTGAAGCCCGTGACAATATATATATATATATATATATTTAAAGGAGCGAACAGTCACGAGTTCAAATCAAACGTTGGATTTTTTTTTTGTTGTTTATATTGCTGCCATTTACAGGAATTTGTCTTATGGTGATTATTGGAATAAAGAGCAGTAAATGCAAAGCGGAAGGAAAATACAACGCGCCGATGGTGTATATATATATATATATATATATATATATATATATATATATATATATATATATATATATATATATATATATATATATATATATATATATTCCTACGGGGGCTGCTCTCGCGCCACTGCGGATCTTATTCTTCGCCGACCGATCTTCTGTTCGAAACTCGGGTCCCAAACACGTGCCAGCTCGCACACGCTTCTTGTGTCTAATCTTCGATGAGTCGACCCGTGGCAATTTCAATGCGGAACCATTTCTTGGCTCACTTGTCACATGAGTGACGTGACAGAGCCTGTCATCAGCGTGATCACATGAACTGACTAGCACTTAACAAGAAAAGGCGTGTCGCCACCAGAAATCGAACCATCATCCTTACAAAACAGCGACCTTGCTCTAGGCTCGAGAGCAAATTCGAGGACACTTTGGCGACTAAAGTGATGAAAGGCGAAAGCCTGAGTGCTGCATTCTGCTACGCGACCGTTGCGAATGTAGCGATGAATGCTGCTACGAATAAAGCGAGCGGCTACTCTTTCACATTCTGCAAGTGCATTTATTCAGTATATTCTGCTTGGCAGCGACGACATCACGCTCCTTGTAGCTTCACAGTTGTCCTACGTTTACTGTTGCGTACGTTGTTACGACCGTGCATCATCCGCACTTGCGCGCTCTATTGTTCGCCTGTGGGCATGGATAACTGCTGTGGTTAGCCTTCTCGGCCGGTGTGTCGTCGTTGCAGGTTTCCTTGTAGGGCGCTTTAAGGCGAGGCCTGCCCTTCGCGACTGTGAAACACCGCACATGGGTTCAAGAACGTCGTCAGCTACGCGCGTAGTTCTCAACGGATATGACCGCTGGATGCAGCGAGGACCGAGCGGCAAGACAGCGCTTCGGAGCAGTGCCAGCACTTGAGCCGGCCGGGACGCTCTCGTACTGTTTCCATCATTAGCGCCTCGGCGCTTTGGGAGAACACGCTGTTGTCAGGCCGGCCGCTTCGCCTCAGCGTGCGGTCTGTTTTCGCTCAAGTTTCGGCTTCGCGCGTGGAACTGACGTACCCTGCCGCACTCTCTGGTGCCGCCGGACCAAGTGAAACGTTCGACAATCAGGACTTGCTTTCCGAACTCGCTGTGATAGTGTTTAGCTCTGAGCCCTGGGTGAACGGCTCATCCAGACGCTTCTCGCTATGAACTCTTAACGCTTGCCATTTTGCTGATATACCCTTCTTCATGTAAATAATCATGTAAATAAGTTTTCTCAAAGTGCCATTAAACCTGCTTGTATATATTTTACCAACTTCGAAGATTCAATCCTTCTTCAACCCGGAGTCTCTGCACGCTACCAAGTGAAGGCCGGGTCGACTTAGTCCCAGCGTCACGACAACGTGGTTGATTTTACCGGGTGGGCGGAATCAATTATAATTAATTACGCAGATGTCACTAATCAGTAAGTACTAATTAAGTAGTTAGGAATTATTATAAGCAGTTAATGAGGCGTTATAATTAGTAATTGGTAATTATATCAGTTAGTCATTGATTAGTAATTGACCGTTCATTGGCATATGGCCATATAAGGCATGCATTCGTGCATACTGTGTTGGTGCTTTGATTGGTCGAGACCTCCATGTCGTCATCCCGACTCGACCAATCAGAGCCGGCGTAAAAGCGTGACACTTTTGCTGGTCTGAAAGAATACGAAAAAAAAAAAAAACGGCTAATAATGCAGCTTTCAACCTTCAAACTCCAGGCAAGTTAAAAGTGCCGGCACTTGCGAAGACGAAGATTTGCCGTCAGCCAGTCACTTAAAGTAAGTTCATTTTATTACACTCCGTAAGCTGGGTTTCCTGTCCTGCACTGCTATCCCTTGGCTAGTTACCCGGCTGTCTAGCGATAGCGAGCTATTAAATACAGAGGCTTTTTGAGCATGTTGATAAATCACAGAAATAAGGTGGGGAGGTAATACCTTGTCTTGATTGCCCTACGGTATGTTCGGAAATTTGTAATTCCTGAAGGATTCGGAGGGCTGTTTTCTAGAAACTTACCAAATAAAAAAGAAGCGCAACCCACTCAACTCCAAAAAGCGCGATGCACTGCCATTGATCGTCAGCAAAATTTTTAACCGTCGCAAAAACTGCGAATTTCTTTCGGAACAGAACACGGCGCGCGTATTACAGTTCTTTCAACTATGGAGGCCTATGCGAGTCAGTATTTCCAATACAACATAGTAAAGAAAAACGAGGACCACAGAATAGAAGACAGGATAGGCGCTACAGCTCCCGATTTGCTTTCTGGTGTCTTCATCCTCGCACACTGTTGTGAGTAACAGTTCATCGCTTAATATTTATGGCACGTTGTATTAGACAAACCGCCCTGGTGTTTTCGAATAGTCCTGTACAAAACCGGCATTCCGCAGAGTCCGGGCCCATTCATCAGTGGAGGGAAAACGAGAAAAAATTATGGCGAGAAGCGTTTATGCCCGCTCAGCAGTAAGGCTGTGAATCTTTCACCAAAGCTAGGTCATCAATCAGCGGCGCTTCGATCGCAATTGGGCGCAGAAGCGCATTTGCTTCTACCGATCGGCGACCGGAAGAGCTCATTTCCGCTTCTAGGGAGATCAGAACTGACGGAATGTGATATACGATGTGCAAAATGACTGTTCGGAATATTTGCAGAGAGACTGAACTAAGCAATTCCTCTCCTGCAGCTTCATCCCCTCGCAGCCGGTGACAGCGACCACGGGAATAGAAGCGAAGAGCCTATTTAAAGTTGCCATTGTAAAGAAGACCGAGTGGGTCTCTCTTCGCAATAAAGCTACCCGTAATCGTAGTGCCACTCAAGTAGGAAGAGAACAAATTACACCCCCTGATCCGGAAACCATTAGGCGCTAATGAATGAAAATCTTTTGTTTTCTAGTGCATTGAGCGAGTCTTAAGCAAGGGCACCAGAAGCGCCGTTTCATTCTGAAAAGCTGTAGGGAAAAAAGTAATTTGATAGCGGCCATGAAAAGGAAAACAGCAACGTTTTTTTATAGGTGAACCTGTAAATTTCGAACACAAGTTGAGATAGCGCGGCAAACAGGCCCTGTGACTCGCCCCCCATCGTTTCCAACGTGCCACGTTAAAACTTGGGGAATTGAGACTAAATTTAGTGCTGGTAATTTAAAAGTCACTAAATGTAATGGCACAAAAAGATAAATAGGGAATTCGTAAGAAATCGCTAACATATCTCTCCTGCACTAATGGCATCGTTTGGTACGACTGCACGCTTTAAACAAAAATCTACCAAAACGCTGAGTTGAGTTCAAAGGTAGACAAATCGGTTCGATGAGCGTGCTGTATTTATTCCATCAGATGAAATAGATTTGTTTACTTATCGTATACACGTTGATAATTTACAGGGCGCATGTAGAATATGATTCGACTTTATTCCCATTTTTAAACCCGTCTTTTGTTTTAGACATACTTTCGACAAACTCACTTCTGCAGGCTAGAGTCCGCTTCACCTGAAGCCTGATCAGGTGTGGCAGAACTAGCTAGACTCCTTTATTTTCGAACGGGATGAGGGGGCCAGATTTTTGTAGGTCTCATAGCAACCATTAAGCGCACTGCTCACAAAGCTGGCAACGTCGATGATTAGCGTGATTTGCTTAGGGTTAAGAACACATCTGTGTAATTCTGTGGAAGATGGTGACCGCTCGGAGGTACAGAAGTGGTCAAACGTTCCCAGGCCGCAGATTTTGCTTCTGGTCAGCATATTCTGGCACGTGAGATCCCATTAAAGCTATAAATGATCTCACAGGTCAGAATAATGCTTCTTCTATACCTTCCACATGTATTTTGAGATTTGGGGCTGTCGTAGCTGCCTGACTATACTGCTCAGATGCAGACCCTGTGGCCTGGAAACTTTTGAGTACCCCTGTACGTTCGCAAGTGTGCGGCCACAAGAAAGAGTTTCTAGCCACCCGTCGTGCCCACTAATGTAGCCGGGGTTGACCCCAGCGTACCCGTCATCTTCCTGCTAGCGCACGGACGTCGCTGCCTACGATCTTGGCCTCCTTCCCGGCTCATGCCAACCGTGACGTCTGCGCTCGCAGTATCCAGCTATCGCCTTCCGAGCAACTCCGCAGAGCTGTTTGCGCGGGCAGCCGAGCTTAGGCATATATCTTTAACGTGGCCCTGCCCCCAGCGGCTCCTTCAGTGGGCCTGTTTCCCTGATCCCATACTGCTACATATAACTTCGCGGCAGCCACGGCCAGCATATCGCGAGACGCTTTGCTTGTTTTCGGCCTTTCTTCGCATGCTTACTGGCGGCGCCTCTGTGTGTCCGCTAGCTACGACTTGCGTCACTAGTCTTGTGGCACGCGTGAGTCCTGTAAAGGACCGTTGTGTGCGGGCGCCCCCCCAGTTCCAAGGCAGGGTGCCCGTTTTATGCATTACAGGAGAATCATACAGTTCTTCGGACATATAGTTGCGAGGTGCGAAATGACTGCTACGCGTCCTTGAGGCGGAAGTGGATTCGCAAAGACAACTCCACCGGCCGCATTTCGGATGCTCAACTGCAAGTTCCGGCCGCTTGGCTACACGACAAAATACAAAATCTTTCTGCCGCTCGTGCCACTGCTCGTCGACGCCCCATCGTATTGGGCGTGGCATGCGTCACTCCAGCTCTGTGCAGGTCAGCACCCGTGAATTATGGTGCCTGATACATCAGGTGAGATAACTATACTCTGGCTCTTCATCCTCGTCTCGAAGAGCCCTAAGCCCCCGTCTTCGGCCGGCCCGACATTTTCACTTTTTCTTTCCTCCTTACCCCGAAGCACTGCACGGGCCACCCCCTTTGAACGTTTAACTCCCATCCTCCTGAGCAGGCTTGTTGCTGTGATTAATAAAGAAGTAGCTTTAGCGCTATGCAGATTTCGACCAAGCCTTTTATAGCGTCTGAAATGTGCCACTATGTGCACCAAGGGGAGGGTAGATCATGTGACCAAATCGGCCTGTTTCCTTTCTCGTTCTTATCGGAACCTCGGCCGCGCGTGATCTCATCGTGCTGAGCTAAAATACCACTGGTGGCTTGATCACTCATCGCAAGTGGCTTGGCGAAAAGCGGACCCTCGGCACCATAAGCGCTGATGAGGCAGAGGCGGCGCGGTTCCTCCGTTTTTCTACTGCGATGATTTTCTTCATCGTGCTTTGAGAAAAGAACCTCCCTCGATCGTTGCCTTCTTCTCTTTATTTCAGAGGAAAACGTCTTAGTCAAAGACTTTCTTATTTTACTAGTTCTCTCGCTGGACGCAGGTCATTAAACAGCGTAACACCGGGCGCCTTTGATGGGTCTGTGTCATGCGTTTTTCACAATAAATATAGAAAACGTTCAGCCTGCGGGGGCAGAATCTGGGGATCTATTGATAATTATCGACCAGTTCTATAATCTGTGAAAACAATTACTTTTATACACTACTTGCCAGAATGTTTCCAAAGTGCTTGCATGTGTTTCCTGTTATTCTTCAAGCCGTGTGAGGATCGCTGAGCCAAAGAGGCTTGCTGGTCCGCGCGCCTCCTTAAGATACTATTAATAGGTCCCACCTGCCGACTGAGTAATACCGGCTCACTATCAGCGCTAGCTGCAGGGCAGACAGATAGAATACAACTGAGGGGGGGCAGTAAATGCCCTGAAAGGAAGTGTTTCAGCCAATGGAGCCGACTGACTTTCATAACGCTGCGGTTACTTCGATTAAGCCGTGGTGATCCCCTTTTCACCAGCCACTGCTTGCATTTTCACGCCAGCCCGTCTAAGGAGATTACCCAGGTTATAATGAGAGTCAGTGAACGCATTTAGCAGAAGTGCCTACCTCGTGGAATGTCTGTCGTTTTTTCTCAACTGCACTCCGAGTATATATAAGTATATCTTTTTCTTGAGTAGGTTTGATCATTTACCAGTGTGGAAATTGCAGAAAGATGAGAGAAAAGGAGAAAGTTCATTTTTCTTCGGCTATGTCAATACCACTCAGTTCATTAAGACATTAGGCCTCATGCGTTTTCAAAATTAAAATGAGGCGGACATCTATAACACATCATTAGCTCAACTATATATCCACCTACTCGATGAAAACGGCTCTCCCTTCCAAATAATCCTGTTCAGTGTCAGTTGCGACCACCTTACGCCAGCAAACCTCGTGATCTCGTTCTCCAAATTTCTCGCCGCTTCTAGTTACGCGCTAGCAGTGAATCAGCATCTGAGAATTCTACAGGCTTTTTTCGTGTCCGTTTCCTTCCCTTGATTTCAACTTCGAGAAAGTCGTATTTGCCCCCGAACCTACTCTGCTCCTTCTGCATCTCTCTAGGCTACCTCTATCATTTTATGCGAAGTATTCTAGCCGCACAACCGAGCTCTTCCTTGCTGCGCCGCGCGCGGCCGCGTAGCTACCACTTGACCAACATCGGTGCACCACGTGATATGACGTCACAACAGCTCTGAAAGCTGGGGCTCAACTCGTGCGCTCGCTTGCGGACGCGCAGCCTCCGCCGGCGGCCTAACTCCCGCTCCTACCGCTAGGAGATACTGACGTCACGCAAATGTATAAAAGGCGACGCACTCGTTGAGTCAGTTGAGCAGCGAGATGTCGGCCAGGAAGAGGGCGGCTCGCCAGACTTCAAAGCGCAAGTTACAAACAGCCACGGAAACTGGGGAAGAAAATATGATATAAGCGATGTTCAAACAAAGAGCCATTACTTTACTGATCATGATAGTGTATTTATTGGTTTGAGAAAAATAAAGGAAGAAGCAGAGTAACACATGAGTTGTTCTTGTCTATGAAATGGCTAACCAGGTATGGCCAGGTAATGTCTTGTCTATGAATGGCTAACCAGGTATAGCCAGGTAATGTTTAATTTTTTAGGCTAGTATGCTTCGCATCCTAGGCTTAACCATAAGCTAAGCCAAAACAATTTTTTTTTCTCCGTAGCCTGCTTCATGGTACGAGATTTATCTTCAAACCTTTGTCGCGCTTCACACCTCAACCTCATTCATGAGAGCAAACAGAGCTCACATGGTAAGCTGACATTCTTCTCCTTTCCATACTTGGCAAATGTACTAGATTCTACTCATCATGTTGTGCCATGTATCTTTAGTGGTTTGAATTTGCGCTCACGGTTTGCCTTATTGGCTATATTCGAGAAATTCATGCCTCACTGCCCCGGCGCTTAAGAATGAATGGCAGCGTGTGAAGCCATTTAGTGGCTCCTACGCGAGTGGCTTACCGCTGCGCTAAGACTTAGCTTGATAATTTTTCTCCTAAAAGTATTGGGGATTTTCACTCCATCAGCGTCAATTATAGACCTCGCCCCGACTCTAAAAACATAAACGATTGTTCGCTAGATGCACGCTGCGTATCTGCTGCTTCGTATTGAGCACTTTCGGACGTTATCAAACTAACATTGTTGCAGAAGAAAATTTTGGCAGCACTGCTGTGCGTGTTCGTGCTCATTATCGAGTGGGAAATCCAAAGGATATCATTTAATTGATTTTGCTCTGCCAGAAGCCCAAAAAGACTGCAGCTTTGCCGAAAGAAGCTGCCGAGTGGCAAACCAGTCACAGCACCGACTGTTGTGTGTTCGCTTCGTTTTCAGGGAGGCGACTTTTTTCATCAAAGGGGCCATAACTCTGTTTTCATCTGAAGTAATCATGCTTGATCGATTTTAATGCGGCTTCGAGACAGTCATAACGTTTGCAAAATTTCCCCACGTCGTAAGGCAGGCCGCAATTAAGGTGTCTGCTTATTATTCCTTGTCAAGGGTTTTATACCTCCGTTCCGCAGTTTGTGAATTCTAAACACATGTTTCACGGTCAACAAAATAAAACTTTGAAATGCAGAAACCGGAGCGGTGCGAGACGAATGCATTTGAAACAGGAGCCAGCGGACTAAAAGAAGGAAAAAAAAAACGGTGAAGCGAGTTGACTAAACTCGCCGGTGAAGGCTACGTTTACACAGTCAATCCCATTGGTAAACAGCACTTCGACCATTTCATTAAAAAAAAAAAAAAGATTACCGAAACATGAGCGCAGGAACAAGAGCCCGCGTCTACTACTTGTTCCATCCATCATTCGAGGGCGCACAGAGTATTTATCGCAATGTATAGATGTGTACAAGCCTTATATGAAAGCGTCAATACAAAACCCGGAAGAGGTACCAAAAGAAGCACATAAATCATTAAGCAAGCGCTATTGTTAACCGTATATAAACAACAGCGACAAGGCTTGCCACGGAGCACTCCAGCGTTACTGCGCACAACAAACGAAAGGAAACTTTTACAGCAGATTTGGTTTCACGTACTCTGCTCGTGCATCAACTGTACTCCATATATATATATATATATATATATATATATATATATATATATATATATATATATATATATATATATATGGAGTACAGTATGGAGTATGGAGTATGGAGTAAATCATTTCTGTCCTATGTGTAACAATGCAGCATTAAACTCGCGAGATGTGTTCGTATTTTTCTGAGTTTCTCAACGTGCAGGAACATACAGTGTCGGCAATCTTGACGCCGTTAAAAACGCCATGGAGATGCGCGACCACTGTGAGCGATTTCGCTCCAAAGCGCACGTTTGCAGACAGGCCGGCGTTTGTATTTCTCCCCGCTTCTCTATTCTACACCAGGGATTATCAAACATTTTGCCCCAAGACACCCGAACAGCCGTCAATACGTGCCAATGAACCCTTCCGGTTCCCAACCTCCGAGATCTTCGTCACAATCAGGCGACGTGCTCCTTGTGAATGGATCTTATCTGCCTTCGTTTTTAGAGCGTTACCTCTACTGTAATAATTTGCGAGTTTCGCGCTTATCCTCGACTTAGTGCCCCGTGGGTTCCACAGATGGCGCCGTGTGCTCGTGCGCCGTAAAGCCCCTCAGCGCGCCGTAGTGCGCCGCATCTTGTTTCATCTGAACGCTATGCCGCCTCTCCGCGCCCCGGCACGAGAGCACTATGCTATCGCCGGCTGCGGCGATAGCATAGTGCTTGGTACAGGAACAGTTTAAACTCGACATTTTTTCTGTCGTTTGGCTCAGTTTTGTAAACATTTAATTTCTACTTTTGGCAAAGCGATTATTAAAAGCCCACAATTCACTCATACTCAGACCTCCAAATCCAAAACAACAACACAGAAAGCTACATTCACAGGGGTCCAGTGGGAGCTCACTGAAGCAACTCACGGAACCCCATGCTTCCCTGGTGACCAGTTTAAAGGCTCCTATTTTACACTGGCCAATGCAAAACGTTTAGAAAAAAGCGTGCGCTTGCCCTCAGTGGAAAAAAGACAGGGTCTCTTCATGCCTCTTAAGAGGGAAACGGCGAAAGCTATACCCTTCCTCTCCTATCATTTGTATCTCATCGTTTGCCTCTTACCATTTGCTTCTTACTTTTGCCTCTTGCTCTTTGTCTCTTACCATTTGCCTCTTGCTCTTTGTCTCTTACCATTTGCCTCTTGCTCTTTGTCTCTTACCATTTGCCTCTTACTGTTCTGTTTGCTTCTTTCTGTTTTACAGTCATTGTAGTACTCCAATTCATGACCAGTCATGCCTAAGCCTTGTAGTCATTATTCTTCTTCTTCATCCTAATCATCATCAGCCGCACTATACCTACTGTAGGGCGAAGATCTCTCTTCTATTCCTCCAATTAACCCGATCTTGTTCTAGCGACATCCACTCTATCCCTGCGAACTTCGTAACCTTATGTGCGCACCTAACTTTCTGCCGCCCCATGCTATGCTTTCCTTCCCTTGAAATCCAGTTTGTTACCCTAAGCGACCATCGGTTATCCTCTCTTCGCACTACATGCCCTGCCAATACCAATTTCTTTACGATCTCGACTAGAATGTCATTACCTCGGTCGAGCTTTTTCCCTGACCGACTCTCCACGCTTCCTATCTCTTAACGTCAAACCTTCCATTTTCGTTCCATGGCCCTCTGCTTTGTCCTCAACTCAAGCAGAACCCTTTTCGCTAGCCTCCACGTTTCAGCCCCATAGGTGAGTACAGGCAAGATGCAACTGTTGTATACTTTCCTCTTGAGCGATACCGGTAAGCTGTAGTCATAATCTGCGAACATTTGTCAAATTCACTCCATTCTAATCTTATTCTTCTAATTATTTACTTTTAATGGTCCGGACCTGTGGTTAGTGTGCGGCAGAGGCCCAAGCCAATTGTCACTCGAGTCGCCAGCAGACACATCGCCGAATCTTCTCTCCCTGACTGCTCCCTCTGTGTTCTCCTTCCGCCCCACTCTGCCCTTGCTATCATCTCCACGTGCTGCCTTCTCCACGTGGCACGGTCTCCACGTGCCACACGTTCGTTTCTCTCACTCCTTCTCTTCGTCGTCTTTGTGTGGTGCTGGCTCCTCACAACCATTCATAGCTAAGCATTTCTATTTATGTCCAATCAGTTGGCGTCATTTCTAGTCGTCGTTTGACATATTGGTCTTACATAATCATTAGCAGTCGTGATGAATCATACGTGGTCATTGTAATCATTATCACTTATCGCTAAGTATTTTCACTAGTTTCCAGTCAGTTGCGGGCATTTCAAGCCGTCGTTTCACATATTGGTCATTTCATAGTATGATGAGCGTGCTGAGACATTGAAGCCATTATCACATATCGTTAAGCCTTTTTCTCGCAGTCAGCTGCGCTCATTTCAAGTCGCCGTTTGACATATTCGTCGTTTCGTATTATGATGAGTCATGCCTAGACACTGGAGTCATTATCACATATCGCTAAGCATTTTACTCGTTTCTAGTTCATTGCGGTCATTTCAAGTCTTTTTCATTTACGAAGTGTCTAAAGGTACGTCCGACGTATTCATTCGATTCTCGTAAAGATACGGCGGACGTCGATATACAGGCTCATGGCTATATGCACGTCGAACGCGGCCACATTCCGCTTGCTACGCCTACGCGTATCAGCTAGCCGCGACTCTCGATGAGGTGCTACGAAGAGTGCATCTGTTCTAACAATAGATCACGGTCTTCACCTAGGGTTGTGTACGGCAAGCATCGCTGTCACGCTTATAGCTGCAGGCGATGCTACGTACTGCACCGCTCCACCGCAATCGCCTTCAGTTTGTAAAATTATTGGAATAGGTCACTTTCCGATCGCTGGGACATAGACCCTCATGACAGCGCTGTCACGTGAATAAGGACCACACCAGACCGAAAGCTTGTCTCATATAACATAGCTAACAAAGGTATACCTTACAGCATTGTGTTGATTTTTATGGCGCATAAGCGACTAATGCTGCCATGCACCAAGAACAAGGTTTAATGTATTTATTTTGTGTGTAATGACTAAAATGTTCTTTAGGATGTAGCTTGTTTACGAACATTTTAGGAAACCAAAAATGCAGGAAATTTGCACGTCTCTCCTAGGATCATGCTGGGATGGAAAGGGATCCGTTGCAAAATTGTACAAAATGTTTCCTCTTATTTTCTCGACTCTGGCACACGTGTAAGATATGGTTTATTGTTAGTTCGTCTCCACACTCCTTGCATATTGGTTTGTCCTCTTTCATAAGTATGAAGCTGTGTGTGAGGTGTGGGTATGTGCTTTGTGAAGATGACCTAAAATAGCCTCCATGTTGTGTTTTTGATTACTGCATGATTTCCATTCCTTAATGACAGGTTTGACAAGTATAGTTCGTAGTTTATTTCAATGTTTCAAAAATCCTGCCATTTAACTCTCACTTTTCTTTGTACAAGCTTCTTGGTATCTTCATGCAGCATATTCACCCTCTGTAATTTAGCATTGCGTCAAGGTAACCTGGTTATTTCTTTTCATCACCTTTCAAGACAATTGTCCCGATTTCATAAAGTGTAGGGTTTCTGACGACAGGAACTCCTTGAAAGTCATAGAAATAAATGAGATCCACAATCATGAGCTATCTAGGGTATGCATATACATGTCCACCGCTCAGTGGAATGGTGTCAGTACGCTGTTAGAACAGGTCTTGTGGTAACAACAACCATTGTCTGAGGTGGTCCTTTAATGGGCATTGAAATGCTATGTAATTACAGGTACTGATAGAACTCTTGATCATGTTATGTGATGATGCGATCCTTGCATGCATATAGGTATACATTTCAGAATCTGCAGTACACCACTTGGCCATTTGCCACCAGTTTGTGTGAAAATGTATTTTTCATGCATGTTAACCAGCATTTAACAGATGACCCCTGTGCACAAGCCAAAAATGCCACGGGCCAAATGTCACAAGGCCACACGACATGGCAGGAGCTGTTAAGTCAAGCTTACAAAGGTATATTTGAAATATGTTCTGGGACGTTTCAGCTCCAATTAAGAAAGGTTGAGGCTTACAGAGGTCTACGCCAGGTTGTCTATCACCTAACAGGGCAGCCTACGACCGTATGCTAATGAGTATATCTGAGATAACAGAGACATAAATTAAGGAATTAGTAATTATGTTTGTAGCAAAGGGCATGTAAATTAACGGGAGTCCACAGTGAGATCTGCAGACAAGATCCATTAACGCTGGCACACCCTACCCTTACAGGTGGAGATTAGGAGTCTCCCTAATTTTTTTTCTGCTCAAAGCTTGTCATTTCCTTTGTTCTTCCAGATGAGGAAGATGTGAAAATGATAGCATCGAAAATTCCAGAGACCATCGTTAACAAGGATGCTGATCCCAACAGCGTAACAAGGAATTTCAGAAAAGATGGGTGACTAGTAATGCTGGCAACAGTTGAAGCTAAGTGGAAAGGCATGAAATTGAAATGCAACATATGCAGAGACATGTTGCGAGACGACCAGTCTGTGGTGTGCGACATCTGTCTCCGTTAGTTTCATCAAGTGATTGGCCAAAGCAGATGGGGCTTGTGGTTTTGTGATAAGTGCAGTGTAGTAGCATAGATGCAACCTTGCCCATTGATAATTGGAGTGGAGTAAGTGCATTGTTTTGTTTTTGTGAGATGTTCATGGTTTCCATGCAAACATTATGAGAATTTTTTTCCTAGAGAATGTTTGCTGAAATGTGAATATAATGTGCAATAAAACTAGTGTTTTCTTGCTATTTACTTTTCCTTGTATACATTAGTTCTGTGAAGAAAATCACAGGCTACAAGGAAACGTAATGGCATGCATTTTGATACTTGGCCCCGTTGTGCTGGCTCAGTAGTTAGAGTGCTTGGCTGCTGCACCCAAAGATGCAGATTTGGTTCCAGCCAGAGCAGGAGCATTTCAATAGAGGCGAAACAATAGGCCGTCATGCACCGTGCGATGTCAGTGCATGTAAAAGAACCCCAGGTGGTCGAAAGTATACTGGAGCCCTCAACTATTGTGTTCCTCATAGCCGTAGTTATTTTGGGATGCTAAACCAGATATATATCACATCATACTCTGAGTAAGATGCTATTCATGGTCAGTTAATCATTCACTAAATGATCAATTTTTTTTTTTGCGTGGTACAGCAGCTGTTGTACAATTTTACTTTAGCCGTCATGAAGAATATCACACTGGCTCCACATGGCCTTCTGTTGACCCTTGATATGCGTCAAAATCACACACCCGAGTATGTATTTGTCTAAGGGCACCTATGCATGCAAGGAGGGGACCGTTACTTTCCATTTGTTAGATCTGAAATGCACGATCCACATCATTTCTGTAATTCAACTGCCTGCTATTTGAACTGTCCAGCATTGATGCAAGTTTCAAAGAACTGCAATTAGCAAATTAATCCAAGCAGGAAACCATGCCAAGAACTTCTTCGGTTTCATTTTTAACAACTGTTTGAGAACTAAAGTTAGACAAATGTTGCAAAACATAGATGAGAGGTTACAAAATCTGAAAAACAATGCAGCCTACCTGTGGCATTAGGGTTTCACATCCTAAAGTGACATATGTAGCTATGAAAAATACCGTAGTGGAGAGCTCCAGACTAATTTGACTGCCTGGGCTTTGTACTTTGCATTGACATCTTGCAGGAAACAAGCATTTGCATTTCACCTGCACCAAAGTGTGACTGCCATCACTGGCATTAAACATCACGACCTTGGGGCAAGTAGCCGAATGTGCCACTAAGATGTTGCAGCGTCTACGTACATGCTATACACGTCAACCTTTCTAGCATTAAAGCTGTCACATGCATGGCAGATATTCATGTTCAGCTTTGAACTGACAAGTCTAAAAGTGTACTATTTGTGTTTGTCTAGCATGAAAAATAAAGGAAACTAAGGAAAAATGAAAAAAAAAATGAACATATGTTGAAAAAGCACTAGTCATTAACACATAAAGCATATTCGTTCCTTTATTATGATAAAGTGGCCTTTAATAATAGTAGAAAGACTGAACATTTAGGAAGGTGCTGTGCCAGGCGGCTATTTTACAGAAACCTGAACCATTTCACCTGTAGTAATGCGCATCCCAGCGGTGTGGGCTGGGCACTTATTTTTCGGTCCACTCCAACATGCGAAAACTGCATCATGTGCGTTCCCATTTTCCGAGTTTTGAGCTCTGTAGTGCAGGCTAACAAATTGTCGATGACTTATTTTCGTCTGATTGTTGCACAGCGCGTGTAAATAAATTACCATTGCACCTAATAAACACTGACATGCACGTGCAACATCGCCGATCATAAACGGACACACTGATGTCCGTCCGGACATCGGCGCACTCATCACAGCACTCTTCGTAGTCTCACACAGCTCTCTAGTAGGACGTAATCCGTACATCACAGCATCTCACGGTAAGGACAAACCACATCTCCAACATACACGAATGACTCGATGCTTGGGCTAGAGACACGCCGACGGCACCCAGCTTTTTCAGCGCCACTTGTATATGTACTACGTAGAACTTGCAGCACCAAACCTCAATGCGAGCAGAAAGCGATGCGTTACGTGACACATCTCATCACAGATGGAAGTGAGGAAACTTCGAAGAATCAAAACTACATAACTACATAACGACCGTCGTAGACGTTAATCCACATGATAACGAGGACCAAATGAGCGGGCGTGCGGGCTGCGGGCTGGCCGTCAACACCGCGATTACATGCGCTTGCGCTCTGGTCGTGCTTGCCACCCTGCCGCGGTCCAACTCACGTAAACCTATCATCATGCCATCACGTAGTATGTCACTCATTCTAGGCACTATTCTTGCCACTGTACTATTCTTTGTAATTTTACATTTCACGCATGCAGTGTGTAGTACATACTTCTTGCACCTCGCACATACCAACTTCGATTTGGCTACATATGGCTACCATGTTGTTGCTACAACCACAGCTGGGGATCTCGGATCCGCCCGGCTTTCCCGACGGATCCCAAGGCCCATATCGGAGAAAAATGCGTTGGGTCCGTCGAAAGAACCCTACCGATCGGGTCCGCCCGCCGTACCTCTGAAAAATATTTCCCGGATCCGTCCGTCGTATCCCGAAGAAAAACGCACCGGGTCCGTCGGACGTACCTTTAAGACCATTGATCGGGTCCGTCCGACGTACCTTTAGCCACAGCCTTTCATTTATTGGTCTTTTTTTTTGTATGATGAGTCATGCCAAGTCATTGTACGATTTTCCCTCATCGCTAAGTATTTTTATTCTTTTCTAGTCAGTTGCGGTCATTTCAGTTCGTCGTTTCGTAGTGATTAGCTGTCATGACTAGTCAATTTACTAATTTCCAATCAGCTGCAATCATTTCAAGTCGTAGTTTGACATATTGATCATTTCGCAGTTATAATGTGTCTTGCCTCGTCATTGTATACCGCTCAAAGCTAAGCATTTTTGCTCATTTCCAATCAGCTGCGGTCTTTACAAGTCGTCGCTTGACATATTGATTGTTTCGTAATCATTAGCATTCATGATGACTCATTACCACTGATCGCTAATAATGTTTACTCATTTCCAATGAGTCGCGCTCGTTACAAGCAGTAGTTTGACATACTGGTCATTATAAGTAATAATTAGTCTTTATTAATCCCCATTAGTCATTATCATTAGTCATTAGCTATATCAAGCTGTTATATAAAAAATGCTGATCACACTCGCGTCATACATGTGATATTGCTGCGCCAAGATTTTTTGATGCCGTTTTGTGGCTACGTCTACACCCCAGATATCAGCCATATTGACCTCCCTAAATTACATAATATTGTGCTCGTTGAATAGCTTTCAAAGCTATACCAGTCCCGCCTATTTTTGGGGTTTAATTCGGGCATTCTTTGGAATTTTCATAAAATATCCTCTATTTCCTTGGATCGTTTGCACTACCCTGACCCACAACGCTCCGCTATTCTCGCCTATTGTGCCCTCAATTTTTATAATGGTGAAGTCTCCATTCTTATTTTGAATTTGAGACTGTTTTCGTCGACTGAAGAAGAACATTTGTTGCCGAGCGAGAATCTCACCGACATATGTCCTTTCTACAAGTTTTCCTCATCCCTCTCAAATATTATAGACCTTGTCACTGTGTTCACCTGCTCCCTACTCTCCGAGGAAGACGTTAAAGATCAACAGGCTAAAATCGCATTACGTGGTGAAGAAATATTATAAGCGAGTAGTCTCCCATTATGAAGCGTAAGCATTTTATGCACCACAAGGATTTTATTACTAATGAGAAAAGTACATAGCAACTGTATCTTACTGGTATACTCACCTATCAGGAAGAAAAGTGGAGGCTTACGAAGATGTTTCTACTTGTGTTGATGACTACCGAGAAACGGAGCGAAAAAAATGGTTGGCTTGATGAGGAGGAGGAGAAGGACATTTTATTGCGTTTTTCTTCCTGAGTGGAGCCCTCTTTCTAAAGCCCCATGTGCCGCCTCTATCCTGCAGGGCCGCTAGAGCAGCTGGCGCTGTCTTTGCGGTGTGATGCGAGAGAGAGAGGTCTCAGGAAAAATAAAGGTTTCGCAAAGGTTCGCCACTGCTATTTGCTCGGCTCGCTTGATCAGTCAACGCTGATTGGTTGTCTCGGTGTTGGCCAAGGCTTGTTCCCAGGAGTACGGAGTGGGGAAATTGATCAGTGGAACGTTGTCGGATGGTCTTGGACAAGCCCAAACTGAATGATATAATCTAGATCTGCATTGGGGAATGTGTCGGGATAAATTGCGACAGTACGCGCGCAGCTTGCAAAGATATTGCGTTCTTCGCGACGGTGTGGAACGCAGCTTGGAAACCTGTAATTATTGTGTATGTTGGACTAGTGTGGGGTTGGTTCTGTGTGTTCGTAGGGTGTAGAAAAGTGAGTGCTATCGTTATGGCGGTCTGTTCAGTCGTTGTATTTGAGCTTAACCGGACCGGAGGCCGTAATTCTAACTAAGCCGTTGGTATCTCTGACCGCTAGGCCCATAGCGCCTCTGCCAGATGGTTATTTTGTAGCGCCTACATATAATGCATTTTTGTCACTGCTGTATTGGCGTCGGAGTGAAGGTTGAAGGTTGAAGATTTAGTGCCTTGACTCTTGCAGTCCTACGGCCAGTGTGGAGCTCAGGATGCATTTATTTTTGAACTGGCGCTATTGTAACCTTAGCTACCAGATTGGGAAGGGAGGGATGGGGGGGGGGGGGGGGGTTGCATGGCACCTCTGCTGCACCTCAGTGGTCGGCTCAGGTAACCTAATCGGCGCAGAACGGCCCGGCCCACTCTCGTTCATCACAGCAGTCATGTAATTGGGCTTCGATCAGCTTTTCTGCCGTGTTTTGTACGCCGAGCTGGAGCAGGGCTTTGTGTCGAAGTGCACGGAGGCAGGCGGTTCAGGCGGTTTAGCTCACTTCGATTCAGCCGTTCATAGGGTGCATGAAATGACACACGGCTGACTAACAAAGCCTCTAATATTCTCATCGTGTCACTATCCTTGAGCCCCTCGCGTCTGTTGGAAATACAGCGGATTAAGTGCGCCGCCTTCGCAAATTGCCTCTGAAACAGTCGTATAGTAAATGTAGCTCGGCCGTTAGACTGCAGGTACAGGCCAAGCGCCCTTAATCTCCCCAATCTAGCGATGGTAGTGCCTTCGAGTGTGAGGTCTATTTCGGGGTGCACAACTGGGGTCCTCGAGCGTGAGCGAATAACAAGCAGCTCCGACTTCCCAGGCGGGCATGTCAACCCGCTTTCAGTCGCGTCATGCTGTGTGACCTCTATGACTTCTTGGAGACTATCTTGAATGTGCCCGTCCGCCAAGCCTTGCGTCCTAAATAACGTGATGTCATCGGCGTAGATGACATGGCGCACATCTGGAATTCTAGAGAGCAGCGGAGGAACTCCAATCATCGCTACGTTAAACAAAGTAGGCGACAGCACCGAACCCTGTGGAGTGCCTCGACTCGTAATATGGATTGGTCCCGATCGTCCATCTCCGATGCCCGGGGTAGCAGTTCGATTCGACAGGAAGGCTCTCACATAATCATAAGTGCGCTCGCCACAATATGACCTCAATAGACCGGTCAATGTGGCCTCATGCGATACGTTATCAAATGCCCCTTTCTGGTCTAAGGCCAGCACAGCCCAGGTATAGCGTTTGCTGGGTTGATCGATCACCTCCTCTTTGAGCTGAAGATGCACGTCTTGGGTCCAGAGATGTGGCTCGAACCCGAACATGGTGTCAAGGAATAATATGTTTGTTTCGAAATGTGGATAGAGCATATTGAACATGATAAAAAGCGCGCTGAGTGGATGACAAAAATTAAAATGCGAGTTAATGAAATTCTGGTGAAACTCAAGAAGAAATAGATATGGGCAGGACATGTATTGCGAAAAGAGGAAAACTGACGGTCGCTAAGGGTAACAAAATAGATTCGGTGGGATGGAAAGCGTAGAAGGAGGCGGCAGAAAGTTGGGAAGATTAGATTAAGAAGTTTGTGGGGGTCAATTATATGGATGCAGCTGGCACAGAACCAGGTTAACAGGGGATATATTAGAATATCCTTTGCTATGCAGTCGGTATAGTCCAGCTGATGCCAAAGTAACTGTGGAATAATAGCTTGCCTCTTTCATAAAGGACGGTAAACATATTTGTGATTCTTGTGTTGGTGCAGAGCTTTTTAATTGGTAGCGTTGTAGTTCATTTACTTGAGCGTATGGCCCTCCGACCTTTGGCTGCACTGCAGTTGCGCTAAAGCGCTTTTGGGTCCAGCCTTTGCACTATACCTAGTTTACTTCCGCTATGACATAAACCGACGCTGCGTCGTCTGCTGAATGTTCTAGCGAACCCGCGGAAAGCCGATGCGGTGGGCCAAGCAGCAGTCATGCCACTAACATCAGTTACCGCAAACTGAGCTTTTCGATCTCTGTTAGCGCTTTTAACCTAGAGCGGCGTCTGTGGGCGGGAATCAGGTGCGTGCACGTTGGCGCCCGCCAGCTGAGTACGAAAGGCGCATTAGCCGGCCCGCTCGAACAGAGTAAGCACTCTACGCTGAAACACGTCTCAAAACAAAGACATAAAATGCGCAGTGTGTGGAGTGCCGTTCGACGGCGCTTTTGTACAATCTTCGAATACCACGTGGCCCACTGCATATCGAGGCGCCCACATGCCCCGTCCCGTATTAGCAGCCCCGTTTGCGCTGCTCGTTGTCAGGTCCAAATTTGGCCCCAGCCGCATTATGAAAGTAGACGATGAGCTCATGCAGCAAGCTTACCGCAATGATGTCGCCCGCGAGTGCGGATGACGGCGCTCTGGCCGTCTGCTTCTCCCTAATCGTCGCTAAGCCTACATTTAATCGCATCGCGAAGCCATGGCAGACGGCACTTTGTTCAGAGAAGTGTTGTAGTAAAAAGGCTACTCGATCATTAAACTTTCTTTCTCTGAACCGCAGTATTTTCTAGTAAAATAAGTGATTATTTTCGACAGCATCTTAGCAGCGAAGCTAGCGCACAATAACATGGGCACCACCCCGGCACCAGGTAGCACAAAACATTATAATAACGTTATTTATTTGTTATGTATCATGAAATAGTGTTGATCTAACGTAAAAATGTAACAATAATGTTATGTGTTAACTTCCAAACGTTTACATAATATTTATGATACAACGAGATAGTAATGTTAGCAGTAAAACATTTGTATGACACATTTAAACTGAGCAAATAATGTTTGTTTGTTCAAAACATATATGTAATGTCCCATATAAAACCGAAAATTAGCACTAAAAACAAGCACAGCTGTAACATGGAAACACATAAAACATGAAGCTTGTACGAATTAAAAATCCATGTTCAATGTTAAATCAGTAACCATGCTATAATGGAAGTCAGGACAAAACACTTCATTAACATCGTATGTATGTTTGAGTAATGTATATGAAACAATAACTTATAACGTTATTAAAACGTTACTATGGGGTTAAAATACAGTCAAGATCAACATGACCACAATTAGTACCTATTTACGACCATTTCAACGTTTGTTCTTGCATTTTTTTAGCAGCAATGATCGACTTTAACTATTAGAACTTTGCAATTAAACCTCTTGACATCATGTCAGGTACAGATAATACATATACTTTAAGAATCACGTAAAAACTGCACTTACTTACAATTCACCATTAACACATTTAAGGGCACAGCTCATGGGTAGCATATATAGGGATCAGTCCGGGTTACAGCTTCAGGTGAATGCGAGTGCGACATTCTATATAAATTGCGTGCTATGCTGTGCTGTGCTCCTGTTGTTCCTGTGGCATTCTTCATGCAAAGTTGATGAAGCATGCTAGCGCATGCATGCGAGTATTACACTGCGGAGTGCGGTCCCTCAGTGTTGCTATTTTACCATTACTTTAAGTTATTAAATTGGTATATAAATGTATTAATAATATGAGGAGTACATCATATTACGTGCATGCATAATGTTTCAGTAACGTTAAAAAATATGACATTAAACCCCACGAACAAACAAACAAAAAATGCCATTAAGAACATTGTATAAATATTTGACTCAGACAAATAAATAACGTTATTATAACGTTTTGGTGCTACTTGGGGCGGGAACTTTTATGCAGCAGAAAGAAAGAACTCCCCACAGTATAGGTCAGGCTTTCATAAGAAGTATTTATTTTTGAAATCCCTTTTCCCAGGGCCTATTAATATTTCGAGTAAAACAAATTTTATCCCGACATTGGCGTAATGAACCCGCCGTATTCGCTGGCGTGGACGGCTTGCGGCCAGCGTAGCGGTGTTTACGGCGGTGTGGTATACTGTGCTGCCATCAGACGATCGCAGCGGTCGCGCCGAAGGTGGATGCCTGGGCACGAAATAAATCGCGCTTCACCACAGCCTGTCTTCTGTTTTCAGAAACATGCTGAGTATGGTCATATGGAGCCATGCTGGTTTTTGAGCAAGCGCGAACACAGCTAGAACAGTGTATTGACAGCTTATCGAAGCCAGAACTGCAGCAGACGACGCGGTGGCTGGTGTAGGTCTGCGACGTCTCCAAGCATTTCAACATGGCGATTGCTGTAGGTGGAAGGAGCTTCGTGGTCTCAACTTAAGTCATTTTTTTCTAAATTAATAATCCGTCTAGGACGCTCAAATTTCAGATACACAATAAAAAATTCACTATTATCTGCTAGACTACAGAACTGTGATATATTGGTTGACCATGACATGACCCCTTTAAAGACGTGCCTTTCCTTACAGGATCAAGCGATTTAACTGTCTTCGTTAACTGTGTGGGGCTCTGTACTGTCACACCTATTGTATCCGCCGCTCCGGGGTGGCGCCGTGGTTACGGCGCTTGACTACTGTTCCCAAGGATGCTGGATCGAATCCTGGCCTCGGCGGCCGCTTTTCCATGGCGGCGAAAAGCACGGCGCCCGAGCGCTGTGCGATGTCAGTGCACGTTAAAGAACCCCAGGCGGTCGAAATTTCCAGAGTCCTCCACTACGGCGTCTCTCATAACCTGAGTCGCTTGGGACGTTAAATGCTACAGATCAAACCAAACCAAACTTATTGTATTGATTTCATCCCTCGTGGCTTTGATGCCAACAGGGTGGGAACCGCGCATGCCCCAAAAGCCTGGGCGGTAGGTACTTCAGTGATTGTTAACCTTAGCCGCAAGCTGCAGCTCGTTATCATGAGCTAATCCCAGAGCGCGCACGTAACGTATGCTTTTCGTGATGCACTCGCAATGTATATCAGACAACTGTCCTAGCGATAGCGTCGTATTTCTCTTACACATCTCGTTGCACTGCTCAGTCTTTTCCTCTGTTACTTTTCCTTTCCATCTTTCAGCTGCTGAGCTTAAGAGAAGTTGTTTTTATTGCAAAAATACTAAAGCAGGCGGTTACGGAGAAATAAACGAAAATAGCATGCACGGTTGAGTTCGCCGAACCTATAATTGGCCCTCTCAGCGGAAGACAACGATTATACTCACGTACATGTCACCCAGCCGTTTAGGCAATACAGAATGGCCTTATCCTTGGCGAATAACGCATCAAGTTTGGGCACTTTTTGATGCGAACGTATCCTAATATATTAACGTGTTACGTAGTAATACTGACATACATTCCAAAAGAAGGAAAGTGTAGCAGGGGGCGGCAGAAAGTTAGGTGGGTGGATGAGATTAAGAAGTTCGCAGGGGTCAAGTGGATGCCGCTAGATCAGAACCGGGTTAAGTGGAGAAATATGGGAGAGGCCTTCGCCCTGCAGTGGGTATAGTCAGGCTGATGATGATGATGGTGATGACATCTCACTAACAAATAACTGGATGCGCTCTGCACTTACGGAACAAAGAGGAAAATATATATGGCACAATTTGCTCCTTCTTGTACAAGTGGAATACTACATGCAATACGATTAAATGGATCGTCAAAATTAAGACATTATTGTGTTTGGACGCTCTGTGTAACTATAACCACGTGTTTGATATCTATAACAATATTTGTCCAGAGTCCTGCTGCAAGTAAATGAGCGCCTTTGCATAACCTGGAGCTGTGGCCATCACAGATAAGCATATGGCCATCGTGACAGATACGACAGTGAATTTTAAGGTTAGATGATCGGTTGAATAAAAAACGGGAAAATAAGGAGCCTTATGGTGCCCAACTTGTCAACAGAGGCGCATCACGTTTTAATGTACTCTTCATCTGTCTACAAGCGATTTTTTATGTAGTCAAGAATCAGGTGCAAGAGCCATTCACGAAAATAATTATATATTTTGTAATCTAGATTGTGGTTGTGAACGAAGTGAAACGCTTTGCATGCGTGAATAAAAAATGCACAAGCAATTTTACTTTCAGGATATGCTTCCAGTGATAATTTGGTGTTTTTGCTATCAATGAAACCAAACTAGCCAATCATGCACACCTCAAGAAAACATAACAAACCATTCATTGTCGGACAGAGGTGTTTCTGTAATAGTGTTTCTATGCTAGAATGTAAAATATTAGAAATATAATGAATTATTTTAATGTTCTCTCGCTTGTATATAAGTGCCGTAAAAGCTTTCGGAGACCTTATTGAATGGGTTGGCTTATAGTTTAATAACGGCGAAGTCCGGTTCTAAACTATCAAACTGTATTTTGAAGCTAAATAAATAGACCCACCCTGCCAATATGGTGACTTCCTTTCGATTAACCTTGACAGTGTAGGCAGCATGTTTTCTGCGCAAAAACAAAAAGCAGCAAACTCAGACGCCGAAAAGGCATCATTGCCAGCATTGTCATAAGATTGCGCAGCTCCGAAGGTGTAGCGAAAACGATATAAATTACTTACCTCCCTTTGATGAGTCGAAGAAAAGTGTTTACAAGCAGCCTGAAGAACGCTTTCGAATATTAATTGACTTAGCTGCATCAAGTGCATTAATTCTTGCTTCTGAGGAATAATTACGAATAATTACGAGAAGCATTTTCCTTTTTGCATTAGATCTATCACGTAAAGTTTTAAAATGCGCTTTTCAGTATTTCTAACTCGGAAAGGGCCGGCATCATGCCCATGTTTTCATTCTGAAATCGCCAACATAATAGATCCATTAATTCATGGTAATCCAAGAATTTCATTGCTACGTTCCTACAACTTTTTTTTTTTGCCTCCGAATAAGAAATGAATTTTGATATAAATGTTACAAAACGCTCTTCATCGCGGGAAGTCATGGAAATCACGAAAAAAAATATATATAATTCGGAGTTTCTTTTTTATTTCCCCATCCAGCAGTTATCGTTATATCAGTAACAACAATGAATGTGCCTAAAAGGCAGTTGCTCGTAATACTTCTGAAGATTCACTGCAGACCGCAGTACAGCAGAAGCGGAAGGTTTCAAGCAGCGCCAAAATACTGCTTTGTTGAGTGCTGTATAGACCATTTGTTTGCATCATGCGTCAAATCCGAAAGAGGCAAGAACTCGCAATTGTTTTCATTCTGACCGTTACGCTTATATGTTGTTCTCTGCCATTTTGCGTAATCTGGTTTATGACTATACGGCCACTTTTTATTGGCACCCGCGGAAGCACCACAGCACACAACCGACTTGTGGGCTGCTGAGGGCCACCCGCCTCTCATTCGTGCTCGCGTCTTTTCGGAAGAGTTCTAGAAACGCTTCAGAACTCCAGCGGTCTCGAGCGTTATTGCATTCGGACGTTTGGGCTGCTTGTAAGCGGGGTCATATATTGCTTAGGCCAGCACGTCAATAGCATAGATCAAGCCCGCCAGAAGGCTGCGTGCGTCTGGAACCCAAGGTCGCCATCGGATTGGGCCTTTGCGACGATATTCAGAGAAGGCCATAGGTCGTTCCAGCGAGTTCTGGAAGTTTATATAGAGTGTAACTCACTGCTGACTTACATCAGCGAATTCTCCGGCTCTCAAAAAGAGGGCAAATTAATTCTGAAATAAGAGCCTCGTTGTGAAAACAACACAAACATAAAGTCGAGCGTTGAGACGTGAGCGGACTTTTTTGAAGAGGCGACCCAAGCGTAGCGAGGTAGCATTCAGTGTTCGTGGGTCGACTCTTCTTTCAAGCTTCCGCTACCCGCGCAAGGGTCAAAGGCCACAAAGACGAGGATAGCATAGCCGAACAAAAGCGTCAAGGCGGACATTTTGATGGGGAGGAAAAAACATTTATGGTAACCCAATATCTGTGAACTGGTGAGGAGATCAGTGAAGCAGTATGCCGCGAACGATGGCTAGCAAGTTGTTTTATTCTAACATATGGAAGTACGAGAGCACAAGAAAGAGAAGTACAAGGAGATGCAAGAAGGAAAAAGAAATGCACGGGAAAAAAAGGACATACAGATCCTGTGCTTCTTTCCCTTGTATTCCCTTTATTTCGCTGAACGAATATGTGACATTCACATCAACCAGCTAAGATGATCAACATATTAAAGTTACTTTTATGCCCACGGACAAGGAGCAACCTTTTATATATAAGTTGAACACAAGCTTCTGAGCGTTGACGCAGAAGGAGGATATGTTGGTGGCTGAAAGTTCGCAATTGATTAAACAGCGAGACTTTAGAAGCCCTTCCGATCTCTCCATTCCTATCCGCCTAAATTGGCGCGCACCGCAACCAGAATAGCAGCACAGGCGTGCTTTCGTGCACGTGTTGCCTGCTGGTGGTTTGCGGCTGGTGTACTGCTCTGATCATACACGTCGCGATTAGAGTGCTCGACTACCCATCCCAGGGTAACGGATTCAATCGCAGCTGCGTTTCTGATGGAAGTACCAAGACGTTGCTATTCTGCGCTATGCCAGTGCACGTGAAATAACCTGAGGTGGTCGAAATTTCCGGCGGCCACTAACTACTACGGCGTCCCTCATAGTCTGAGTCGTTGTGGTAAAAAAAGTTTCTTAAACCACACGAAACTACTGTGCACCCCCTGGCCCACTGTGTGATCATTGCAATTTCGCCTCTTTTAGCAAGGCTCGTCTTTGTCGTCATAATTGTTTACAATACTCCTACAGAGTACAAAGAGGTCTTTGATATCCGCTTCCACTAATGGGACTCGCAGATGAAATCAGCCTGCCGGGGTGATTCGCGGATAAGACGCATTCTGCAGGTGCGCGTGAAGACGAGTGGTAATTCCGTGAGTTTGCTCCTCACTTATATAAATCTGTACACGCCGGTGCAGAACCACGTTTCCATCGCGAGTAAACCCATAGGTTAGACACGCGGTCACGCGCTGCTTCTCCGAAAATAATTGTGCTGATGTATTGCACTTCAGGCACATAAACAACTATAAGGAGGTGGCCAGGGCTATACTCTCATGCGACAAACACCAGGCATATAAAATATACCTTGTAGCATCGAATGAACTGAAACTGTTCAAGACTATAGTTCACCTTAAACATTTGCTTATTTTTGAAATCTAAACCTACAGGACAAAATCAACATGAGCCTGCATTTTAACCTGAAACCAACGTTATCTAAAAATGTATCCTCCATTGCTAAATAAAGCGAAGTAATTCTGTGCAGCGTTTGCAATAAAATGTGACTTTGTATCTGTTTCATAAAGTGGCCTGTAGGTGTGAGTGTGTGTGAAGTCTGCGTGCGGCCTTTCCTTCGTGTCACTGGCTGTTGAATATGTGTATCTCGTCACTAGCCCCAATTTTTTCCTACATTTATTTGCTGATGAAGTTGCCACTGAATCACTTCATTGACGCGTTCTTGTGTTCGTGCGTGCGTGAGTGCGTGCGCGCATATTGCTGTATCTTGAAAAATAGAGTTTGATAACTTTTTGCAATGTGATTTTGCATATTTACCTTGTGGATTTTTTTCCGAGCTTGATCAGCGCACACGTCCGGTTTCTCGTTGTCTTTCATTTTAACGTGGCTTTGTGACCACTAGAATTTTACGTTGCGCCTTTGGCGAGTGATTGTTCTTATGTTTTGTACTATATTCCTTAAAAACGAAATCAAAGCATTTCCAAGGCGATGATCTTTGAGCAGATTCAGTAAGTCTACGTAAATAAAAGCAATTGTAATTCCAACAATGAACAGAGATACAGCCAGGAGGCTGAATACCGAAGGATAGCTCATCACTCACAGCCGTGCTTTGTCGCAGCTTAAACGTAACTAACGAAGTACAAAATGCATCAAAAGCTTAGAATAGGGCAAACGTCATCGTTGGCAAAAACATAGAAACATGAATAAGCATAGTATAAAATGGAAATACCGCAAAGTATGAAGAAGTCATCACAAGCACCCCACAAATGAATGGGTGGTCCTGAGAATTAAGGACGCGTATTCAATCGTTTCATTCTTTTCTTGTATTCAGTAGCTACATTTTCATTGTCTTTTTGATTATACGCATTGTGCACGTCCTTTCATCCTCCCAGAGAAACCCTCGGGCCCTGCCTGAGGCCACAACGTATTGCCCTAATGAAGTAAAAAAAATCTCGCTAGCTATTTCCTGAACGTTTTCGTGCATGGTATTCCCAATTTTAGCTTTACCGATTGCGCAGTTTGTGCAATTTATATCAAAACATATACAAATACAATCGTGGGAAAGCTGTTCTAGAATCATAGAGGAGGTTCTTCCTTTGGAAACTAGAGAAATCTTCGAGCTCGAACACATTAGCGGCTGGCGTTACGCATTCATTGATGCAAAAATGTACGTAAGGGTGCCAAATGGCACCACATGTCCCCGAGCTGGCGAACTGGGAGCCATTTAGTGCGCTTAACGGCGAAACTTGTGCTAAACGTTTTCGCAGGGTAGTTGGCGGGGCATATCGTTCATCGAACAGCTCGAACAGAGAAGCGCACAAAAGACGAATAAATAGACGAATACAGCGCGTGATTCTATTACTTTATCCCTTGTGCGCGTCTTTGATTGCGCGGTTCGATACACGGAGTTTACGTGCCTCCATATTTGCTTCTAACATTTCGCCACCCCTACTGTGATCAGGCGCCGAACAGACCTTCAATGATTTAGGCTTCCAGTGTGTTTCGGAAGAGTTTCCTACTTTTGTCTCTCAACTTTATCGTGCTGTTTACGAGAAAATTCTGGAAAAAGGAAAGCTGTATGCGACTCCATCATACACAGCTTCTTGCGGTGGCATTGGTATTCAGACCGCATTATTTTTAAGGCCTAGGTGTGACGATGGATATAATTTACTGCTTTAAAGAAGTAGGAACAAGAAAACATAGATATTGCTTCTATATTCTTTGACAGTGCCCCATCGAACGCAGAGCCTTAAAATGACCGAACTGAACAATATGCGTTCCGCTCTGTTCAACCATTTTCACAACATCAGATCTTCCTATAGCACGTTTCTTAGTTTTGCGCCGGCGGCGTCTGAAGCACACTTTGAAAAATGCCTTCCAGTGCCAGCAACGCTTGTCGTTATCGCTGGTCGACCGCATACGGGCCTCCTGCTTGGTCTGTCCCCATCCCTTGGTGGTTGCTGCCCAAACTGCCTCAGCCACTCTGTGATATTATGGTCTCTTTACCATCAGTATATCACCTCTTTAAACAGAACAACGCTTATAGCGCCTTGGATGTACTTGGGTCGTTCCTCAGCTCTAGCGCCGTGCACAGCACTAAGCCTATCATCGCGTAAAGATGCTGCGCGCTAGTTACTGCGTTTTTCGCCTTGCGAACTGGTCGTCGGTGACGTTAGCTGGCTCGGCAAACGTGCTAGTGCTTCAGTGAACTAAGGAGACCGGCAGGGACAGCGTATGTACGATAAGCAAACTCCGAGGACACCTAATTTCTGGTAGCTGCGACAAAGCGATAGCGCAAGAAACTCTTAGCGCCTCACATCCCGCCACGTGCGATGTGGCACCCGTGAACGAATCAGTAAGACACACTATGCAACCACTTTTGATGACGTTGTGAGCTATCATCGTCCACCATTACTTGGCTAATTTGATATAAGCCGTAAACATAGCCACACTAACGCCAATGTGACGCATTAAGACCTCATGTCAAGTCTAGTTATGAACCAAGCAAGTATACACAGTTATTCCACACATCACGGCACTTCATCCTGTAGCACGTGCCACCATGTGACCACTAGAGCAAAACCCTAAACCCTCTATACCAGACTTGTACGTAACTCGTTACAAGTAATTGATTACTTGAAATCAATTACGTTTTTATGTAATGTTGTAATTAAACGATTAATTTTGCAAACTGCAACGCTTTAGGTAATTCAATTACTTCCTACGAAATTGATTAGTTACATTTTGTAATTTAAAAACAAGTTACAGTGAGTGAACCCGGGAAAATATCGCAGCTGCTTCTGAGCAGACCGCTCTCTTGTACAACGTAGAGGGGTGCATTGATATGGTAATCACACTGGAAAAAAGCATCCTTTCTGCATAAAGAGGAGACACAGAGGCGAAGCGGGAGTGACTGTGCCATTCCAGCAAATGGTATGGCTCCATTTTACGGTTTCCGCCATCTGAGTCTTTGGTGTTGTTGCCATTTCTAGATGCTTTTGTGTAAGAAAACATGCGTAGCTAATTTGTTTAAACTAGGAACCGCTATTTTCTTTACATTCTTCATAAAGTGGGCAGTTGGGTTATACATATGCTTAAATAACCAATATCGTCTATAAAACATTGCCACGCGCCTTCGCAGAACATCGACAGAAGGAGATGAACGGTCGGACTGATCGGTAGAGGAAAAAGAAGAGGAAGGGCAGTAGGACGTTTATGGGCTTCGTCGGGGTCCTGCTTCAATCGATTCCTCTGTAAAAAGCGCGTAACAATGTGTTCAATAAGAAAACTCATTACTGCAAGTCGGGGCTATTTTCCGGGTCGTTTTTATTTATTTGTCGAGCTTACAATACAGGT